>NC_083318.1:56413913-57154820 GCF_963455315.2 Globicephala melas | reverse complement strand
ACAGATAATACTATCAGCTAGATTTAAACCTAAGTTATCCGTCTGAAAATCAGCTGGTGACAACAAAAATATGGGAGGCCATATATGCTATAAAACATGGCTAATAAAATATACTGAAGTATTAACAGTAATAGAATCTGTTAGCATGAGTCATTTTATATAAAGAGGTATATATCTTTATTTGAACACAGGAAATTTTAATCGCTAACTAACATACAGATTCTTTAAATAATGGAAGATTTCACTTTATATTCTAAATTAAATTAATTTGTGATTTGTGGAAAAAATAAACTTTGCTAAATATTTTAGAATTCATTGCTAACTTTTACATGTCATAAACCAAAATAAGCTGAAAAATCATAAAAATTAATGTGTAAAGCTGATATCATAACATAATGATTTAATACCAATATTAGTAAAGTATTTCTAAACATTTATGAAAAGGATAGGTTCTTAAGAATGAAGTATAGGGGACTTCCCTGATGGTGCAGTGGTTAAGAATCCACCTGCCAATGCAGGGGACATGGGTTTGAGCCCTGGTCCGGGAAGATCCCACATGCTGCAGAGCAACTAAGCCTGTGTGCCATGACTACTGAAGCCCACGCACATAGAGCCTGTGCTCTGCAAAAAGAGAAGCCACTGCAATGAGAAGCCCAGGCACCACAACAAAGAGTAGTACCCCCACTCGCTGCAACTAGAGAAAGCCCGTGTGCTGCAACGAAGACCCAAAGCAGCCAAAATCAAAAAGTAAATAAATAAATAAATTTATTTTATAAAATAATGAAATATAGCTCATATCTAAACTATTACCAAAAGATTGTCCTAAAAATGAAACAAATATGACAATTTTGAGGAAAAAAATTTAGTATAAATGGCAAATAAATGAACATAAACTTCTCAGAAAAAATTAAATATATACAATTAAAATTAAATATATATATATATACATATATTTTTATATATGTATATTTATATATATATAATTAAATATATATATATATATATATGCACATACACATGGAAATACAAGTCAGGACATTAAAATAACATAATCAGTCAAATTTAAACTTAAGTTGCACTCCTGAAAGTCAATGAGTACAACTGAAATATGGGATAAATTGTTTACTGAGTGAAATGGCTGGCTAATAAAATCTACTGAGATTAAAATGATTTATTGACACTGGAATAAATGAGTGTGTATGTATACACATAAATGTCTCTATATATACATACACAAGCATATTGTGTCTCTCTACATATATGCATAGATACACATATGTACATATATCAGTGTTTATTCATGTATATGTATGAATACATAAATATGAGACTATGTGTGTGTATATTTATACTCACATACAAATGTTCCATAAAAAAATAGCTAATAAAAATGTTTAAAATTAGATTGTGGTGATGGTTGCATAACTCCATGCATATGCTAAAAACCAATGATTTGATTTGATAAATAAATGTATGATACATGAATTAGATCTCAAATTGTTTTTAAAAAGAAATAAAGAAAAAAGGAAACTTCTGGACCATCACTTCTTGAAATTTCTCAAAAAATGAAGTTTTAACTTGTTTTTCTATAAACCCTAAAGGCAAAGAAAAATAATTTACAATAAATTATTGGGATCTGGAAAGCAGGTCAACAATACCAAATTATTCAGTGAAGCTAAGGATGTTGAATCTGAGTTAGCAATGAGGAAAGCCAAAAAGTAAACTGATTTACCCATGGAACCTTCAGGAAGTAGAAGAATTGGGATACCCTGAAAAGTCAAGGAAGTTGTCTGAAATTTAAATAAATGTTTTGGAGTTTAAGAATACCCAGATCTCCTCCCAAGCTCATCACTGTTGGGGAGCTGTTCCACATATGCTCCTGGAGATAAATGGAAACATTCAAATAAAGGAAATCTGGACTAGTGGCCAAAAGGTGTAGCTCAGTAGAATGTATTCAGACTTCTGACCAATCTGCTTCTCATTCTCACGTCCCAGAACAGAGATGATTTCACAGAAGCTGTCATTAAGATTCTGAGGAATCTTAAATAAATTACCTCTAAGAAAGAAGAATGATATATACATCTCTCAGAGAATTAAAATAAAGACTTCGTAGAATTAAGATTATAGCACAACTGAAAAATAATGCAGCAGATAAGTGAGAAGATATAATTGAGGGAAGATTAACTGAAATAGAGCACAAACAGAAAAAGAAGTACAAAATATAACATAAAATACTATTTAAAACAAATTTAGAGGATTAGCTCTGGAATTCCAACGTCTGAATATTAGGAATATATCCAAAGCAAATTGTGTTATGAAATTTAAGAACATTGCAGACCAAAAGAACATCTTCAAAGCTCCAGAGAAATGTATGACAAAATGAAGCAAGACAAGAAGCAAGTATCAGAATGGCACCTGCCTTCTAATTAATAACAACGAAAATGAGGAACGACAATGTTTTCATTCTTTAACACTTGCAATCTGTCACCCCTGTGACTAATGAAAAATCAGATGATTGGTATCCTGTACATGCTAAATATCTTTTTCTGACCTCATCCTTTTAGAGTAGATAATTTTTGACAATGTTGATCATCTCCTTCTTACAATTTTTATTTCTTATCTACCTCTTCCTGAATACATATATCGGTTAGGACAGGCTAAGTTGTGATGCAGTAACAACTCCAATATCTTACTGTGTTACAACAACACAGATTTATTTCTACTTTTGCTATATGTCCATCTGATCCAGTTGTAGGTCTTTCTGATGTGAGTCTAATTTAGGAACTAGAGTTGGTAGAGCATCATTTACCTGGAACAGGGAAAGAAGAAGAGCATATGCTGGTTCTTGAAGCTTCCACTCAAGGCCACTACATGTCACTTCTACACAAAATCCATAAGCCAAAGGAAATCAAGTCTGTGTTCAACAAAGCTAGAATGTATAATCCTCTTTTGTGGAGGAGCTCTGAATTGTTATGAAAGGTAATAGTGTCTACAAGATCCACATTTCTACTCTTGATAAAAAGCTCTATTTCTATTCACTTATGTTGTCTCAGACTTAGCATATAAAAAAATTAACGTTTGAACTGCATCGTTAAAACAAGGCCCATTTCTATCTTCATTATTTGTTAATGGCACATTCTTTTAATCACCCACACAGACTTGCAGCCATTTTTTTTTCTTTCACTTTTCTCAATTTCAGACCAAAGTATTACTCCATTTTCTTCTAATCCTAAAATCACCATAACCTTCTTTATCATTATAACTATTAAAATAACAAGAACAAATTTTTTTTTTAATGAAGGGAAGTTTTATGTTTTATTTTCCATGTGCCAGTTATTCAATTTTTAAAACATTCTCTAAAACATCTTATATCATCATTGCAAAAACTAAAGTAGATACTGTTAAAATTCCCTTGTTACACAGGACAAACTGATTCATTTCTCCATTTATGGTACAACCACAAAGTTGAGTTCATCTTCTGGCTTCTTTTCTGGACTCTTGAAAGCTGCGTAACAGCTTTCATACTTCTCAGGTGAACAAATGAATTCTAAAAATCACTGTCATATTAAATCTCCAAAATTATACTTTTTTCCTAATATATCCTACTTGAAATCTTTCATTGACTCTCCATCTCTACCTGTATTAGACATAATTTTACCTGTACTAGATTTAAGAGCCTCCCTAACTTCCTCTCCACTTAAATCTTACCACACCTCAATTTATACAAACTAGCCTAAATGTTCTTTTCTTTCTTTCTTTTTTTTTTTTTCGGTACGTGGGCCTCTCGCTGTTGTGGCCTCTCCTGTTGCGGAGCACAGGCTCCGGATGCGCAGGCTCAGCGGCCATGGCTCACGGGCCCAGCCGCTCCGTGGCATGTGGGATCTTCCCGGACTGGGACACAAACCCGTGTCCCCTGCATCGGCAGGCGGACTCTCAACCACTGCGCCACCAGAGAAGCCCCCTAAATGTTCTTTTCTAAACACATTTCCTGTATTCTGAACATTGCTTAAATTTTTTCTTCACTTAGAACATCTTTTATTCATTGCTTCTGAAGCCCCATTCATTGGAAATGGTCATAACAAAGTTATGGTGAATGAAAAGAGAACAAAATAGTATATTATGATAGTATCTTATGTACCACCCAAGATTTATTTTAAAGTTTTATACACATTCATGGTATGAGCCATTGTGCATTATTTTATTCTCTTATTTACAGTTTTTTCCCAGAATTTTATTACCACGATGACTTTATTATATTTTAGGGGAAAAAATAACACATAAAATGCTATTTATTTTTGCATTAATGCTATTTAAAGTTGTAATAACCAACTTTAAGACCACTCAATTCACTATGATAATCTTAGAAAATAAATGATGTTCTTTCCTCTTTTCTATTATTTAAATATTTTTCTAATTTCCTAGAAGGGATCTCAAGATCCTTGAAGAAACGGGATGTCTTGCCTTTCTATTTAAGCCTTCTCTGTCTTATAACATAAGGTCTTAGGTAAAGAAGTCAGTCACAAAACTTTTTGGAACATAACCTTAAATAATTGAATAAAATACAGTCAATTAATATGTAGGAAATGGTGAGATGATTAATTTTTTAAGGGAAAAACAAAGAAAAATTTCTTTTTAAAATGGAATTTTGATTAGAATGGAGGGTAATAGGGAATAAAGTTAAAAATGACACAGTTTTATATGTTGAAACAACAAGGGGAGTTAAAAGTGATAACTAGTCAAAAGTTAAAATTATTTATTTAATTTTTAATTAATGTATTTATTTTATTTATTTATTTTTGGCTGCATTGGGTCTTCGTTGCTGTGCACAGGCTTTCTCTAATTGCAGCGAGCTGGGGCTACTCTTCGGTGCAGTGCAAGGGCTTCTTATTGTGGCAGCTTCTCTTGTTGTGGAGCACGGGCTCTAGGCACGTGGGCTTCAGTAGTTGTGTCACGTGGGCTCAGTAGTTGTGGCTCATGGGCTCTAGAGCTCAGGCTCTGTAGTTGTGGTGCATGGGCTTAGTTGTTCCGTGGCATGTGGGATCTTCCCAGACCAGGGCTCAAATCTGTGTCCCCTACCTTGGCAGGCGGATTCTTAACCACTGTACCACCAGGGAAGCCCAAAAGTTAAAATTATTTAAATAGAGACATAGAATTATTCAAATGAAAACTAGGGCATTCTTTTAAGACCACTTCAAATAAGTGAGATACCCAGTGTGGCAGTACTTTTTTTTTTTTTTTTTTTTTTTTGCGGTACATGGGCCTCTCACTGTTGTGGCCTCTCCTGTTGCGGAGCACAGGCTCCAGACGTGCAGGCTCAGCGGCCATGGCTCACGGCCCTAGCCTCTCCGCGGCATGGGGGATCTTCCCGGACCGGGGCACGAACCCGTGTCCCCTGCATCGGCAGGCGGACTCTCAACCACTGCACCACCAGGGAAGCCCTGGCAGTACTTTTAATGTGAAATTTTCTTTATAATTGAGAAAGATTTGTTCATTTGAAGGAAATAAAAAAGAAAAATAAGCAGAGTTGAAAGATTTTATAGAGCATCATGAAATAAATGTCAGAAACAGTGATTCACATACACTCCCCATATGCTAATTTACATATGAGTAGTATGTGTTGCATATATCAAATTTTGTGACATTTATTTCAGGAAGCATTGTAAAACTTTCAACTCTGCTTACAGCATTCACTTTGAATTTGATCTCAGTGCTGGTGCCATTGTCAAATGGAGAAATAGCACAGAAATTGCAGCATATATTTTCTGTTCCTATCGTAGTATGATTACATGAAGTTGTTTATTCCTGCATAGTGACATTATCCCTTGTCAGTTGCATATCAAATATGATGACATTGAGAAAAATGAAACATAAATATGTATAATGTTTCCTGTTACTTCACCAAATCTCAAGGTACACCTGCAAAAAAATGAAATTAAAATACTGATGGGAGAAGGTTCCCTCTGTACTGTAGTATACTAAATGAGAAAAAGTAATGCATTTAAGCCATTTACTGAATAGTTTCTATCAAAGTTATTCAATAATGTAAATATTTTATATATCTCTATGTGTTAAAATATAAGCATTTCCTAGTGAACTTCATAAAATAAGACCATTAAAATTTTTTTGCATTGTTTCATGAAAAGAATCCATGTTTAAGTAATAAGAAAAGGTAAACACCACAAAGGATTTAATCTTTAGTAACTTATTTTCATAAAATGGCTTAAAACTCAATTTTAGGAATTAGTCCCCCTACCTGCCAAAAACAGCAGAGTAGAAATTAATCAAACATTTTTTATTAGTTAAGTTCCTTTATGACAATTTTCATCTCAGTTGAAAATAAAAGTAGTTTTCAGGCTATATTACATAGGAAAATCAGAATTTATAACAAAAATCCTACAGCTAGAGTAACTTCTGTTTTGGTGACAAGACCAGAAATCTGTAATTACCTAAATGCTTTATATTTATGCCTTCTAAGCTACTTGCTCATTTTTGCTTTCTTTGAGCATAATACAGTATCCTGATTCAAAAGAAAAGATATTTGGTGCTATTCAGGGATTAGTAGAGGTTTAAATGTTAACACTCTGAAACACAATTTCTTCTGAAGAATTCTCATTTAAATTCTTACAGGGGCCCTCAGAGCATATGCTGTGCTTAAAAAGGGCATTTGTGGAAAAAATTCTATCTTGGGAATGCAAAATGCAATACACTACAATAATCTTTGAACATTACAGCACTCTGCCTTTTAAAGTGTTCTGAATACAGCAAACTCAGTAAATACAGCTTAATGGATATAGTTTACTTAAGCAAATATTTACCAGAGGTAAAATGTGATTTTATTTTTTCCTTAATTATTTATATGTATAAAATAAAATATAATTTTATTATTGGTAAAAGGAGAGATCCACTTTCTTCACATTAATATACAGGGTAAGAAATTTCAAATAAGATTCATTTTAAGCAGATTGAAACTGCTCTCTCTCTCTCTCTCTTGCTGTTTCTCTCTTTCTCTTTCTCCCTTTCTCCATTCCTGCCACCCCCCCTCCTTCCTTTCCTCCCTCTCTTTAGTCTCCTTCCTTCTTTCCTTCCCTCTCCTTCCTTTCTTTTTCTTCCATTCTGTTTTGTTTTCATGTTTGACTATTATAAACAGAGGCATAGAACTTTACCTCAACAGAAACTCTATAAGAGAAATGTTTATTGTACATGATTTTTTTAAAAAAATGAAGATAACTACATGACTTTAATTTTCACTTAAATCTGGTTTATAGTTCTCTGAAAATGTGTTATAATTTTCTATTGTTCTTTGTACCTTAGAAAATAAAAATTCAGAAAGAAAATAAGTTTTCTCAGCTCTCTCATAGTTCATTTCAGAATCTGGTTTTTGCTCTGTTCTGAGATTAATACATTTTCAAAACAGCTCACCAGGCCATAACTAGTTTGAGGCCAGTCTTTGGGAGTCTACTGATTCCTGGATGAGCGACTGAAACCTTACGATGGTTGCCTTTGCCTTTAATTATATGCCAAATTGTGTGCACCAACTCATTTCCAGATAACCCATGGGGCTGCAGGAGCTCCTGTGTTTCTCTAGACCCCAAATTATGTTATGTTGGTCGGTCAATTCCAGTTTGGCCTATAACAGACATGTCACGTAATTTTAGATTTTAAAATTATATCTTTTAAAATTTCTTTAGCTTATAAATAAGGACAGTGAAATCCAGTGTGCTTAAAATACACATGCATGGTCACAAACCTGGTTAAAGTTTAGCTCTATATAAAATTTCCTGACTCTTAATCCAGTGCAATTTCTTATCTGTACTCTTTTATTTTTTATCATCTTTATTGGAGTATAATTGCTTTACAATGGTGTGTTAGTTTCTGCTTTAAAACAAAGTGAATCAGCTATACATATACATATACATATATCCCCATATCTCCTCCCTCTTGCATCTCCCTCCCACCCTCCCTATCCCACCCCTCTAGGTGGTCACAAAGCACCAAGCTGATCTCCCTGTGTTGCTTCCCACTAGCTATCTTACATTTGGTAGTGTACATAAGTCCATGCCACTCTCTCACTTCATGCCAGCTTACCCTTCCCTCTCCCCATGTCCTCAAGTCCATTCTCTACATCTGCGTCTTTTTTCCTGTCCTGCCCCTAGGTTCTTCATAATCATATTTTTTTGTTTTTTTTAGATTCCATTTATATATGTTAACATATGGTATCTGTTTTTGTCTTTCTGACTTACTTCACTCTGTATGACAGACTCTAGGTTCATCCACCTCACTACAAATAACTCAATTTCATTTCTTTTTATGGCTGAGTAATATTCCATTGTATATATGTGCCTCTGAAAATCTTTTCCAGTTTTAACATTAATTGTAGAAGTGAAGGATGGTCCATGTAAGCCAGTAACGCTCAACTTTATACTGAAAACATTCTCTCCTGGAAAAGCATAAATTTTAATAACCCCAGGGACAGGGTCTTTGAGTGACTGCTCACCCACCATGGATAGCTCAGCAAGGCTCAGGAGATCTATGAACTGTCAAATAAAATAACTACCTCTTTGGCCATCAATAATGGCAGTTATAAGTTATAAAATGACGTTTAAGAGAACCAGCATGTGGCAATTTATTAATAGAAATTGATGTGTGTCCCTTACCAATATAAAAAATCACTTTTATTTTCTTCTACTTTTTTTCTCTGCACACCACTCTCAAAGATAAGCACATTATTATCTTTTATCAGTATGAAATCTCCTTGTCCTAATATTGTTGAGGCTCATTTTTCCATTGCCTTTCAAATTATCAGGGGAGGGAGAGGTATACATTTTAACTTACTCTGACTGTACATGTGGCCCATGAGGACTTGACTGAATATTTTGAATTATAATGTGGCTACTGAGCAGACTTGGCAGAAACATGAAACATACAAGTAAAATTTATCTGTTAATAAAACTCAGATTTTCAAAATAAATAATTTGAGCTACCCTTGAATTCCCTTACCCAAACTGGAATAATGACAGTGTTACCAATAGCATCAAAATTACTAGCAACTGAGAAAAAAGAGCAGAGTAAACCAAGGTTAACGTATGAAAGAACTCTGCCCTTTCTCACCATTTAAGCTTTTGACACCCTATGAAAAGGTAGTCAATACATTGAGACATTGGTACCAACCCCAAGAGGTGAGACAACCTCACTTTCAGAGTAATGCCTGCTGAACAAACAATGTTCCAAAGGTCAGTGTAACAATGAAATATGAATGTTGTCAGCAGAGAGCATGAAGACAACAGGTTGACACTGATGAAGAGTAAATGTTATTATGTCACTGAAACCTTGACCAGAGATTGTCTAACTAAAATACATGACCAGCTTGAGCTAATTTTAAAATTTTTTCTGTTGTAGTGTTTCTCACCCACATTTATAAATCAAACATAATCAGAACATAAGAGAGTAATGATCTAAAATACAGTAACAATAGTGAATCTGATTCTCCCAAATCAAGGTAAATTTGCTGTGAATTGCTGGGTTTTTTTAGGAGCTATGGATAAAAAATTCTTGCATTTGCAACACCTGATGTTGGGTGTTATAAAATTTCCAGCAGAGTGCCTTGCACATAACAGGGGCTCAAAACTATAAAAATTTAGGGAACAAATAAATACTAATATTGAACCTGTGCTCTGACTCTAAGTACTTATACCACCACAGTTATCTTCAATTCTATATTAACACTCCACTTCTGGACAAGTTGTCTATTGATACTTTCCCAAACTTTTATTTTTCTTACCTTTGTAATTTGGTTCTCTTCAAAGCACCCAATTCTCTTCTGTGTTCTGCCTACCTCAATTATACTTTTTTTTTTCTTTCAAAATTCAGCTTACCAAAATTATCCATTAAAATTCCTGTGTCTCCTCAAACCTGGATGCCAGAATAGTGCTTCTCAATCAGCCTGTCCTGGAATGAACACATCTTATGAAACACTTACCCTTCAAATGTGAATCACAGTTTATATTATTTGGGTTCTTTAATGATTTCTTTTTTATTGGTATGTTGATATATATGGTATGTACACAGTGAGCTTTATTAGTAAATACTAACCATTCTTTAGACACCCAGGCTTTGGAATTCTTTGTGCCAGAGGAACATGCAAAGGGAAGACAAAAGCATTGCAGAGACGGCCTGTGGTCACCTGATAAGTAGAAGCTTTAATTTGCCTGCTTTAATTTTATCATTATCAAATGATAATGTCTCATTTGATATTCTGATCATGGGACCTTGGTAAGTAGGTCTGCTATAAGAATCTTGGTGTCAGGAGTTCTTAATTCAATAAAAATAATACAAATTAGAGAGAAAGAGAAACATAGTACTGGTGCTTAAAGTTATAGCATCTGTTACCATCTGTTGCAATTTATTTGATATTTGATCACGTTCTGTTACTGATGTCTCCTTTGCTACATTTGTGGTTGTCTCACAGATTTCTAGAAGAAATTTTGGAAGAAAACTGAGAAATAATCTCGGTTTATCCCCTTTCCCAGTATTTCCAACTTGTACAGTAGAACATCTGTGATTCATGATCTAGTAACCTAAAAATACACTATATGGATGACTAGTTTAAGAAATAGTGCACACTCCATCCCATTGTTGGAGATTCATAACATCTATGTGGACATCAAGGATTCTGAGATGTATATTTATTTCACAAAGACATGCTTGATCTAGACACTCTCCCTTTAGCAGGTTAATCCATTTAAACTTAGAACAAACCTATGAGAGCTACCATTATTATCCCATTGTATGTAAGAGGGAAAGAGAAATTAAATCATTTTTCATGATCACAAATCTATCATGGGGTAGAACTGGGGTTTGTACCCAGATTCTCTAGCTCCTGAATCCATTCCCTTACTCACTGTGCATGCTACAACTCTATACCAAACTGCAATTAATGTTAATTCTTTACACAGATTTAACAGTCGAAGGGTCGATATCTTCTGTAAATCAATCTTTCTAAAATTGGAAGCCAATTTTTTCTGCAAGTTAATTTTTTTTTATAATAGTACTTCTTATTAACTTATTTCTTAACTGTAAAATAGAAAAGAAAAAAAAACATAGAGATGACTACAATAGTGGCCTACAGATGAGATCTGGCCTTGATTGTGGCTAAAACTCTGTTTCTAAACTTATGGTTATCAAAGGGGAAAAGTGGGGTGGGGGGAGGAATAAATTAGAAATTTGGGAGTAGCATATGCAAAGTACTATATATAAAATAGGTAAACAACCAGGACCTACTCAACAGCACAGGGAACTATACTCAATATTTTGAAATAACCTATATGGTAAAAGAATATGAAAAATAATACATAAATAAATAAATATCTTTTAATCACTTTGCTGTACACCTGAAACTAACACAACATTGTAAATCAACTATTCCTCAATAAAAAATTAATTAATTAAAAAATAAAAATAAAAACTCAGTGTTTGGTAGTATTGGTACTGTTCTATTATAGGGCAACAATCAGCCTGGAAGAAGATACAAGTTTGGAATTTTTTTCCATATTACTTTTACATCTTATATCTGATCTGCTACACACAATTTTTATGCATGTATCTGTATAAATATCTGTATGCACACACACACACAAACACACACACTTAGTATGCAGTGTTTTAAAATTTTCAGTAAAAATGTACAAATCAGGAAATGTATATATCTTAAAATCTTCAAGCCAGATTTTGCCTGTGGGTCACTAGCACAATGCTTCTATTTTATCTTTTCTATCCATCGTCAACTCTCTTTTCAAAGCCTTCCTTGACTAACTCAAAATAGACTGAACTCTATCAGGTCCACTGAATTAGTTTTATGTTTGTTTTTGGCAACTGCATGCATATATTTTTTCTGCTGACAGATTTTATGTTAAAGAAAGGCAAAAAGCATTATTTACCCTCTTGACGTTACACCCTTAGCAGCAAGTGAGTAGGGTGCTCAGCTAAGTTAATTAAGTAAATGATTTTATTCCTTTAAAATGCATCTATCATAAACTACTATGGGAAATGCTTAACTATATTGCAAAAAAGTACTCCCATTTTTCTTTAGGTTAATCAATGTATTCCACCACTTTAAAACCCTGAGTAGCTCCTTGTAATTACACATGAAAATGAGTCTGTTGTTGTAAGCAGACACCTCTAGTGAGCATGGCTTTGCATGCACACCCCAGATAGAAACATTAAAGAACAACGCATTTAAATCATCAGTTTTGATGTCATTCATCCTTTATCCAAAGTAGCCTGCTTACAATAAATTATTTTAACACTGGTTTCAATCATGTTCTGTCACTTAACTTTCTGAAAAATATATAGATGTCACAACTAGATAAAACAGACTGGAAATTACCTTTCTTCTGAGCTCAATTATATTTTTTACCTCATAAAATAACGTGAGAGAGAGAAAAAGAGAGAGAAGAATGTGACTTAACATAGCCCAAGATAGACTACTGCTGCCATGAATGACAGATTCCTGGTGCCATGAGACTCTGTGGGAATTATAACCATGTCAAGGCTGTGGGTTGCAGAACATCAAATAAAACGGTCTTTCAGGGCTTCCCTGCTGGTGCAGTGGTTGAGAGTCTGCCTGCCGATGCAGGGGACACGGGTTCGTGCCCCGGTCCGGGAGGATCCCACATGCCGCGGAGCTGCTGGGCCCGTGAGCCATGGCTGCTGAGCCTGCGCGTCCGGAGCCTGTGCTCCACACGGGAGAGGTCACAACAGTAAGAGGCCCGCATATCGCAAAAAATAAATAAATAAATAAATAAATAAATAAATAAATAAATAAATAAATAAAGTAAAAATGGTCTTTCAAGGTGAATCACACAGCAAGTCAGTGGGTAAGGTTTGGCATTCCAAGACTTTGCTCAAGAAAATCCAGCATCATGTAATTGCCTGCCACCATCTGTGACTATTTTGGAGAAATAGAAAATTCTCAAATTTAAGCGGGGCATATGAAGATAAATAGCACTGTGCTACTCACAAAACAGAGACAAAACTGGTATCTCTTGTTTGTAATCAGCAACATCCCTTCATTATCAGGCATTCAATAGATTTTGCTATTTTTAAAGTCAAATACAATCAGAGGCAGAAAAAGGAATTGCTTCTGAAAATAAATGCACCAGTATCCTGTGTTTTTAAACCAATTTATCTGCTCAGATTCTTAGTGTCTGTCTACAACAACATGGAGAAAATTGACAGATTTATGTCGCCAGCAAGGCTACGTTTACTGACTTACTGATTTATCAAGCATGTGTGTGATGGGGAAGAGCTCTGTGGCTTCACCGGCAGCTCTGGCAAGATAATTCAAAATGAGTTAGACAGCCAGCACATTTCGTGCTAAGTCGATTAGCTCATGATTAATTGAAAAATGGTAGATAGGGCAAGACTCCTGCCTTTTGTTTCAGCTTGGAGGCAGAGGTCTATTTAGGGAAACACAGTACATGTTTGGTCCTATTTGCTTCTTGGTGTTACCAGTCACTGAAGTAATTGACCGTTTATTGCATCTGTTCAAAAATTTAGGATACAGGGTGTAACAAAATGAGCATTTGTGTAATTACATGAGCTCTAAGACTCTTTTACTTAGAGACAACTGCCATCCATCACATTGTCCTTTAATTCCTCAGTGTTTGTTTAGGGATGCAGTATTCCAAAGGAAATGTAGGGATATTTGAAGTGGAAATGTGATCATCGACATTTGTCACATTACAGAAACGAGATAAGTAGGGGGAAATTTTTAAAAATATCCTACCACTAAATGAAAGTGACACTAAAGTGTTACTAGCAGCAAATGAAGAAAATAACATCACTTTCTCTTACAACTCTGTTTAAGAGATGAGAGCCCCTGCAGTCTAATGAAAGAAAGTCAACACATGTAGTTATCATTATACCCTAATCTCCTCTACTGTGGTTAATTCCTAACTTAAACCATAAAGTAACAAAAGGTGACTTACTAAGAGACTTGCCCTTGTATCTTTGGGATCAAAGAGAAGAAGAGAGAAATTTCATTATTACCACTTGCTAGTGACACTAGTGTTACTTTTGGCTTATTTAAGCATTTTGAGTTTCAATTTCTTTCCAGTTGTATTGTGTGGATTATATTATATCTCATGTTATATGGCACATATGTATGCCATATAACATGCTATAAATTGCAAAAAGTATGGGGAAATTATAATATATATAATATTTTCTTTATGATATTTTATGTTATGAATTACTACCCCAGCTCTCTGTCAAGAATAGATGGTAGTACATTAGTGACAGGGACTGGGTATTTTTAATGAATGGAATCATTTTTACTCCAGTTTAGAAAGTAAATAAAGTTTATCTTTTATTTCTTCTTCATGTGTAAAATTTTACTCTTAATGAAATAATTCAGAGAAAGACAAATACTATATGAATACACTTGTATGTGAAATCTTAAAAAAAAAGAAAGATAAAACCTCATAGATACAGAGAACAGACTGGTGGTTGCCAGAGGTTGGGTGAAACAGGTGAAGGTGGTCAAAAGGTATAAACTTCCAGATATAAAATAAATAAGTCCTGGGGATGTACATACAGCATGGTGACTATAGTTAATAATAATGTACTATATATTTGAAAGCTGCTAAAAGAGTAGATCTTAAAAATTCTCATCATAAGATAAAAAAGATTGTAACTGTATGTGGTGATGGATGTTAATTTAGACTTATTGTGGTGATAATTTCACCATATACACATGTATCAAATCATTATATTATGCAACCAAAACTAATATAATGTTATATGTCTTAATGAAAGAGCTCAATAAAACAACAACAAAACTTTACACTTACTTCTAGCTAATTCTCCTGGTCTATCAATCCATCCATCCATCTATCCATCCATCCATCTATCCATTTATTCCACAAATAATTTTAAGTAACTCTCTGGTATTAGGAATTCTGAGAGTGTCAATTGGGTCTTCAGATGGAATTAGAATTGCAAGAAATTTATTGAGGGAAAATGCCTGTGAAATACAGGAGGGGGCAGGAGTAGACAGGAAAAGGCTTTACCATGGTGCAGTATGACATCTGTGCAAAGAGAGGAAGAAGAAAGGAAAAACCTCATCCTGTGAAGCTGCTCTGAGAGATTCTCAACAATTCCAAGGGGAGCCTCAGCAAAATGATTTCCTACAGAATCATGGAGGGCAGAAATGAGCAGATCTTGGTGTTTCCATTGTGCTCAGACTTCCTGAAGGCTGCCTGAGAAAGTGTCGATGGCCTCAGCTCAAGTACTTTGGTAGGTCTTGAAAGCCAGCAATTCTATGGTGTCAGATAACTGAAATCCTTATAGCTGATTGGCAAGTTCTCTTGAAAGGATATAGAGCTGCACGTCTTCATGACTACCGTGGAGAGGCATTGGAGATAAAACAGATCTAGCTCTAATAAGGCATAAGCCATGATCATTTCTCTACTGAGGAAGTGGCAGCTGTAAATAAACTGAGTTTGAGTGAGATGAGTATTAATAAAGAAGTGATATTGAACTGCACCCAAGTCCAATTGTGCCTAGGGAAATGAGCGACTCATACCAGTCAAAACCACTGAATAAATTTAATAAAAGTGAGGGATGGGGAAGGAGTGCTACAAACTGGCCAAATAGAACAGGTAACACAAGGATCATCTACTGATTCCTGAGAGAAAAAATTCAAAGGTGTATGTTCAAGTGATCCCTAGTTCCTTTATTCTTCTGCTTTCACTCTTCTCTTTATCATGGACAAAGTATAGAATTCA
Source organism: Globicephala melas (assembly GCF_963455315.2). Lineage (NCBI taxonomy): Eukaryota > Metazoa > Chordata > Mammalia > Artiodactyla > Delphinidae > Globicephala > Globicephala melas. The sequence goes on along the minus strand of NC_083318.1, from coordinate 57,139,035 downwards.
AGAATTTCTTCATTCATTATACCTATAAAATATATATCCCAACCACTCCAAAACTCTCGAATATTTCTAGTAGAGCACATGGTGACTATTATATTTTACTCTGTGATTACCTTTGATTTTTACAAATGGTTGTCAAATTGCCCAATGGAGAAAAATAGGAAAAAAAACTTCCTCTAAAGTAGTTTGAGTAAACTCTTATTTTTTCAGTCTCAATCCATTTGTGGGGATGTATATTGTGCCTTTATATCCAACCAGGCATATTTATATGCCATTCCTTTATCAGGACTTGCTAGATTCTCTCTTGACCCTTTGAACATGATATTACATCAAATCTAATTTTGTACTCCTTTTATGAAATAGGCCATAATTCTCTCATTCAAAATTCTGTTTGAATAACTTTCTCCTAGAATAATCTTCCTAATGGTAGTCATTCCCTGAAGCTAAATGTAAATAGAAATCCTTCAGAGCACAGCTCAAATGCTCCTTCTCTATGAGGAATTTACTTTTCTTTTTCATGGGAAAGATTTTGCCACCCTGACAATTTCTACATTGCATTTTTACTATGTCTCTTTTAAAATATACCTTACTTTCTAATGTAATTATTCATGTCAAAAACAATAACAGCTCTTAAATACACAGAATGCCTGAGTATATAAGAGCCTTTATGTATATATATTATTCTATATCTACAACAACCCCATGAGGAGGGGGATATTATACTAATTTTATTAGTTCTAGCTCAGAGGATTTGTAAATTTGCCTAGATCCCCAAATTAGTAAGTAGCAAAACCAAGAATCAAACTCTGATCTTTTAGCACCAGATTAAATGAACTTTCTATAATTCTTTAATGTAAGCTCTTTGAGGGTAAATTGATGTTTTTGTGCACTAACCAAATTTCCGTATAATCACTATTCAATAAAAGAGTTAAATGAGTGAAGAAATGAATAGGATCCAACCTACACAAATCATTTGAATATATCTCTCACAAATAGCAGATAACTGGATTTATTTCCTCCTTTGGACCATATTCTACTTGGCATTTGTCAATTGTTTGCTTCTGTCAGTAGTCCTAAGTAATTTATGCATGTATATTTTTTGCCTGCAAAGTGCTGGTATTTTCATCAAGGGCACGACAGAGTTTTTGGTTATTGTTTATTGGGTGTTTTTTTGGCATCTATTCTGTATTTCACAACACAAGAGTGAGAGTATATGTATATTGTTAGCCTCCCTTGGGAAAATGGAAGAATAGCCCCTGAAAGCTGAAAAATTATGTATATGTTATGTATAAGTGTATGGTGGGAGAGGAAATTTATCTCCAGAGCCATGACTTCTATAATAAATTTCTAAAATGTTTGTAAAATTTTCTAAAAATGGCAAATCTTCATAACATCATAGAATATTAATAGTGACATACTGAATTAACTTTAATAAATTGCATCTTTATCTTAAACTGAGAAATACATTGTAAGTTTTCATGACTGATTATTTAATGTTTGCTGATAAGAATCCTAATCCTTGCAAATACACTTAATAAATATATTCTTAGTAAAACTTTTTTGAAATTAAGTGCATAGGATACCAGAAAAAAATTATTTAAACTATTTATACATATAACAAAAGAATCATTGCTTATAATTTATGTATATAAATTAATATATTTTATCTTACACTATTTTTGTTATTTTGATTTAAGATGTTGACAGTCAAAGCAAAATATGTTTATTTTATGAGGGGATTTTCAAAATAGAGCAAAACTTGATTGTTCTGCACATGCATTCTTCATGATCTTTATATAGGTCAAGAAAAGATGTGTAAAAGTGAAAAAGTGTGGCTTAACATTTTATTCCAGTAAAGTTATATTCTGACCACTTTTGAACTGTGCATCTTACAGGAAATTTCCAGATCTTTAAGTGACACACACCTAGAGTTTTGTTCACTCCCTGAATAAAAGCCTTTTTTTTTCCCCCAAGTGGTTTAAAAGGTTTTAGATGGGGAGGTACCAGATGTCAGCAGTTCTAATTTTTTTAGTGCAACTATAATGGAGCACAGCTTAGTGATTACCGCAAAGTGGAATTTAACCTTCAGGTCACTGATTCAATCCCTTAGTGCTGCTGGCCTTTTGATAATAATAGATCTACTCTTGGGTACACACACACAACACACAGACACACACACCACTTCCACAAAAGAGACAGGCAGTCAAGGCAATGTATTAATAGAATGTAAAAAATCAGTTTCTTGAAATGAATTGCAAAGAATAAAAGTGAATGCCATTTACTCTTCCTCGTATAAAAAAGTTAATGGGTACAATAAAGTAAGGTTTAATAGATTAAAAATATTTTAAGTGACATTACTGCAGAATAATATTCTGGATTTTGAATTTCCTTAATACTCTTTCATTAGGATTTAAGGGAGTTTGCTTCCACTGATTTATTGCCAATTCAGCTTGGTTGTGGTCTTAATCCACAAAATAGTATGGAAGGTCAAAGTTAACCAAACCCTGGAGTGTTCCAGGAAAACAATGTGGAGAGTCAGTAGATAGTGTTCTTCCCTGAGTCAGGATAAACTATGATTATTTTAAAACAGTTTTTGATTATGAATGGGTTGGGTTTTATCTCAGAAAGAAGCCAGGCTATATATTCACACATGGAGTATCAAGAGTACTGTGGTAATTAAGGAGTTACCCTAGATTGCAGAGTAAATTGCAGGTGCCTTAGTAATGATATTTCAGCACGGAAGATGTAATCAGAAAGACCTTTGCTTATGTTTCAAAAACTAGCATGAGCCAGAAAAAAAAAAAAGCAATACAAATAAAAACAGCAACCAGCAATAACCATCATGATACAATATATTGACCACTTTATTTACACTAACAGGGCCTCCACTAAAAACGTTAATATTATTTAAAACAGATTTCAAATCAAGGACACACATATTAAAGTCCTCCTTTTTGGGTAGAAACAGAGGTTTCCAGTGGTCAAATAACTTGCTAAAAAAGGACATAAGGCCAGAAAATGGAAGAGTCCAAGGTGAGGTTCAACTCCAGGTACATCTGATGTTGATACTCAACCACACTGTTGTATTGAAGACGTTCATTAAAGATGAGGTGAAGAAATGTGACTGCCAGGCTGTTTGACATATATCTAATGAGGACGCTACAAAGTTTTAGAAATGTCATTTGTGTAAATGAAAAGAAAGACTACAGGTCCAGGTAGAGTACTCTTAACCTGAATGAACTGGTCAACCAGATCTAAGCAAGATTCAGCCTTTAGATTACTTTATCATTCAATTGTTCATAGCATTACTTGTAGTTCAGTGACTTATATTCACTATGCTGGGAGTAGACACCACTCTATCACTTCCTTGATCGTGTATAACTTTGGCATAGACATATTCTTTCACTAATTTATATAAGTATACCTCGTGTCTCTGGTTCCATTGTACAAATCCTATGATCACTTCCTTTTTCTTTTATCTTTTTTGTATATGTTTGATATAAGTATTAAGCAAAAAATATTCCTGGGCTTCCCTGGTGGCGCAGTGGTTGAGAGTCCGCCTGCTAACGCGGGGGACACGGGTTCGTGCCCTGGTCCAGGAAGATCCCACATGGCGCGGAGCATCTAGGCCCGTGAGCCACAACTACTGAGCCTGCGCGTCTGGAGCCTGTGCTCCTCAACAAGAGAGGCCACGATAGTGAGAGGTCCACGCACCGTGATGAAGAGTGGCACCCGCTTGCCACAACTAGAGAAAGCCCTTGCACAGAAACGAAGACCCAACACAGCAAAAATAAATTAATTAATTAATAAACTCCTACCCCAACATCTAAAAAAAAAAAAAAAAGAAAAGAAAAACAGTGTATACCAGGATAAAACATGGGATGCATGTTATGTATTATGTTCAAAATTTTAAGTTTATTATGGTTCATTCTCCTGTTCCCCATATTTTAAAATCATTGATATGGTATTTACTTTTAAATTTGCTATGCAAAGGATTTTGAAGTTACAATATTTTTACAACATTCTGATGATAACATAGAAGGAAAATTCTGGAAAATGTTGACACATGAGCACTAATGATAATTGGCAGAAAATCCATTAAGGTACTATGTGGAACCCATGAGATCCTGGACTCCTGCTATATCACAACATATTGCTGCATGAAATTCAGTATAACAGGAGTCCATTTTAGGCCTGAAAGATGAGAAAGAATTTGTAACTGATTCCATAATGTAAATATTTTCTTTTAATATTGTCCTTCAACATAGATCAATAATATCTAAAAATATCTTATTAGTATTTTTTTAAAAGCAAAAACTTGTTTATTCTTTATGATTTATATACTGTTTTTGTAAAGAGATTGTGACATTATCTAATTTAACAAGTGTTTGGCACCTATTACGTGCCAAGCTTTGTGATGATTTAGGAGATACAAAGATAAGTGAGGCATGATATTAACACACCAATATTTTACTCTAGTAAAAAGACATTATTAAACAAAGTTATAATACGAGTTACACTAAAGTTTTGGGTACATTAGTAAGCCATATAAAAATCCTAAATAAAGGTTCATTATTCAGCAAAATAATATCATTGATAATAATCACACATACACAGATCATTGAATATATCAAATTAGCTACCAAATGGCTCAATGATACATGCCACACTGGAAATAAATTGTTGACTACTAATGATTAAAAAGAGAGAGAATGGTCCACATGCTAAAGCATTGTGTGATATCACCTCCAAGAGTCACACCAAGTCTAATATTGGTTAATATTTAAATATTAAAAACGTTTATTATATAAGTCTATGAAACATTACATTTCTGCAAAAAGTATTCTAGTCAAACTTCATAATACCTCTTTGTGGCAGGAATAATTGGTTTTATTTCACTAATAATGAAACTGGGGACTTCACTGGTGGTGCAGTGGTTAAGAATCCGCCTGCCAATGCAGGGGACACAGGTTCGAGCCCTGGCCTGGGAAGATTCCATATGCCTCAGACCAAATAAGCCCATGCGCCATACCTACTGAGCCTGCGCTCTAGAGCCCGTGAACCACAACTACTGAGCCTGCGTGCCACAACTACTGAAGCCCACGTGCCTAGAGCCCGTGCTGCACAAGAGAAGCCACCACAGTGAGAAGCCCGCGCACCGCAATGAGAAGTAGCACCCGCTCACTGCAACTAGAGAAAGCCTGCATGCAGCAACGAAGACGGAACGCAGCCATAAATAAATAAATAAATAGATAGATAGATAGATAGATAGATAAGTTTACATTAAAAAAATAATGAAAACTGGACCCCATAAATACTGCCCAGATGAAATAACTTAAAAGAGTCTGACTGGTATTTTCACCTATATATATACTTTTTACTTTAGTTTGACTTTACACCTCATCTCCCAGATCTGTTATTTGCCTAGAAATTTTAAGAAACAGAGAGTTCTTTCTATACTTTTCAAATGGACATAGAAGAAATTCTATCAAAATTCCTTCACAGATTTAGAATTGTTCTTCCATACTAAGTTAAGATTTCTTAAGATTTCTGGTTATTTCTTTCACTCAATTTAAAAGAAAATATCATCCAGTCTTATAAACAAATTACAAGAAAGAATAACTGGAAAATAGTTATACTGCAATAGCATTAGTTTTTAAAAATATTTATCTTTTTTCCCCTAAATTAGTGGTCATTAACATTCAAATAATGTTAATGTAGTATCACTGACAAATATGGAAAATTGAGATTTCTAAGTAGAAATGAGTCATCATTTCTAAGGCACAACAGAAATTTTCACCTTATTGTTGCTTGGCTATACAGTTTACTTAACTGACTTCTTAGAAGACCCATTTATGATGATAAAAGATGCTGGCCATAAATTTGGAAACTTCAAAAATATAAACTGTTAGCACTAAATAAATACACAAGAAAGACATTCTAAATTGGAATTAAAAAAAGAAAGGGATAACTTCTAGTATCATTTATTTACTAAATTTTTCCTTAATTCTCTGTTGCTTAGTCAGTAAAACAAAGAGTTTGTGTTAGATATATTCATTTCATTTCTAATATCCTTTCTTATATCCTATCTGAACTGAGTCAAATTTTCTTTAGATTAATGGATTAAGTTTCAAGTGTAATTAATACTACCAAAAAGTCTGCTAAATACAGTTCAGTGTTTTAGTACATGACAAATTATGACTACAAATTTTCCCAGGTGATTGGGTGCAATTCTGAAAAAAGAATTAAAAAAAAACTAGTCCCTAGGAGATGAAATTGTGGAAATATTCAATTTTCCATTAAAAGCCTTGAAATGACCGAAGTCAAGAAATTTTGGACAGACGAATTATGCAACTGTTCCAGACTTCCTCTCCAAATACCCTAAATCAAAGGCTAAATTAATAATCCCTCCTTTATGCTCATATTGTATAATTATATTAATATAAATCTGTAACTACTGTTACATTGGTAACTAATAGCATATATATGATATAATATATTATTTCATTTAGTTGAAGTTTTGTATATTTTGACTTAAAGCTCAGTTAATGTGATTTTGAAAAAAATCTATTGTAGAGTTTCAACAATCACACATCAACTCTATATAGATCAATACCTCCCTCCATGTGATATCTGAAACATTTATGGTCCATTAAGATGGTAACTGATATTCATAAAATGTATTTTTGAAAGTCTAACACTTCATCATTATAAAATATGGTGAAAACCTTTCAAATGAGAGAAAAGACCACATGGTCAGGGTCAGATGTCAGCTTTCATCTTGACCAAAGCATGTACCACAGAATCTAGTTGAAGACAATGAGATAGAAAGGGACATATTTAGAATGCATTCATATAATGTAAGCACAATGATATACAACACTTATTTTTAAAAATACTACCTTTAGAGTATCACTGTAGACATAAGTGATTTCTACATAATCTTATTAAATATTTCATTTTTGATACATACCCAATAAAATATTTGAAACCAAACTTATACTTTTATTATATAACAAATAAACTGAACACTATTTTACTCTGCAGCAGAGGAACTGAGTAAGGAAAGGAAGAGGAAAGGGATGAAAATGAGTTTGCAAGTTTCTTAGAATTTTGCATAAACATATGTTGCCAATATATAAAGAACTCCAGACTCATCTGGATGGACCAATAGTAAAGAATAAAAGGAAAAGAGGAAAATGAGCTAGCATTACATCCAACCTTGGTGTATTAACATTTTTCTTAATCCTCACAAAAGCTGAAGGGCCAGAAGTTAATACTTTTCCTTGATGGTCTACTTCCACAGTTTTTCTTTAATATTGCACAAATTTATACTCTGTAAAGTGGAACTCAAGGGCAAAGAATAAATAAGAGTGTCAGTGAGAAATATATATATACATACATGTATATACACACATATATATGTACATACATATACACATATATATTATTTTTTGTTAAACTGTGATTATTGAGCAGAACTATAACATATATGTTATTGGTTATTTAGCCATATATATTTTTGATTGTAGCATGTCAGGTAGTGTTTCATTGTATTGTTTTTCTTCCCAACAAGCAGACCATTTTACTTTGCAATGAGGATCTAGGAGCTCTTCAGCCTTGTTTTTCAAAAAAGGCTTCATGTGATGGAATTTATCAATCTTCTTTCTAAATGTGCATGACATTTCCTGAGTGAAAATGTTTTGTCATGTGTAGCTACAGAATGAAGACCATAATGTGATATTCATTACACTGACAGTATCTTACTGAGGAAACCATGCTTTAGAATTTCAAGACTTTGGTGTAATCTGACTCTAACATTCAGCATTACATTCTCAAATTATTTAAATTTATCCAGTCAGACTTACACAAAGATACTTCTTGCTATCTCAACACTCATGCTGGATTAGTATGAAAGTGATGGAATTAAAGGGAACAAATAATGTGAAAATTATGTAAGAAATTTCTATTGGTGACATTGGTTGGAGAAACTCTGGAATACTTTAAATATATATATATATATGTATATATATATATTTAAACATATACATATATATTTACAACTACCTTTTATATTAAAGTACAAGTTTTAATATAGTAGGAAAACCTACTTAAGCAAAATCTTTGTCCAAATATTAATAAAAATCAAAAGAATTGATCTAGTGTCCTCTAATCTTTTGAAAATATTGTCATTTAATAACTGTCTTGGAACTCAGAGGATGTTATTACCTTAACAAAGAGAAACCTTTGTTTACAGCAACAGTACATATCTTAAGCCAAGGAAAGCAAACCTAACGTTGAGGTTAGCGTAAGTTAAGAAAATTAATATTTATGTAAAGTGTAACTAACTGAGTCAATGGGCCTCACAAGAAAAATCAGACCAAGGGACTGAAAATATTTTTATCCAAAATGAAATGGCTAAAATAACCAACCAAACATGAGGAAAGCATGTCTCAAATTCTATTTTGTGAAATAATAGTTTCAAGTTATAAATATTAGTGTTAATTAGGTAACAAAAAATTTTCCTTAACCAAATAAGTCAGGCAATGTTGTATTAGAAGAAGTTTAACAGTTTGCTTTATTGTATGCCTTATGAGAACATGCCAGTGTGTTGTGCAATCCAAGAACAGAACATATGTACAATTTTTTAAATATTTAGATCACCTTTTGTACCATGAGCTTTGTATGATCACCAATCCACAAAAGTCACTTTGAAACCATGTTTATAATCAATATCACATGCAAATATAGATGTAATTATCCTAAATAAAATTATTAAAAAATGCAACTAAGTTAACAGTGCATGTAAGAGTCATTTATGATATACAGGTAGGTTTTCTCTCACGATTGCCCTCTTGATAGCTGTAAGTAAAATATTTCCTTTTACAACTTTCAAGGATGTTGATATTGCTTTTTCTTTAATGTATGACTGTTATACCAAAAAAGGTATTAATGTTGTCAATGTATGTGACACACAGATGTCCTATATATAGAGTAAAACATTTAAAAATAAGTTAGCTATATACCTTTTATTTGATAACTTTACATTTAATCTTCAACCTCTGCTATGAATACAATTCCATAATTTATCTAATAACAATGTTCTGAAAAGTTAAATCAAACAATAAAAATGATACTAATAATGATACATTTTAAAACATGATATTACAAAAGGCAATTTTGATGCATGTAGATGAAAACAGCACTGACAGGATGGAAAATTAAGAGGTATTTTAAAACACACTTGACTTTAGCAGTTAAGTTCTGTAATTCTAAATTCCTCTTAGAGACATGGTACTCTTGAAAGTCCAGGTGCAAAAGATTGTTGGGTATTTCTTATTTGCGCCTAGAAATTAGAGCATTTCTCTGCAGTCATTAACTTTTTCCTACAGAAAACACTGAATTAATAAAATTTTTCCATTGAGGAACTTGCTTTTTACTTCAGTATTGCTCTTCTACTTTGTTATTTCCTCTCTAGAACAACCCCCCCACAGACACAAACACACACTCTGGTTGGTCCTATATTTTTTCTTAGCTACTTAGACTTCTACCTGTTGGCTTCATTCTTAGGCTGTCTCACATTCACCAAATGGCGATATGCTTCTTCATGCATGTTGATACGAAGAGAAAGTGTTTTCAGTCACAACTATTAAAAACTATTTTCATTGAATGAACCACCCTTCAGGGATATCTACATTCAGGTAATGTCATATACAGGTAAAATTAAATTGAGGTTTCCTGAGCCAGTGGCCATGGACAAGGGAATGTGATCACCCTCACTGTACCACCAAAACGCCAGCCTACTACACTACCCGATGGAAGAAATGGGAAATAGCTGCTGCAGAGAAAAGCAAATGCCTCGCCCAGGATCCGAAAAGTATAGGCTAATGATTCTGATTGTGAGAAATTTCATTTTCTTTAAAAGAAGTAGCATGAAATCTAACCTATGCTGATATTTAAATCTCTATTCCAGTGTTGACACTGGATTCCTTTAAGCGTCAAATTTGAACTCAATATGTTTGTTTTAGGCTAGAAAATTCTGTGTAGTCCAGGTTCTGGAAATTATAATACACTTTTTCTGCCCAAGTCGTAAGCATCTCCCCATGGGTCTTCTCCAAATTTTAGACTATGACATAAAAATACATAACTTCTATGGAGTGCCTACATTCAGGTACTCCTTCACACACCGTAAAAGAACAATTATAGTGTGCTCTTCAAAACTCTTCCTTTTGAATATTAAGAGCATTAAAAATTAATACTCAATTTTAACTCTAGTAAATATATAGATGAATGTAAAACACTTTGTTTTTTCATTAAATGATAGTAATTGTAAATATGCAAGTCTTAAGAGATTTAAGCACTGTCTGAAATAGAATTTTTTTAAAAAGGTCAACTTTAATTAAATAGGCATGGTGAGGAAAATGAATATTTAGACAGATAGATAGATATAGATATATGTGATTTATTTATCATTTATTTATTTATTTATTTATAAATGGTAAGATTATTTTATTCTCCATTCACTAAATACAAAGAGATTCATCAAACACTGCCTCCACCCTCTGTCCTGAAAATGTCCTATTCATGCATCAGAATTAACTCAGCCATCACTTCTCCCTGATTCTTTTCCTGAACAACTCAGCCAGAATCAATCATGCACTGCCTTAATGCCTTCTCACTGTATGCCCATTTCTATTGTTAAATTTGTTTCATTTTATTGTAAATACTTGTTTTCATATCTGTGACCCAGTAGATCAGGCCCAGCAAACTTTCTCTATAAAAAGCCAGATAGTAAATATTTTTGGCTTTGAAGTCCATACAGTCTAAGTTGCAACTACTCAAATCTGCTATTTTAGCACAAAAGCATCCATAGACTATATGTAAGGAAGGATGTGGCTACGTTCCAGCAATATTGTATTCGCACTAGCAGGTGGCAGACTGGATTTGGCCACAGTTCCTTAAAGGTAGAAACTGTGATTTTCAGTGCTTTCGTCTTTGTTTTGCAGCTGTAAGCACAATGCTGAACATGCAAAGGAGAGTTGATAAATGTATTTTTAATTTTAGTTCTGTTGAATCAAGTTACAGCAACTCAAGTTCCAATGATTTCCAGCCGTAAGAAGTCTGGTGCTTAAAAGTTGAGCTGTGTGCTCTCCAATATGTAACCACTAGCGATGTGTGGTTGTTTAATCTTAAATTAATTAAAATCAAACAAATTAAAAATTCAGTGCCTCAGACACATTAACCACATTCCAAGTTCTCACTAGCCTTATGTAGCTAATAGCTACCATATTTAAATAGCACAGACATAGAATATAACTATCATTACAGAAAGTTCTATTGGGCAGTCCTGGCTCAGATGATGTGAATATTAAGACAAGGAGATATCCTCAAGAAGAATCCTGGTGGTGTATAAAATATGGTTCAGTATAGCTCAAATACACTATCTTGACAAAATTTCACAAACTGAAATTACATTATGCACAACAAATAAAAAGGTGTGAATTTACTGAATATACTAGGTAATTAGACACAAGTATTCTACTACTTGAAGCAGATTCAGTAGACCTTTGGGTGTATGTGAATTTGCACATGTGTGTAACTAAAATTCAAGATTCACAGTAGATTTTATGCAATTAAGAAAAAATGGTTCCTGTTACAGAAGCCATAGAAGAGAAAGTGGATTATACAAAAGAGAAGCATCAGTGTAGGCAGAAGGGGATAATATTAGATGCTCACTAACTCAAAAAGTAGAACAACTTTGACAATATCAGGAGAAAATGCAAAACAGGAACCACCAAAAGCATTTAAAATGCAAATGCAAGAAAGAAGACAGTTTTCATCTAATTGATTCTCAATTCTTACTAAAGAAAGGGGCAAGTTTAGATTTTTTCTGCTGAAGGAGACATTTAAGATCATGAAGTTCCAAGATCAAATTCAAGCTTAAACTATTATTCATTATAGAAGCTTGACATTACTTTTTATCATTCTCACCTTCAGTTTACTCTCAGTACAATGATAATAATAAAACCGCTTCAGCAGACTACTGAGAGGACAAAATGAGGTGATATTTGTCAAAGGCTTAGTAGATTGTTCAACACATTGAATACCTGGGAAATTGTAGCAATTTTATTAACAGAGGTTGAGGATGGTTTAGTGGGATAAGGAAGCTGAGGACAGTGGGGAAGTTTTAAAATTGCTTTGTGAAGAGTAAGAGAAGAAGTTGAGTGAGAGAATATGAAATAATTCCTCAAAAGCTTCTAAGGCTCAGATAAGATAAGAAACAATGAATTTCTTCTAATAGCAATATTTGAGGTTATGTGATTATTTTGTGCTAGCTATGTCAGGATGTCAATTATAGGAGAAGAGAATGCAGAGAAATGAATCCTGAACAAAGTATCTGTGGGCTATTTATGATCGAGAAACATGAAGCAAAGGCCATGAGGCGTAAGCAAGGCAGTGACCAAAGAGTCCAGGATTAATAAAGACCAAAGTAAAGCCAGGGAAAAGTCATAAAAAGGATAAACTAGAGAAGCCAAGGTAAAGAAATTCCTACTAATGCCATAACTATGCTGGGCTAAGAATAACACATGAGGCAGGGAGAAAAATGGAAAACCGTCATCACCAACTTTGATGCTCAAAGTTCAATTTTTAAAGGTAAGATAGATAAATGCAGGTCAAGAAAAACACTTTAAAATTCCTAAATGTTGTCCAGGATGATGGTAAGAATTGAGGTAATAGGGAATACCATAAGCCAGGTACCAAAGAATTTTAAGCAAACATGGAAGTGACTTGCTGGCTGATAGAAGACTGTGGCCGGGAATGGTAAAATGATGTAATCAAATATTCTTTTAACCTCAAAAGAAGATTATTATATTATTGCACTTTAGATCTTTGAAAGTATTTGAAATAAATTGGTTTTGAAATACATATTATTTTATGTTTAAAAGTTGAAAACTTCAGGAAATATTAATGTTTGCATTATTATTATTATGTTTATGTTCATTATGTTTTATGAAGTGTTCTTCAATAAGAATGACAGTATTGCTGAAATGTTGCTAGCGTTACAAAGGAGTGTGGACACTGGTGAAATGTGAGTAAAATAGAGGTACTTTCTGAGTTTTTGATGTATATAGGGAATCAAAAAATGTTAGTTTTCCTAGACTATTTGGAGTCTACAGAGTACTAAGGTGCAAATTTTTTTTTCGATTTCCAACTGTAAATATACAAGTATTATTTCCTCCTATTGCTCAGTTAATAGAAAATAAACCAATACACTAAGTATTTTAAATCTGTGCTACAGATCCAAACATCTTTAGAGACTTGTTAAATAAATGTCTTCATAATGTATAATTTTTCCTCTTTCAAAAGCAAGAGGGAATGGGGGATGGGAGGGAAAATCTCTGCAGTATACGTCCTTAGAATTATTTTCACAAATGCCAACATCTGTCTTTTTCTTTAACTTAAGATGGCACCTGCAACCTCTTTCAGTCCCGGTGGTAAAACTGCACGGTCTCACAGAAACATGCTTGCCAAAGAAGTCTGGAGGCTTGTGACATAGTTTACACCTGTTTAGATGTCTTGTCACCTCACAGATTTGCTTTCAGTTGCCACCTCATATAAATTTTGCATTCAAAATGCTGACTATCATTCTTTAGCAAGAGTGTACTTTTCTCTTATTTTGGAACTTGACTGCCTTTTCAAACTCAGCTGCACCTTCCACAATTAAAAAAAAAAAATGTTTCTGTCAGTTTTTATAACTGGGTTCTTATGACAGTAGAGTTCCCACTACGTGACCATGTAATCAGTCAGCTATCTTCCCTACTGTGTCTTAGTTATAACTGAGACTAGCTTTTGATATTCAAGCTTAATCACTTTTACAGGTTCAAGGATTCCCTTAATAATCTTTGGTATGATCTATGCAGTAGAAGCTATTTATTCTGCATGCCAGTGTGCTGGAATGATCAGGGCCTTGCTCTCAATTTCTGAAGCTATTGCTTCTCTCAGGCTTCATAAAAACAAATAATAAAAGTAAAATAAAATTGTGTGGATTTTTGCTTTTATTTTTTTCCACTGTACCAATTGGAGCATAGTAGCAAAATCAATAAAGATTCCAAATTGGACCCATTATGATAAATATTTTACATTTATTGGGGAATAGCCTGGCTTCTGATGTTTATGTAATGTGAGGTATAGACTGAGGATTTCTTTTTGCATATTACTATCCAATTGTTTTTGTATCATTTTTTGAAGACTGTCCTTTATCCATTCAATTGTTTTTGAACTTTTGTCGAAAATCAATTGACCATATACATGTAAATCTATTTTTGGACCCTGTTCCATTTATTTGTCTGTCACTGTGCTTTAATACTATAGTTTGATACTAAGTGCTAAAATTGGATAATGTAAGTCCTTCCAAACTTGATCCCTTTTTTCAAAGTTGTTGGGCTATTCCAGTTCATTTGCATTTCTATACAAATTTCAGAATCAGCCTATTCTAAGAACAAATAAGGTTCTATAACTCTCACTCTGACTCCTGTTATTTTATTGACTCATCTCCTGCTCGTTTCCTTCTTACACACTAGTTTCCAGTAACACTGGCCTCCTGTTTTTTCAAACACACCATGGGTTCCTTCCTCAGGGCTTTCACCCTTGCTTGGCTATGGCTAGAAGTTTCTTTCAGACTGAAGCATAATCTACTCTCTTACTCCCTTCAGGCCATTTGTCACTGGCATCCTTTCATAAAATTGTCCCCAATCCAATTTATTTTCTTCCTTGCTTTATTTTTCATCTCATCACATATTACTCTATAACCAGTAATTATATTAACTATATATGTTATCTGTTGTCTGTCTCCCAAACTAGAAAATAAGCTCCATGAAGCCAAAGTTTTATGTTTCTTTTCTTTTCTTCTGTTTTCTTATCATATTAAATAAGAGCTTAATGGTAATCTCTTAAATATTTATTGGTTGACTGAACCAATCAATCAATAAATCCAAGTTCATAAAAACACAATTATCCTTTTTTAAGCTAGGAATTATCAGGTGTGACTGAAAGCTACTGGTACACTGGTAGTACTCCAGGGAAAACAAAACAAAACAAAATGGAAAACAAACATCAAAACTTTTTTGGTCATTTTGACCAGCACTTTCATAATTTAGCTATTATTTTTAGTATTTTTAAATATGGTAACTTGACATTAAAAAAGAAGTGATCAGAGATCATTAATAATAGAAATAAATATTTAATTTTCCCCTTTGGCCTCTAAAAGCATAGGAGATCAGACACAGAGATCAAAATGTATATTCAAATTTAGTAGGACTTCCAAATTTGTATGTGAAATCTTTCCATTTAAAAAGTTAAATACATACACAACATATACTTAAGTACATAGCTGTGCATAACATGTACAATGTGTGTGAAATGAGGTAAATCTATTCTCATGAACCTTATTTTCTAGTAGGGGTTACAGACAATAAGCAACAGGAATGACTAAAACAATATCATATGTAAGAGATATATTTTTTTCTGGACTAAGAGTTATACAAAACATACTAAATCATAGATTTGTACTTTTCTCCGAAAACTGGGACAAATTTAGCAAACAATTTTTCCACTAAGATTTTATTAATTTCATAAAATATGGCAATGTGTTTATTAGCATACTGTGAAACATTACCATAGATGATTATAATTAAACTACACTTATCAAAATAATGAATAAAGCACACTTTGTGATACAGCAGTGTTGATGTTTTTCATATTTATCTGTTCACTAACTAATGTGCCAAATTCAGTCATCTCTAGTGAGCCTCTCAGTTCTCAGTGTAAATTACTGAGGGTCTACTCTGATAATAAATAACAATAGCAATTCTGGGAAACAAAGCATTAGCAGTTTAATGTCTAAACATTTTTTTTTTTGGATAGTATAAATTAAGAATACAATAAAACATTTTTCATTCAATTAGAATATGTTTCCAGAGGGTTATAATACAATTTAAAAGGCTGCTTATAATGGATATATCAAAGCACCTGAATTTTAATGCTATCAAAGTGTTCAGGATGTTCTAAAGAAGAGGATTAGTTTCATAATGCATCAACCAAAAGAGAGACCATAATATGAAAATATCTCTAAACCTAAGATGTGTGAAGTGACTTTTATGAGTCCATCCATTTTCTTAGACTCTGAAACTTAAACCTACTATGCTTAATTTCCAGTATGCACACTATTATATGTAAAATAGATAACTAATATGAACCTATTGTATAGCACAGGGAGCTCTACTCAATACTCTGTAATGACCTATATGGGAATAGAATCTTAAAAAGAGTGGATACATGTATATGTATAACTGATTCACTTTGCTGGACAGCAGAAACTAACACAACACTGTAAATCAACTATACTCCAATAAAAATTAATAATAAATAAATAAATAAATTCCAGTATGTAGGTGCCCAAAACATTGAAAAATCTGGACAGTGTATTAATTAATTGATTGATTGATTGATATAACAGATATCAATTGAGTAACTACTAAGTATCTAGTACTCTTTTAGACACTGGAGGTCCACTACCTAAAGCAGAATGAATTATCTGCCTTTGTGGAGTTCTCAATCAAATTCGAAGTGAAAGAAAAATAAAATAAAGTAAATAAGTCAAAGGATATATCACACAATTCACACAATCAAGGATATATCAAAGGATATATCACACAATAACCCACAGCTAGCTGGGTTCCTAAATCCACCGGCCTTCTTCCTGAGCATACGTGGACCCTGTATTTTCAAGTTTCCCTTGCAGTTAGGTGCATCTATATGACCCATTTGTACTATGGTAAACAGAGATTAGTCTGTCTCTCAGGTCTGGTGAGAAAAACCTGGAAATGGGTGTGTTGTGACTGCATTGGTCAAATTGGCACATATTAATGTGTTCTAGGATTTTACCCATGGTACACCTAGGGTAACCCAATAACTGCAGGGTTTGCCCTGGATTTGGACTGCCATCATGAATTATTTTGGGGGTGAGAAATAAATTTCTATGTTGTTTAGGAAACCTAATTACTCTTGGGTCACTTTGTGGCGCCATCACAGGCTTACCCTGCCTGATTTAGAATGTTAGACTTTGTTAAAAATTAAGGAGATAAAGCATGTAAGATGACGGAGAGGATATGGTGGAACATCTGCTTCTCTGCCATGTTTGGCTGCTGCCTCATGACCCATTATGGCTGCTCTGTCTCTAGCCTTCATGACTGCATTCTAGCCAACAAGAAGGGTAAAGGTACTAAGAGGGGCCAGTCCAAATTCAAAGATTTGTGGGGAGGATTAAACTGAAAGAAGCTTTGAAGAACTCACATAGGACATGTCTGCTTGCATATTTTTAATTCAGATGCCATCACATGACCTCCCTTGACTTGAAAGGAGCTCAGGAAATGTACATTTTATCCCAAGAGGCATTTGTACACAGAAAAATCAGGGCTTTTATTAGTAAGGATCAAGGGGAAATATTGTGGGACCACTAGAGGTCTTGACACAGAGAGTCAGGTATGAGAGAATGCCTAGTGGTAGACATTCATTTAAAGTTGATTCTTGAAAATAATTTGAAATTAGCCAGGTAAGCAAGAGTTGAAAGCGAGGTTGGTTGAGGCAAAGGAAAAGGCAAGTAGACAAGAGTGAGCTTCGTGCCTTTAGGAAACTCTCAGACCTACTCTGTGTTACAGATGCTTAAAAAAGCTAAAATAATAATAATAATAATAATAAAATTAGGGCTCAGAAAATGTATAAGAGATTGAGAAATAGATTTCAGAATTATCACAGTGTAGGTAATTTTAAATCAGGAATGCCAATGAAATCACAAGCTCAAATGCATAGAGAATGATGGGGATACAGTTAAGTATGGCCTGAAGAAGAGAAATAAGTATAAAGAGAAAGAGGAATCTGAGGAAAAAAAAAACAACCTTTACATAGTATCATCATACTTAATGTTAGAAGAATTATCAGTAACACAAAATGCCATGAAGGAAAACCTTGATCAAGGATACAGAAAGTTGAGCTAGGATGTACAATGGGAAAATATCACTGAATTTGTCTTTGACGCATTTACTGGTAAAGGGTAGAAGATTATGCCACCCCAAAATATGACTGTAGAGGTTCAGGACATGCCACCCTAAAATATGTTGCTTTGGCATATTGATTTTTTGAGACGTAGACACTTGAAAAACAGCAAATACAGAGAGAAGCTTTCTTGGAATGCCACTATCTGTTTAAAGATAGATCCAAAAAAGCAATTCAATTGTCATAACCCTTCCCTGGAAGTTTCATTAACCAGGCAAGATTAGTTTTTTCATAAGAGAGGAGATTAGAAGTTGACATCATGCCCAAACGGTCTACAGTTCCTCACCCCTTCCCTCTTATGGTGGTTTATAATTCTGAATTTTAAGCCATCTCAGGGAGTTAATCACTTTTCCCTAGGAAACTTTCATATATACATGGGGTATATGTATTAATAAACTTGCTTGTTTCTCTCTTGTTAATATGACTTTTATTACAGGATCCCAGATAAGAGTTCAAAAACGTAGAAGGAAAATTATTTTTCCTTTACACTGGAATTTTTGAAACTTTGCTTTCTGTAGGGTGTTTATTAAAAAACAAATGAGAAGTCATTAACCCTAGGTGTGTGGTGAAACTGAATTTGGACATCAGCCTCCAGAATCAGATTTTGGTTAGAATTCCAGCACCAGCACCAACTGAAAGTGAAACTTTAAAATACCTACTTACCTTCTCTGTGCCTCAGTTTCCAACATGTAGATTAGCTGTAATAGCATCAGTTTTAAAGCTTATAATGAGGATTGAGTCAAATGACACATGTAAAATTTCTTAGCCTAATCCCAGATTCATAAATACTCAGTAGATATTAGCTATTAGTTTATTGAAGCCCATTATTAGAAATGCTGACAATGAAAGAAGAAATAGAAAAGTAATTCAAGAGGGCAACAGAGTTTGATGGAAGATTTCGGTTTTGTAGAGTGGGGCAAGTGAGACTATGTTACCATTGGTGTTGGTAAATGAATGAGAAAAATGATAACCAACATGGATATGAGTCTTTAATGAAGAAGAGATCTAGAGATTTTGAACAATATTTGGAAAATAGATGCTATGAATAGGAAGTAATATATCATCTATCACCTTAATAAATCATCACATAATAAAGTGTATAAAAGATTGACAGAAAAGGGCTGAAGGAAGAGACAGAATTTATAATGGACACAGGCAGAGTGGTTTGATAACTGTCTTCAGGCATTGGTGTCATTGAAAGCTAAAATTTTCTCCTCTCTTTTTACAGACATAAACGTTCAAATCAAGTTCTTGAAAAAGAGGGAGAAAGAGAGATACAGGGAGAGGTAGAGAAAGAAAATGAAAGTTTAAAGAGTAAGAAACTACCACAGGTTTCATAATTTATTCCACTGCTCTCAGTCTTTCTTACTTTCCGTTCTTTATACTATATTTTGGAGGGCTTTTTTGTTTTTTGTTTTTAATTTGGAGAATGGTATGAGAAAGGCCTTTGGGTATGCTAAGAATGTACTATTCTACTTTATTATAATGATAGCTGTTAACAGCACAGGGGCCTTGACTGTATAACGTCTCCTGTCTTGCTTGGGGTGACACCCGTTCAGACCGAGGCAGCTTATTTCACGTTATTGTCAGTTATGAGTGGGAAACTCTTGCGGCTGTGGAAGGGCTGGGGGCGGGGCGGGGACGGTATTGTCCGTTAATTACAGACACTGCATTGTTTTTAAATGTTTTCAGTCAATTTGTAGATAGAGCTCTAATAGATTTTTAACTTTCTTAGACTTGGTTTTTTACACACTAAAACAAATGTGGTTCTAAAGACCACTATCATTTTCTATTGCCTTTAAAAAAATATTCATTTATCATTTTCCAGTCTGGATTTCCCCTCTTCTTGATACTACATGTCACTAAGGTGAATATGACTCAAAAAATGAATGCACATGACCCATCTTTCAGCCCTGAATGATAAAAATATGAACCTTCACTGGCGAAGGCCGTGACCGCCACGGACCCACCCAGCCTAGGGCCTCACCTGCACCCCCTTGCGGCGAGTCGACCGACCACCTTGCTGCAGTGCATTTTTCAGAGTAAACAAATTCCATGTGCAGTTGAAAACATTCAATCCCTCAAACATGAACTGGCTCGTGTGTAGAAGAGATTTGGGGGGAATAAATTATGGGATTGAGCTTCATTCAGATGTGGTAGAATATGCGAAGAAAAACCTGGAGAGTTTGATCAAAAAAAGTAATAGCTTTGATAATCAGCTTCTAGACCTGTACTGTCAGTCTGAATGGGAAGGTGCATGGCATGACTAGGTCACCCTGATCTCTCAGCAGCTTATCAGAATAATTATATGAGCAAGCTGGCACAGCTCCTGCTGTTCACAAAATCATCTGTCTCAAGATGAAAATATTCCAACGTGAACATATGAAGAAAAGCACTGCTAAGATTTGAGTTCGGTGAGCCCATATTTGTGGTTGGTAATTGCTCCCGGAAAGCAGCTGAGGGTCATCAGTATTATCGAGATTATTGTGGAGCTGGAGTCCAGAAATACTATGAGAACTACATGAAAATATTACTAAAAGTGGGAGGCATTCTAGTTATGCCTGTAGAAGATCATTTAACACAAATTATGAGAAGCGAACAAAACACTTGGGGAAGTAAAAATATTCTTGCTGTTTCATTTGCTCCACTTTTGCAACCAAGTAAGAAGGATAATGGCAAACCAGAGTCTGTGGGACATCCCCACACACAAACCCACACTGTCTGGAATATACAGAACTTGCTTTTATTTACATTCAATGCACACGGAGACATTTCATAAGTAATGAGATGCAGGCCAAGGAGGGGTTCCTTAAAGGGCTCTACCCAAAAGAAAGAGTTAAACAGAGAGCTACACTTATGTATTTGTAGGTAATCAGCTTATTCCTCAGCCTCTCAACAATGAGGAGGATGAAAAAAATAGAAGAGAAAGAAAAGGAAGTGGAAGATCACAATGAAGTTAAAAGAGCCACCTCAGAATTTACTGAGAGAAAAAATTATGAAACTCCCCCCCTCCCTCGTGAATCTTTAAAAGCTTACTTGACATATTTTAGAGAAAAATAACTTAGATCAAGAAGAAAGAATGCCTACTGATAATTCCTCTAGTCTTTAAAATGTGGCATTTGTTAGGAGTTAAAAAGAGAGAGAATGTTTTCTTTCATCAGAGTGAACTTACAGTAGAAAAAAGTATCTTCTTTCCATCAGTAATAAAAATGATGTATTCAGTGATTAAAAATGATCCCTTTCATAAAATATATTTTTCTTTAAGTCTTGGAAAAATGGCTGTTTTAACTCAGGATGACTTCAAGAGTGGAATGCAACAGTAGTGCAGACTTTGTGTAATGTAAATCCTGTTCTGATTCCTTATAGATTTGTAGGGTGAGAGTTAGATTTAATTTTTTTTTTTTTTTTTCTGTACAAGGGCCCCCCACTGCTGTGGCCTCTCCCATTGCAGAGTACAGGCTCCGGATGCGCAGTCTCAGTGGCCATGGCTCACGGGCCCAGCCGTTCCACGGCATGTGGGATCCTCCCACACCGGGGCACAAATCTGTGTCCCCTGCATCGGCAGGCCGACGCTCAACCACTGCACCACCAGGAAAGCCCAGATTTAATTTTATGTAAGGTTACATAACTGTTAAGCATATATAATCTGATTTGAATTGCAGTTGATTGTATTTCCTCCAAAAAAACTTTCTTATTTAATAAGGAAATAAAATCCTTTGTAGTCCCACTTCCCTTAATTTTGTTGCAGTCACTATTGCTGAGTTGCTATAGATGTATTCCGAGTAATATATGAGTGCAATAATCATACAGATAGTGAATAATTTAACTTTTAAAAAAGTTTCATGGAATTCAATAGCACTGCTACTCTTGCTTTTGAATCTATTGCCCGAAGACGTGGGGAAGATATCTGCTTCTCTCATAGAGAATTTAAGGGCACATCAAGTGAATAGTAAAGTAAAAAGTCTATACTTAATAGAACTCTTAATTTGTGTGGACCCTTTACATTTTCAATATTTAAAAATAATGAGGTTATCTTACTCTCTGGAGTTTTAGAAGAGAGTATATTTAGGATTGTTTTTTCTACAGTCCACTCTATAAAGTATTTGGTTTAAAAAAACAACAACAACAAAAAAAACACTGTTCTCTTTGACTGCTGATGGTACAGACAGTGAGTGAATAAGCATGAGTGATAGCCACTCTCTTGGGATAAGCTCAGTAGCTGGGCCAGAGCTGATTTGCTCAGGTGGTGCACTTTAGCAAAGGGAACTTCTAATTCATCTGCTATTTATCTTTGAAAAGGTAGGGTTGAGCTAGCCTACATTTACTTTGAAATTAATCTTTGTAGTATAAGAAATATTCACAGAAATTATACATAGAAACCTTTTGCTTTGAAAATTCAAAATCATAGTGTAATCTTTGGGACCTACGTTGTGCTCATTTAAAAATGCTTCCCATTTTTTTTTTTTTTTGTCTGTTTCTTTTGGTAGAATTATAATGACTTTCAGTTTTTGCTTAATATCACATAAACTATCATTTAAATGTTAGTTGTAGGGGTTTCCCTGGTGGTGCAGTGTTTGAGAGTCCGCCTGCCGATGCAGGGGACACGGATTCGTGCCCCGGTCTGGGAAGATCCCACATGCCGTGGAGCGGCTGGGCCCGTGAGCCATGGCCGCTGAGCCTGCGCGTCCGAAGCCTGTGCTCCGCAACGGGAGAGGCCACAACAGTGAGAGGCCCGCGTACCGCAAAGTTAGTCGTAGCTAATCAGTGATAAAACAGGTAATGAGTACCATTATTAGTTTGTTTCTTTTCTTCCAAATTGGGCCAGAAACATTTATCCTTTCTTAAGAAAGTGTACAATGTAATACAATGTAACATATTTGCTACTTAGTGTTACATGGATTATATATTTTTTAAAAGGAAAAATTTGAGAGTAACCCTTATTACCACCAGCATCACTGTTACAGTGGTTGGTCAAGTATGCTTAAGAACATCCAATTAATGTATAGTAAAAAGATTATTATCTCTCAGCGAAGATTCAACTATTAGTAATACATAGACAGTTTCAAAAATCTCAGCTCCGGTAATTCCACACATCTAAAAACAAGTGTGTGAAATATTCTAAGCATGAATTATTCCAAGTAAGTGAGGGTATTTTAGTAATGTGAAAGATAATTTCATGGAAGGTATTTGTTTTATACCAGTGACTAGGGCTTAGATTTGGAGGTTGGAGGATGGGGGTATCGCCACAATTATTCTTAGATGATTACTAAGTTGTTATTGTTAAGAAATGCCCCATCTCATTTTTATTAAGGAAAGAAATAGTTTTATACAATTGTTATCTGCTAGAAATATTCATTTTATTTTGAATTAAATGCTAGTTTTAGAAGTTTAATCTTGAGGTCCTGGTGCCCACATATTTAAATCTAGCACCCCTAGCCCACATCTTGTTTTTAGTGTCCAGATTTATAAACATACATATTCTTAAATGATGATTTTTCTATTCATGAGAGAGTTTTTGTGAAGGATGTATTTGCAGATTGACCTTTTCATATTGTCTTTCATTTTGCTGACCTTGGCAAAATGTACAGTAGATTTTCATGATCATTGCCTATTTTTTTGTCATTGAAATGTAAGTTTTGTATTTTTAAAAGCATTTAGTTTACAGTTGTGACTTTATAACTGACTTTAAATGAAGTAGAAATAAAAGGGGAAAAAAATTAGCTTTAAAAGTTTAGAAGACCAGATAATGTTTTCTGCTAGGCAAGAATTAAGATTATATAAATTACAAATATAAAATATATTATATAATATTATATAATATTGTAAAGCATTTACATATGCTTTTAGAAAGTAATTTTTTTACATCTAAAAAATAAATAAAAATATCAAACAACAACAAAAAACCACACACAGTATTCATAGTGTAAGAATCAATTAATGAAAGTAAATAAAGAGAGATAAAGCACTAGAAATAGTGTTATGGAGGGTCTTACATGATATACTAAAAACAGGTAAATTAGTACATAAGTGAACATGTTTTTCTTCACATTATTTCTCATAGTCAAATTCCTTTCTTTCAGTCACAAGTTAGGTCCCTGTTACCTCATGCCTGAATTGTTTAAACAACCTTCTTATCTAGTCTTCAGTACTTCAATCTCTTCCAATCAACTGTATCTTAAACATAACCAGTTTTATATTCCCAATATAATTTTTATATTATGTTACTATCCCAGATAGTGTTTTTCAACAATTTGTTCATTAGTTAATCATCCATCCAGCCTGCTCCTTATGGAGCAGAACTATGTCCTGGTAGTTGATATCAAGAGTGAAAAGGTGTATGATTTCCTTCAAGAAATTTACAAATTGGTAGTTCTTTGCTCCTCTAGGATCAAGTCCAAATTGTTTCACTCATATTTAACTAAACCCTCTTTACTGAGTTTTAGTGCCAACATAATAACTTGCATTGCTATCTGCACTCCAGAAATTCAGTTCCATAGTCTACCTTCTGACTCATCCTGACATTTCCTTTGCCTTAAATTTCTCATCTCCCCATTTTCTGAAATATTGACCTTTAAGAACAAGCTCAAGTGACATTTTTCCTTTTGAACTTTCCCTGTTAATAACATTCTGAATCATTTAAAAATAATAGCAAGTCAATAAATAGTTCATATTTATTAGGGATTACTGTGTACACAACTGTACTGAGAGCTTATATGGATTATCTATTTAATCCTTGAAAACATTCATTTATTAATTCAACAAATATTTATTGAGCACTTGTGTGCTATAAATTGACCTGAAGCTAGGATTTGGTGTAGACATTATAGTGAATCAGACAAATAAGGACACTGAACTTATGAAACTCTTCCAGATCAGGAACACAAACAAACAAGCGATATAATTCCAGATAGTGATAAAACTTCAAGGAAAATTAAAAAGAGAAAGAAAACAAGCTATAAGAATAATTAATATAAATGTTACACTTGTCTTCTTTTAAACAAATAATGGTATATTTGTGTATGTACAAATGTTTTATATGAACATAATTTATTTGTGTTTTTAATTATACTTATTTACTCCTCTTCTAGATTTAAATTCCTTGAGATGAGAATTAGCACTCTCCATGTTAATTATCTTTGTTTCCTTCATGTGGCCTAGACTAGTATCTTCACCTAAATAAATCTAAACAGAAAATTAGTAGATACTTTTATTTTTTTATTTTACATCAGTAATACAAGGCAGAATACTGGAAGGCACATGGAAAGTACAAACAGAGAAGAACATTCAATTAACAATACTTGAAAGTTATCATTGTTTCCATTTTAGTTTATAACATGTTTCTTTGCTTAAAAATGTATTGTAAATATTTTCCCATGTCCATATGATGAAGATGACTGAAAAATATCCTATGATGTAGAAAAGAAGAGATGAATTTATTCAGTTTCTGTTTGTCTTAGGTCCTGTTAATTTGTCGTAAAATGAAAATAACTGTAACTCTTCCAATGCACACTAAATTTAGCCAATATATGTGCTGAAATTTTAAAAAGTAAGTGGAGATTTTAAATACTACATCATCTATTGATCAAGAGAAAAAATGTTAGAGTTAAATATATGTAAACTATGATGTATATTGTCACTTTTTTACATGCAGCTAAATGTTTACTTTTGTTAATTTTTCTTTCCTCTCCATCTTCAGTAATACTGAATTATACTATAGCTTATTATAAAGACTAAATATGCTTAATCCTTTATTGCTTCATAATTATTAAGGTTGGCTTTGAAATAGCAGATTATAAACAAACTTTTATTTATTAAACTAAATAAAAGTCAAATAATTTTCAAAATAATCCAAGTTTTTTCTTCTCTCTCTTACTATCCTTCTCTCTCCTTTAGTTTAGCACATTGTCATTTTCCTAAATACGAATTATCTCAAAGCTGGCATGATTATCCACATAGTTTCTTTATATCTTATAACTATTTAGCAAGGGTATATTTAAAATGTCAGAATTGTGTTCTTAAATTTAAATGCCAATTATATAGTTAAACAAAGTCCTTGGACTCTTCTTTTTTAATGTTTAAAGGAATATAACTGCTGGGCAGTGAGTTTAGTGTTTTAATATTATTTTAATAATAATCATACAAACGGGAAATTTCTTGCAACATTGAAAAAAGTCACAGTTGTGTTCTTTTAAATTGCTGTGTGTATTATCATTTCTTATACTATTCAGCCTTTGTGACTTATTTAAAATTTTCAATCAAACTCTTCTATTTGATTTTATGAATACATACACATAGGGAGGGATTTCATAAAACATGCCATCTTGTTTTTTCTTCCCTAATAGATAAGATGGTATCACTTGATCCCATAATCATTTAATATTAAATTTGCCAGAGTAAATAAACTTCCATGTCTGCAGGATCTGGCAAGAGTTTTGAGTTTTCTGTGGTGACCATATGAAGACTCCGAAGTGCATTGTTGGTTTTGCTGTGGTGCTTCCTGTTTCTTTTGGACCTAGTATCTTCTCCAGTCACTGAACTGGATATTCTCCTTTGCTGGAACATTTTCTCTCAACTTAATCTATTGTTTCTTTAGGTTTTGCAGATCTTGGCCTTGCTTACCTTTGGTCAGAGTGCCCCCTCACTCGGGTACTACCTCTATATCCTTGAACACTGATCGGTGCTTTTCCTCAGAATACCCTGCTGCTCCAGAATCAGTCCTCCTTTATAGTTAATTGTTTGACTTCTAAAATGAAATGGTTCCTGCTCTGATTACCAATACTTCCATACAATCCACCTCTTCCTCCCAGTCAATGTGGCTATTCTGCATCATGTTCCCTTTCAAGTATTAACAAAGCATAGGACAATCTCGTATTCCTGAGCTTTCATTTATAAGTGCACACTATTTGAAAATGTTTGTTTTTGTGTTCTATTACCAAGCATTTATGGTCAGTAAGATGTCCACCATTTAGTTAATAACTTTTTCCTCAAAATTCTATAAGTAGGAAGAATGTTATCTTGTTTTCATATTCTCTCCAGTACAAAATCTATTTCTTTTTTTTCTTCGCTCTCCAGGGAAACCCCTGTTTGGATAAAATCAAATTCATTACATTCATTTGATACATTTAAAAGACATATTCCACCATTTCAGGTTGTTGAGAGTTTAAAGGGTAAGGTAGACACATTGCATAAATACAATAGCAGGGTTACTAGACATGAATCCTAAACGCTATGTGAAAACCTTAGGTAAAGGAGCTTAAAGCTCAGGATGCCATGGAGGTGAGACTGAAGCAATTTCCAAGAAAAACAGGATTAAGAGCATGGATTCTATCACATAAAAGCTCTTTAACTTTGGAAATGTATTTAATCTTTCTAAGTTTCCTCAGCTATAAAGTAGAGCTAACAATAGCTCCTGCCTTATAATATTGTTTTTAGGACAAATGCATTAATCAATGTAAAGAGCTTGGAACAGTGTGACTCATTTTAAGTCCTTGATAAATGTTGGCTGTAATGATGAGGACTATTATATGAGAAAGAGAAAGATTTCCTATGTAGAAGAAATCTCACAGGGAAAGCACAGATATAGAAAAGTTTATAGTACACTCAGGGAAAGAGTAATTACTTGGTTGGCAGGAGTTTGAGGAACAGTAAAGAATGGAAAGAATGAATCAGAAAGATAAGCAGGGACCAAAGGTGAAGGACTACTTACTGGGCCTATTAATATTATGGTGTAAGTTATGGGGTGAAGCTATTGAAGAATTTCATGCAATGGGATGATATGGCCAAATGTACATTTTAGAAACACAAATTTAGTAAGAAGTGTATAAAATGGATTTGAGAGAAAGATTTGAAGGAAGAGTTGAGGGCAGAAAGTAACAGTGACAGAGATTATTAACAGGTAATTTAGAAGCTAGGTATTTTTAGGATGTGAAAAACTAAAACTTGATATGTGTAACTCCTGGCACCATGTGAGTATTAAGCCCAGTGCTTAGTCTAGAGCTAACACTCAATTTATATTAGCTATAATTATAACTAATATGATATCTTCAAACAAGAATTATTGAATATTATGACTTAAATGACTCCATTATTAACTTTGGAGTTAATAATGATAAATGGCTAAAATGGGAGAGTGAGTTTGGATCAAGAAACGATGTAATTTTCAACACATTGAGTATGAGATTTCCACGAGATATACAGTCATATGTGTGCAGAAATCAGATGGAAATAAAGATTAAGAGTTCAACTGAGAGGTTTGGTTATGTGGACCGGGAAGTGGTTGTATCCATGGTAACCAACAATATATGGAGTACAGAAGAAGAATTAGGAGAAAACAAGTTCACTTAGGAAAACAGATACACATAAGAACAGAATAAAGAAAAGAGTAAAAACATAACCTCAGGGTTCACTACGTCTTTCTTATCATATGGATGAAGATTATCCAAAGAATGACTGGTCGAAGAGATATGAGAAGAACCAACAATTAGTGGTTTAGTAGGAAATCATCAATCAGCAACACTTTGAGTGATTACTAATATTTCAGGTGGTGTAAGTACTGTATAAGCATTAACTCCTTTAATAATTAAAAAAGACTTTCATGTAGGTCCTATTATTTCATTTATTTTACAGAGAAGAAAACTCGATGCACAGATAGGATAAGTAAAGTGCCTGAGATGGGAGAGATTGAAACAGGACAGTCATTACTGTATGCAAATACTGTTAGAGCAGTAGAGAAAATGATCTGTTGCTTTGGTAATTAAAAGGTGTAGCCATCCTATGGCAGAATAATTGTAGCAGTGGGGTAGAGGTGGAAATCAAATTGCAATATAGTAGGAAGTAGTAGGTCAAAATCAATAAAGGAGAGAGTACAAATACTTTGTCTAAAATTCATCGGTTCTCTTTCTTTAAGCAAAGGTGAACACACTTAGTCATAATCAGAATAAACTTCATTTGTTTCTCTGATCATTTAAGGATGTGGATTTTATGTATGAGATTACTTTCCACAAGGATAATTTTATTTTTCAGTCTCTTCTAATTTCTTGCTTTCCAGACCTGCTGACTATAGTGTCTAAGGAATAGCCTTCAACACACTTTACACATCCTAAAGTGTTTCAATAATTGAGTTTGATGAACCCCTAAATAAGTATCATTTATTGAGTTTAACATGGGCCAAGTACTGTGCCAAAATCTTCATAGGGAATATTTTATTAATCTTCACAAGAGCTATAATTGAAAGTTATGCATTTTTCAGATGAAGAACTTGAGAACTAAAAATTCCCAAGGTCACAAGACTAGAAAATAATGGAACTGCTAATTAATCCAAGAGCAAGTCGTTCCAGGGCCTATGTGCTCCTTCCCTCCAACCAAAATCTCTAAAGACATGGAGCTTATTTTTCCTCATTTAATGATTCCAACTGGTAACACATTCCTACAAGCAGTGAGTTTTAATAGTTTTACATTTATATTTCTGAACTCATTTTAATGAGTCAATGATAAATTTTGTATCTCTTTTAAATTTTATTTTGTCTTAAGTCCTTGTATTTAAAAAGTTTTCAGAGGATGATTATATTTCATACACATTTAGGTCTCTTTAAGGCATTTCTATTTAAAAAAGACAAAAATAATCAGTAATTCAAGATTACCATTTATCTTTGGAAGAAAATATTTGACTTTTAAATTCATTAAATCTGTTTTAATAACTAATACAAATATGATATAAAGATTAATTTTCACACATCTGTCTATCTTTTTTAAGTTGATCTATAGAGACATATTTGGAAAAGGAAATTTTTTCTCCCCATGGTGTTCCAATTCTCTTTCTGAATTGGATTACAATAGGCTGGGATTTGGGAAATATTCCTTGAGGGCATATCATGTGACCAATTACCTAAGGATTTTGCACCAGTCACCTACTCTCCATTTGCCTGCATTTAACACACTTACGGGAAGTTTGGTTCAAGGTCTGTTCCAATTTAATATTTCTAGGTTCTATGCCATTGATGTACTCACCTAGATAAAATGTCATGTATATTTTTTATCAGTTGGTTTTGAACTTGGAACAAGCAGTTGAAAACACCTATGATTGATATTTGCCTCTTTCTGATAGAAATTTCAATTAAACTGATTAACAGTCATACAAAAATCATAATAAATTGATATTGCAGATGATGTATCCATTGAAACCAATGATCATTGTGAAGTTGCTATGTAAAATGACTTGCTGTCATTTTAATGTGCTTGAATATTTTATACTGAAATCTTTTTCATAGAGCATCTTATTTTAAAAATAGCATACAACTGTTTCTTTTTTAAATCCCTGAAACAGAGGTAGAATTCCTGTTCTGCTTGTTTAAAACTTTGAAAAGATTTTTCTTTAATTGTTCCTCAAATTTCCATGGAAATCAAGGGTTATGTACATCCTCAACAACAACTTCAACTTGAAATCACCTAATTCAAACTATGTTAAATCTTTCTTAAGGGATTTTTCTCATTTGACCTTGAATAACAGTTGAGTGTGTGTGTGTGTGTGTGTGTGTGTGTGTGTGTGTGTGTGTGTGAGAGAGAGAGAGAGAGAGAGAGAGAGAAAATGAAAAATTCCATATTAGATTATGGATACCAAATGAGAAAGATTAATTTTATCCTCATTGTACATAGTAGACTTACAAGTATCTGGCAAACAAACATTTTAATTAACTCAAATATATTTGCTAAATATTATTACCTGTCCACATTTATAGTGAAGATTTTTAATAAAATTCCCTATTGAACTAAAGAAAAAGCTGGGATAGTTGTCTGAATTTTTAAAATAAAACTGCTACTGCAAATCCTATATTTTTCTATCACTAGATTCTAAACTTTTTTTTTTTTTTTGCGGTACGCAGGCGTCTCACTGTTGTGGCCTTTCCCATTGTGGAGCACAGGCTCCGGATGCATAGGCTCCAGATGTGCAGGCTCAGTGGCCATGGCTCACGGGCCCAACCGCTCCATGGCATGTGGGATCCTCCCGGCCCCGGGCACGAATCCGTGTCCCCTGCATCGACAGGCGGACTCTCAACCACTGCGCCACCAGGGAAGCCCGATTCTAAACTTTTAAAACATGGCCCACTGCTAAGAGACTAACTAAATCCTAACCAGCAGAAAGTAATGAACCACATCCCAACAAGTGACAAAATTATGTGGGATTGTGTGTTTTCTATGTGATGTATTAGCAGTATTTTTAAGAACTGAATTTTGGCTTAGTAGGAACACAAAAATTGAAACTTTCAGAACATTTCCTATTAGTCTTCAGTAAGGTGTGTTATAATGTATCACAAGGGACCAGGGATCATAAGTTGATTTTCACCACACGTAGTCCTTTTTCCCTTTGTCCTTCACTGAGTCTTATGCTTCTTTTTTTCTACCTCTGAAGTACTCCTGCGGGGCTAGTTAAATCAAGATAGAACATTCACCTCCTGACTGCTTCAGTCCTTGAGAAGAAGTTAACAGATTTAAGGAAATGAAAAAGATAGAGAAAAAGGAAAGGCGTAGAAAAATCCAAATTTGATAAAGAAATTGGTAATTATCAATAATTCAAAGTTATCAATAAACTTTGCCATAGATAATTTCAAACCCACATGTGAAAACTAAACACCCATTAGAAGATCATGTCAGACTTATCCTGTAAATTTTTAGTGAGTTAACTTTAATCCTGCATAATGCAAATATTATAAATTTACTTTTACATTCCTTTACTTTTAGCAAAAACTCTCTGAGTTGATGTTGTCAAAAGCCCCATGCTGGAGATGTTTTTTGTAGTTTAAAGAGATGGAAAAAGTTTCTTGTGGTTTTACATAAAAGTAAATCACATATTGCATACCAATTGATAATCAAAAGGATAGTAGTTACATCTAAAATGTGTCCTATGTCAATGTAATAACTACACAAAGAGAAATATGTGACACATTAAGACAAGATTGTTCAAGAGAATTCTCCCAAATTATTCCACTGCTTCCCTGCTTTTGTATGTTCTAGTGCCATGTGGGGTCCAACCCATTCAGGTATAAACAGATAGAGAACTATATACTTGTAATCCTAAATTAGTAGGCTTTTTTTTTTTCTGTGTTTTTCTATGAAGAGATTTTCAAGAACTACCCAAGGAATGACTGGACTGACATTTATAAGAGGAGTAATGTCAAGTGTAGTTCACATACTTTTATACACAAAACATAAAGGATGTACACAAGATTCTCACTGCAGATACAAGTTTTCCTCTCACTAAGCATCTAGCGATAACTGGCATAGCTAAGAACATGGTTCTGATCTTGTTAACAATATTTTACTTATTTTCCAAATACTGTGGCTTACATTTTACTTGGGCTTATTGCTTCAGCACTCAAATTACCCTGGTTTAGTTTTGTTTGTACACTTGCACAAATAATAGCTTTTAATAAAAGAGCTTTTATTGATTCCTAAGAAATACTTAAGTACCTCCAATATGCTATAGTCATGACTGAGTCACTTGTACTTTTTCTCTAATTGGAGACCTCAGTGTTTAAATCTGTGTTTCCTTTGGTAGTTATATTTTTGAAACATCAGCAATTTTCTGTGCAGTAGACACACAATTTCAAATCTCTATTTAAATAATCCTCTATTTAGGTAATCCAGGTTATTGTTTAAGTTTTGATGTAGTTACATAAGAAGAATTATATGAGCACATGTTATAATTGTTTTCTCCAGAAAATAAAATGAGAAAATGTGAAAGTGTAAACTGAGTTGGACAGGTGCAGAAATTACACTTTTCTCAGATTTTTGATCTCTATATCTATGATAAAAATAGGACAGATCATTGATTTTAAAGTCCACTAACCACCATAAGCTTCCAGACTGTAGTTCTGGGTTCTATAAGACAATACAGAAAATAACCTAAAAGTTTTGATGTTAAGGGACAAGCTTCTGATTCTAAATTCCAGTTCTGTCATTTTTCACCATTTTTGAGTTTGGAGAGATTATCCAATATCTCTAAGTCTGGAAGAAATCCACCTAAACCTAAAGAAAACACATGCCAAGAAATATGAAAGGAAAATTATATAGTTGAGGATAGGTAGAGAATGAAACAAACTAAGAAGTGAAAAAGGGCTAAAATAATTCTCTGATTTCTTGGAAAAACTGAGGTTTCACATATAAAGAACATGCTATGTGTCAAAGAGCATAGATTATATTTGACAGAATAACCTTATAAATTATGAAATGATAAAAGTTTCCAAAAAAGATAAAGTTTATATATGAAAAACAAAAATCCCAACAGAATTTTCAACTGCAATGCTGGCTGATCAAAAATTACAGATCAATAACCTTAAATTTAGGATTGAAAAACACAAAACTGAAAACCTTTTCATTTTATACCCAAACTCTATTTTAAGTATCCATTATTAAATAATGAATTTTACAGTTAAAATTGTAATTCCAGTACAAATATAAATTTAACACATTTCAGATAACTATTTGAGTAAATGATTAATGAAGAAACCAGTAAAATGGAAAAATTTGTTCACCATGATTCCAAAAAGCCAATACATGTATAGGAAATCAAGAATCTGGAAAAAAATTGCTTTATAAATGCAAAACTAAATTTTGTGTGTGTGTAGGGAGGGTAAAAATTACACTTCCAACACACGAATTCATTTGTATATCTATAGAAAAAGATAATTTGCATTGCTATTCATTGTCTACATCTTACAAAGTAGTAAAAAAACTAAATAACCCAGACAGTAAAAGGTATAAACTTCATACATTATTTTCAATGAAAAGACACTTTTTGGTCTATTTCAAAGTCTTTCACAAGAATTTTAATTAAATGACATTGTGGAACATGGAAAAGATTCTGAATATTTGCTATCCATGCACATTTTAATACAGCAATCATGATTGTGCTCCATGCAGAATCAAAGTGGAATTTTGTAGTTAAATATGATATATGGCTACTTTAAGAGATTGTTTTGATGTGATTAAAGAAAACACTACATATGTTTCCTCCTGCTCAACTTTCTTCCACTCCCACTTCTAGTAATAGCACCTCTACCTGCCCTTAGGGAAAATATACTTCAACTTTAGGCCATGCTTTGATTATGGAATTTATGTGTGTAAGCTTTAATTTAGTGTGTTAATTAGTGAAATGCAGTAAATAAATATAGTAAATAAATAAGCTAAGTAAACTTAGAAAAATATAACATACAGCCAGCAGAGGGAAAAAAAGAAGAAACTTCTGTTGACTGAATATAAGTCACAGAGAAAAGAATACAAGCAAAGAATAGCATGCAAAGCATAAATAAGTCTAAATATAATAGAGACTGAAACAAATGTTATTAGATTGTACTATTCCCTTAAAAGAGTATAACTCTATACTTTAACAAGGAATGCTTAAAATATAATGGCACAGAAACTTTTGAAAATAATGAGGATAGTTTACATAAATTATGATTCCGTGATTTAATAGATTATTATATGATTATACAATATAATTTGTGGCAAATCTACCCTTCCAATTACAGAGGCACAAAAAACTTAAGAGACATCACTGATACACATAGCTGATCCATGAACAGAAAGCCTCAGACATCCCAAAAGGCAAGAAAATCCCCACATACCTGGGTAGGGCAAAAGAACAAAGATAAAACAGAGACAAAAGAATAGGGACAGGACCTGCACCTCTGGGAGGAAGCTGTGAAGGAGAAAAAGTTTCCACACACTATGAAGCCCCTTCACTGGCAGAGACGGGGGGCAGGGGGCAGGGGAGAAGCTCCAGAGCAACGGAGGAGAGCACAGCAAAACGGATGCAGAGAGAAAAGCATAGAGATTCCTTAAGTGTGGAGTAGCACTCACCAGCCTGAGAGGATTGTCCGCTCATCTGCCGGAGCAGGTGGGGGATGGGAGCTGAGGCTCCATCTTCAGAGGTCAGATCCCAGGGAGAGCACTGTGGTTGGTT
Source organism: Globicephala melas (assembly GCF_963455315.2). Classification (NCBI taxonomy): domain Eukaryota; kingdom Metazoa; phylum Chordata; class Mammalia; order Artiodactyla; family Delphinidae; genus Globicephala; species Globicephala melas. Next base: position 57,103,970 of record NC_083318.1, on the reverse strand, counting down.
ACATGAACACAGCCTGAAGGGGGCTAGTGCACCACAGTTAGCCAGGAGGGAGTCTGGGAAAAAGTCTGGACTTTTTCCCAGACTAAGAGGCAAAAGATCTTTGTTTTGGGGTGCACAAGGAGAGGGGATTCAGAACACCGCCTAAACCAGCTCCAAAGACAGGCGCGAGCCATGACTATCAGCACGGACACCAGAGATGGGCATGAAATGCTAACCCTGCTGCTGCAGCCACCAAGAAGCCTGTGTGCAAGCACAGCTCACTATCCACAACTCCCCTCCTGGGAGCCTGGGCAGCCTGCCACTGCCAGGGTCCTGTGATCCAGGGACAACTTCCCTGGGAGAACACACGGTGTGCCTCAGGTTATTACAATGTGACACCGACCTTTGCCACCGCAGGCTCGCCCCGCATACAGTACCCCTCCCTCCCCCCAGCCTGAGTGAGCCAGAGCCCCCTAATCAGCTGCTACTTTAACCCTGTCTTCTCTGCGCGAAGAACATACATGCTCAGGCAACCGACATGCAGCAATGGGGCCAAATCCAAAGCTGAACCCCAGGAGCTATGCGAACAAAGAAGAGAAAGGGAAATTTCTACCAGCAGCCTCAGGAGCAGTGGATTAAATCTGCACAATCAACTTGATGTACTCTGCATCTGTGGAGTACCTGAATAGACAATGAATCATCCCAAAATTGAGGTGGTAGAATTTAGGAGCAACTGAAGACTTGGGGTTTGCTTTCTGCATCTAATTTGTTTCTGGTTTTCTCTTTATCTTAGTTTAGTATTTAGAGTTTATTATCATTAGTAGATTTGTTTATTGATTTGATTGCTCTGTTCTTTTTTTTTTATATATATATATATATTTTTTTCCTTTTCTCTTTTTTGTGAGTGTGTATGTGTATGCTTCTTTGTGTGATTTTGTCTATATAGCTTTGCTTTTACCATTTGTCCTAGGGTTCTGTCTGTCAGATTTTTGTTTGTTTGTTTGATTTTAGTATAGTTTTTAGTGTTCGTTATCATTGGTGGATTTGTTTATTTTTGGCTTGGTTGCTCTATTCTTTCTGTTTTTTAATATTATTTTTTAATTTCTTTTTGTTTTTAATGATTTTTTTTAATTTTAATAACTTTATTTTATTTTTTTCTTTCTTTTTTCCTCTCTTTTCTTCAGAGCCATGTGGCTGACAGGGTCTTGGTTCTCCTGCCAGGTAACAGGCCTGTGCCTCTGAGGTGGGAGAGCTGAGTTCAGGACATTTGTCCACCAGAGAACTCCCAGCTCCACGTAATATCAAATTGCAAAAGCTCTTCCAGAGATCTCCATCTCAACGTGAAGACCCAGTTCCACTCAACGACCAGCAAGCTACAGTGCTGGACACCCTCTGCCAAGCAACTAGCAAAACAGGAACACAACCCTATGCATTAGAAGAGAGGCTGCTTAAAAACCTAATAAGGTCACAGACACCCCAAAACACACCACCGGAAATGATCCTGTCCACCAGAAAGACAGATTCAGCCTTATCCACCAAAACACAGGCACCAGTCCCCTCCACCAGGAAGCCTACACAACCCACTGAACCAACCTTAGTCACTGGGGGCAGACACCAAATACAACAGGAACTACAAACCTGCAGCCTGCAAAAAGGAGACCCCAAATACAGTAAAATAAGCAAAATGAGAAGACAGAGAAACACACAGCAGAGGAAGGAGAAGGTAAAAACCAACCAGACCAAACAAATGAAGAGAAAATAGGCAGTCTACCTGAAAAATAATTCAGAATAATGAAAGTAAGGACGATCCGAAATCTTGGGAATAGGATTGAGAAAATATAAGAAACGTTTAACAAGGACCTAGAAGAGTTAAAGAGCAAACAAATAATGATGCACAACATAATAAATGAAATTTAAAATTCTCTAGAAGGAATCAATAGTAGAATAACTGAGGTAGAAGAATGGATAAGTGATCTGGAAGATAAAATAGTGGAAGTACTACCACAGAGCAGAATAAAGAAAAAAGAATGAGGAGAATTGAGGACAGTCTCAGAGACCTCTGGGAAAACATTAAATGCACCAACATTCGAATTATAGGGGTTCCAGAAGAATAAGAGAAAAAGAAAGGGACTGAGAAAATATTTGAAGAGATTATAGTTGAAAACTTCCCTAATATGGGACAGGAAGTAGTCACTCAAGTCTAGGAAGCACAGAGTGGCCCATATAGGATAAATCCAAGGAGAAACATGCCAAGACATATATTAATCAAACTATCAAAAATTAAATACAAAGAAAAAATATTAAAAACAGCAAGGAAAAAACAACAAATAACATACAAAGGAATCCCCATAAGGTTAACAGCCTCTTTCAGCAGAAACACTGCAAGCCAGAAGGGAATGGCAGGACATATTTAAAGTGATGAAAGGGAAAAACCTGAAACCAAGATTACTCTTCCCAGCAAGGATCTCATTCAGATTCAACGGAGAAATTAAAACCTTTACAGACAAGCAAAAGCTAAGAGAATTCAGCACCACCAAACCAGCTTTACAACAAATGTTAAAGGAACTTCACTAGGCAAGAAACACAAGACAAGGAAAAGACCGACAATAACAAACTCAAACCGATTAAGAAAATGGTGATAGGAACATACATGTTGATAATTACCTTAAATGTAAATGAACTAAATGCTGTAACCAAGAGACATAGACTGGCTGAATGGATACAAAAACAAAACCTGTATATATGCTGTCTACAAGAAACCCACTTCAGACCTAGTGACACATACAGACTGAAAGTGAGGGGATGGAAAAAAGTATTCCATGCAAATGGAAATCAAAAGAAAGCTAGAGTAGCAATTCTCATATCAGACAAAATAGACTTTAAAATAAAATCTATTACAAGAGACAAAGAAGGACACTACATAATGATCAAGGGGTCAATTCAAGAAGAAGATATAACAACTGTAAATATTTATGCACTCAACATAGGAGCACCTCAATACATAAGGCAAATGCTAACAGCCATAAAAGGGGAAATCAACAGAAACACAATAATTGTAGGAGAGTTTAACACCTCACTTTCACCAATGGACAGATCAACCAAAATGAAAATAAATAAGGAGACACAAGCTTTAAATGATCCATTAATCAAGATGGACTTAATTGATATTTATATGACATTCCATCCAAAATCAACAGAAGACACTTCTCAAGTACTTATGGAGCATTCTCCAGGATAGATCATATCAAGTACTTTTTCTGACCACAACACTATGAGACTAGATATCAATTACAGGAAAAAAGAAAAACTGTAAAAAATACAAATATCTGGAGCCTAAACAATATACTACTAAATAACTAAGAGATCACTAAAGAGGATTTCAAAAAATACCTAGAAACAAATGACAAAGAAAACACGACAATCAATGGAATGCAGGCAAAGCGGTTCTATGAGGGAAGTTTAGCAATACAATCCTACCTCAAGAAACAGGAAAAATCTCAAATAAACAAGCTAAACTTACATCTACAGCAATTAGAGAAAGAAGAACAAAAAAACCCTAAAGTTAGCAGATGGAAAGAAATCATAAATATCTGATCAGAAATAAATGAAAAAGAAATGAAGGAAACAATAGCAAAGATCAATAAAACTAAAAGCTGGTTCTTTGAGAAGATAAACAAAATTGATCAACCATTAGCCAGACTCATCATGAAAAAAAGGGAGAAGACTCAACTCGACAGAATTAGAAATAAAAAAGGAGACAAAACAACTGACACTGCAGAAATGCAAAGGAACATGAGAGATTACTACAAGCAACTATATCCCAATAAAATGGACAACCTGCAGGAAATGGGCAAATTCTTAGGAAAGCACAGCCTTCCAAGACTGAACCAGAAAGAAATAAAAAATATAAACAGACCAATCACAAGCACTGAAATTGAGACTGTGAATAAAAATCTTCCAACGAACAAAAGCCCAGCACCAGATGGCTTCACAGGCGAATGCTATCAAACATTTAGAGAAGAGCTTACACCTATCCTTCTCAAACTCTTCCAAAATATAGCAGAGAGAGGAACATTCCCAAACTCATTCTACGAGGCCAACATCACCCTGATACCAAAACCAGATAAAGATGCCACAAAGAAAGAAAACTACAGGCCAATATCACTGATGAACATAGATGCAAAAATCCTCAACAAAATACTAGCAATCAGAATCCACAGCACATTAAAAGGATCATACACCTTGATCAAGTGGCATTTATCCCAGGAGTACAAGGATTCTTCAATACACACATATCAATCAGTGTGATCAAACATAGTAACAAACTGAAGGAGAAAAAAACATATGATCTTCTCAATAGATGCAGAAAAAGCTTGAGACAAAATTCAACACCCATTTATGATAGCAACACTCTAGAAAGTTTGCATAGAGGGAACTTACCTCAACATAATAAAGGCCATATACGACAAACCCACAGCCAAAATCATTCTCAGTGTTGAAAAACTGAAACCATTTCCTCTAAGATCAGGAACAAGACATGGTTGTCCACTCTCACCACTATTGTTCAACATACTTGTGGAAGTTTTAGCCAAAGCAATCAGAAGAGAAAAAGAAATAAAAGGAATCGAAATTGGAAAAGAAGTAAAACTGTAACTGTTTGCAGATGACATGATACTATACATAGAGAACCCTAAAGAGGCTACCAGAAAACTACTAGAGCTAATCAATGAATTTAATAAAGTTGCAGGATACAAATTAATGCACAGAAATCTCTTGCATTCCTATACACTAATGATGAACAATCTGAAAGAGAAATAAGGAAACACTCCCATTTACCACTGCAATGAAAATAATAAAATACCTAGGAATAAACCTACTTAAGGAGACAAAAGACCTGTATGCAGAAAATTATGACACTGATGAAAATAATTAAAGATGATACAAGCAGATGGAGAGATATACCATGTTCTTGGATTAGAAGAATAAACATTGTGAAAATGACTATACTACCAAAAGCAATCTACAGATTTAATGCCATCTTGATCAAACTACAAATGGCATTTTTCACAGAACTAGAAGAAAAAATTTCACAATTTGTATGGAAACACAAAAGACCCCGAATAGCCAAAGCAATCTCGAGAAAGAAAAATGGAGCTGGAGGAATCAGGCTCTAGGACTTTAGATTATACTACAAAGCTACAGTAATCAAGACAGCATGATACTTGCAGAAAAACAGAAATATAGATCAGTGGAACAGGATAGAAACCCAGAGATAAACCCACACACATATGGTCACCTTATGTTTGATAAAGGAGACAAGAATATTTAATGGAGAAAAGACAGCCTCTTCAGTAAGTGGTGCTGGGAAAACTGGATAGCTACATGTAAAAGAATGAAATTAGAACACTCCCTAACACCGTACACAAAAATAAACTCTAGAAGGATTAAAGGGGGGCTTCCCTGGTGGTGCAATGGTTGAGAGTCCGCCTGCCAATGCAGGGGACACAGGTTCGTGCCCTGGTCTGGGAAGATCCCACATGCCGCAGAGCGGCTGGGCCCATGAGCCATGGCCACTGATCCTGCACGTCTGGAGCCTGTGCTCTGCAATGGGAGAGGCCACAACAGTGAGAGGCCCGTGTACTGCAAAAAAAAAAATAAATAAATTAAAAAAAAAATAAAGACCTAAATGTTAGGTCAGACACTATAAGACTCCTACAGGAAAATACAGGCAGAACACTCTATGACATAAATCACCACAGGATCCTTTTTGACCTACTTCCTAGGGAAATGGAAATAAAGACAAAAATAAACAAATGGGACCTAATGAAACTCAAAAGCTTTTGTACAACAAAGGAAAACACAAACAAGACGAAAAGGCACCCCTCAGAATGGGAGAAAATATTTGCAAATATTTGCAACTGACAAAGGATTAATCTCCAAAATTTACAAGCAGCTCATGCAGCTTGATATCAAAAAAACAAACAAAGCAATCCAAAAATGGTCAGAAGACCTTAAGAAACATTTCTCCAAAGAAGATGTACAGGTTGCCAACAAACACATGAAAGGATGCTCAACATCACTATTCGTTAGAGAAATGAAAATCAAAACTTCAATGAGGTATCACCTTACACCATTCAGAATGGCCATCATCAAAAAATCTGTAAACAATAAATGCTGGAGAGAGTGTGGAGAAAAGGGAATGCTTTTGCACTGTTTGTGGAAATGTAAATTGATACAGCCACTATGGAGAACAGTATGGAGGTTGCTTAAACACTAAAAATAGAACTACCATATGACCCAGCAATTCCTCTCCTGGGCATATACCCTGAGAAAACCATAATTCAAAAAGAGTCATGCACCACAATGTTCCTTGCAGCTCTATTTACAGTAGCCAGGAGATGGAAGCAACCTAAGTGTCCATCGACAGATGAATGGATAAAGAAGATGTGGTACATATATACAGTGGAATATTACTCAGCCATAAAAATAAACTAAATTTAGTTATTTGTAGTGAGGTTGATGGACCTGGAGTCTGTCATACAGAGTGAAGTAAGTCAGAAAGAGAAAAACAAATACCATATGCTAACACATATACATGGAATATATAAAAAAAAATGGTTTTGATGAACTTAGGGACAGAACAGGAATAAAGACACAGACCTAGAGAGTGGACTTGAGGACACCAGGAGGGGGAAGGGTCAGCTTGAACAAAGTGAGAGGGTGACATGGACATATATACACTACCAAATGTAAAATAGATAGCTAGTGAGAAGCAGCTGCATTGCACAGGGAGATCAGCTCAGTGCTTTGTGCTCACCTAGAGGGGTAGGATAGGGAGGATAGGAGGGATACGCAAGAGGGAGGTGATATGGGGATATATGTATATGTATATGTATATGTATAGCTGATTCACTTTGTTATAAAGCAGAAACTAACACACCATTGTAAAGCAGTTATACTCAAAGATGTTAAAAAAAATAATCAATACTCATTTGAATAACTAAAATAGAAGTTAAATAACTCTCCACATCTATGTTTCCCAGATTATGCTAACTGGAAACTTTTATTGAACCTTAAAGAAAGAAGTGGACCTTGTCTTATGAAAAGAAGAAATCCTTTTATTAGAGGATTATGACTTTCAAAACCAAAATGGGACAAGAAAGTTTGTTGAGAACACAAAATTACAGGCCAATTTCACTTCTGAACATAGATACAAAATTAATAAATTATTAGCAAACTTCACCTGGCAATGTATATTAAAAATAAGAACATATCAAGACCAAAAAAAGTAAGTAAAAATACACATTTTATATAAGCTTATAAAAGAAGACCTGAATTAATACTGATGATTTATCATGTTCCTTTATGGGAAGAATTAAATTCCTTTCTAGTTAGTTAAGTTATAAATGTAAAATTCATAAAAATTTTAATCAAAATGTAGACAGAGATTTGTACTAAAATTTGAAATGAAAAATATGTAAAGATGTAGAAAGAGCCCAAAATAGTAAAGAAAATTTTGAAAAAGAAAAAACAAAGAGGCAGAACCCAACCTACTTAATATTAAGATAAGTCTATCAAAATTGAAATAGTGTGGTTCATTGAAGCATTATTTAGAAAGCAATAAGAAAAATTATATGTCAATAAATAGGGACTGCACTAATAAATTATTGCAAGCAATATTTCATTATATTTATTTTAACCATTTCCAGGTTATTTAGAGGTGGAACAGGTGGAACCTGCAAAATGTAGCTTTCAGTGTAATTACTATAATATATATGCATATATATAATATATACACACACCATGAGTATATATATTTTATCTATAATATTTAGTTATATTATAGATATATTTATTTTATTTACATATATTTTATACTAATAATATACATTTCTTATTTTATAAAATATGTATACTATCACATGTACATATTTTAAGCATGGGGGTGGAGCTGGAGTTTTGAAATTCATCTTCTAATATCACTCTCAATTTCTAAATGCACATGATATTTCAAATGATGTATTTAGTTTTTGCAAATTCATGCAGCAACTTTAGATTGGCATGTGCATAGGTCAAAATGTTAAGATAAGGATAGGAGTGGGGTTATGAAAGAACAGGGAATTCCCGGAAATGGGAATGGGGAAAACAATCAGCTTTTTCTGAGTAGCAAGAGAAGGTCTCCTGGAGAAATTAATTCTCTGTGATAAATGTTTAAGGACAGAGTGAACAAGCAGTGCAATTATAGAGTGCATTGTGTGACTTTTACAAACAAGGAGCGAGAGGCCCCTGAGCTGGGTTGCCTTGGATGGAAGGACACTGGTCAGATGGATTCTCCACTTGGCTTTCTAAATACTTTATGACAATTGACTCTGTGTGCTTTGTAATTGGGCCTGATGGCTTTGTAATTACTTTTTCTCAACAAACATTGAAATTGTGAATAGGTTTTATTTTTTCATTTGTGCTTTTCTTGCCGGTTCCTCCTTTGGGATCCTGTGGCTGCAGCAATTTAATGAGAATGCGTTTGTGGGGGAAGAATGTATCCAGTGATTGTTTATCTTTCTTATTTCTGTTTTACTCAGCTTTGCTGCATAGGCATTGTGGTTCACCCTCCAATTCCCCAGGAAGACAGTAATGTCTTTAATGAGTTTACCTTTGTTATCTAGCTATTGGAGATTAATGCTGGAGAGAAATCTCATGTCAACTCCACCTGGGAAGAGGGCTTCAACCCAAAGCAGAGAAAGCCTTTCGAGACAAGATAAGGGTCTGGCTTTCATTTGTTTGATGTTTGATAGATCAGCATGATTTATGTAACTGCTCATGCTACAGTTTGCTCTGTGTATATATTTTTGTTCCTCTGTGCAAACTAACCTATAACGGTGCAATACATTCCTATCCTATCTTTTCTGAATCCTTCAATAAGATACTACCCTCACATCACAGTTCTGCCTATAGTTGGAGAGACTTAATGCTCACAGGCAGGGTCAGCTCTACCCTGGGCTTCAGGACATACATTTATGTATGATTTTGAAATCAAGAAAAAGAAATCACAGGATGATACTGCTGAAACAGTCATTTTCCAGTGGATATGATTATTTGAACTTTGATCAACCCAGAAAGTTCTATGTCATGACCCAAGCCATATCTAAATGTTTTCATTTCCTTTTCAAGGAATCTATATAAAAACCTCCTATTTTGTATGATTGACATCATAATAAAACAGAGATAACTGTTCAGAATAAAGAAGAATTTCCTGAAAATTTAGAATATCTTTAATGACTGTAATTTGCACCTTATATTTTTTCTATAATAGGCAGTAACAAATTAATTGACTTGTAGTCAGGCAGAAGTACAGGATTATATTTTTTCCAATGTTTTATTACAGGACTGTTGAATTTTTTTCTAATATAGTCCTAAGTAGTATGTAGATTAATCAACTAGTGATCTAGCCAAACCCAAATATACGATTCAGTATGAATACAATGGGACTTGAACATTTGCATTAAAAAGTTAAAAACACTCTAGGTGTTCATTACCACTGGTGGTTTGTGAACAATATTTTGAGAAATATAGCCAAGAATTCCTGTGCCTACACAGAGATCCTCTTGATTTTAATATAAATCACATCAATGGCTAATGATTTCTTTAGTCATAACTCTAGGGCAAAACCAACAGTATTGAAAATACAATCTATGCAATGTTCTAGTCCACTTTAACAGAATTCAATGATAAGTTTTCACAAATTATTTTGAAAGTTTTATTTAACAGCTCCCCCAATTAACAAACAAAATATTTTAGTGTTTCACCAATGAATGAGAATAATGCAGAGTATAGTTTTATCTGCTCTTGTGTCACTATTGTTTCTCTTTAATTTGTGTGCAGTTAGGCTACATTTATTAATTCTTCTCTAGACAAAAATATGCGCAACATCTATAAGAACAATGGACTAAAGAGCCTAGCAGGGCTGAAAGGTGATGGCAAATCATCCCCTGGGATAGGACAAGGTGTTTGGCTGAAACAGATTGGAGAAATCTAATCTAGAATTGAGAAATTGGCACCCTAAAAAATATGAACTGACCATAGATAGAAAGAGGGTACCCTAACAGGGAAACAGAGTTTAGCAACTGGAGATGTAAGAGCAGTTATTCTTTATCCAAGTTTTTATTATTAAATCAACAGATGCTGGGAATCAACATCAGGGTTAACTATCAACAGGCCACAAGTTCCCAGCTCACCAGCTAATCAAGTCAAGGCTCTGGTGCTGGAATAGAGAAAGGGGAGTTTAGACACAACAGCATTCCAACCCGTAGGTTTCTAGTTGCAAATCTCATGCTCTTTAAACTCCCTCAGGCTATAACCACAGTAGGGAATAGGAGTCACAGAGAATAAAGCAGAACTTCAGTAGAGAGGAGAAATTGCTTTCCTTGAAGAAAACTGATAATCGGATACTAAAAAAGTACACATGTTTTGATCAGACCAGCAGCCAGTTTTGTAAAGTTGGGAAGGGTCAATTCTAAAAGGAAGAGTGGAAAGACAGGTGATGACTGCAGTAGTTGATGCTATAGAAATGCATTTTTATGTGGTCAAAATGATCGGGCTGTTGAATTGTTCAAGTTTGGCTTGTGTAGATGGATCAATTTATAAGTGAAGATACATCTTATCCAGGCACAATTACATAAATTTAATGCATAAAGTAAATTTCAGATAAACTTACTGTTACCCTTAGAATGTTCTCTCTATTTTTTTAACCTTTGGGGATGGATGTGCTGCTCCTCAATAAATCCAATAGCCAGTTTTTCCTCCACTACTATAAAAGAGCACTGTTTCTTCAGATATATTAGGTGAAGTGTTTGCCTTGGTGATGTTTAGATGCTAAATTGTACAAAAATGTGTATTTTTAATTGTAAAATTTTAAGACTACGAGATACTGCCATCATGGAGGGTAGAGTCAAGGGAACTGAAATACACTGAGAGAAGAACAAACATATTTACCTCATCTCAAGCTTATTTAAAGGCATAGGTTGATTCCAAAACATTCGTTCACACCACCCCTTCTCCAACACGTCTAGATATTCTTGTAAATTAACGAAAATAGCTAACATGTATTGAAGAGTTAATACGATAATAACTCATCACTGCAACAGTATTTTACCGTCAATGAGGCTAAGGAAAGGATAAATCAAATGACTTTCTCCACATCACATTATTATAAATCAGCAGAGCTGAGATGTAAAGACCAGTGCTCCACTCCAAAGTCCTGTGTTTCTTCCCTGTGGTAAACAGAATCTAGAATGGCACCCTGCACAACCCCTGGGACTGTGAATTTGATGGCTTTTGCTCCTGTGATTAAGTTATGTTATGAAGCTCAGTTGACCTTCAACTAGGAAATTTATCTGGATGGGCCTGACTTATTCACAGGCATATTTAAACCCTTAAAAGCAGAGTTTCCTCCAACTGATCACAGAGATGAAGTCAGAAAGATACACTTTGCCTACTCTGGAAGAAAGCAGACATCCTGGTTCTAAGTTGCTAATGGAAAGAGGCAGCTTCTATCAGCTAAGAGCAATCCTTATCCAAAGGCTGGCAGGGAAATGGGGACCTCAGTCCTCCAGGTACAAGAAACTGATTTTTGCCAATCATGAATTAACTTGGAAGTGAAATTTTCCCCAGAGCCTCCCAGACAACTCAGCCTGGACAACATCTTGAGTTCAGGCTTGTGATACCCTGAACAGAAAACTTAACCATGTCATGCCAAACTTATGTCTTACAGAATTGTGTGCTAATAAATGGCTGTTGTTAAGTTTGTCATCATTTGTTATGAAACAATAGAAAACTAATGCATCTCCTATTTGCCGCCTATATGAGGGAACTCTACTCACTTTGTATTTCTACATGCTGGTCTTAATGCCGGGCTCTAAAGGTATAAAAAGCAGTCTGGGTTGTTTTACTGTCAGTGAATCAATTCACAGTTGGTGTCAAAAATAGTCAAAGGTAGTATAACATAATTATTTTAATAGATACATTCTTTGAAAAAAAAATTTAAGGCAAGTATCAAATGCTTTTCAACATTTCCCGACTATGCCTTTATCTCTCTTTGTGTAATCCTGTGGTAAGAATATACCTATCTCAATGTTGGCACTATACTATAAAAAAAAAAAATCTCAGTCTGCCACTTATCCCAGAAAATCTGTGCTACCCTGAGGGAATGATCTAAATTTACCTTTGTCTACAAATTTGAGGTTTTCCAATCTTCTTTCCATATCATCTGCTTATATTTGTTCTTTATTAAATGACAAGATAATTATGAAATATATCAAATTCTTCATCATCAGAGGGGTATCCTTATTCTAGCATAGTCTGGTCAAATTTTGCTTTCAAGTAAATTGATAAGAATCACTGTGAATAACGGAAACAGCAGTTATTTCAATATTTTTTAATGTTAGAGGCCTACTTTCTATAATCCTGAAGGCTAACTGTGCTGATCTTCAGGAATCTTCTCATTCCTTAGAACTGGAGCACAAGTCAATTCCTCTTTGAAACTCAGGAGAAGTACTCCGTACTTTGCTGTGTTACAATGGATCTGTGTTAACCACATAATAAATTCACTTAAGATAACAAGTTTTTGTACCCAGCCCTATTGTGTGTTCCTTATGAAAAGGACCTTGAGTTTTCATTAACATAGTAAATTACACTATAATCATTGTTAAATCATTTTTGGGGTTGTGATATTACTTCTGAACAAGAAAAGTAGTTTAAAATGGCAAATTCGTGATTTTTTTTTTCTTCTGATTTCTTTTCTTTCTTTCACTTTCCTGTCTTTCACTTTCTCTACTCCTTACCACTTATACAAATGACTGTCCAAACTCTACACTGTAGTCATGAGTCTGTCCTTTCATTAATTCAATAATGAATTTTCAAGGCCCTAAAATGTGGCAATTACTGTGACAAACACAATGTGGTAAAGAAGATGAAGGCATGGTCTCTTCCCTCAAGGAGCTTACAGTCTAATATGGAGGTCAGCCAACTACAGCCTGTGGGCCAAATCTACTTTACAACCTATTTTTGTAAATTAATGTTTTATTGGAATACAGTCATTGTTCTTATGTTATGTGTTTTCTGTGGATGCTTGTGCAGTTCACAATGACAAGGTTGAATAGTTGTAACAGAAATCATATGGCCTGCAAAACCTAATATGCTCATTGTCCAATCCTTCACAGAAAAAGTTTGCCAATCCCTTTCTTAGTAGATATTACAGCACTGAAATACAAGAACAAACAAAATGTTAAAACCAGGCTTGGAAATGTTATGCAAGGTAGAGTTTACTTAAAACTGTAGGAATGGAAGAAGATTCTATGAGCAAAATTTATGTGGACTCTAAAAAACAAGTAGGCTTTCAACTGAAAGAAATGAAGAGAGAACACTGGTTGCTGATAATTTTGAAGTGCTAACAAAGACAAAGCACATATCTCTACCAAATGCATACCTAAGTATGGCCCCGTAGGGAATGAAGATTTTCCAAGCAATAATAAAAGGAGTTTTCTTTTATCTTTTAAGATGTATTACAGGAGCCAGTTACTTCTAGATGTTGTGATTAGTATACCAATTTCTTAGAGACTTATCAAATGTGTGCTAGAACTTATTTATTATTAGAGACTATTTCAACCATTAAAATCAGCATTAATATTTTTCCTTACAGAAATAAGGGCTTATGTTAACTCTTTATAAGGTATATGCCTTTGGACTTTCTAAATATAAATTTAATTAGTTTAACTGAAGTGTTTATTTTAATAAATTCATAGAAAATTTCAAAACAATTATTGGGGAGAAAAGAAAAAACATAATTAGTGAGAGGTTTTGGATGTGTAGATATTTTAAAAGTGATAATGATAGGTAAATATTCATAATGTTCAAGGGTCCAAATATATTTGTGGGAATCATATACTAGAATTAGTATTCTCACTTTTGCTTAATTATCTATTGTCATTATTCTTTTACTTAACATATCTCTTCCAATTTATAATGATATCTTTCAGAATACGATTAAATATTTTAACTTAGATTGTCTACTAAATCGTCTCCTGATTTTCACTATTTTGTGTTCATTTGTTTCCCAGTAATTAAGGCAGAAATTCCATAAATTATGTTTTATTTATGAATTGCACACTAATTAATAATTTACATAACATTTATTTGAATCAGTAGTTTAAGCACATGAATAGCATACAATAATAGGCCACTTGTAGTACTGAGAACATACTGTCTTGATAAATATAATTGAAAACTATAACAGAGTAGAAAAATCTTGCCACAAAATATTATAATACATTTTGAAAATGAGAGAGATATGATATTAAAGTATAATTTCCAAGTAAAATAATTCTAAATTGTTAAAATATTTATGTGATCTTGAGAGAAGGTTAAACATGTCAGTCTCATATATAAATCATAGTTCTCATGAATTTGGTGTAATCTTGGAATATTTGATTTTTTGCTCAGTCTAAGCCAATAATGTGTAAACAAACCTTTGATAAGAATGAAACTATTATCCCAGCATTGAGCTCAGTTAGCTTCACTGGGGACAACAAATAATGCTATCTAATTAATTAGAATGACAGGAAACTGCATGACACATTTCTTATGGCTGGCTGGTTTAACATTCTAAAACCCTCCTGTTGATTAGAACTTGTATGTTTTAAATAGAAAAGGATGTTAGACATCCCATCTGTTGTGTAGCAGAGCTTCAGGAAAAAAATAAAAAGGTACATTCAAGTCTTGATAAGTTCAAGTCAGCAGAACAAGACAAATGTAACATGTTATCTGATATCCAACGTAACTGGTAGTGAATTGTTTCCAAAATTCTTTTGTTTTCCTTCAAGCTATAATTAAGGGAAATGACTATTTGAAACCTTAGCGGTTTGACCCTATTTGTCATACTACAGAACACCTAGCTCAAACTCAAAATTTTTCCTCCATGTGTGTATGTGTCCACAACAGGCACAGTTGAAGAAGTACAATTTGTTTTACACCCAACACATTATGCTATGATATAGACTGTTACACAAAGCTTCATTCCCTATTATGCATGTATTCTGAAGAAATTTGTTAGAAAACATGAATTTTAAAATATACAATTCTATTTTGTGGCTGAAAACACTAATGGAAAAATCATGTACTTTTTGTATATTTCACACATATTTGACAAGTATATGGATGGAAAATAAATGGATATATTTAAGTCCATCTGAATTAGGCTGAAACTAGACTTATTGTACATTTGTGTGACATCATATGCAGTCTCCTATAAAATATGAGTGTGTAATTGTGCTATTTGTTACATGTTTGTCCAAAATCATAACTGAATCTAAACCCAAAATTATTTACCAAAACAGTATTAGCTGGTACTGAGGGAGGACCATATATAATGTCAATAAAACTCTCATTCTCATAGAACTACTCATGAGAAATAACTAGCAGCAAACTCTAAAAGTGAAATTAAAAAAAAAAACACTTTTATACTTTTCCATTTTAATTCAATGGAAGTACCTTCTTTTAGTTTGAAAATGAAAAGCATCACCTATTCAATATTAGATTTTTCAATCTATGGGTAACGTCTAACTCATATGTAAAGCAGGAACTAGGATCACTAGATAGATCAAGGGCAGAAGCTGAGAGGGAATTTATCTGGAATATAATGAAAGAGGAATAATGGTGATTAATTGCCACTAACAAGGGTTTAGCTCATCAAGGCAAATCTGCCAAATGTTATACTTATCTAGATATGAAATGAAAACAAGATATCATCAATCAGATAATGAAAGTAGATTAGAAGGCCAACATGTAAGTCATAGGTATTCAAAACGTAGATCTTATAAAAGCATAAACATAGGAGGTAGCAAAGAAAAAAAAAAGATGATTTAGAAAATAAATTAAAGTGCTAGTATAGATATAGATACATATATATATACACACATATATGTATATGTTCATTTGTAAACAAAAAATGCTTTATGCACACTACACCAGCAATGGGTGGATTCTTTATAAAGGGAGGACCAAAGGAAACTGACACTTTGATGAGGTTAGTGGTCTCCAACTTAAATTTGTATTTTTCTAGCTCTCTTCTCTCTTCCCACCATTTCGTCTATCTGGTAAGTTTTTTCCTGCTAAATATATCTCAGCTGTTTCTATGTTTTCTTTTCCAATTTCACCAAGCAAACACCACTCACTCTCACTATACTGAGCTCTTCAGATACATTTATGCTTTCCTGTAATCTTTCTTTATTCTCCACATAAAATAAGATCTTTTAAACTGAATTGAAATGAATCATATTAGATGAATTAGTCCTCTATTTAAAATCTTGTGAATGGCTTCTTTGTTTCCTTAAAATAAAGATCAAAATTATTAATATAACCTATATGACCCAGCCTGCACTACTCTGATATTATACACATACATCAGAGAATAAAACACTAAGAAAGATGGTTCAAGTTCCAGTCTGTCACTTTGTGACTACATAATCCTGAGCATGTTTCTCAATTCTCTGAGCCTCAGTTCTATAATCTCTAAAATGGGAAATTATAGAGGTAGGGTATCAAGATGGTGGAGTAGGAGGACACGAAGCTTTCTTGCCACCATGACACATCAAAAAATAAAAATCTACATGTGAAGCAATTCTCACTGAAAACAAACTGGAGACTAGCAGAAAGACTCTTATACAAACAATGTTGTAAAGAAGCATCCACATGGAGCTGGATAGGAAGGGAAGAGAAGCAATCAGGTCAGGACCAGTGCCCAAAGGGGGGGACAAACAATAGGAGGGAGATTACATGTGCTAGCAGATCCTTTCTGAGGGGTAAGTGGTTTGAACCACATATTGGGCTCCACAGCCCTGGGGTCCAACACCAGGAAGATGAGTCTACTTAGCTGGTTTGAAAATCAGTGGCATTAATAGGAAGGCTGTAAGAAACCTAAACTCTGCTTATGAAGACTGTGCACATGCTTGCTTACTCCATAAACAAGGCAGAGGAAGCAGATTGAAACTTCTATGGTGGTTTCCTATGACTGCACAGCATGTGCCCTGACTCACATGGAATATCTGATCTGGATTCTCTAGCTCCCACCAGTTCTTCACTAGGGAAAAGGCTGCTGTTACCAAGGAGAATGTGCAGTTGAGATGGAAAGAGCCAGCATGGACCAAATACTGCACCTGAACAGAGCAAGGTGGCCATCATTGGTGCTCATGAAGACAGCAGATGGGGAGTGGTTTGGAACTCTGAAAGGTGTATCCATCTATATACTGCTTATGAGAGACTCACTTCAGAGTTAAAGACACACACAGATTGAAAGTAAGGGGATGGAAAAAGATATTTCATAGAAATGGAAATGACAAGAAAGCTGAGGTAGCAATACTCATATCTGACAAAATAGACTTTAAAACAAAAAGTCTGTAACAAAAGACAGAGAAAAGAATTATATAATAATAAAGGGATCAATACAAGAAGAGGATGTAATATTTGTTAATATATGTACCTAGTATAGGAAACTTAAATATATAAAGCAAATATTGACAGACATAAAGGGAGAAGTTGACAATAACACAATACTAGCAGGGGACTTTAACATCCCATGTACATCAAAGAATAGATTATCCAGATATAAAGTCAATAAGGAAACAGTTCTGTCAAATGACACATTAGACTGGTTAGACTTAATAGACATCTACAGGACATTCCATCCAAAATCAAAATAATACACATTCTTCAAGTATGCATGGAATGTTCTCTAGGACAGATCACATGCTAGGCCATGAAATGTGTTTCAACACATTTAAGAGGATAGAAACTGTATCCATCATTTTTTTCTGCCTCAACAGTATGAAACTAGAAATAAATTATAGGAAGAAAAATGGGAAAAACACAAACACTTGAAGACTAGAAGACATGTTACTAAAAAGCTATGGGTCAATACAGAAATCAAAAGAGAAATTGAAAATACCAGGAGACAAATGAAAATGAAATCACAACTTTCCAAATACATGGGATACAGCAAAAGCAGTTCTAAGAGAAAAGTTTATAGTGATACAGCCCTAACTTAAGAAACAAGAAAATCTCAAATAAACAACCTAAACTACCATCTAAAGGAATTAGAAAAAGAAGGACAAACAAAGCCCAAAATCAGCAGAAGGAAGGAAACAAAGATCAGAGAGGAAATAAATAAAATAGAGACCAAAAAAGAAGGAAAGAAAGAAAATATTAATGAAAACAAGAACTGGTTTTTTGAAAAGATAAGGAAAATTGTTAAGTCTTTAGCCAGGCTCATCAAGAAACAAAGAGAGAAAACTCAAACAGAATAAAAAATGAATAAGAAGAAATTACAACCAACCACACAGAAAATTATAATAGAATACTACTAACAGTTATATGACAATAAATTGGAAAACCTAGAAGAAATGGATATATTTCTAGGAACATACAATCTTCTAAGACTGAATCAGGAAGAAATAGACAATCTGAACAGACCAAACACTAGCAGTGAAATTGAATTAGTAATCAAATCTCCCAGCAAACAAAAGTCAGGACAAAAGTCACATGATCTTTCCAATAGATGCAGAAGAAGCATCTGACAAAATTCAACATCATTCATGATAAAAATACTCATCAATGTTAGTATAGAGGAAATATATTTCAATATAATAAAGGATGTTTATTATTAATATCATACTCAATGGTGAAAAGCTGAAAGTTTTTCCTGTAAAATCAAGAACAAGACAAGGATGCCCAATCTCACCACTTCTACTTAACACAGTGTTTGAAGTCTTAGCCACAACAATCAGACAAGAAAAAGGAAAAAAAAAAAAAGCATCCAAATTGGAAGGGAAGAAGTAAAACTGTCATTATTAGCAGAGGACATGATATTATACATAGAAAACCCTAAAGTCTTCACTCAAAAACTATTAGAATTAATAAGTGAATTCAGTAAACTTGTAGAATACAATATTAATATACAGAAAATACATTAGTAATAAACTATCAGAAAGAGAAAGCAAGAAAACAATCTCAAAATTGCATCAAAAAGAATAAAATACCTAGGAATAAATATAATGAAGGAGGTGAAATAACTATATTTTGAAAACTGTAAAACATTGATGAAGGAAATTGAAGATGATAAAAAGAAATGTAAAGAGATCCGTGTTCATGGATTGAAAGAATTAATGTTGTTAAAATGTCCATAGTACTTAAGGTAATCCACAGAATTAGTGAAATCCTTATCAAAATACCCGTAACATTTCTCACAAAACTAAAACAAATAATCCTAAAATTTATGTGAAGCCACAAAAGTCCCCAATAGCTAAAGTATTCTTGAGGAAAAAAGAACAGAGCTAGAGGTATCATGCTCCCTGACTTTGTTCTCTATTACAAAGCTACAGATAATCAAAACAGTATGGTACTGGCACAAAAACAGAGACAAAAATCAATGGGACAGAGTAGACAGCCCAGAAATAAATCCACACACTTATGGTCAACTAATATATGACAAAGGATTCAAGAATATACAATGGGGAAAATAGTCTCTTTAATAAATGGTGCTGGGAAAACTGGACAGCTGCGTGTAAAAGAATGAAATTAGAACACTTTGTCACACCATATACAAAAATCTCAAAATGGATTAAAGACCTAAATATAGGATGGAACAATAAAACTCATAGAAGAAAGCAGGTAGAACACTATTTGACATAAATCATAACAATATTTCTTGGGTCTGTCTCCTAAGGCAAAGAAATAGAAGCAAAAATAAATAAATGGGACTGAATTAAACTTAAAAGCTTTTTAACAGCAAAGGAAACCAGTGTCAAAACAAAAACACAACCTATGGAATTGGAGAAAATATTTTCAAATGACAGGACTGATCGGGGGTAATATCCAAAATATATAAACAGCTTATACAACTCAATATAAAAAAATAAGCAATTTGATCAAAAAATGGGCAGAAGAACTGAATAGACATTGTTCCAACGAAGACATACAGATGATCAATAGGCAAATGAAAAGATGCTCAATGTCACTAATCATCAGAGAACTGCAAATCAAAACCTCATTGAGGTATTACCTTATAATCGTCATAATGGCTATCATAGAAAAAAGAGCACAAATATCAAATGTTAGTGAGGATATGGAGAAAAGAGAACCCTCCTACACTGTTGGTGGGAATGTAAATTGGTACAGCCACTATGAAAAACAGTATGAAAGTTCTTCAAAAAATTAAAAATAGAACTACCATGTGATCCAGTAATTGGGCATATTTCCAAAGAAAACAAAAACTAGTTGGAAAAGATACATGCAACCCAATGTTCATAGCAGCACTGTCGTTATTTACAGTAGCCAAGATATGGAAACAACCTAAGTATCCATCAACAGATGAATGGAAAAAGAAGTGGTATATATACTGGAATATTACTCAGCCATAGAAAAGAATGAATTTTCCCAGTTTCAACAACATGAATTGACCTAGAGAGTATTATGCTAAGTGAAATAAGTTAGACAGAAAAAGACAAAGACTGTATGCTATTACTTATATTTGGAATCTAAAAAATAAAGCAAACAAATGAATATAACAAAACAGAAACAGACACACAGATATAGAGAACAAACTAGTGGTTACCAGGGGGGAGAGGGAAAGGGAGAGGGGATTAAGAGGTACGAACTACTATGTATAAATTAAATAAGCTTCAAGAATATACTGTACAGCACAGAGAATATAGCTAATATTTTATAACTTTAAGTGGAGTATAATCTATAAAAATATTGAATCACTACGTTGTACACAGGACACTAACATAATATTGGAAACCAACTGTACTTTAAAAAGAAAGGTAACTATCAATTGACTTCTTTCTTTCAGCATTTATCTTTTAAAGTTTTATTTTTAATTATAGTTAGAGGGGCTTTTAGTAACAAACAATGGTGGACTATTTCAACAGGAACATTTTAAAAGTCAACTCCATGTATATTAATTAATTTGGTAGTCCATAACAATATATTTAATTTCTTTTTAGAGAACTAGTATTATTTAATAAGCTGTACTGTGCCTTGAAGTGACCTAAAAAAGGAGTTTGGATAGAATCTTCTGGATAACTGTGAAGCAGAGAAGAATAGCAAATTTATTCTTATGTAATTAACCATTACTTAGAAGCTCAGTGTAATTTTTTCACTGATGAAACCTGCAAATATTTTCTTTCCTACTGAAAATTTTTAGTCTAATGTACGTCTCTATCATTTGAATTTGTTACATGCATGGTCAACTGAATTAATTTACTTCCAAAAAAGAACTATATTTCTGACATCAAAAAATAAATACATTTAAAAAATGAAAATAAAATAGGAAACTGTAATTAACTGCCTTGAAGGATAACTGTGAAGATTAGAGATTATAAGTATAAAACGCTGACTTTGTAATGAAAATAGCCAATCTATTCAGCACTTTCCAAAAGAAGCTAAGTTTTTGGAGTTTTAAAAACTTGACCAAATTCACATAACTAACAGATGATAGAATGGGAATATCACACACA
Organism: Globicephala melas; assembly: GCF_963455315.2. Classification (NCBI taxonomy): domain Eukaryota; kingdom Metazoa; phylum Chordata; class Mammalia; order Artiodactyla; family Delphinidae; genus Globicephala; species Globicephala melas. The sequence goes on along the minus strand of NC_083318.1, from coordinate 57,082,428 downwards.
CGCATATACTTTTTTCCCCTCAGCATGCACTGAGACTACCAACAATACAGGTTTCTAAAGATGGGAAAGGAATGAGTACATAGTAATTTTGTAAATGATAGCTGCTAGTATAAGATTAATCTTTCTACTTTTTCCTTCTTTGCATACTTCTTCTTTGTACACTCACTATCTAATTCTGCAGGACAAGTTTTCAACATGGGTCTTCTGAGTATGAAGGTGCCTTTGCTGACTCTTACAATGGAGAGTGAGTGGAAGTCTACGACCTTACAAAGGAGTGAAAGAAACCTGTATCTCCCTAGAAGTTAGCACCCTAGTGACTTTTGTTCACGGAGAGCTCAAGAAACTGCATTTTGTTTCTCATGTTAGAAATGGGTATGATTTAAGAGAAGGTTTGCATTGGTAAGAACATAGGTTAACTAAGCCAATATCCACTAACTGTTCACATAACCAATTTCTAACACTGACACGCACCCTACTCTTCATCCACAAACTTCATTTCTAGTGTGCAAGCTAGAGATTGTTGAATCAAATATTAACTTCTAGATATTTAGCACTACAGAAGGAGGGGTGTGTGTGCATGCAAGTGTGCACATGTGTGTGTAAGTAGTCTATAGATAAGACCTAAAAGGTGACCTTAAATCAGTAAGAAAGTGATGGATGTGTCACACCCAGTAAAGCTATTTCCAAGTGCTTTAGATTGGAGGAGTTGTAGAGATTCTATTTTGGTTTTTTGAGTTTCACATAGATTTTATTTTGGATCCAAATGTTTCACAGGATGCTATTTTTGTGTTTTAAAAATAAAGAGGTTTACTTAGCTATTTAAAAAGACACTAATTGAGCAAAGTAGGTGGATGTAAATTCAACCATGGTATCATGCATAGCACAGATCAAGACACTGCATATGCAAAATACAGTGTCTACACTTAGAACATGAACACAGATGTATTTATAATACATCTAGGATTAAAGGGAATTGTAAAACACTTGCCTAAAAAGTCCTTTCTTTCATTACTTCTGCTATTTACATTATATAATACAAAACTCTTAAATGATATTCTCACATTAAAAAAATACTTCTTTCGTTAACTAACTCAATCAAGAAACTATAATGCACAATCAAGTCAACTCTTTCCAATTTTAAAGAACTAAATCTTCAATTCTATGAAATTGAATAAGGCATAATTATTGTGTATCTAGCTTGGTTGCATTAAAATTATACCCTTACTGTAGCCTGTACAAAGGGAATAGCCTAGAAATTACCCAGTAGTTGAGAACAGAAGTTTTCAATCATCCTGTCTAAACTACTATTATTCAGTACATTTCTCTGGGTTATTCTCATTCTCCACCCACAGGATATATCTCTATCCTCTGCCCTTTTATTTTCTGTTCTGTGCTTGAGACGAAGATGGAGTATGGTTGACGCCTGTGGACTATATCGTCCAAGTTACCTAGCCAGTTGGCTTCTGGTTGGTGGAGGCAAAAGCAGCAGACCATTGGATAGGAGAAGAGATAGGTTTATCTTGTCAGCACTGCCTTCATATTTCTGGCAATAGTTGCATTCCTTTAGAACATCACCTGGTAACCTCTCCTCCTCTCCCAATATCACTCATCTCTGGTAACACTATTTCCTTTCCTGGGTACTTCAATCTCAGTGGAAGAAATGCTTCCCCAATGTTGATTTGTAGGCTCAGAGATCCTCACCATCCCTTGTTTGTTCTTTTAACTTTGTCCATGCCTCTTTAGTTCCTAACATTTTAGACACTTGGGGTGAATCCTCTTTCCTTTTGGGATGCTGACTGATAAAGTCTGTATATCCAACTGATGAGATTCATTTCTGATTTGCTTTTTGCTATAATTATACCATAAACTGATGAAAACTTAATCATACATGAATGAATGTTTCACACTGGATTTCACACCATTTTCTTAGGTAATAAATTATTCAACATAGTCTAAGGATAGGCATTATCCTTGCAGACAATAACTCTTCATCTCAGGTTGTATGAACACAGATCACACTTTTATTATAAGGTGATACCATTGTCTTCAAAATGTCATGTGTGACTCATGCTTTCTGTAGTTACCCTTCCCCAAATAGTAATGTGATATTGTGACCACCCTGACATATCTTATTCTATAATTTCCAGATGTTACTAATATGTGTCATATATGTTCTCATGAACAACCTTTCTCTTTGTCCAATGGTATTCTCTCACTTACCCTAGTCACCTTCATTGCTGAAGTGTTAACAATCTAAACAACCTCATGTGCAGAACAGATCTGTTCTGCCTGCTTTTTCATTGTCACTGTGCTAAAACTTCCAGCAGAAGTAATACACTGGAGTCTTCTGTTGACCAAAACCATGCCTCATTGAAGAGACTGTCTCTAATTTTGCATCCACTTTCTTACCTAAACTTAAGAGCAATATTGCCCAGACCCCCAATTTCTCACTAGAGTCTTAGTAAATATAACTTTTTTCAGCTTACCCATCTCATTAGCCGGGAGTTTCATTAAGAATCAAGGAAATCAGGCCAAGGCCCAAATATATCAAACATGCACTACAGGTTGTAAGAAACCTTTTTGGGGGAACTTCCTTATGTGTGAGCATTTTGTTATACCCTTTATGGCAAACTCTCATGCAAATTTTAACTCTCCTACCCCAGTTGGCAAGACATGCTTAGACCTCTCTGAACACAAGTGATGCAGCTGAGATCACTTGACTTACACATATTGATGTATAGGGTGTCAGATTCATGAAACTGTCTTTGTAGGTATTTTCCTCCTGTTTTTGGATGCATAAAATCCTATTGAGGAACACCCTTAGGATCAGTAATGTCTTACACTCAAATTCTGATATCAAGTGAGCAATACCTAAATTAACAATGGTGGATGGCTATTACTTCTACCTCCATTACACACAGGAACTGAGCTTATTCAGCGACTCTTCATAATTTGTCCTGTTACTTGATTATCTTTATGGCCAAAAATTCTTCTTTTAGGTTATACCTAACCCAAACCCTCCTTTTTCCATACTATCTTCTCAATTCTGTTATATAAGTTTATGTCTTCCATAAAATCTTTGCCTATAATGAATGTAGTGATTCAGTTTTATTTTCCACTTTTCAGGATAACAAAAAATTATTTCCTTAAATATTTCTGAAACGCCATGTAACAGTTGATAATCAGGATCTTGAACAGTGAAATGGAAGACAAGATGATACATGAAAGAAATTCGAGTCTATTTAATTTAACTTTTTTTTTTTTTTTTTTTTTTTTTTTGTGGTACACGGGCCTCTCACTGCTGTGGCCTCTCCTGTTGTGGAGCACAGGCACTGGACGCGCAGGCTCAGCGGCCATGGCTCACGGGCCCAGCCGCTCCACGGCATGTGGGATCTTCCCGGACCGGGGCACGAACCCGTGTCCCCTGCATCGGCAGGCGGACTCTCAACCACTGCGCCACCAGGGAAGCCCTAATTTAACTTTTTGATTCAAAAATCTGAAAGAACTTTTTAAATTAAAAGACAATTTCATATTTAAAGCTCCTTTTGCAGCTATGCTGCTCGGAGAAAATTCTATGCATAGTCACCAAAGCTGTCTATTTTGAAGAGCAGTCCACCAGTTTCCCCCTCATAATCATATATGTTGCTGGTTTAAGAAATTTATTTTTCTGGACAATATCTCACACTAGCTAAGTTTAAAACTATGTGCGGTGGGAGGTGAAGTGTTTTAAGAAGCAGCCTAGTTGACTTCAATGCCTTCTAAAGTTAAAGTAGTTTCTTTAAGGAAGAAACTATTTTGCATGTGTCTTTGTATTGCCAACACCTACTGCAGTGACTAGAACAAAAAAAATCAAATCAATAAAGATTTATTAAATAATGGAATTGGTTGATTTCTTTGGCTGCCATTTTCTCCTCAATGTGGCTTTTATCCTACATGACATACTTCCTTTATTTTGTAACGTTTTACAGGTAACATCAATTCTCTTCTCCCTTTGCTCTCACGACCTGAGACACTTGGTTCTTATCCTACCTCTTACGCCACTTCTTTTTATTTTTATTTTCCTCTTTTCTTTTTATAAGGTTACTATTATTCCCACTTTACAGAGAAGATACAAGAATCAAAAAGTTTAAGTAAAATTTTCAAATATTAAATGTTATGTTGCAAAGCAAGGATAGTGACTCACTTTTTCCACTATTTATTTTTGCATTTTTGAACTCATTCTTAGCTCTTACCTAGCATCGAACCATTTTAGTCACTTAGAAAAACTTTATAATATTAATGAGTGAATGAATGAATGCCTGAATGAGTATACTATAGGGTCTCTGATTTGAAAGAACATTAAACGTTGTCTAATTTAATTTCTCAATAGTTAAAATCATAAGTTTAGTATGTATGTGTGAGGGCTTTTAGATTGAATATTAAAAGTGTCAGTGACTGTTATTGTACAAGTGCAGAGAATTTTAATAGTTTGTCTATTGTAGTCTATCTATATGGGGCTTAATGAACTCCTAAGATGTTTTAAACTAATTTTTCCCAAAGAGGAGTTATGCTCCCCTGACTTGACCTAAGGAAATTCTTAGTCATTCAAAGTGTTTTTCCCTAGGACTAGTCTCCATGGCTAGCCTTCCTGGGCTCAGTTGTGGGCACAGATATAGATAAGACACCTTCATCCAGCTTTTCAGACATCAGAGATCCCAGCAGCTTGCATAGCCAAAGAGGGACATGACTGTTGATGAAGAATAATAAGAAAGTCACATGGTAGCTGAAAGACTTGCTCATATAACAAAGCGAATCCTCTGAAGCCTTCTAGAATAATTGGGGAAAAATAATTTGTGCAACAAAAATTTGAAGGTCTCTTAATATAATTGAAGACAATATTCAGGAAAATGTGGGTAATTATCTTGGTAATTATTCCATTCTTTTCAGTATCGAAAGAATAACGGGAGTAAAACAATTATACATTTTCAAGCCACAAATTTAAACACCACCACAATATTCCTAGGTTTCCTTTGAGAAATGCAAGCATCTCAAATTCCAGATTTGAGTCTTTTGTTTGTACATTTATTCATTCATCATTTAATAAGCATTTTCTGAATACAAACCATGGGTCAAGCACTGTGCAAGATTTTTCAATACAGAATTGAATAAAACAGAATACTTATTATCATGTAACTCATAGTCTAGTGGATGATACAGAAATATAAACATATAATTCCATGGAGATAAGTTTTAAAAGAATATTATAAAAATTAATTGTGACAACACAGAGGAGGCAGCAATAAATATGCTGTTTTATGAGCAAATTACAAATATTTTCACTATTATTTCTCATAGCCTACTTTTTTTCTCAATGTTTCAGTTACAGATCTTTTTTTCAAAATGAATCATATCAATAAAGGAGCATTCATTTCAACATCTGGGACTGCATTAATTAAAATTCACCTTAACAAACATAAACTGAATGTCTATTATGAGGAATTACTAGTTATTTTTTATACAAAAATCCACCTATAGAGGTCAGTAGGAGTTCGAACTGTATCTGGAGAGATAGATAGCTATCAATGAACTTAAATAGGAGAATGATTTTCCTGTAAAAGTTATTCTAATAATTTGCAAAAAGAAAAGAGGAGTGAATAGGTTTAACTCAAACTGAGGAACCTGGAAAAAAAAAAAAAAGGCATGTAATGGTAAATACTGAAAATACCAGTAAAGACAGGTTGAACTTTGACAAATACCTTAGGAGAGTGCTTTCTAGGTAAAGGGATTTGTGTGAAAGACAGAGTAAAAAAGTGCAGAGCGTGCTAACTAATCAGTTCTGGATAATTAAAGAAGAAGCTACACAAGTGCAAGAAGATTTAACAATTTAACACCAGGTAAGTGTGTATAAAGAAGATGTGGCGCATATATATATATATATATATATATATATATACATACACATACATACATACACACACACACACACACACACACACACAGTGGAATATTATTATTCAGGTATGACAAAGAAGCAAATCCTGCCATTTGCAACAACATGGATGGACCTCTGGGACAAATCAGACAGAGAAAGTCAAAAACTATATGACATCACTTATATGTGGAAACTAAAAAGTCAAATTCATAGAAGCAGAGAGTACAATTCTGGTTTCCAGAGGCTAGGGATTGGGGAAATTGGGAAGAAGTTGGTCAACAGGTACAAATATTCAGTTATAAATAAATTCTGGAATTCTAATGCACAGCATTTTGATGATAGTCAATGAGAGTGTATTATATACTTGAAAGTTGCTAAGAGACTAGGTCTTAAATGTTCTTACCACAAAATGAACTGATATTTTTGTGACATGATGGAGATGTTAACTGATGCTATGGTGGTAATAATATTGTGATATACATAATAATATTGTGATATACAAATCAACATGTTGTACACTTTAAACTAATACAGTGTTATATGTCAATTATATCTTAATTTAAAAAAAAAGAATAAAAAAAGAAAAGTTTGGAAAATCTGCTTGGGCTTGGATTATGGAGGACTTGGGAGGAATTTGCCTTTTGTTCAATGTGTAAATGGGAATCACTAAAGGTTTTAATAAAATATGTGAATTAATAGCTTAGAGAAAGAGAAAAGGTAGAGCATAAGTGCAAAGGATTAAAAAAAAGTGGGAAACATCTAATTCAAAGAACTGGAGTAGGGAAATAACCCACAAATGAAATAGAGCATTCAGAGAGTTAGGAAATAAACAGAAACAAAGAATTTATGGCAAGGTTCATATATCCAAGATTAAGCCTAAACTCATCTATTAAAGTTATCATTGCCAGCAATGCTAACTAATAGCCTTGGACTAATTAAACAGCTTGTGCTCTGCATCGTATACATTTTTGGATGTAACTGAATTAATTCTACTGAGATCAAATGTTTCAAACTGTCAGGCAATAAAATGGATTGGCATGTGTCATTTCATTTTCAGTGTTTCTTTAAAAATTAGACAGCATGAAGAAAATTTGGTGGGTTCACCTAAAAAGAAATCTGGAGGTCTGTCGTCTCAAAAAATATGAAAATAATACAAGATGATCTGACAGGCTTTGCCTTATGTTTTTCTGTGTGTCAACAACTGATTGTTGTCATTAGACACTACAGTGCACTAAAATCCTTACCACCCACTATGGAATTCCTGACATCACTGCAGGATCCATTATCCATTATCATCAGGCTTGCTATCATTATATTCATAGAAAGGAAACATTTCTCTGTAATCACGCTCCTATCAAATGTGTAGACACTAAACATAGACCAAGGGGGAATATATTTCTCAAGATAATTGGTACAAAATCAATTTCAGTACCTAGAACAGTTCCTGGAATAAAGTAGGCTTTAAACAAATATGTATTCAGTGAGTGAATAAATTTCTACTGTCTATCTACTTTTAATTACCTGCCTAGGCCACAGTAGGCATTTGAATGTTTGAGTCAATGTCAGGGGTGTACTGTACAGGTTCTGCATAACTCAGTTTATTCATGACCAATACGAAGGAAACAACTAAGGACCTTATGGGTCATTGCAAGAACAATGGGATTCAGGAATTCCAAAAATATAATAAGCTTTTTCTGCCTTTCACATTCATGCTAATGGATTTTTTTTTTTGGCTCTAGTCCCAAACAATTTATACCAATAGAGTGATTATTGATCCAACTTGCCAGTCACAATAGTAAACATTGACTTTAAAATAATTGCAATGTAAAAAATAAAAAGCTGTATTGAATATACATAGAATCGTTTATAGACTTGTAAGAAGGATACTGGCATAAACAATCATCAAATACTACTTGTGAAACAATTTAATGGAAGCAAGAAAAATGTGCCTGTGGCGTCTCTTCTAACAGTTTGATCAATTTATCTTCCTCTTTTCCTCCCTGTTTCTAACAAAAGCATGTTGATTTTTAAACAGTGTTTTTGTTTATTGTTTCATTTTCTTTTTCTCTGCTTGGGTCTGCTATTAGAGGAGAAAGAAACTTTCTGCCAAGATATAATCCTCCTGATTATTTTATTATTCATATGCAGAAACTAAAGTCCTTCATGAAACCAGAGAATGTTTATGGAAATGCTATCAGCACTTTGATATGGAAATGGGATAGAACAGTGCTAGAAACTGGAAACAAAGGAGAAGGAATTACAATCAGTGTACCAGTGTAAAAAATAGTGTATTTTTGATGAGAAACTTAATATACAATTGGATTATAGCCAGACCATACATAAAAATGGATCTTGGACCCAGAACTTGCAGCAATCTGCCCAGGAAACCAACCCTTTATCTATAATAAACAACCCAGGAGGCAAGCCTGCTATAAATCAGATTTGCCTGAAGACAGATTGCTATCTCTAGTGATAATCCAGGAAGTTAAATAATAATTCTGAAAGAAGTGGCCCAAAATGGCCAGTACTTGATTAATAACTGACAACTGCCTTAATTTTTGACCCACTTCCAACTTAAGACCAACCAGAGAAAGCCAATTATGCTCCCCTAACCAATCACATAAGATGCCCTACTTCTAGTTAGCCTACCTACAGCTTCCCCTACCAAGTCTCCATTCAGGACACACCTGAAGGCTGCCCTCCTTTTCACTATAAAGTTTCCTCACTCTTCTTCTGCCTGCCTTTGAGTCTCTGCCAAAATACAGGGGAAGGTGGCTGACCTCTTACTATAGCAAACTCAGAATAAATCTCCTTGGCTTTTCTTATTTGGTTGGTCTTCACTTTTTCTGCATTGAAGATGTTTAAGAAGGTGCCTAATTCAAAAGTCACTAGACAGGAAAAGTCAAGAATTGCATTATAATTTATGTAATATATAGGTGAGAATACTCTTTATTTTTGATCTCTCACAATCAATTTTAGACATATTATTTATGAGGCTGATGTCAGTAGGGTTTATTTGTTTATTTATGTTTTGGTTTATTGACTTTTCAGTTCTCCAGCTGCAGATGAAAAACACAAGTAAACCACTCATACCTCTTCCTCTCTCTTCCACTTACTATCAAAAGTCCTTTTCTCCAAGATCCTTCACTTTGCCTCTCTTTTCCACTTCTTACCCTGTATCATCTTCTATCCCTCACCATTTTCATTTTTTCTACAAGAAAATAATATTCAAAAGTCCATACAAGTAACAGCACATCAGTGAAGATCCAACCATAACAGGATTCAACAAAAACAACATCCCAAAATAGATCACAGAGATAAAATAATAGGGAATTTCTAGTAGTTTACTATTCTGTTCACAAACTCTCAACCAATGATCTATAATAATAATGTGGTTAATAATTATATAGCACTCATCATAAGCCAGGATCCCTTTAAAAAGTGTATTAATTATCTATTGCTGAATAACAAATTACTCACAAAACTTAGTGGCTTAGGACAATCAGCTTTCATTCGCCCAAAATTTCCATGAGTCAGGAATATGGAAGAGGCTTAGCTGTCAACTTTGGACTTAGAGTCTCTGATAAGGTGACAGACAAAACAAAGACCAGGGTTTCAGTCATGTGGACATTTGACTGGAACAGGAGGAGCTGCTTCCAAGAGGGCTTGTTCTTATGGCTGCTGTTAAGGATCCTCAGTTTCTCACTGTGTGTTGGCAAGATGTCTCAGTTCCTCATCACACGGACTTCTCAAGAGGACTGCTTGAATCTTCTCCAAAGAGATCAGGCTTCCTCCACAATCAATGATCCAAGAGAAAGAAACAGTAGGAAGCCACAATGCCTTTGGTGATCTCATCTCCAAAGTCACACCTGTCACTTCCACCTTATTCTAATTGTTAGGAGTGAGTTACTAAGTCTAGCCCACACTCAAGTAAAAGGGACTTATGCTCCACCTTTTGCAGAGCATGTCAAAGATTTTGTGGATGTATTATAAACCACACCAAATTGTTTTATACAACTATTAACTCAATCTCTCCTAAAATTCCCTGAAATAGGTATTACTATCCCTGTTTCACAGATGAAGAACTGAGGCTCAAAGAAACTAAATGATTTGTTCTCACAGCCAGCACATTGCAGAGCCAGGATTTGGATTTAGACAATCTGGTTTGTGAGTCTCTACCTTTAACTTCAGTGCTAAAATTGTCTTCCTGGCTACAATCTGCACCCTCATTTGACAACAGATTATTTTTCAGTTCTGAGAATATCTTCTGCTAGATCCATATTACTTGTGATTCCTGATTCCCACACTTCCTCTCTTCTAGTTTTTTCTCCCATCTGCTGGAGCAGCACCCTTCTTTTGAAAGTTAACAGGTAGGATTCGCCAGTGCTTTTCAGAGCTCTAATCTCCTTGCTTACGGAGGAAGTTACCTCGCCCAGCAGCATGATTTTCTTTACTCCTCTGATGGTGTCTCTTGCAGTCAGAGAAAAGGTGAGCTCACTCCTCTGAGTGGCATGGCTGATTACATTTAGAGGTCCAAGACACTGAAGAGATTATTGGCTAAAAATCATGATGGGAGAGGCACTGGTAAATCAAAATAAAAATGATAGTTAGAGAGGGGGAAGATGGCGGAAGAGTAAGACGCGGAGATCACCTTCCTCCCCACAGATACATCAGAAATACATCGACACGAGGAACAACTCCTACAGAACACCTGCTGAACTCTGGCAGATGACCTCAGACCTCCCAAAAGGCAAGAAACTCCCCACGTACCTGGGTAGGGCAAAAGAAAAAAGAATAAACAGAGTCAAAAGAATAAAAAAATAAACAGAGTCAAAAGAATAAACAGAGACAAAAGAATAGGGATGGGACCTGCACCAGTGGGAGGGAGCCGTGAAGGAGGAAATGTTTTCACACACTAGAAGCCCCTTCGAGGGTGGAGACTGCGGGTGGCAGAGGGGGAAAGCTTCGGAGCCACGGAGGAGAGCACAGCAACAGGGGTGCGGAGGGCAAAGCAGGGAGAGATTCCTGCACAGAGGATCGGTGCCAACCGGCACTCACCAGCCCAAGAGGCTTGTCTGATCACTCACCGGGGTGGGTGGGGCTGGGAGCTGAGGGAGAGGACTGGGGTTGGTGGCGTGAACGCAGACTGCAGGGGGTTAGTGCACCACGGCTAGCTGGGAGGGAGTCCGGAGAAAAGTCTGGACCTGCCGAAGAGGCAAGAGACTTTTTCTTGCCTCTTTGTTTCCTGATGCACGAGGAGAGGGGATTAAGAGTGCTGCTTAAAGGAGCTCCAGAGACAGGCGCGAGCTGCAGCTAACAGCCCCCAGAGACGGGCATGAGACACTTAGGCTGCTGCTGCTGCCACCAAGAAGCCTGTGTGCGAGCACAGGTCACTATGCACACCTCCCTTCCGGGGAGCCTGTGCAGCCTGCCACTGCCAGGGTCCCGGGATCCAGGGACAACGCCACTGAGAGAACGCACGGCATGCCTCAGGCTGGTGCAACATCACGCCAGCCTCTGCCACCGCAGGCTTGCCCCACATCCATACCCCTCCCTCTCCCCGGCCTGAGTGAGCCAGAGCCCCCGAATCAGCGGCTCCTTTAACCCCGTCCTGTCTGAGCGAAGAACAGACGCCCTCCAGCGGCCTACACAGAGGCGGGGTCAAATCCAAAGCTGTGCCCCGGGAGGTGTGAGAACAAAGGAGAGAAAGGAAAATCTCCCCCAGCAGCCTCAGGAGCAAAGGATTAAATCTCCACAATCAACGTAATGCACACTGTATCTGTGGAATACCTGAATAGACAACGAATCATCCCAAATTGAGGAGGTGGACTTTGAGAGCAAGATTTATTATTTTTTTTTCCCCTTTTCCTCTTTTTCCATGTGGATGAAAGGCTCTTGGTGCTGCAGCCAGGAGTCAGTGCTGTGTCTCTGAGGTGGGAGAGCCAACCTCAGGACACTGGTTCACAAGAGACCTCCCAGCTCCATGTAATATCAAATGGTGAAAATCTCCCAGAGATCTCCATCTCAACACCAACACCCAGCTTCAATCAATGACCAGCAAGCTACAGTGCTGGACACCCAATGCCAAACAACTAGCAAGACAAGAACACAACCCCACCCATTAGCAGAGAGGCAGCCTAAAATCATAATAAGTCCACAGACACCCAAAAACACACCTCCAGACTTGGACCTGCCCACCAGAAAGACAAGATCCAGCCTCATCCACCAGAAAACAAGGACTAGTCCCCTCCACCTGGTAGCCTACACAACCCACTGAACCAACTTTAGCCACTGGGGATGACACCAAAAACAATGGGAACTACCAACCTGTAGCCTGCAAAAAAGAGACCCCAAACACAGTAAGATAAGCAAAATGAGAAGACAGAAAAACACAGAGCTGAAGAAGGAGCAAGATAAAAACCCACCAGACCTAATAAATGAAGAGGAAATAGGCAGTCTACCTGAAAAAGAATTCACAATAATGATAGTAAAGAGGTCCAAAATCTTGGAAATAGAATTGACAAAATGCAAGAAACAGTTAACAAGGACCTAGAAGAAATAAAGATGAAACAAGCAACGATGAACAACAGAATAAATGAAATTAAAAATACTCTAGAAAGGATCAATAGCAGAATAACTGAGGCAGAAGAATGGATAAGTGACCTGGAAGATAAAATAGTGGAAATAACTAATGCAGAGCAGAATAAAGAAAAAAGAATGAAAAGAACTGAGGACAGTCTCAGAGACCTCTGGGACAACATTAAACACATCAACATTCAAATTATAGGGGTTCCAGAAGAAGAAGAGAAAAAGAAAGGGACTGAGAAAATATTTGAAGAGATTATAGTTGAAAACTTCCCTAATATGGGAAAGGAAATAGTTAATCAAGTCCCGGAAGCACAGAGAGTCCCATATAGGATAAATCCAAGGAGAAACATGCCAAGACAATTTTAATCAAATTGTCAAAAATTAAATACAAAGAAAACTTATTAAAAGCAACAAGGGAAAAATAACAAATAACACATGAGGGAATCCCCATAAGGTTAACAGCTGATCTTTCACCAGAAACTCTGCAAGCCAGAAGGGATGGGCAGGACATATTTAAAGTGATGAAGGAGAAAAACCTACAACCAAGATTACTCTACCCAGCAAGGATCTCATTCAGATTTGATGGACAAATTAAAACCTTTATAGACAAGCAAAAGCTGAGAGACTTCAGCACCACCAACCAGCTTTACAACAAATGCTAAAGGATCTTCTCTAGGCAAGAAACACAAGAGAAGGAAAAGACCTACAATAACAAACCCAAAACAATTAAGAAAATGGGAATAGGAACATACATATCAATAATTACTTTAAATGTAAATGGATTAAATACTCCCACCAAAAGACACAGACTGGCTGAATGGATACAAAAACAAGACCATACATATGCTGTCTACAAGAGACTCACTTCAGACCTAGAGACACATACAGACTGAAAGTGAGGGGATTGAAAAATATATTCCATTCAAATGGAAACCAAAAGAAAGCTGGAGTAGCAATTCTCATATCAGACAAAATAGACATTAAAATAAAGACTTTTAGAAGAGACAAAGAAGGACACTACATAAAGATCAAGGAGTTGATCCAAGAAGAAGATATAACAATTGTAAATATTTATGCACTCAACATAGGAGCACCTAAATACATAAGGCAAATACTAAGAGCCATAAAAAGGGGAAATCGACACTAACACATTCATTGTAGGGGACTTTAACATCCCATTTTCACCAATGGACAGGTCATCCAAAGTGAAAATAAATAAGGAAACACAGCTTTAAATGATACATTAAACAAGATGGACTTAATTGATCATTCCATCTAAAAACAACAGAATACACATTTTTCTCAAGTTCTCATGGAACATTCTCTAGGATAGATCATATCTTGGGTCACAAATCAAGCCTTGGTAAGTTTAAGAAAATTGAAATTGTATCAGATATCTTTTCCAACCGCAACACTATGAGACTAGATATCAATTACAGGAAAAGATCCGTAAAAAATACAAATACATGGAGGCTAAACAATACACTACTTAATAACGAAGTGATCACTGAAGAAATCAAAAAGGAAATAAAAAAATACCTAGAAACAAATGAAAATGGAGACACGACGCCCCAAAACCTATGGGATACAGCAAAAGCAGTTTTAAGAGGGAAGTTTATAGCAATAAATCCTACCTTAAGAAACAGGAAACGGGCTTCCCTGGTGGTGCAGTGATTGACAGTCCACCTGCCGATGCAGGGGACATGGGTTCATGCCCCGGTCCGGGAAGATCCCACATGCCAGGGAGCGGCTATGCCCATGAGCCACGGCTGCTGAGCCTGCATCTCTGGAGCCTGGGCTCTGAAACGGGAAAGGCCACAACAGTGAGAGGCCCACCTGCCACAAAAAAACCAAAAACAAACAAACAAAAAAGAAACAGGAAACATCTTGAATAAACAACCTAACCTTTCACCTAAAGCAATTAGAGAAAGAAGAACAAAAAAACCCCAAAGTTAGCAGAAGGAAAGAAATCATAAAAATCAGATCAGAAATAAATGAAAAAGAAATGAAGGAAACAGTAGCAAAGATCAATAAAACTGAAAGCTGGTTCTTTGAGAAGGTAAACAAAATTGATAAAGCATTAGCCAGACTCATCAAGAAAAAAAGAAGACTCAAATCAATAGAATTAGAAGTGAAAAAGGAGAAGTAACAACTGACACTGCAGAAATACAAAAGATCATGAGAGATTACTACAAGCAACTCTATGCCAATAAAATAGACAACCTGGAAGAAATGGACAAATTCTTAAAAATGCACAATGTGCCCAGACTGAATCAGGAAGAAATAGAAAATATGAACAGACCAATCACAAGCACTGAAATTGAAACTGTGTTTAAAAATCTTCCAACAAACAAAAGCCCAGCACCAGATGGCTGCACAGGAAAATTCTATCAAACATTTAGAGAAGAGCTAACACCTATCCTTCTCAAACTATTCCAAAATATAGCAGAGAGAGGAACATTCCCAAACTCATTCTATGAGGCCAACATCACCCGAATACCAAAACCAGACAAAGATGCCACAAAGAAAGAAAACTACAGGCCAATATCACTGATGAACATAGATGCAAAAATCCTTAACAAAATACTAGCAAACAGAATCCAACAGCACATTAAAAGGATCATACACCATGATCAAATGGGGTTTATTCCAGGAATGCAAGGATTCTTCAATATACGCAAATCAATCAATGTGATACACCATATTAACAAATTGAAGGAGAAAAACCATATGGTCATCTCAATAGATACAGAGAAAGCTTTTGACAAAATTCAACACTCATTTATGATAAAAACCCTCCAGAAAGTAGGCATAGAGGGAACTTTCCTCAATATAATAAAGACCATATATGACAAACCCACAACCAACATTGTCCTCAATGGTGAAAAACCGAAAGCATTTCCACTAAGATCAGGAACAAGACAAGTTTGCCCACTCTCATCACTCTTATTCAACACACTTTTGGAAGTTTTAGCCACAGCAATCAGAGAAGAAAAGGAAATAAAAGAATCAAAATCAGAAAAGAAGAAGTAAAGCTGTCACTGTTTGCAGATGACATGATACTCTACATAGATAATCCTAAAGATGCTACCAGAAAACTACTAGAGCTAATCAATGAATTTGGTAAAGTAGCAGGATACAAAATTAATGCACAGAAATCACTGGCATTCCTATACACTAATGACGAAGAATCTGAAAGTGAAATCAACAAAACACTCCCATTTACCATTGCAACAAAAAGAATAAAATATCTAGGAATAAACCTACCTAAGGAGACAAAAGACCTGTATGCAGAAAATTATAAGACACTGATGAAAGAAATTAAAGATGATACAAATAGATGGAGAGATATAACATGTTCTTGGATTGGAAGAATCAACATTGTGAAAGTGACTCTACAACCCAAAGCAATCTACAGATTCAATGCAATCCCTATCAAACTACCACTGGCATTTTTCACAGAGCTAGAACAAAAAATTTCACAATTTGTATGGAAACACAAAAGACCCTGAATAGCCAAAGCAATCTTGAGAACGAAAAACGGAGCCGGAGCAATCTGGCTCCCTGGCTTCAGACTATACTACAAAGCTACAGTAATCAAGACAGTATGGTACTGGCACAAAAACAGAAAGATAGATCAATGGAACAGGATAGAAAGCCCAGAGATAAACCCATGCACATATGGTCACCTTATCTTTGATAAAGGAGGCAGGAATGTACAGTGGAGAAAGGACAGCCTCTTCAATAAGTGGTGCTGGGAAAACTGGAGAGGTACATGTAAAAGTATGAAATTAGAACACTCCCTAAAACCATACACAAAAATAAGCTCAAAATGGATTAAAGATGTAAATGTAAGACCAGACATTATCAAACTCTTAGAGGAAAACATAGGCAGGACACTCTATGACATAAATCACAGCAATATCCTTTTTGACCCACCTCCTAGAGAAATGGAAATAAAAACAAAAATAAACAAATGGGACCTAATGAAACTTCAAAGATTTTGCACAGCAAAGGAAACCATAAACAAGACCAAAAGACAATCCTCAGAATGGGAGAAAATATTTGCAAATGAAGAAACTGACAAAGGATTAATCTCCAAAATCGATAAGCAGCTCATGCAGCTCAATAACAAAAAAACAAACAACCCAATCCAAAAATGGGCAGAAGACCTAAATAGACATTTCTTCAAAGAAGATATACAGACTGCCAACAAACACATGAAAGAATGCTCAACATCATTAATCATTAGAGAAATGCAAATCAAAACTACAATGAGATATCATCTCACACCAGTCAGAATGGCCATCATCAAAAATTCTAGAAACAATAAATGCTGGAGAGGGTCTGGAGAAAAGGGAACACTTTTGCACTGTTGGTGGGAATGTAAATTGATACAGTCACTATGGAGAACAGTATGGAGGTTCCTTAAAAAACTACAAATAGAACTACCATTTGACCCAGCAATCCTACGACTGGGCATATACCCTGAGAAAACCGTAATTCAAAAAGAGTCATGTACCAAAATGTTCATTGCAGCTCTATTTACAATAGCCAGGAGATAGAAACAACCTAAGTGTCCATCATCGGATGAATGGATAAAGAAGATGTGGCACATATATACAATGGAATATTACTCAGCCATAAAAGGAAATGAAATTGAGTTATTTGTAGTGAGGTGGATGAACCTAGAGTCTGTCATACAGAGTGAAGTAAGTCAGAAAGAGAAAGACAAATACCGTATGCTAACACATATATATAGAATCTAAGAAAAAAAAAATGTCATGAAGAACCTAGGGGTAAGACAGGAATAAAGACACAGACCTACTAGAGACTGGACTTGAGGATATGGGGAGGGGGATGGGTAAGCTGAGACAAAGTGAGAGAGTGGCATGGACATATATACACTACCAAACATAAAATAGATAGCTAGTGGGAAGAAGCCTCATAGCACAGTCAGATCAGCTCAGTGCTTTGTGACCACCCAGAGGGGTGGGATAGGGTGAGCGGGAGGGAGGGAGACACAAGAGGGAAGAGATATGGGAACATATGTATATGTATAACTGATTCACTTTGTTATAAAGCAGAAACTAACACACCATTGTAAAGCAATTATACTCCAATAAAGATGTAAAATATATATATATATTACTCAGCCATAAAACAATAAATTAATTAATTAATAAAGTCAATGGGGAATTAAGTCAACAAATAATTTACTTTTATTATTTTGATTAAATTAATTTTATCATACAACCTAAGAATTATTAATAGTATATAATGGATAGAATGCAGTCCTCAGTTTAATAACTGCTGCCTGCTTTTCCTTTAATAAGTACTTCTTAATGTTTTTCTTTAAAAATCTGGACTCTAAGTAGAGCAGTTTGATAAAATGGCTGCTTTAAAAGTTGATCACTGTATTTGCATCATTTGTTATATTTAAAGGAAAAAATAGTTCACTAAATCAGAATTTTTTGAAATAAAATTTAAATGGTCAGTATAAAAAACAAAATGCAAACAATTGAACAATTATGTTTTTTCATTTGCTTTTCTTAAGGTGGGTTCAAATTATGAAATATCAAATTCTATCATATAGCATTCCTATTTCCTTTCTAACCTAGTGCTTAAGTTTCTTTAATGCTAAAACAAAGGAACACAATCAAGAACCTACTAAGACTTCCTTTCCCTTCAGCCAGGCTTCTTAAAAGAGGCATCTGCACCTTTGGGTTTCAGTTCCTCCCTTCTGGCTCGTTTCTCAGTGGATAACAACCTGGCTTTCCTTTCATTTCCAATGATCTTATCAGCTCCTCCAGAAACTCTCCAGAGCTACCCCACATAGAGGTATTCACATTTTTCCAGTTAGAAACCTTTGTAACTTATATGAACTAATTGACTATATCATATTGTAGTACAGTATTTTTACGTGTCTCTTTCCCAAGTAATGTGTGAGCCCTTGAGGGAAATGTCTATGGCTTATCTATGTAATTGTTGCTCCCAACCTGTAGTTCATTGAGTGTTCAATACATTTAGTTGAAAATTGGAAAAAAAAAAAAAAAAAAAAACGATACTTAATTGTAAGATATGGTAATGCAAGGAAATGCCTAGTGTTTTATTTTTCCATTTTGACTCCGTCCATGCTTCTTTGGAAATAGCCAACAACACATACTTCCATTTTGTTTTCATGACTCTGTTTTGTGAGTTCCCTAAGCCCCCATTTGATTTGACTCTTAAATACTACTAGTACTGAAAAGAGGTTTACGCCTCAAAGGGACACAGGCACAGAACATTGTCATCCTAATTCTTAGGACCCGTACTAGCAATGTGTATTATATAAATGGTACTGTGGGTTAACTGGACAATTACTGATAATATTTCTTCAATGGGGAAAATTTATAATCTAAAAGATGACATAAAACAATTGAGAACCAAATGGTTATTAATAGTATTCCAATGTAGAAATCCTCCTATAATTAGGAAAAGTATTTCAATATGTTCAGTGATCCAGTATTTTAACATTGTTAGATTCAGCAAGCACAATTCTTTCTAAAATATTTCTGAAGTACTTTGATATAATTCATTTAAGAATTTCAAAAAAACAAGGAAGCTAATCTAACATAATAGCAAATCAGAGTTAGGAATCAATCCTGGAGATTTATGCACATTTTAGAATTTAAAAAAAAATTACTGGAGAAAAGCTTTAAATGGTACTGATTTTAATATATTTTCTGTCCCCATGTATGAAAGCATACACACACCTTTCAAAACATAACTTCACTAAGACAAATGCATAATTTATATGTTTGTTTACCTTCTTAATTGATGGTCATTTTTAACAGCTTACCTGGGACTTCCTTGGTGGCGCAGTGGTTGGGAGTCCGCCTGCCAGTGCAGGGGACACAGGTTTGAGCCCTGGTCCATGAGGATCCCACACGCCACGGAGCAACTAAGCACATGCGCCACAACTACTGATCCTGTGCTCTAGAACTCCCGAACCACAACTACTGAGCCCATGTGCAACAACTACTGAGGCCTGCGTGCCTAGAGCCCGTGTTCCACAAGAAGAGAAGCCACCGCAATTAGAAGCCCGCACACTGCAACAAAGAGTAGCCCCCACTAGCCACAAATAGAGAAAACCTGCATGCAACAATGAAGACCCAATGCAGCCAAAAATAAATAAGTTTATAAAAAAAAAATAACAGTTTACCAGTGTCTGTGTGATGTCTGTCTAATAAGATTTCTCTTCCATTTAGTAATTTTGATGAAATCTTCAGGTAGGCTTGGTCAGACTTAGATTTTATGAACCTCAGACTGATGGATCATTCACCATCACACTCATAATTTTGATCAGTTTGTCCTATTTTAATTGTGTTTGTGCCTCCTAGTGCATAAAATGTGCTGAACAGTGTGGATGATCTCTTAGGAAATGTTAGGCCAAGCCCTCCGGAGGCAGTTCATGTTAATGTTAATACAAATTACACCCATGGCCAAAAAAACCGGTCCATACAAGGGGTTAGGTGAAACTAGATAGGATTTCTTTTTTCTTCAAATATGCATTCGTGTGTAACATGGGAAGAAACACACTTTTTTAACCTAATATTAAGCCAGGTATTCATAGTCTCTGTCTTCTAGAAACCCTAAAAATCATAAACCTCACCTCTTTAAAAGTGTGCTGTCCATCCCACTTAGAGAAGGTACATTCTGGGCTTAAATGTGGTGGGATTATTTACATGAACATCTGAACACCATAACCTCCCATTGTCCTAGGAGCTTATTACTAAAGATAACCTGACTTTGATTGAATTAAAGAAAGGCTGGCAGGGTATTGGGATCAAGATTACAGGCTTAGCATGTATATCATCTCTCAAAATGACAGAGAATATTTTTCTTTCAAAATATATATTAACAGCAGTGCCAGAAAATAAGAACTATTACCATCCATGGGCCAACATTGTTTTCAAAAATTCCTAGAGGATAGAAAGCAGATGGAATCAGATAAATGGAGTAGAAAATCCATGAAGTATTTGCAGGAGACAAGTAGGGTAGGCCTGCTGGGAAGAAGGGAGTGGTCAGAGGAAGGCCTGGGGCAATTGACAGAGTGATGTATGGACTGACTGCCCTGGGCTCTGTTGGGTTTCTAGCCACAGGCTCTCCACTCTCCCCAGAATTTAATGATTAAATGACTGCGCCATATCTGCCTCCCTGACAATCAAGTGAATGTGGGTGCTGGGCTTCAAGAGGCACAGGGAGGTCACAGATGGCCAGCATTCTCAGGGAAGATAGAAGCATCATAGAGGAAAATAAGCTATATAGCATCCCTAAGTGTAGAACTTTTCACTTATAACACTAGGGGTGGTCCTTCTAATCAGGTTTTAGTCTGTCTACTTTTCCAATTTTTAGATAGTTTATAAGACTATTTAGTCTTATTTATTTCTGTTTAGCAAAGAAAGTCTCAACCTAAGAAGGCGGAGAGAAAAGCAGAAACATAATGCATTCTGACCCTAGAACAACAGACCGTGCTCTTAATTATTTGCTGCAGCCTAATGGAAGATCAGACTTCAGCTGACTCTGCTTTCCTGTCATGCCAGGTGCAACTTGGACAGGTGGAGTCTGGATTCCTGATATAATGCCCCAGTCAGCCTATGAGACATTTTTTTGTGTCAAGGAAGTACTTTCTGTTTGGTTTTAAGCCCAGAAATAGCATGTTCCTTGAATGATGAAGCCATGTAGATTTACAATTTTATTTTATTTTATTTTATTTTATTTTAAGGCAGACTTGAAATGATGCTTTACATTATTTACTTTAACCATTGAAAACACCTCTTTGGTATTTCAA
This sequence comes from Globicephala melas, assembly GCF_963455315.2. Classification (NCBI taxonomy): domain Eukaryota; kingdom Metazoa; phylum Chordata; class Mammalia; order Artiodactyla; family Delphinidae; genus Globicephala; species Globicephala melas. The sequence goes on along the minus strand of NC_083318.1, from coordinate 57,061,096 downwards.
TAACTTTGAAGTTTTTACAGATGGATAATTGGAAAAATCAAGTCAACTTATTTCTTGCTAATTTTAGGTCATGAAAATTTTTCATCTTCCAGTAGAAATAGATGGGATCAAAGGAACTAGGCAAAGACATGGTTAGAATCTTTCTATTTCTGAATCTGTACATGTGTTCCTTCCATCTGACTGTGTCGTATGCTCGACTCTGTGATGACATTGTTACGGTTATCATTCTGCTCCCTCACTAACTTATAAAATCCAGAATCATGAATTCAGCTTCGACTAGATGCAGAGTGTCATGCTATTGTTAGGTCTGACTTCACCTAATACATATAAAATCCCAAGTATGTGAGAGGCTCCTGTGGTGCTGCTTCAGGTTTAATGGAGCACATGTGGTTGAGCGAAATGGGAGGAGGGGCTCTGGGAATTCAGATGGGGACTGTAAATTCGAAGTGTTTGCTTCTTGTTGCTTTTTGAAAACTAATGAGTGCTCTTCTCACTAAAAATATTTTGCATAATAAGCTTTACATTCACAAGAAAAACAAGGCAGTGACAGGTAGACAAAACCACCTCAACAAAACATAATTAATAAGGAGCTATCAGTTTACATTATTACATTTCTTAGGTGAGATTAAGGACCATACTATGAATTTATATTAAAGATACCACTGAGAATATTTCAGTCAGGATGCTTTAGCCTTCAGATCAGGTTTGAAGGAGTACCACATATGAGGTGACATAAGCAGCAACAACTAACTCCACATAGGCCCAGTTTGAAAGCTCAATAGAACCCTTAAAAAAACACAGTTTGTGTGGTGGTTTTACAAAATCATGAAGAAAAATATCCATCTTCCTGACTCCTTGCTTTACTCACTCTCCAGCTTTCCTCATCTCCTGTTATAAAGATTAAGCACATACCTCCCAGCTCCTCATTTTTCCCTTCTTGTTTTCTGACCAAAGACCCCTGTCATCAGCCTGACCTATTTCAAAATATCTGGCTGCGAAATTAAATCTATTCCATTTCCATCCCTTCATTAACTCCTATTTCCTCCACACAGCTGGATCTCATGTAGTCCTTTGAGAAAAGAAATATTAACAAATGAACTGGCTTTATTGTTTTGTATACAGAGAAAGCAGCTTTTACAATTACATTCCTTCCAAAGGACACTTTTTGTTGTCTGTGTCTCAAGGTGTATAGAAAAATGTCCCTGCCATTGATTGGTTAGTATCTTAATTTCACATGTTTATCTGTAAGTGGTGGAATTGCTGAAAATATTACCAGACTAAACTGAGTTTCAGAGAAGGACATCTTTCCAACATTAGTAAAATCGCACCTCAAAACAAGTAATAGTAGCCCTGGGATGGGTAAAAAGGAAGGACACATTCTCCTGGGGAAAAGAAAATCACTTTCATTTATTTATTCATACCTAGAAATATGGTCTCTTGTAAGGATTTTTTTTTTTTGTTCTTTTTGCGGTACCCGGGCCTCTCACTGTTGTGGCCTCTCCCGTTGCGGAGCACAGGCTCCGGACGCGCAGGCTCAGTGGCCATGGCTCACGGGCCTAGCCGCTCCGCGGCATGTGGGATCTTCCCGGACCGGGGCACAAACCCGTGTCCCCTGCATCGGCAGGAGGACTCTCAACCACTGCACCACCAGGGAAGCCCTCTTGTAAGGATCTTTGAGCTTTATTATATACATTTATTTTGACATATTTATATAGTACTTTATATTAAAAACATAAATTTATATCTTAAAAATTGTTATATTAAAAATCTCAATGTTGGGCACTAAGAAGGAAACAGAGATAACTATGACTTAAATACAAAAAAAAAAAAAAAAAAAAACTGAGTGAGAAGGATTTAGTTCCAGAAACAATCTCTCCTGGCTTCCCAACACTATCTGATGGAGCATCTGACAAGTAGAGGCAATGGTTTCAAAGACCTGGTTGTCTCTATCCTCCTGGCTAGCAGATCCGGCTGATTTAGAGAGAACTCACTGCCCAGTGCAAGTTGGTCTCATGCCCTGAGGATGCCAGGCGTGCTCTCAGCCACAGAGCTGCTTTCTTCATGGCAGCCAGGCCCAGTTCTCATTCTTTTCCAGGGCCTTTCTGACTCACTGGCACATGGTGGCTCCAAGTTGTTCTAGATTTTCTCTCATCAAACATTTTTGGCTATAAAATTAAGACAAGTGGTTTGTAGAAGGTGAGTTAGGAAAGAAGTATTAGATATTGGCCTCTGGATCCTAAAGTAAAAACTAAATTGAATTCTGCTCCACAAACTGTGCTCAACTTCTCTAGTTTGTAGTGAAGAGTTTCACAGAACAATGCCAACTGCTCAAAACTTGACATGAGAGAGAGAATGAGAGGGAAAGAGAGGGAGGGAGAAAGTGAGCACGAGAGAGAGAGAATTATTAACAGTCATAAAAATATAGTTTTTGCCCACATGTTTAATAGTACCAAACAATTTAAACTCATTCCAGAAGAAATGTTAATTTTTGATTAATGAAATGACCTATTTGAATAGACTGACCTGCTACCCTCGAAGTCTCCATGATTGTGTTTACTCCTGGGGTAACTAATTGAGAGAAGTTGCATACATTCTTTCAACCTAGTTATATGTGAAGGAAGGAAGGAAGGAAGGATGTGGCAAATTAAGGGAGGCTACTGCATAGTAAATGTTGGTACACGTTCATACAAACTGTTTTGGGAAATAATTTGCAAGACTTGAATTGCAAAGGCTCAAATATATATGGTCACAGTTATGTAAAAGCCATCTGTACTTTAGTTACTCTACCTAATTATATTTTGTTAGACTTACTGTTGACCTAGATGCTAGTATACTGTCATGAGTAACTTACAATTTTTATCAGTATACTCCTGTATCCAAAGAAATTACTACCTTTACCAAAACTTATGAGAGAGGTACAAGGACAGAGATAGAAAAATCCAAATCTTTGTACATCCAAAGATAGTGGGCCTCAGCTTGTGTGAATCATCATGATTTTAAGACATTGCCTGCAATCTCCTGATATTTCTTCTACCTAATTTTAATACCAATTACTTACTTATTTCAAAAATGAATCGACAAGTAGGAATTCTAATCCTGAACTCTCTATTTTTCCTCTGTAATACATTCAGCATTTTTGAGAAAACAATACCTTTATTTTAGTGAGTGAAAATGCCTTTAGAGACATTTCATTAAATCACACACACACACATACACACACACACACACACACACACAAACCTGTGACAAAACTACAGGGTACTGTTATTATCTTCAATTTCCAGATGGAAAAGTGAGGGATAGAAAGAGTGTAGCTACCTTCTTAGTAGTACTTAGTGGATGCCTGAGAAGCTGGCTTGCAGGCTCCATCCTGTACTTTTCGTCCATGCGCCAGGCCTACTTGAGTCTGCCTTTCTAATATACTGCACACCTTCATGTTAGAATCATACTTATTGTTTATATATTGCTTCCGAGTACTTAGTCATCAAGTGCTTTGTGCATCACAGTTTTTTTTTTAATAGATCTTTATTGGAGTATAATTACTTCACAATACTGTGTTAGTTTCTGTTGTACACCAAAGTGAATCATTGTAGCACTATATGCAATAGCCAGGACATGGAACCAACCTAAATGTCCATTGACAGATGAATGGATGAAGAGGATGTGGCACATATATACAATGGAATATTACTCAGCCATAAAAAGGAACAAAATTGAGTTATTTGTGCATTACAATTTAATGTGAATGCTTGGCTTATAATGTTTCCTCCAGTGACTATTTCTCATCCACTCTGCTAGTGATGGGTAACTGAATAAAAACTCCTGGAGTAAATTAAGCCAGTCAGATTCTATATCCATTAGTAATTTGAAGCATGAACAAAAAGACACATACATTAAAATTGTGTTGATACAAAATGAGAGTGCCTCAAAGCAAAAAGAAGATAGACATGCTTTGTACAGCAGAGCACTTGGGGACAACCTGGTCTCTAGCCTTTCTGCAGTTTCATTGTTCAACATTTCTATTGATCTACAATTTACAATAATTTCCACCCATCATTTTTCCTTAAGAGGCATATAACCAAGAGAAAGTTATAATTCAATATAGTTTGTGGCTCTCTTATAAAAGCTATTCTATTTATTGGCATCTAAAGTGAAGCTTTAAAAAAAATCCTCTGATCAAATCATTACTAATATTGCCAAATGATGTTTCCTCTATTATCACCAAACTTTGTTGATTGCTTTTTTCTTAGTGTTCTCACATAATTTAACCTCCTTTCACTAAGAAGTATGCTATCTTTCATCTAAGGAAATATTCACTCAAAAGCACCTGTTCTACAAAGTTCATTTTAGCTTGAACCCATTCTTCTATTTATTAATTTGTCAGCAAAATTAAAGAAAAAATAGCTAGATAAACATCTTATATCTACCAAATTTAAGAACAATGCATTTTTGATGAAAATATTTTAACCCTAAAAATATACCATTGTTAACAAGTTATGCATTCATTTTCTAAATGTAAGGAAAAAAAATTGGGTAAAATAAGTATATTTTTATCAAAATGCTTAGAAATAACACAGGGTAATGCAAAATTATAAAAAATGAGTTAATTAGTCTTGATTCAATATCTGAGTCTGTCACTAAGTCCCTTTACTGTCACTTCTTTGGAGTACAAATTCCTGTAAAACAATGAGGATGAGAGATTAAAAAGACTGGGGGCAGGGGATTATGAGATCTAGATTAAATCCTTCTGGCTGTAGCATCCTTAAAAATGTTTTGAAAGACTACAAGTGCATATATGAATCTAACCTTTGTATTTAGCATAGTGACAAGACATAATATTGATAAATATTTTATATATAGTTATTATAATTACTATAGTTGATTTTTACTGTTTTCAAAAGCAATTATGAAGAAGTTTTGACAAAAACCATATAATTTGAGGAAAAGCATATATACAATTACCAACTATTAAAAGTGATTAATCAGAAAAGATGTAATTGATATTAGATACATGTGTAAAAAACCGCCCATACAGATACGCATATACATAAGTAAATAACACATGAGATACATGAGGCATTATGGCTATGAATATTTTAAAAGATGTTTTCACATTATCATTATTTTTCTATTCTATTCAGAATGGAGGAGTGTAAAATTAGTGGATAGGCTATAATTAATTTTGTTGCAATGAAGAGATTCAGAGGGTTTTGACATAGGTTTTGAAATCAGTTAGACTGAGCACAAATGCAGGCTCTGCTTCTTACCACTGTCCTCATTCTTGATTTCCTCATTTGTAAAAGGGAGATAATAGCCATGTCATAGGGTTGCTGCAAGGAGGAAATAAAAGAAGTACATAATGGGTACAGCACAGTTTAAGCCTTATTCATTATCATTACTGATTACATGGAATATTGCTCTACAGAACCCAGTTTGGGGGCGAGTGGGTTAGGTCTTTAGTATATGAGAGGAGGGACTAGTACTCCAGGCAGAGCTAACTAACTATTCATAATATTCAATGTGTCCTTGGGTTTATCATATGGCTTTAGGGAGACTAACTCAAAATCATGTGCAGTGTGTTGATCTAAGTGTCAGTGAGAAGAATCTTACTAGAAACTTTGACTAAAATGTAATGAAGTTACATATATTTTCAAAGCTACTACATTGAAGTATGAACTGTCACAAATGACTTTAGTTGCCTAAGAATAGCTATGATTATCCTATTTATTGAACAGCAACATTATTGCTTTTCACAATAAAATATTCATATGACAAAGAATTAATCGTCATAATTAGTGGAAAAATATAAAATATTCATTTTATTTTCATTGTCCTTTTGAAAGGAAAAAGAAACATTATAAGGGGAAGAATACTTGATTGATATCTAAATGATAAATATATTATTTTTATTAAAGTCAATTTACATTAAAGAATTGTGATAAATACAACTTTCAGTAATTTTTCAAATATTTCAATAAAATGTTATAGCTGTTTTTTGGTCATTTAGTCTTTATCTTCTTCCTACTTGAGTGTACATTTGTCATGCAGGGTGTTACTGCTGCAGCCAAGAAAAAAAAACAGGAGAAGATTTTTACTTCTCAATGCTTGTGAGTATGAGAATGACTTTCTATAACTTCCAGATTCCAATATACAGTTACATGGGTAAAGCTATGCACTGACATGTGAACTCCCTGTCCTCATGGGATACATAAGAAGTGATGAAACATCAATTTGGGCATATATAAACCAACATTTCTTTTAAATACTATTGCTAGAATGCCATTCCAGTAACAAAAAAAGAAACGTTTTTGAAAATAATAAACTGCATCTCAAAACTTCCCTCCTAATACAACAAAAGGAAAAACTTTTACAATTACTACTACACTGGCTTATATAGATTCTAAATTATAATAAAATTGTGTACTTCTGACCATTAATTAACAGGCCATTGTTGAACGCACATTGTTCATATGTAGCAAAATACCATGAGCAACATGAGGGGAGCAAGCAAAATAGAAACTTGCTCCACAGTTTGAAGAACTTCATGTACAGTCTGAATCATAAAGCATGAATGTTGGTAATACCACTGAATTTTAAATTATGTGCATATGTTTTTTTCTAATATGCTCCATTTATTTTTGTGTAACTTTAAATAAGTTAATTTATCTAAAAATAAATTTTCATCTAAAAATGGCTAAGAGATTTTCTCTCATTCTGAGAGAAGTCTTTTCGTCTTATTTATGGCTTCCTTTGCTGTGCAAAAGATTTTAAGTTTAATTAGGCCAAACTTGTTTATTTTTGTTTTTATTTTCATTACTCTAGGAGGTGAGTTAAAAAAGATCTTACTGTGGTTTATGTCAAAGAGTGTTTTTCCTATGTTTTCCTCTAAGAGTTTTATACTGTCTGGTTTTACATTTACGTTTTTAATCCATTTTCAGTTTACTTTTTGTATGGTGTTAGGTAGTGTTCTAATTTCATTCTTTTACATGTAGCTGTCCAGTTTTCCCAGCATCACTTATTGAAAAGGCTGTCTTTTCTCCATTTTATATTCTTGCCTCCTTTGTCATAAATTAGGTGACTATATTTGTGTGGGTTTATCTCTGGGCTTTCTATCCTATACCATTGATCTGTATTTCTGTTTTTGTGCCTATACCATACTGTCTTGATTACTATAGCTGTGTAGTATAGTTGAAAGTAGGGGAGCCTGATTTCTCTAGCTCTGTTTTCCTTTCTCAAGATTGCTTTGTCTATCCAGGGTCTTTTGTGTTTCCATATGAATTGTAATATTTCTCATTCTAATTCTGTGAAGAATGCCATTGGTAGTTTAATAGGGATTGCATTGAATCTGTAGATTGCTTTGGGTAGTACAGTCATTTTCACAATGTTGATTCTTCCAATCCAAGAACATGGTCTATTTCTCCATCTGCTTGTCATCTTTGCTTTCTTTCATCAGTGTTTTATAGTTTTCTGAGTTCAAGTCTTTCTCCTCCTTAGGTAGGTTATTCCTAGGTATTTTATTCTTTTCGTTGTGATGGTAAATGGGATTGTTTCCTTAATTTCTCTCTCTGATTTTTTGTAGTTAGTGTATAGGAATGCCAGAGATGTCTGTGCATTAATTTTGTATCCTGCAGCCTTACCAAATTCATTGATTAGTTCTAGTAATTTTCTGGTGGCATCTTTAGGATTTTCTAAGTATAGTACAATGTCATCTGCAAACAGTGACAGTTTTACTTCTTTTCCAATTTGTATTTCTTTTTCTTCTCTGATTGCCATTTCTAGGACTTCCAAAACTATGTTGAATAAGAAGAGTGAGAGTGACATCCTTGTCTTGTTCCTGATCTTAGTGGAAATGCTTTCAGTTTTTCACCATTGAGTATGAGGCTGGCTGTGGTTTTGTCATATATGGCCTTTATTATGCTGAAGTAGGCTCCTTCTATGCCCATTTTATGGAAAGTTTTTATCATAAATTGGTGTTGAATTTTTTCAAAAGCTTTTTCTGCATCTATTGAGATGATCATATGCTTTTTATTCCTCAATTTGTTTATATGGTGTATCACATTGATTGATTTGCATATATTGAAGAATCCTTGAATCCCTGGGATAAATCCCACTTGATCATGGTGTATGATACTTTTACTGTGTTGTTGGATTCTGTTTGCTAGTATTTTGTTGAGGATTTTTGTATCTATGTTCATCAGTGATATTGGTCTATAATTTTCTTTTTTTGTGCTCTCTTTTTCTGGTTTTGGTATCAGGGTGATGGTGACTTCATAGAAATTTTGGCGTGTTCCTCCTTCTGCATTTTTTGGGAAGAGTTTGAGAAAGATAGGTGTTAGCTCTTCTCTAAATGTTTGATAGAATTCCCCTGTGAAGCCATCTGGTCCTGAACTTTTGTTTGGAAGTTTTTTCTTGGAAGATTTTTAATTACAGTTTCAATTTCATTACTTGTGATAGGTCTGTTTATATTTTCTAATTCTTCCTGGTTCAGTCTTGGAAAATTGTACCTTTCTAAGAATTTGTCCATTTCTTCATGGTTGTCCATTTTATTGGCATATTGTTTTTTGTAGTAGTCTCTTGTAATCCTTTGTATTTCTGCAGTGTCAGTTGTGATTTCTCCTTTTTCATTTCTAATTTTATTGATTTGTGTCCTCTCCCTTTTTTTCTTGATGATTTTGGCTAAGGGTTTATCAATTTTGTTTATGTTCTCAAAGAACCAGCTTTTAGTTTTATTATTCTTTGCTATTGTTTTCTTCATTTCTTTTTCGTTAATTTCTGCTCTGATCTTTATGATTTCTTTCCTTCTACTGAGTTTGGGTTTTCTTTGTTCTTCTTTCTCTAGTTGCTTTAGGTGTAAGGTTAGATTGTTTATTTTAGATTTTTCTTGTTTCTTGAGGTGAGATTGAATTGCTATAAACTTCCCTCTTAGAACTGCTTTTGCTGCATCTCATAGGTCTTGGGTCGTCATGTTTTCATTGTCATTTGTTTCTATGTATTTTTTAATTTCTTCTTTGGTTTCTTCAGTGATCTCTTGGTTATTTAGTAGCACACTGTTTAGCCTCCATGTGTTTGTGTTTTTTACAGTCTTTTTCCTGTAATTGATTTTCAATCTCATAGTGTTGCAGTCAGAAAAGATGCTTGATATGATTTCAATTTTCTTAAATTTTCTGAGGCTTGATTTGTGACCAAAGATGTTATCTATCCTAGAGTATGTTCCATGTGCACTTAAGAAGAAAGTGTATTCTGCCACTTTGGGTGGAATGTTCTATAAATATCAATTAACTCTATCTGGTCTGTTGTGTCATTTAAAGCTTGTGTTTCCTTATTTATTTTCTGTTTGGATGATCTGTCCATTGGTGTAAGTGGGGTGTTAAAGTCCCCTACTAACCAGCAGCATAGCACAGGGATATCAGCTCGGTGCTTTGCGACGAGCTAGAGGAGTGGGTAGGGAGGGTGGGAGGGATGCTCCAGAGGGAGGGTATATGGGGATATGTGTATGCATATGGCTGATTCACTTTGTTGTACAACAAAAAGTAACATAGTATTGTGAAGCAATTATACTCCAATAAAGAGGTATAAAAATTTTAAAACAGTTAAAAAACTGAAAATGGCTAAGATGATGATGATGATGATAGAGATACATATCTCATGGTTTTGTAATGAGAGGTTAGTGAAATAATTTATGTATGGGGTTTAGAATACTGCTTAGTGCATAGTAGGAATTAAATAAAAGGTGATTTTTTATTATGAAACCAACAGTTATTTTGTAGTATATATTTTAATAAGTAGATGCTATTTAAATGACATTTTTTCCTGATATACTGAACTCAAAATATGCACAAAGAAATATGAAGAAAATGGAAGGGCATCACCACATATTTAATCACAAATTTTTCTTCATTTTTAGAGAAATGTTCTTTCTTTAATTTTATGAATACTGTTATAAATATTCTATAGAAAGTTAAACCTTTCAAAGGCATTTGATGAAATACACTCATTCATCATAAAAAAAACTCTCAGAAAACTGGGCATATTGGGGACTTCCTCAACTTGATAAAGAATATCTACAAAAAACCTACAGCTGGGCTTCCCTGGTGGTGCAGTGGTTGAGAGTCTGCCTGCCGATGCAGGGGACACGGGTTCGTGCTCAGGTCCAGGAAGATCCCACATGCCGTGAAGTGGCTGGGCATGTGAGCCATGGCCGCTGAGACTGCACATCTGGAGCCTGTGCTCCACAATGGGAGAGGCCACAACAGTGAGAGTCCTGCGTATCAAAAAAAAAAAAAAAAACGAAAAAAAAAACCTACAGCTAATATCATATTTAATAGTGAGATACTTGAAGCTTTCTCACTAAAATCAGGTACAAGACAAGAATGTGTCTAGCTCACCAGACCTTTTCAATATTGTGCTGGAAGCTCTAGCCAAAACAATGTGGCAATAAAGGGAAATAAGAAAGCAAAAATATTGGGAAGGAATAAATAGAACTGTCTGCTCTCAGGTGACATGATCATCTATGTAGAAAATGCAAAAGAATTGATGAGAAAACAACCCAAAATAAAAAAAACAAAACCAACCTCCTGGAACTAATAAGTGATTATAGCAAGGTTGCACTATACAATATTAACATTCAGAAGTCATTAATTTTCCTATACACTAACATGAACAAATGGATTCTAAACAAAATTTACATTAGCACCTTCAAAAAATATAAAATTTAAGTATAAATCTAACAAAATATGGCAAGATTTTTATGAGGAAAACTATAAAACTCTGATGAATGAAGCTAAAGAACTAAATAAATGGAAAGCTATTCCATGTTCACAGATATGAAGACTCAATATTGTCAAGATGTAGGTTCTTCCAACTTGACCTATAGATTCAAGGAAATCACAATCAAATTCCAACAAGTTATTTTGTGGATAACAACAAATTGATTTTAAAGTTTATATGGTGAGACAAAAGACCCAGAATAGATAGCACACTATATAAGAAGAAATTTGAAGGACTGACACCACCCAACTTCAAGATTACTATAAAGATACAGAAATCAAGATTTATACAGTATATATTGTACTGGTGAAAGAACAGATAAACAGAACAGTGGTATAGAATAGAAAGCCCCAAAGTAAACCCTCATAAATATAGTCAACTGATCTTTGACAAAGGAGCCCAGGCAATACAATGGAGAAAATATAGACTTTTCAACAAATAAGACTGAAACAACTGGATATCCACATGCAAAGAAAAAGAATTTAGACACAGACCTTATACCTGTCACAAAAATTAACTCAAAATGGGTTAGAGACCTAAATGAAAAACAAAACTATAAAACTCCTAGAAGATAGCAAAGGAGAAACCTAGATGACCTTGAGTATGGCAATGACTTTTTGAGACAACATCAAAGGCATGATCCATGAAAGAAATAATTGATAAGCTGCACTTTATTAAAATTGAAAACTTCGATTCTGGGACTTCCCTGGTGGTTCAGTGGCTAAGACTCTGCACTGCCAATGCAGGGGGGTCTGGGTTCGATCCCTGGTCAGGGAACTAGATCCCACATGCCACAACTAAGAGTTCGCATGCCACAACTAAAGATCCTACATGCCACAACTAAGACCTGGCACAGCCAAAAAAAAAACAAAACAAATTCTGTTCTGAAAGACAATGTCAAGATAACGAGAAGTCAAGCCACAGACTGGGAGAAAATATTTGCTCAAAAGACACGTTTGTAAAGGAGATTTATCCACAGTATAATTCAACATTAAGAAAACAACTTGATAAAAAAAGGGGGGGACAAATACTTTAAGAGACACCTTAGCTAAGAAGGTGTATAGATGACAAGTAAGCATATGAAAAGATGCTCCAAGTCATGTCAGTAGAAAAACAATAATTAAAACAACAGTGAGATACACCAGTACACACTTATTAAAATTGCCAAAATTCAGAACACTGCCAACATAAAATGCTGGCAAGGATGTGGAACTACAGCAACTCTCAATAATTGCTGGTTAGAATAGAAAATGGTCCAGTCACTTTCAAAGACAGTTTGGCAGTTTCTTATAAAACTTACTTTGGTGTCTATTCAAGGGAGTAGAAAACTTATATCTACACAAAAACCTGCAAATGAAAGTTTATAGCAGCTTTATTCATACTTGTCCAAACTTAGAAGTAACCAAGAAGTCCTTTAGTAGAAGAAAGTATAAACTATGGCACAACCAGATAATGAAATATTATTCAGTGCTGAAAATAAATGAGCTATTAAGCCATGAAAAGACATGGAAGAAACCTAAATACATATTACTAAGTGAAAGAAGTAAATCCAAAGGGGGTATATACTATGTGATTCAAACTATATGACCTTCTGGAAAAGGCAAAACTATGGAGACAGTAAAAAGATCAGTGGTTGCCAGGAACTGAGCCTGGGAAGGGATAAGTAGGTGGAGCACAGAGGATTTTTAATACAGTGAAAATATTCTGTATGATACCATAATGATGAATACATGTTATTATATGTGTATCCAAGCCCATAGAATGTACAACGCCAAGACAGAACTGTAAGGTAAACTATGGACTTTGGGTGATTATGATGTGTTAATGTAGGTTCATCAATTTTAACAAATGTATCACTCTGGTAGGGGATGTTGATAATAGGGATGGCTATACATGTATGGGAGGTAGGAAGCATATGGGAAATCTTTGTACTATCCTCTCATTTTGCTCTGAACCTAAAACTGCTCTAAAAAATATTGTCTTAAAAAAACGTTAAAAAAAAACCCTCATAATTCAAATGAATGGCAGATAAATGGCAGATACTTTTGTTCTATAAAAATTGTTCAATAGCAGGGCAAACGTATTACATAGAAAGCTGTCTACTCTGTTTTGCTTGTTTGTTTTTGTTTTTTTTAGGATTTCCTTGTATCAGAACAGAAACCTATAGTTATTTTGCCATCACCTCTTCCACAAGCCTGACAGAAATGAAGCCATCATATTCAATCCTGCCAGTGGCTAAAGAAGTAACTGTAGAGTGATGCTGTCTCTGTCGGTGGTACATTCCACATATTTTGTATCTTCTTCACAAAATTCTAGCCCAATGGGGATGTACTTACAGCTTTTAGAATAAAGCTAGGACTATTCCCCTTACTTTGGCTAAGTCTAAAAAGAAAATCAAATGGGCTTTGATTTAGTTTATAACTTTAAAAATGTAAATTTAACTCTAAATCAGGTATATAGACACTTTCTCCACACCACCCACCCCCAGCTCAAGTACACACAGACATACACACATTTTTCATGGAGGTTGCAACTTAGTTATTTTTGCCCCTTGTGTAATGCAACAAGGGTTTCTTTGTTTGTTAGCTTGTCTTCTTTGTCAATATGTGATTAACACGTTCCAAAATACACCATCCAGAAAAGGTTAAACTGGGATTTGAGATTATTTTAATGTAGTTCCTCATTTAGTGATTCCCATAAGAAAATTGAATTGACACCAAGTTCAAAAGTACCATAATGAACATATTTAAATATTTCTCTGATGAACTATGAGCATTCACCAATTAATCCTCTAAAATGTTTCCAATCCGTTAATTTTCAAGCAGTTGAAAAGAAGAGAACTACATAGAGGCACATTCCCAATTTGATGTGTGTGTTTTATCCATGTACTGTTAGAATAAATTACTTTGTTTTGAACTATTTATCCCTTTTGTTCATAAGTGTTTCAGTGTAATCATATTATTTTCATTAGACATTAGAAAATTAAAACTTGGTATATTGTAATGTGAGAAAGGCTTGGTGTTTCATGTTTTTAAATTTCAAGTAATACAGAGACATGACTTTTGTTCAAAATCTTCAAAAGGCACAACATGATAAAAACTATAATCAATCAACTTTAGTGCATATTCTTTTTCATTTAACTTTTTTTTCATTTTTGGAAATGCACTGATATCAGTACATTTCACTATTTGCTCAAAAGAGTAGATATGCTAGTCTCATTATATGTAGTTATTAAAAATAACGTATTTTAATGTGTTTCCTTGTGGAGAAATTAATCTAATTTTAAATTTAAAAGACTAGTTTTTGCTTTGCTGTATCTTTTGTGTGTAGCACATTTCACAGGCTTCCTTGGTTACAATCAGGTGTTCATTATTATTTTTTAAGCTTAATTTAGAGATAAAAATAATAGTACAACCAGTGACAAAATTTGAAAAGAATGTAATAGTAAAATATGAGTGGATTAAGCATAAGAAGAAAATGAACTTGAAGATTACTTATTTACAAGGGTTTTCTCTCACCAACTATTTTCATGAATATGCTGTGCATTGCCATGTTGTGTTTTTATTATTATTCTTTTTAACCAACCATTTCATTTCTTTCTAGGAATAACAAATCCAATTAATATAGTCTTCCACCAAATAGATAGAGACCATAACAATGTAAATGACAACAACAATCATACATTTATTTAGTGCTGATTCTTTCCCAAGTGCTCATTATGTCATTTAAACCTAATTACAAGCCAGTGAGTTAGGTCTTATTATTAACTTTATTTTATTCGTGAAGAAACTGAGGCTCAGAAGATTCCTAAACTGATCAAGGCTACACAGATAAATGCAGAAGGAACCAGAATTTTAAGTTAGGGTTATCTGATTCTAGAGCCTATGCACTTAACCATTCACTATATTACTTATGTTAATGTCTAAAAGTACAGTTTTTCTGAGTGATAATTAACTATGAATAGATATTAGCACATTATTCCTTCAATTATACTTTTTGGTATCAACATTAGGTTTCTTTATTTAACTTACATATTTACAGAAAATTAATTATTAAATGAAATCAATATAATATTCTGTTATAATATACATTATAATGTGGAGCGAAATTTAAAGAATATTAGTTACAAATATTAGTTACAACCTGTGCATGCAATCTCTCATCAGTGAACGTTCTAATGTTTCTACAACTGTATTTTGTGTTGATTAGATCTCACTTCTCTCAAACACTGTGGATTTAAGATCTTACTGGGAATCTGTGAAGTTCTTAAACAATGACTATTTTTACTAGAAATTTTAAGGCCAGCATCTTATCTTTACCATTGCTATGCTGAACTCAGTAAGAATAGCTGTATTAATAAAGCAAAAGGTTTTCTGCCTTATCAATAAATTTGGAAGTATATTTTCTTTCCTCAGAGGAAAATCAAGTAGATGTGGTAGCATGTTGGCTAGATAGAATCTTAAATCCCAATAGAGTTTTTAGCAAAACATCAATTGCTTTACCATTTAACAATTTGGTCATCCTACTCTCTTCCTATTAGATAACTAAATCTTAAATATACATTGATTATTTTCATTAAATAATTGTTAGGTCCATAGTTTCTTAGCTTTCCTTTTAACAATAATGACCTAAAAAACTGTGTGGTAAAAAGACTTATTCAAAATAATTTGCAATACATAAAATATCTTTCTTGTTTTCAGAAGCTATAAAATGGAAATATCAACAACTGTTGGTTATCAGGATAAAAATGTATGAGAAAATACTTTTTACATATAAAATGTATGTGAAAGTACTTTTTATGTATTGATCACATTTATAAATGCACTAGATAAGTGGGTTTTGGTGAACTTTTTTCTGTTATGAACCAGATAGTAAATATTTTGTGCTTTGCAGATCTGATGGTCTTGGTCTCGACTACTCAACTCTCCTATTTTATTATGAAAGTAGTCATGGACAGTACATAAATGAATGTGGCTGTGTTCCAATAAAATTCTATTTTAAATAATAAGCAGTGGGCACTGAACTATATTTTACACAGCAATTTTAACATTTAAAAAATTAATCAATAGTCTATACTGTGCTATATAACATGAGCATATAAGAAAATCTATGTAGAGTTCTAACCAACAGAAGGGCAAAAATTAAATATTCATATACACATGTACAAACACCATTCATAATTGTATTGTAAATTATGTGCTGTAAGTACTTTAGTGGTCAAGAGATCAGTGAAGATTTACGTAGTGGAGAGAATCAGCCAGGATAGAAAATTTATTCAGATATTGAGCAAGGAAAAGAACTGGTCTCTACATGATTTTACGCATCTTTTTTGTAACCATTGTTTCCTTATATTTGCTTCTCTCTACAGCCCAGCTAACCTACTTACTATTTCCCCAACCTCTGGAATGCGTCTTTGCCCCCTTGCCTTTGATTCTCTTTCCCACACTAAGGTTCATCTCTTTGCCTTGATTTTATATCCATTTCTTATTTTTGGTTTCAAAATATACATCCTGCAGAAATCATTTTCTGATTCTTTTGAACTATTCCTCACTGCTGAATACCCAGGCCATTTTCTACCACTCACATTCTATATATTAATATCACTTTGTGTTTCTCCCCACTTCCACACTAGTCTTTGAATTACTTGAGGGTCTTACTTATTTGTATAGTTTGATGTTTTGTAGCCACCAGACAAAAAACATTGAGACACAGAATAGTATATCTATTGAATTGAATTAAATGCCTTCAGTATTAATTGAAACAAAAGAGTAAACTCCTATGCCCAGGGAATCAATAAGTGCTTGAAATATAGTGCTTCCAAGAGCCGAACAGCCTATGGCTTACAGCTGTATCTAATCTTTTAAATGACCAATTTTAACTGGCTTAACTGGATCACTATCATGCTGGTAGTATCCATCTTGACCAACATCTTTCAGCATTTTTGTCTTCATCACTGATGTCAAAGTATTAATTCTGTTGAAAAAGATCCTGTTTAGTTACTGGCAAGGTTTTCTGAACTATCTAAATGTGAAAATACCTCCTACTCTATTGGAGCACTGCCTTTTATCTCCACGGGAATTTTTCAGCTTATCATTTAACTGCAAATATTTTATGAATTTGGTAACATGTCTTTCTCTAGTACTTTACCAGTTTATGCTTTTTGGGTTGGAGAACTTTCAGTTTCAAACAAATGTTTGCATGTGCTATCTATCTTGTACATATTTCACTGCTGTTTTAAAATCCTATCTGTGATTTTTGCACCCATGACCAACACAGAATACATATATAGTTCACATTAATGCTGCTCATAAATGTTTTTTTTGTTTGTTTGTTTTTGTTTGTTTGTTTTTTTAGTTTTCCCTCTTTCTTGCCTCAGAGTAAGTAAGAATTCATTTCCTGCCCCATGTGAGGATGGGTTAAGCCTTGTAACTACTTCTAGCCAAAGATTCATGAGCATAAGTGAAACATGTCACTTCTGAGCAGAACATTTAAGTTTCATTGTGAGATCCTTCAGAGCTCCATTTCCACTCTGGCAAGGTCACTGGAAATATTCAAAGTGTTTGCCCTTCTGGCAGTCATGGTCGCAGAATGACACAAATAGCAGAATTGTTCATCTATGATGAACATGTAGAATGAGCAAATATAAATATTTCTTTATTGAGCCACCATGATTTAAGGATTGACTGTTGCCACAGTATAACCTAGTCTATCCTGAATGACACAGAAATCAAAACCAGAAGAGAGATGTTTCTGAAGAAAACAAACAAACCTGAACACATGCAGTGTCTTAAGGATGGGTCATCTGAAGATAAGGAAACTGAAAAATAGAAATCTATGTAATGTAGTGGCAATACATTTGGCTAATCGATCACCCAAGATAGTTTGAAATTCAGAATATATAGTTAATAATGTAGTGTTCAGAAAAAAGATTGAACATTAGAATGATAGTAGCCAATGTTGGATGCTATTAGGTGCATTTGACAAGATATTGCAATTAATAAATGACCTCAGTAAATAATTAGGCCATCTGAAAACAGAGATAAAAGGGTGTATAAAGATATTTCAGATATAGAGAAAATTTTAAGTAGGAAGTGGCTACAGCTTCTCAACCCTAAGGAGAAGAATATTAAAATGAGAAATATAAGCAAAAATATCAATTAAGGTATAACTTGCAGAAAGATCACATCAATTGGAGAACCATTACACTGATTGTTAAAACCTCTGAAAGAATTAATATTGTTCCCAGAAAATCTCTTCTGTTGAGAAAATGGTTTAGGAAAAGGTTTAGTGGTATAACATACCCACTAAAACTGATAAACTTTTTGTGATTAAATCAAGAGAAAGAGGTGTCCCAAATAGAACTATGACTGTAGTTATTGGCACTGATGGGACTCCAATTGTTAAAAAGGCAAGTTATCGAAAGAGTTGTAGTGCCAAAAGAACCATAAGCTAGACTAAAAAAAGACTGACTGTCCAAGGTTTAAAATGATTTTTCTCCGGAAAGAAATCGGGCTGACAATGCTACTCAGCCCCCGGGAGGATATATTTTTCCAATTTGAACTTCACATGTGGCCGAGAATGATAACAAAGGGTAAAATCTCTGAAAGAGCTGCAAAGAGCCATAGAGAACAAGAGACTAAAGCACTCATTCCACAAAGCAGAATCAGGGAATATTCAAAAAACATTCCTTACCTCTAGGGTAGTGATACCTCAAAAAGTTTGCCCAGTGGTGATTTCAGAATTGCTATATATTACTACATGTTGTGTCTCACATCTTCCTTTTTCTAAATGAGAGTATTGATTGCAGTTTTCCAGTATTTGTTAGACCATTACATATCAGGTTGTGGGGACAGATAACATGTATTTATCTGGATCAAGGTAAGTAATTTCTGATTTTAAGATAGAGGATTTCACATATCACTTGAATGCAAAACCAGCATGTATCACCCAAAGATTCTCAGGTTTTAGACTAATATTGTGATTAATTAGTGCTTACAGGTTGTGTAGTTTGAGAATCGAGTAAGTATACATTATATGCAGAAAGGAGAGTGAATGAGCTATTTGATGAGCAGAAAGATAAGCTGAGGTAGATATAAGTGCTGGTCAGAAAATGTTTCTAGTTCTTCTTTTCGGGATTTGGTAGGATACACTTTTTAACCCACTTCTAAGTGGGTATAGTCACGGAACTGGATATGGCTTTTAAGTTGTGAGTGGAAGGGCTTATGTGTAACTTCCTTTGACTCTGAAATAGTGACCAGTAAAATTTGAGATGGTGTCCAAAGTCATAGGTGGTTATGAGGAGTAGAGTGACTGAGCAAGCCTCAGTGGGGATCATCGACAGTAGGAAACACAACTTTGTGATTTTCAAGTCACTGAGATTTTTGGAGGGTGTTTGTTACTACAGAGTAATTTAGCCTATGCTGACTGACCTTTTCCAAATCAATAGTATAAGCTGTTTCTTTGATAAGTATGAATATTTTTCTAGAAAGAACTAAAAATAGATTTTTCTAGAAAGAACTAAAAATATTTTAGTTCTAGAAAGAACTAAAAATAGATTCTGTGCATAAAAACAATTTTAAGGACTTAATATAAAGAGAGAGAAAGCATGTTTTTATCAAGCTAATACACAACCCTCTAATGTAAAATATCAGTACTATGTATACATTTAATTTAAATATATCTATTATTAATGCCTTATATTTCAGTACCACATCAGTATAGGCCATAAATAATGGCACACAAGGAATAGAATTGTCACATTGAACTTAGAAAGGAAGTCAGGCACTTTAAGAATTAGGTTTGTGATCATTTCCGCTCTGCTTGAATTTTTGAATCTAACCTAAGTTAGCCTGAAAATTGAACCAGTGTATTTTTAAAAATATGTATCTGAAGCATTATTGCTGTTTTATTCCTGTGCCATACTGACAAATAATGTTATCTCTGAAAGGCTTTTATTTAGCTGATTTCTCTTTGAAAATGAGGAAAATGTAAACTGCCCAATATTTTTCAGTGTCTCAAAAGAACTAAAAGCTCTACTGTTAATAGTGCTGATTGTCAAAAGAAAATCTTATCAAGATAAATTCTTTAGCATTGAAATTTCCCTAAGATAATTGGATCAAGGCCTTCAAATTCTGAGATATTTCACAATGGCAATTTTTGCTCCCAGTTTTTGCTTATGCTTTTTCCACTATTTTCCTATAAAGAACATAATAAATGTAGAATTTTGAAAACATTTTACACCCATTCAGCTAGATGTGTAGCTCCAAAATCAGCAAGCATCTTAAGGAAAATTGGTAAAAAAACAGACCTACAGATGTTCTGCAAAAAAATGAAAACAAAAACCTAGCAAAGTGGTTATGCACATATGAGTCATGAGGACAATGGCCATTGACTGGATGCATTTTGCTATGTATACATATACACTGCTACAAAGCCATCATTAAATCATCCTAAATACATATTTTTTGTCTTTATCCTTTCTTTCTCTCTTTTTCCTTCAGTCCAATTAAGGATACAAAACTGAGATCTTAATCTCTTAATATTAAAATAAAACACCTCATCTGTCTCAGAAATAACATTCTTGACTCTTCTGGGACAGCACTTCTCTATACCTCTAGAATTTAGATAAATTTCAAGAACGCTAATAATTTACTCAACCTAAAGTGTGCGTCCTAGTTATAGTGGAAAAAATATATAAATGAGGTCAGTTCATTGGTGACTAATTTCCCTGCTGATCTGCTACTTTTACTGCCACCATAACTAGTGTCAGCAATGCAGTAATAAAGAAAAATAAAGGAAAAGAAACCCGTGAGTGTTCCTGGCTCTGGCCTGCATCCACAATTCTGTTCCACCATATGTGCAGCACCATTCTTAACTGCTCCAGGTTTTCCCCAGGTAAATCCTTATTTTTCTCAGCAGTTCTTCCACTTTTTATTCTAAATACAAATCTACATAGCTCCTTTATTTTCAAAAGCGGAGCTATTGGCACATCCTATAAAGTCTGTGTTGGGGAAATTTTTTTGTGTGAAATTATTGTATATTCTTTCTTTTTCCTATTTTCATACTGAAAAATAAACTATGCATACTAAAAGTCACAATCTGTGACTTAAGATTTAAGACTAAAAGCCTTAAATCTACTTCTCAGTCTTTCCTTGCCTGTATCTCACTCTTCTTAACATAAGAAACAAACATGAGTCCAACAAGTTCACATTTTTGTAAAGATTCACTTTCAACCCTCATTATTTTGCTACCACTCAGGCTTGGAAAACAAAAACTCTTACTGAAGCATATAAATTTTGGCAATAACTTTATTTCCAGAATTATAGCTGACGATAACCAATGAAAAATTTGTTAACTCTTCTGCTGAAACCATTAAAAATCCTTGATTATTAAACATTTAAAATAACTTTTCATTTTATCAATGGCCAATAAATTGGAATCTTAAGGCCAAAATATAAGTGAACTCACAGAGGTAAGTAAACCATAAGGTCAGCCTTCACCTTGAGGCTATTTGCCCAATTGTGATCTTTAGTTTTAGTTTTTGCCTCCTTTTGGGAGAAAAGACACAGGTGGTAAAACCTAGGTTTCTCCCAAACAAGAACCCCATGAGGTTATTTATTATTGGCCTAAGAGTGAAGCAGAAAGACATTATTCACCAACTCCCATATTCCTGTACCTGTTGGTAAGAAGGGAAGAGTACGCCTGTCTTGGGCACTTGTGCTAGTGGTAGAGGGGAAAAAAATAAATGAATGGAAAAATAATCTTCCAGTGAGATATCTTAGCTATAAGCCAAGTCTGAAATTAAAGTAACAATTGATAGAGGATGTGGAACAAAAAAAATAATAATGCAACACTTAGTTTAAAATTTTCGTGGGTGGTCAGTGTCCCCAGTCCAGTAAGTAGGAAATATAAATCGTCTTGAGAAATAGAAAAAAACTACTTCACAATCAGGTTTAAAATAATTCTCACTAGTAAAATTCCAGTGAATAAGAGCTCACAACACATGCAAAGACTGTCAACTCAGAATTTTATAAATAGCAAAAACAAAACAATACAAAACAACACTTTCAATATGAGGGAAAAATGAGAGTAACATACACATTTTCAGACAGGTAAACCCAAGAGTTGCCAAGAACAGATTTTTTCAACAGGAAATTCTATAGTGTAGAATTTTTAAGCAAATATAGTTTAATAATTAAGAATATTCTAAATAAGAGTACTTTAGGCAAAATGACATTAATTTCAGTGAAAGGTATTAAAAGTAAGATAAGGATAAAGGTAAGCATATGAATAATTCAATTAATTATATAATATACTAATGTCTTGAAAGTCTATAATAGAAATAATTAATAACAATATAATTTTATAAATTAGAGGGAGAGTGATTAAATTGTTCCAATATTCCTGAAATATCTGGAAGAATGAAGTTTTTAAAAACTTTAGAGTTTGATATATTAAATTGTCAGGTTAACGTTTCTAGAATAATCATTAAAAGAAAAGGAGTAAAGGGAGAAAATGAAATAAGATAAAAAATTAAAAAAAAAATCCATCACCAAAAAAAGCAAGGAAGGGAAAAACAAAACAGAAGAGGAGAGTCAAATGATCAATGATGTTAAATAATAATCCAGAATGGGCACCATTTTACAAACACCAGATTGACAAAAATTTTAAACTACAATAATTATGTACTATAGAGGATATGAAGCAGTGAGACCACTTACTAATTACACACAGGTGTGAGTATCATTTGAGGTAACTACTTTTGGAAACAAGTCAGCATTAATTTATAAAATGAAATATATAAATACCCCTTACATAAGCAAGTCACACCTAGTTTTACACTTAGAGTAGCTCTTACATGTATGCACACCGAAACATGTATAAAAATATTCAATCCCACTGGTTGGGTGAAAACAACTTGGAAATAACCATCATGAGTATAATGGATAAATAGAGTGACATAGTTAATCAAAAGAATTCTATACATCTGTAAAAATGAATTAATCAATGCTGCATTCAGCTACATGGCTGAACATCAGAAACACCATTGAAAAAAAAGACAAATTATTCCATTTTCATGAAGTTCCCCAAACTTCCAAAATTAGATAAACTTTCTAGTGATATAAACCTAAGTAGTAAACCTCTAAAAAATAAATTAAAATAAGTCCCACGTTCAGTTAATTGTTAATGATAAAGTGGAAAAAGATTGAGATGTGTATACAAGGTGATTTTAATGTTACTATTCTCTCTTCTTTAAAATGGATTATTATATTTTTATCTTTAATGTTTACTCCTACTTTATTAGTATTTTTGTATGTAATATTGAAGAGAAATGTAAAAATAAAAATTTATGTATAAAGTAGAGGTTAATATGAGGTTGATAATTTTGAGGAAAAGTTGTTTTTATTAGTAGAATCTGGGCCCCTGTTATCCAAACTCCCCCCAAAATTCTGTAAATATTTTAATATTAATCTATTCCTTCAGCTTGTGGTTTGCCAACTTTCCTTTCTTTCTCTTTTTTGCCATCATGCCTTTCATCCATTTAACTACCGCTGTATTTATTGACAGTGACGGAAATTCTAAGAATTCTAAGGCATATATGGGAATTTTAATTTTTTTATATTGACAAAATAATGATGATTTTTCCCCATGTGATACTAAAAGTGTAGTCACATAATATTTTTTGTGTGGTTTTATTTTTATATTGATTGTTGATGCTATATGCCTTGTTTTCCTCTGTAAAATTTTGATGTGATGCTGGCTATTGAATTAAAACACAAGAATGGACTACCGGCTTTCAGCTTATTTGCAGAAGCATATTTCTCCCCACACTATAAATTTTGAGTTAGAGGATCAGGATTTCACATGTACTAAAATGTGCTGTAAACCTTAATGTGCTCTGTGTTTAGTGATTTTCTTTTTAAACGTAAGCTGTGGCTGTTCAATACATCTGACATCTTTCCAATTTTATCTTGAAAAATGAAAGATTAGCATTTTATACTGTATCATCTAGTATGTAGCTGTTTATATTTATCTTTATTCTCTTCTGACAGGCAAAAAAAAAAAAAAGTCTAAGCATTTCACAATAAGCTTTTTGGTTTTATACTATTCTTTTTGGAAGGTAAATAATTTACAAGTAGACTACAGCACTCCCAAAACTGTACCCTTAGGTCAGTGTGGAGCAAGTATAAAGTGGTTGATATCTGAATGTAGATGTTTTTTAAAGCCAGACATGCTTTTGTTTTTTTGGCCTTTAGTCTAAACAAAAATAAAACATTCAAACAGAATACAATGTATATACTCTGGATGTCAGTGCTTTGTTGGCAGAGTTATTCCTCTTCATGTCCTGATTATTTTCAGAAGCCTTCAAGTAAGTGTTAAATCTTGTTTTTATATCTTACAAAGGACTTCCACAACCATAAGCAGTTTAAAATCCATTTGGTAAAGATACTGTGGAAGATGATCAAGTATTATCTTGCTATGATCAATCTGTCTTCATCAGAAATTAAGAAGACAGGGCTTCCCTGGTGGCGCAGTGGTTGAGAGTCCACCTGCCAATGCAGGGGACACAGGTTCGTGCCCCGGTCTGGGAAGATCCCACATGCCACGGAGCGGCTGGGCCCGTGAGCCATGGGCGCTGAGCCTGCGCGTCCGGAGTCTGTGCTCTGCAACGGGAGAACGGGAGAGGCCACAACAGTGAGAGGCCTGCGTACCGCAAAAAAAAAAAAAAAAAAGAAAGAAATTAAGAAGACACTTCTACTCTCAATTAAGCAGGAGTTATTGAAGCTTCATATTAAACTGAGTTTATCCCAACTCTGAGGCTATTCACGTGATACTGAGGCTATTCACGTGACAGGAAACCACAAAAGTCTCATGTTCAAGTGCAAGAATTATGTTGCAGAAGAGAAGAGCATAGTCCAACATGACGAACACTTGAAGATCAACAATGAAAAGAAGGAAAAAAAATACTCAACAAATGGATACATGCACTCCTATGTTCATATCAGTATATTTACAGCAGCCAAGCCACAGAAGCAACCTAAATATCCATCAACATATGAATGGATAACGAAGATGTGGTATATACATATGATGGAATACTATGCAGCCATAAAAAAGAATGAAATAATGTCACTTGCAGCAACATGGAGGGGCCTAGAGATCATTATACTAAGTGAAGTGAGTCAGAAAGAGGAAGACAAATACCATATGATATCACTTATAGGTAGAATCTAAAATATGACACAAATGAACTTATTTATATGAAACATAAACAGACTCACAGACATGGAGAACAGATTTGTGGTTGCCAAGGCAGGGGGTGGGGGAACGATGGATCAGCAGTTTGGGAGCATCAGATGAAAACTATTATATATAGAATGGATAAACAACAAGGTCCTACTGTATAGCACAGGGAACTATATTCAATATCCTGTGATAAACCATAATGTAAAATAATATGAAAAATAATATATATATATATATAAAAAACTGAATCACTTTTCTGTACACCAGAAACTAACACAACATTGTAAATCAACTATACTTCAATAAAAAATAAATTTAAAGAAATGGAAGAACTTACACTCAAAGGAAAATACTTAATATAACAATCTGAACAGGTTTTTCAAACAAACATTCAGAAAGACAAAGGAAGGAATTACTTCCTTGGAACAATAAATGAAGATTATGAAATAAAAACATAAAATTATGACAAAAGGGAAAAGGAGCAATACAATAAACTATGAAGAGTTCTTAAAAATAAGGTATAACTTCTGAAATAATTAAAAATATGAGGCAAATAGGCTGAATGGAACCATTGATGAGAGAACTGGTGACTAATGATCAAGCTTAGGAATTCTCCTGGAATTCAGGGCAAATATATGCACAGATGAAATCAAGAAATGTCCAATGAGCCAGACTAGCGATAGTTATCTAATAATATTTTCAGAAAAGAAAAAGAAAAAATTATGGGAGGAAAGATAGTTAAGAATTTTCTAGAACTGAAAAAGTGAAGATTTCTTGTACAAGAAAACTCAGCAAGTGTTGAACAGTAACTGAGAAGAAGAAAAAAAGGAAAAAGGAAAACGCATACATTGACACACTGTAGTAAATCTCATATAAACTTTGAGGCTATAGCAATAAAATTCTAATAGCTACAAGATGTAAAGACAAATTACTAACAATGGAATGAAAATGAGTAGTATTGTATTTTTATCAGCAATATTTGATACAAGAAGAATGAGAAAATATTGTCAAAGTGCTACATAAAAATAAAACTAAACTACAGTTAAAGTCTAAATGTTAATAATAGATTGAATTTATGAATTATACATTCATGAATTTACAAGTGGTATAAATATATATTGATGGATGTCAGTGAGACATAAAATTATTCAAAGTCTGTTGATTTCTAAGTGAAAGAATACCAAATTCCAGAATACTTGAAGAAATTAAAGTTTGCATGTTAAAGATATGAGAAAAGTCCAGGAAGAACAAATGTGGAAACTAGAACTTTCAAATCAACCAAAAAGAATAGGAAAAAGGAAAAAAGAAGAAAACATGGTAAATATACATTTTTATAGAGAGCTATCAATAATAGAAATATTTATTCAAGAAGTGATGGTGACGGGTGTCCTTTGGCATATTTAAAACAATCCTAATCACAAGCAGAGAATACTTCCATTTTCTAAAAAAAAAAAAGAGACTGTTAGATTTGAGTCACTGTTATTGACTCGAGGTTATGAAGAACATGCTTCACTGTGTTATTTTACTGATTCAAAATTGAAGGGAAATTCTACATTCTATTAAATGCTTAGCAAGATCCTCATTTTTTCACTTGACAAATTAAAAATGAAAAAGACAAAAACAAGCTTAAAAATGGTCATTACTCTCCACAGCAGAACCACTATTCTTTTGTAAAATAAAATATTTAGAAATGAATAACAGGAAGCTGGAAAGTTTTTTTTAATTGCTCTTTATTTGTAAACTAAAATTAATGTTATTAAAAAACCACATGAAAACGTCCAGTTTACTTTATCAAAAGAACACTGCCCATCATTTAGGTGTGCCTAAAATCCCAAGGTACAGATTTTAAGTATGAAAAATCAGAATCACTTCTATCAGGGCAAGTACAACACATTGAACTACAGTTTCTCAGGACATCGAGAACTTTACAAGAATAAAATGATCGATTTTAAAACCTGAGCTAGTTCATTCAGTCTGAAATACTACTTTGAAAGTGGCATTTCTTATTCTGCTTATGATTAAACTAACTGGGCTACTGCAGAGCCATTTTAATCTTATTGTTCCTATTTGGAGAGAGACGATCACTGGTTCTTTACTGATTACCATTTTCTCTGATATTATGTAAAAAGTGTACTCTAAATTGTAAAGCTGGTATCAAATCTGATGGGATATAATTATTTTTGATGTAATTTGTTTTAGTCATGCAAACACAGCTTTTAAAAACTTTCAGATATAATTCACATACTATACAACTTACCCACTTAAAGGGTACATTTCAACGGTTTAAATACATTCACAGAGTTGTGCATCCACTACCATAATCAATTTAGACCATTTTTTACCCCTCCCACCAAAATCCCAACTCTACCTAGCTATCACTCTGCAACCCCCATCTTCCCAGCCCTAGGCAACCACTAACCTACGTTCTGTCTATAGATTTTCCTATTCTGGACATTTCATATGTGGAATTACACAATATGTGGTTCTTTGTGACTGGATTTTTTTCACTAAGAATAATATTTTCAAGGTTCATCCATGTTGTAGCATGTATCAGTACTTCATTTCTTGTTATTGCCAAACAATATTCTATTATGTAGGCATGCCACATTTTATTTATCCTTTCATTGGTTAATAGACACTTGGTCTTTTCCACTTTTTGGCTACTCTGAACAATAATGCTATAAGCATCCATGTGGAAGTTTTTGCCAGAATGTATGTTTTCAGGTCTCTTGGGTCTATATATCTAACAGTGGAATTCCTGGGCCATATAGTTTAACCGTTTGAGGAACTGCCAGAGTGCCTTCCAACATGGCTGAGCCATTTTACATTCCTACCAGTAGTGTTTGAGAGATTCAGTTTCTCCATATCCTTGCCAACACATGTGATCACCAGTCTTTTCTATTGTAGCCTTCAGAGTGGCTGTGAAGTGCTAATGCATTGTGGTTTTGATGTGCATTTCTCTGATGGCTAATGACATTGAGCCTCTCTTCACATGCTTTTTAGCCATCTGTGTATCTTCTTTAGAGAAATGTCTTTTTAGATACTTTGTTCATTTTTAATTGAGTTATTCTTTTTTAATGTTTGAGTTTTAAAATATCTTTTTGTATATGTGAGATATAGGCACACATAATTTTAATGTTATCCTCAAATTCTAAAATCCTAAGAATTAATTTAAAATTGAACCTTAGATAGGTAAGATCTTTACTTTTGTGACAACGTGGCACAAACTTCTGCTATAATAATCTGCATTCTGACTCACACACATTTCAATCAGTACATCTTAACTGATTAATCTTTTACAGAATATGTATAGAAATTGTAACTTTTCTCATTTGTTCAATTATCAACAACTGCTTCTCTTTCCATTTTTCATACTTGGCTGTCTCAGTGTTAATCAGAAATGCTTTTTAGTAAGAAGTTCAAATAGAGCCAATATTTCACAATAAACATAAAATGTGGTCACTTCTCCAAAAGGCAAACACCAATAATTTTTTAAATTATCTTAATTATAGTTCTTCATCACTTAAATTAACCAAAGTTATGTCTTAGAGTGCACAGTGTTATATAAGGTATTATAAGTTTAGAAACATCTCTATCTTCTTTTATTTTAATTTAGAGTAATATTCTTTAATCATTTTGGTTACCTCTTTATTGATATTGTCACTCCTTGGGATTCTCTACAATCCTTACCTACTTGCCTCACTCATTTTTATTATCTCTCTCTTTCTATTAATTTTGTAATTTCAAACTTGGTTGCTGCCAACTAAGAGAGATGTTCTTTTTCTAACTTATTAAGCATTCTGGCCATCTGTTAACCAGCTCAGGCCTTTGTCTTCACAAATATCACATTTATCATTCTCTTAGTATTGTAACTGATCCAAATTAAAGTGAGATGTGCACTCCACATTTCCAATGTCCACACCAAAGTCCTTCCAGAGAATCAGGCAATGCTTGCCCTATAAAGTGTAATTCTTCCTTTGCACAGTAAACTCCTCTGGGAATCATCATTTTGAATGTGTAGTTTTCACAAATCTAATGCCAGGAAGCTAACCTTTTTGGAAGTGTCAATATCACTAGTATCTTAAATGTAGTTCTAAAATTATTTTTATTTTCTAAGTAAGTTAAAACAGAAATATGTGCATTTTTTTCTTTTCATAATATAAATAAACTATAAGTTTATTAAGCATCTTATCTTGTACTTTGAACTGTACCTAAATGCCTTGAGACACAAAAGTTCTGATAGACTTCAGCTCAAAAGCCAGTGCTGGGGAAAAAATTAAAAAGTCGGCACCTTAAGAAAGATGTATCTGGTCCCTAAGAATAGTTAAGATGTCTATATTATAAGCCATCATAGTACTTTGTCTTCTTACTTTATGGTTTAAATTACGGCTTATAATTTTATATATTTTGAATTTTTATATATTTTTTAATTTTTGAACATATATATGTATATTTTATATATCTTGAATTTATATATATATATATATATATTTATGTAATATACATATACACACACCATTCATATATTCAATAGACTATGTGATTTGCAGAAATCATGTTTGGCTTGCTGTTATTATTACTAAGACTTTACATTATGATAAATAGATCCTCAAAAATACATGATGAATCAACAAATAGGAGAAAGGAACCAATGGAGGCTTGAATAGTCTGAGCATTTTTTGCAGAGGTGGTAAGGCTAGAAGGAACCTAGAAAGATGTTGAAATATAAAGAGTCCAAGAAAAAAGTGGAGGTGAAAGGAATTCCAGAGTAAGTGACAAATTAAGCAAAAGAAAGCATGACAGTTTATAGCAATCTCATGGAATAATGGGGAAATTGGCAAGACTGGAGAGTAATGGTTGTGTGTGGGCAATTAAGTTAGATATATTGTATGAAATCAAATTATAAGCAGCTTTAAAATTAGATAATTGAGACTACTGTGATAGGACAAGGGAGTCATTGAAGATTTTTACCCTGGGGAGCAACATTACTTAAAACATTTCTGGTAGTTTTCTGTCCTGAAACTATGTGCAGAGTGAATTGGAAGGTTTTTGAGTCTGGGCCATAACTCAAAGCTAACTGTTGTTCTCAGATCTAAAATTTCACTTAGCCTAGATTTTTTGAAAAAAAAAGTATACATATATAACACCCCGAACTATTCATTAGTTTACACTTGTCCTTACTTATATCTTCAGTTTTATTTTACCTGGGAGATAAAATAATACACATCTTTTTTTGAATTGGCAATATATAAATAAATGAAAGCTATAAATAAATGGAAAGGGAATGAATTATGGCTGCTCACTAGAAAAGTGCTGCCACATCCAAACATGAGTCCATGAAACCCTGGAAAACACTAGTGACAAAGAGACTCTACAAGAATATAAAAGAGCTATTTCAAAAGATAAATCATAAATATCAATATTTAGTGAGAAAAAGAATATGCATTAGGTATAATCAGAGAATGAGTTAAAGATGGCTTTATGGTTTGCATTACCTACTGGGAATTTAACTATTATTTGGAAAGAGAAAACAAAGCTAAGATGAAGAACTGATGAAATAATTGAAGTTTAGTATTTCATGTGACCATGGACTATACAAAAAAATATATCCAGGAAACAATTTCAAGTTACTAGAGAAGAATTTCAATGAGAGACTTGGGAGACATCAGAAAAGTGAAAAAGGTGATGTGTATGTGAAACCATTAAAACAGATCAGGTATCCAAAAGAGAAGGGACATATAACAGAAAGAGCAGAGGGTTATGACTTATTAGTATATTACTTCGTATAATGCCCATAATGACTATGTTGAAGTAAGCAGTGCTTATTTCATTTTTCATACAAGAAAATTAGGGCTTCCCTGGTGGCGCAGTGGTTAAGAATCCTCCTGCCAATGAAGGGTACATAGGTTCAAGCCCTGGTCCAGGAAGATCCCACATGCCACGGAGCAGCTAAGCCCATGCGCCACAACTACTGAGCCTGCAATCTAGAGCCCACGAGCCACAGCTACTGAAGCCTGCAAGCCACAACTACTGAAGCCCGCATGCCTAGAACCTGTGCTCCGCAACGAGAAGCCACCGCAATGAGAAGCCTGCACACCTCAAGAGAGTAGCCCCCGCTCGCCGCAACTAGAGAAAGCCCGCGCACAGCAATGAAGACCCAATGCAGTCAAAAATTATAAATAAAATAAATAAATTTATTTTTAAAAAAGACAAGAAAATTCAAGGGTTTTTTTTTTTTTTTGCCTGTTGGGTCTTCGTTGCTGCGCGTGGGCTTTGTCTGGTTGCAGCGAGCGGGGGCTACTTTTTGTTGCGGTGCGCGGGCTTCTCATCGCAGTGGTTTCTCTTGTTGCAGGAGCACGGGCTCTAGGCGCGCGGGCTTCAGTAGTTGTGGCGCACAGGCTTAGTTGCTCCATGTCATGTGGGATCTTCCTGGACCAGGGATTGAACCCGTGTCCCCTGCACTGGCTGGCGGATTCTTAACCACTGCGCCGCCAGGGAAGGGAAGCCCCCAGAGGATGTTAAAAGTATGTTTAAGGTAACACAGTTGATAGTGGCACAATGAGGGTGCACTCACTGGAAGAGACCCCTTAGATACTACTGGTGGAGCTGTAAACTCTAATAGACTTTCTGTTGGAAATGGAGCAGTGTGTATCAGAAGTCTGATAAATGTTTATATCTTTTGATACAATAACATTCCTGTTAATTTTCCCAAGGAATTGAACACCTACACAAATTTATGTGTATCAACATTCACTGAAGCATTATTAATGAGTAAAAATTAAAAGCAGTATCTATGTCCAACAAGACAATAGGTATGCTCGTTATCTCACATCTCTGTAACAGAGTACTATGCAGCCTTTATAATCATGTTTTTAACGAATATGAGAGTGTGGAAATGCTAGAAGAATATAAAATGAGAAAGGCAGTATAATGAGAAGAAACTGTCTACTCAAAGTGCTATTTCAGGAAAAGTAAAAAGGTTTACAGACTACTTGTTTTTAATTTTAAAAGAAAATAACTTTATTATATTCCATGAAAAACATTTTTTATTAATAAAGGTTAGATTACTTCATTAAATAAATATCAATAAGAAAATGACACTACTTTCTAGCTACTACCATAGGATTAATAACCAGAAATATTTAAACAGCTACTGAGAGGCTCTTTTCTAGTTGTTAATGTGTTCAGTGTTTCACGATTCACGAATTTCATTCACCAGTCTGTGGAATAAGCCTTGTAGAAGGTATGAATGTAGAACTAAAGGTCAGAAAGATGAAGTCCCTTACCCCCAATCACACAGGGATTTAGCAATAGATTTGTTAGGTCCAGAATCATCGTTGTTCTTTAGATCCTAGGTATTGTAAAACCTATTATTTTTAAATAATATTTTTATTTTGCATAAATAGTAATACATTTATTTCATGAAAGTAGTTATTATTCTATAACAATGGAAATATTATATGTAATATACCTAACTTCATAAAAAATATCCCAGATAACAATCTACTACTACATAAAACTTCTCCCATTAGTATCTTCTCCCGTTAGTAACAACAAAATCAAGTTTAAATATTATTCAAATTCTCAAGTTTTAATAGTCTTCTGAATTACTTGAGACTTCACAGTGATGGGTTTTATTTTCTATACCTTGTTCAGGGCCTTGACTTCTTTAGTTTCTTTAAAATGCATGGCATATTTTCAAAGCAGATGAGCAATTCTAGGATTTTGTCTGCATTTCCTGTTAGGTGAAACAGTTTCACTTTATTCTGTTAATTGAACTACACATAATTAAAAGTTAAACATATGTGTTAAGAGTCATCCAGAGGCTTTTAACAGATATTCGGTATAAGAATTATGCTTTTGCCGGACATACCAACACGGACTTCTAGCCATGATTTTTCTGGGATCTACTATGAAAGACGTAAAAATTCGGGCTTTCGTTGCATTGCCTGGTTTGTGACATTCTTCTCCAGGCTCATACTTCTTTCAATACTGCACCATGCTGTGATTTTTTGAAAACATTTAAAGTAAAATTGCATTTTACTAATTTAAATTTAAATGTATATGGTGATAGCAATGCAAACAATCTAAGGCAGCTGATGGCTGACTACATAGATATGTGTTTCACATGACTAATTTTGCCCATGCCCAGGTAATAACTATTAACAGTACCTCATAAACTGCTTCTCTGAGTAACAACTGATGAATTATTTTAACCTGACTATAATAAAAATTCTAGTTTTAAAAATATAATATACTAAAGGGAGAAGGCTCTTTGGGATATAGCATATGTAACAGTTTATTTAATGCTAAATTTATTACATACCCTTGACTATATATGTTATGCTATGTTTAGAAATGCTGTGATGAGTAAAGTGGTCCCCTTCCTTCTCACCACTCAGCCATTCTTCCATGCTGAGCCTGCTTTCCCTGTGGCCAAAAGATTTGCTTTTGTCTTATGCTGGTTGGGCAGAGCAAGCTGTACAAA
This sequence comes from Globicephala melas, assembly GCF_963455315.2. Classification (NCBI taxonomy): domain Eukaryota; kingdom Metazoa; phylum Chordata; class Mammalia; order Artiodactyla; family Delphinidae; genus Globicephala; species Globicephala melas. Next base: position 57,027,594 of record NC_083318.1, on the reverse strand, counting down.
CAGGAATATCTCCAGCAATGCCAATTTCACAAATGTACTGCAATGCCAGCCATCTGCCAATCTATCTGTGTGCTCTCGAGCTCTGAGGCTGCTCCTGGGGCCAGAGGACACTGGACTACTCTCATGTTGGCTCCATCCTGGTATGAACAAGCATCACCTCTCCTGCTATGTGGCCCTTTCACTGATGTTTATCTTCTGCCCGGGCAGCAGCCTAGCCCTGCCACAGAACATGTGCCTGGTCATAAGTATATATTTCCTTGTGTATCAAGGGGGGAAAGTATGTCCAAAATATACACACATATTACCCACCTCTGTCACTGTAAGCAGGACCTCTATTCAGCCAATCTGTAAACACCAAGTCTAGGCATTGTCCATGACATCTCTCTTTTTGCCATCCCTTATATCCAATCCATCAGCAAGTTCCTTCCAAAACTCATCCTAAACTAGTCCATTTTTCACCTTGTCTATTGCTACAGGTGAAATCACAACCTTTTCTTTTCTGAACTATTAGAATAGGCTTCTAATATTTTATTTATTATTCTTGCCTCTGATTATCCTTTTCAGATAACATGGTCTTTTTAAACATAAATCATACCTTAAAATTCCCTTTCTTAAATTCCCCTAAGGATCCTCATCCCTTATCCAGACATATTATCCTGGTTTATGTCCAAATATAATATCCTGTTTTGTAAAGCCTTCTTTGGTCCTGTTCCTTCCTGTGTCTCTAACCTCAGTTCTCTCTGCCTTACTTTCTGGTCTTTATTTTGCCAACCTAGTTTTTGCCCTGTGGTCTTTGCCCTGATCTTTGACTTGGAAGATTTTCCCCTCGACCTTCACAAGGCTGACTACTTGGGCTACTTCCTATTAGGGAAATCTCCCTTAACTGCCACTTTTATTGAGACTTTTTCCTTACCCACCCAATCTATAATAGTTTCCCCTTAATCACCATAATATCACCGTAGCGTTTATTGTTATCTAGTATTTTTGGCACATTTATATGTACTTATGCATTTATTATCTGTTTCTCCTAATTAGAATATGAACTGTTTTATTATCTGTTTCTCCTAATTAGAATATGAACTGTTTTAAGGCAGACCTTGTCTGCCTTCTTCACCATTGCATTTCCAATAGTAAGTCTAAACCCCTGAAGCAGTTTGGCTGTGACTCCTGTGACAGTTGGAGTCCTCTGGAAAACAGGACCCTGAGGGAAAGAGAGAAAGAAGGAAAGAAGGTAGGGAGAAGGAAGAAAGGAAGGGAGAGGGGAGGGAGGGAGGAAAATTTGTTGGGCAGAAACATCTTAGCTGCAGTGGGGTCACAACATCAGAGGGGTCATGATCCCCAGAAATTGGCTTGCCTTCATATCTGTGCCATGCTTAATCATCGGCTGAAAGCAGCCAGAGGGAAGCACAGCCTTGGTGCCAATCAGGTGATGGAATTAAGAGCTCAGTTCTGGGCTGCATGGTGAATTTTCTTTCTGCAGTTGGAAATCTGAAAAGTGCATTCTCATGGTCACTACAGAAGATAAAAGTGTTAAAGGTTTTCATTCTCTCATTATAGATGGTTCCACATAATATTTGTATGTGTTGGGAGCTGGGGGTATTTGAAGGGGATGTATAGTCACCTACACACACACACACACACACACACACACACACACACACACACACCTCCCTTAATAAAAATATAATTTTCTACAAAACATTCATTGAATACAATGAAATGAATTGAAGCAAATGATCAAAAACATGTTAAAATTCTTATTTTGAGGTGGTGGAATTAACAATAATTTTTATTTTCTACTTTCTTCTGTTCTCCATATTACAAGTTTCCTTCAAAAACTACAGTCTATTATGAACAGGAAAAGATTGAATTTAAAAGAATAAGAAACAGTGTAACAAATAAATGAATAAAGTGGATATTTTTTTCCCTTCAGGTCCATATCATAAAATCCCAGAACTTTGAGGTTAGAAAGGTCCTAACAAGTTGTATCTTACATTCAGAGAGTACGGAACTATATTTAAGTATTGAACATAGGAATTCAGTTGAATTCTGTCCATGGAATTTTTTTAAAGTAAATGTAAATACAAAATATAAGTAAATATAAAACACTTGAGTTCTCCCCTTCATGAAAGGGAGATTAGAATCTGGAGAAAAGATTACAAGCATGAATGTTAATGACAATAAATTAAAAGCTAAGGTGCTTATCTGGTTCTTTGCAAGTATTGCCTTCACTATATTCAACTACAACTTTTCGTAATTAGGATTGCCAATTTAGTAAATAAAATATACTGCATTCATTTGTAAGGACTTCCAAAACAAAATACCACAGACTGTGTGGCTTAAACAACAGAAATTTATTTTCTCACAGTTCGGGAGCCAGAGGTCTAAGACAAGGCTTTGGTTGGCAGGACCGGTTTCTTCTGAGGTCCCTTTTCCTTAGCGTGTAGGTGGCCATCTTCTCCCTGTGTTTGTACATGGTTTTCCTTCTGTACATGTCTATGTCCTAATTCCCTTTTCTTGTAAGGACACCAGTCATATTGGCCCATCCTAATGACCTCATTTTAACTTAATTATCTTTTTATAGGCCTTATCTCCAAATATAGTCACATTAGGATGTACTGGGGTTTAGCACTTCAGTGCATGATTTTGGGGGGAATACCATTTAGCTTGTAACTTATACTAAACAAGTATCTATTGTTTGTCTGAAATTCAAATGTAACTGTGTGTCTGGTATTGTATGTGGCCATCCTATGGAAATCCTGAAATTGTTCATCTAATCCATGATTTCATGTATTTTCATTTATTTTTGTATATTTTTAGGATCTATTTTTGGGATGGTGGTTATAAAAGCCTCAGAAGAAATTTTTATGAAATAAATATTCCATTCATATTCCTAAAAAAGAACTTCCTTTGATTTAAAAATGAATGCTCGTTAATTTGAAAGCAAATACTTGAACCTGTATCTTCTTATCTTTAAAGGTTAATCACATGTAAACTAAGTAAAATAATGCCATACTTAATTCACCTTTTGCATGGTCTTCCATTGATTAAAACAAGAGAATCTCTTGGAATACTTTAATATCTAATCTCTTGAGAACCCAGTCTAATGGTGTCAGCATCACCTACTTTAATTATCTGAGTTTGTAAAATCTGAAATCTTTGACATTGTATTTAAATAATCATCTGAACAGAAGAAAATTTGTGCTAAAAATTCTTTTTTATCTTTAGCAAATTAATGGCTCTGAGTTTTCTTTACAATTCTAGTTTTCTTCCATAAGCTCAGCTAAGGTTCACTTATACTTAGATATAACATGTAATTCCAGATGCTAGAAATATTAACTTTATCTGAGCTGCAGACACTAACAGTATTTTTTTACCCAGACCCATTCTCTTAAAAATAAGATTTCTCAGTTATAATTTATTTTATATTTTTAAAGACTCATGTATTATAAATGATGTTATTAATACACTAGAATTTTGCAGTCACTTTCCTAAGAGCTAACATCACTATATTTTGTTTCCATTTCAGATATATTATCAATTGAAACTGTTTACAGGCAATTCAATGTCAGTTATAATAAATGGAATCAAAATAATAAAAAAAACACATATTGAAAAAGAATTGTGTGTGAAAAACAATTTATTAAATCTAAATTTGTAGCAGCTGTAAAAAGAGCATGGGTATTGGGATGAGATAGTCCAAAATTCTCTCAACCTTGACAGTATCAAAAACAAGACAACAGGCCCAAAATGGATTGGCTTGTGCTAAGCCCAGGTCACCAGACCAAGACTTAACTACAGTTTTGGCTCTCTCAGAAATGAAATCTTAAACCAGTCAATCAGCTGTCTGATCAGCACTAGTTAAGTAATCTGCCTGACAGACTCCTGCCATACCCTAAAGGAAACTAACTTTGCAATCACTGACCCATTTGTTTGCTTAGTGTAACTTGTTCCTGCTCCCTTCTGCCTATCAAAGTCTTTCATTTTGGAGGAGCTCCACAAACCCCCTTTCTATTTACTAGATTGGATGCTGCTCCATTCAAATCAATTTTTGCTCAAAGAAACTCTTAAAAATTTAATATACCTCGGTTTAATCTATTAATAATAGCAACTTTCACTCTCTTAGATTTGGATCCTTCACTTTTTAAGTGGAAATAAATTTGATTGAAGAACAAAATGAGATAAAGTATTAAATATTTTAAGGCTCTTATGGCAGTAGTTATTAACACTCCCTATGGGGAGAAAAATTCATCAATGCCATACGAATAGAATTATTTGTTTATAATTTTAATCATCCACAATCTTTGAGTCCATGATTTTAATTTAATATGAAAATAATTATGTTTAATAATATTATCTCAGGAACTATGATTATTGGTTATAGAGTTCGTCAAGATAAGATTCAATGCTGTGGTATTTTTTAATGGCACATTTAAACCAAGTAAATATTCCTCAGGATTTTAGCGTTTTCATTTTTTTTCTAAATGTACCAATCATTTATTTTCCAGAGGGGTGCTTTACTTAATGTCATATTTGAATAAGGTGAATAAGAAATCGACATTAAGGAAATTTGAATTAATTAGAATTTTTCTTATAAAAGAATAACGCATAGAACTAGAGACGTATAATCATAATAGAAGAAAACATAATGATGTGTCCCTACACACCTCAAAATGTATATTGCAGTACATTTCTCTTAATGGTTCATATTAAGCATTGATGGACCTCTTATTATGTATCAGATACTTAATATGTGCTTTATGTAGTTTTCTTATTTAATCATCACAAAATCCAGGTAGTGATTGTTATTTTCTTTAATTTTTTGATAAAAAAACTTTTACTGAATCACTTTCTCAAAGACAAATTGAAAGTGGAAATCAAGTATTTGACTATATTTTTCCAATCAATTATGCTAAATAATCTGTCAAACTAATAATTGTAGATATTATTTGATATCTTATATATGGTAGCATTTTTTTAACATTATAAAATTGTTAATCCATTTTCCAGATCTTTGACAACTTGAACAGGAAAACAGTTGTATAAGTTGCACCTAGGACTTATTTGCTGGTGATTCATTGGCGAGAGGCTAATGTATCTTAGCTTCAGAGGGTGAACACCAGAGGTCAGTCTGGAGTAGCACAACTCTATATTTTGTTGAAACTACACAAAGACAAATTCTGTAGAGTTAAACCCACTTTACAGATTCTATGTGTTATAAACCCATCTGCAAATGCTGCCAGAGGTACTTCCACTGAAGCTCCTAAATTGTGGGAGGTTAAGTTTTTCTTATTCCTGTATCTTAGAAAATGCCTCTCTGTGACAACCTAAATGGGTGGGATGGGGGCGGGGAATGGGAGGGAGGTCCAAGAGGGAGGGGATATAGGTATACATACAGCTGATTCACTTCATTGTATAGCAGAAACTAACAGAACATTGTAAAGCAATTATACTCCAATTAAAAAAAAATGCCTAGTAACGATTTGAATTACTCTCCTAGGGCTGCCATACTAGAATACCACTGACTGGGTGGATTAAAGAACAGAAATTTATTCTCACAGTTCTGGAGGCTGGAAGTCCAAGATCAAGGTGGCTGCTGATTCTGTTCCTGGTGAGATCTCTCTGCCTAGCTTGCAGATGGCTGCCTTCTCACTGTGTTCTCACATGGTCTTTCCTCTGTGCACAGGAAGAAAAAGACTTCTCCTGTCTCTTTCTCTTCTTGTAAGGACAGTTCTCCTATCAGATTAGAGGCTCAGCCTTATGACCTCATTTAATACTTCATTAAAGTCCCTGTGTTCAAATATAATCACATGGGGAACTAGAGTTTTAACATAGGAATTTTTTTGGGGGGTGGGGGACGACACATTTCAATCCATTGCAACATTGAATTGTAATCTCACATTTACCATGTAGGCTTTAATCATTCCTGTTATTTCCATCTTTAGAAAGAGGAGAATAACACTCCCTTTGGAAATAACTGGCTCACTAACAAGGGTTGATGATTTAAGTATGGATGAGGGCACAAGGAGCAGTAAATGATAATTGCAATTGCTCAAACAGCCTTTTGGTATACATGAAAATATTCTTGAATAGAAATACATGCCAAACTGGAAAGATGAAGAGTAATCTTGGCTTTTGATAAAGCATTTAGATGTTATCTACTGCAAAAGAAAAACACTTTTGGAATGTCAAAATATGCAAAGAACACCTAAGTTGATGTGTTTTGCTGACAACAAAATAAACTTACATTCCCTATAACTATTCAGTGACAGAGGTAACTAATACTTCATTCTGTAGCTCATTATGCATTGTCATGAAATAGATAATACAATTTCCACAAACCTCTTTTGATTTCATGTCAAACAAATTCTCTCAAAGCCATTTAATAAATAAATAGATAGAAAAAGCAAACTTGAAACTGCAAACAATTTGTGTAATCGATTGCTTTGAGTCATCTATTACTCTTTCCACAAAACAGATGTACATTCCTACCCAACTGAGAGACTTTTTCCAAATTGAGGTTTAGATAAATTGCATATTAAGAAAGAAATTAAGACAGCAGACTTCTTTAATATTTAAAATAAAAATTAAGAATATAATAAATTCGTTCTCATATTGAGAATCAACAACCAATTATTAATTAAAACTCTGCCATTGTTTGCAAAGACACTGGCTCTCTAGCTCCCTATATATAATTTTTTTTCAGAAAAATGTTCTAATAATACATACCATTCTTCAGTTATATAAGTCTCCTTTTGAGTCCTTAATTTTACTTTATGTGTTACTCATCCTGCCTGCAATGTCCTTTCACATGCAGCTATTTTCTACAGGGCAAACTCCAACTTTTAAGATTTAGCTTAAGGGTGCCTCTTCTGTGAAGACCTTTTGAACCCTCTAACCCTTAGTGATTTGGCACTTCTGCTTCTCCTCTCTTAAGAAATTATTGCTCTCTTTTACTACTATGTGTATCTAGGATACTGCCCCGCAGTCAAGACTCATATCAAACACATCTTTATTGCTCTCTTGCCTAAAATAACCTGTAGTCCAAGGTAAGCATTTAATAAATGTTTGTCAAAGCACAACCAATCATGTAAGAGTACAAGATTTTTATCAGAGAGAATTACATTTGAATTTTAGCCTGTGCCACTTACTGAATTTTTTTTTTTCTGAGCCAATTACTTAAAAGTCTCAAAGTTTTAGTTTGTCAAACAGGAGAAATTATGCTACTTATATATTGTGTTATTGTTTGAATTAAATGAGATTATAGAGAGATAAAGAGATAGAAGGAGAGAGAAAGAGGGAAGGTGAGAAGGGAAGAGAGAAAAAGAAAGAAGGAGAATGAGGTCAAGCTTAACATAATACTGGCATATATGCTAACTTTCTTCTTTTCTATTATTGTTATTATTTCTCTGAAAAGACAAGTTATATGATTTACTATCTGTTTACTACTCACTATTGTCTCAATACAAAACAGAAACTTTAATGCATCTATTTTGACTATGTAGTGAAGTGTATCTCTCAGTTGTGTTTGCTTACATTTACATTATCATAGACTTTATGTTTCAGAAAGGCAAAAGCTAAAAATCGAATAAAACTCTTCTTTTTACTAACTTCATTTAATGCAACTGGATACCAAAATTCTTTTCTATGAAGAGTTTTGCAGAGAAATTGTATGTTTTTAAGCTTTCCAAATATTTTATATATGTGATTGATACTTTTATATGTGACCCTTCAGACTAGATCTCCCTCTACTATACCTATATAATTGGTAATCACAATTGTAATTAATCAATTATGTGATTTTCTGTTCAATGTCTACTTTTCCCACCAAACTGTACATTCTATAAAGGCAGAGACCATATCTATCCTGTTCATTATAGTTGCCTTGAATTTCAGAGACACGGTTGTTCAAAATATGTTTTGAGAATGAGAAAAAAAGAGAAAATAAAACTTAAAATGCTTATAAACAATATTTAGTATATCACAGTCTTTTCAGAAATATAACTTTTTCATAGCATTTCTCACCATAAAATGAAAAATTCTGCCTAAACTTATATTCAGACCAAACGACTTGCTATTACATGGAAAAAATCTCTATAGTAGTAAGAATAGTGAAAAGAAATGATTTTTAAACTTTGATAAAGCTGAGGTCAATAGAAGAAAAAAATAAAGAACCACCTTATTAGACAAAAAGTCATTCTTATGTGGTGTAAGAGTAGAGTTAGAGATGATAGGGGCAGATGGATAGTGGGCTAATTATGAGAAGAGTCAATGTTGTAGGTGATGTCTGAACATAAACACCATCATGGTTAGACAATTGACAAGAGTTAGAATGATGAGCAGCAACTGTAGCAACAACAACAAAATTAATTCCAGTTCACTTGTAACAATCAGGGTTGTTCAAAGATAAAATAAGCTTTCTCATGAGGAAATGAGCTTTCCATCCCTAAAGGTCTTCGTATAGGTTGAACATCTATTTGAAAAGAACATATTTTGGAGAACTCAAACATCACGTTCCTTTTAAGTCAGGAACTTCTTTAATATAGTCTTCTTTTTATTCTGGAGGGAGCAGAAATCTTCTTTCTCAGGAAACTTCTAAGTATGCAGTAAAGTAATGAAAAGAATATGTCTTCTCTGACCATTCATGTTATATAAAGACAACAGAAGTAGTAGCAGATTCCAGAGATTGAAAGAGTAAAGAAATTTTAATCCATGTCCTAATGGTGAACCACTCAGTGAAAAGACATCAGAATAACATTAAACCCATCATTGATTTATTATTGATTTATTATAGGTCGTTATCTAGAAAGACTGTAGTTTGCTATTTTTATTAAATAGTTTAATTTTTTTCATTTCATAAATATTAAAAATCATTTCCAATTATTGTTTTTAAGAGGTCTGTCATTACATTTATGACTCCATATGCAAAGTTTAGTTACTAACCTGTACCTCAAGCATTACCAGAAACAGGGAACTTAGAAAAAATAAATATCTGCTAAAATTTTAAACTTTGTTAGATTTACTTTACCATGAAAAATCTCCAGACAATGGTAAAATATCTGTTAGATAATGAGAGCTAACAAAATAAAAAATCTTTATATGCTACCCAAAATCCAGCATAACATTAATCTGTACTTAGTTGCAGGTTTTGGGTATCATTGGAATAGAAATAGACATTTTGGAAGATTTGTTTATTCTGTTTTTGATTTTCATTCAGTTTAGGTTTAAATAACTTTTAAATTGTTTTTTATTGCTTTAGTAGTGACTAATCCATTGCAGAGACTTAGTTTCTTTTATTTTCCTCAGAAAAGCACTGAAATTCAAGAGGCAGTTCAATTTCTGGCTACCACCTTGAGCTTGTGTAAGTTTGCTTTAATATTTTGTTAAGGTAGATTTGTGGAAAGCCCAAGGTATTTACCTATCCTCTAACTTGGCAGTACTCAGAGTGAAAACCCTTGTTTCCCTGTGAATCTGTTTAGATTTGATTTTAGAATTTCTTAGACTAGGACTAGAGTAGACCTTTTCTGGAACTTGGACATTCCTCCAAAGTTTGATCCTTCTCAGGTGCCGGCTAGATTCCTTGGTACTAATGAAGTCCTTCCATTCTGACTTGGTAAGAATTCTAATACCTCCAGGAACTGCTTGATCTTTAGTACATCTATTCTACTGTTAAGTCTATAAGAACTACTTTCTGGTAAACTTTATATTGTCTCACCCTGAATCTATGCAGCCCAGTCCTTAACCAAGTTCTTGCCGAAAATCCCCAGTCGGAGTTGAATACTGACCTGCTTCCTTCTCTCTAGTGCCATGCTCCAGAGTTTCCATCAGCAGCTTCAGTCTCTGAGCTCATTCTCTTCTCTAACAGGACTGCTGTGGGGTACTTCCTTGTGCCACAGCCAGGAAATTATCTACAGATAGAGACATGGGCCAAATACAGAGCTCATAATGTACATTTCCCTTTTGTCCAATGCCTGAAAACAGTTGCAGCATACATTGTGTTCAATTTAACAGTTTTTAATGGCAGGGAGACTATAGAGAACCAGTCACAATTCACTGCAGGTAATTTTTAATGCCATTTTTAGGACCATTTTCTAGACTGAGTGAACTTATGAACAACACAGCTTCATTTTAACAAGTGTAGATAAATTTAGCATATCTCACAATTCAAGTCAGTCCCTTTCCTTAAGGTCAATTTACATGACATTAAATTTTTTGAAGTCCAAATATACTAGTCAGTAACTCTCAGAAGCCTGAACCATACTGTAATCCTCATATCTTTTAGTCACATTTGATTTCTGAAAAGTAACTCCTAATCCATTTTTGTCAACATAATCACACATTTACATTTCAACTGGTATTGGTTATTGAAACAGTTAAATGATAATTCTATTTGAGCATTAAATGTAATTGAACTGTAATTAGTTCTGTTTAGTATGACCATGCAAATCAACATAATTACTTTGCCCCAAGAGTTTTCTTCCCTTCACTCAAACTACTTAATAATAGTAAAAAGAAGGATATTACTCCTATCTGTCATAATGCAAAAGGATTAACCAAGTGTCAAGTTCCAAAAAGGGTGTTGGATAAGGTAGTGATGGTTACTTCCTAATGACACATAGAAGGAGAATCCTAGTGGGTATTTTTCCACCAGATATATCAGGTAGCCAATTTATTATGTCCAAGAGTGCTTGAATACAAACACAAGTCATGTTCTGTCAGGATGGGAAACTTCAAAGAGCAGCTGATTCGAAAGGGTTGGACCCATGAAGGACATATAAGATAATTATAGTCATCATATTACACAAATAAAAAGAAAATGATCTACTGTGCAAAATCTTACTCATCCCACTTAGCCCTCTCTGGTCATCAAGTGGAGCACCCCTTACTGTGGAATGTGTGGTGTTTGAGCCACGATATGGACCAACCCATATTGTCTATCCATGTATCTGTTCAGAAAATATTTTTGGTAACCCACTCTGATCTAGACAGAGCAATTCTTGAGGAAGCTGACATAATTCCTATCTACTCTGGCAGTAAACATATCTCAGGTAAGAGCATAGACATTGAAGCCAAAATCCTGTAAAGTTGGGAAAGCTAGAATAGATCTCACAGAAAATGGCACTATAACCTTAGACAAAATATTTCAGAAACACATTGGGAAACCATAATTCCTTCAGCTGTCCATGTGGGACTCAGAAGTAAATTGATTATGCATTTTCCCTACCAGACACTTATAAAAGGAAAGAGAGTTTTGTCAAATGAAATGTTATAATTTTTGCCAGAGTTTTGTTTATTTGTAATTATAAAACATATTATGCTAAAAGAGAATTCAACTTTCAGAACCGCTGGCCCTTGGAACAGGTGGATGGCATGGAAAGAGGGCAAGAGAGTGGATGAGAGAGAGAGAGAGAGAGAGAACAGTATGTCTTTTTTTAACTTTTAACTTTGTGGAGTAAACTGTTTCCAATTGACTTGTAGTACTCTCTGAAGTTCAAAAAGATCATTTAAAAAAAATACTTGCCCACAGAGCAACTAAGCCTGTGCTCCGCAACTACTGAGCCTGCACTGTGGAGCCCGTGGGCCACAACTACTGACCCCACGTGCCACAACTACTGAAACCTGTGCACCTAGAGCCTGTGCTCCACAACAAGAGAAACCACTGCAATCAGAAGCCTGCACACCACAATGAAGAGTAGCCCCTGCTTGCCGCAAATAGAGAAAGCCCACACGCAGCAACAAAGACTCAACACAGCGAAAAATAAAATGAATAAAATAACTAAATAAAAAGATACTTGCTATAATATAATTCAACTTAGATGAACACATATTTACATTCTCATAACTGCAGTTTTTAGAAATAATGGTAATCTAATTAATTAGTAAATTAATTGAATTAGTAAATTTAAAAAATAAGGTTTTCCATATAAGAAGTTTTAATCACAATGTAAGATTTACACTGTATTTCTAAAATTTATCAAACTAGATATTCATGAGATGTACTTCTTGGGCAACTAAGTTTAGTCCCCTCCAGTAAATGTTTTGATGGGATCTTCAGCAAACTGTCAAACAAAAGCTCATAGACAATTTTTGATTGCCAAAGGACATTTTACTTGCAATAATAAAATCTAGTGCAAAGAAATCCTACTTTAAATAACAATGAACTCAAAAAGTAAAGAGAGAATATGTGCATATACATATAATATGAATTATTATATAACAGTCAAAATTCTGATTGACTAGCTTTGGGGTCAAATTTATAAAAAAACATTTAAAATGTTCTTAGTCTTTGATAACTTGAAGGAGAAAGAGAGACAGGAAGGAAGGAAGGAAGGAAGGGAGGGAGAAAAGAATGGAGGGAAGAGACAAGGTGAGGAGAAAAGAGACAAATGACAACAAAGACAATAAAATGAATAAAGACGCATAAAATAAATAAGCGTATAGATTATTTCAGGATTTAACTCTTTCAAAAATGTCATGTTATCCTTTGGAATGCAAGGCTTTTAGAAATATAGATGTTCTGGAATCAATGGTACTTGATATGCTCTAGGTCCAATAGGGCTAAGACTAATCCATGGGAATATAAAACACCAATTTCACTGTTTCAGTTTTAACTTGAGAAGTAGTTTTCCTATGAAAAGATAGATTAGTACATAAGCTCAGAGACATGAAATGACAGTGTAAGCATTCAAGATTAATTGTTTCTTTCTTAAAAATCAGAATGGCAGTGTTAGAAATAATATTCATATAAGCTGAAAAGAGTTTAAAAAAAAGAGATACCTTTGTGTTTATATTTGCTAAATGTTTGTCTTAATTATATATTATCATTTATTAATAAGTATAAAGTAATATCTTACTTGTTGTATGCATATGTCCAAACTCATCAAATTGCATATATTAAATATGCGTAGTGTTTTCTATATCAATTATACCTCAATAAAGTGGTAAAAATATAAGCTTAGTTGTTTCAATAAAAGCACTATACGTTCGGGCTTCCCTGGTGGCGCAGTAGTTGAGAGTCCGCCTGCCGATGCAGGGGACACGGGTTTGTGCCCCGGTCTGGGAAGATCCCACATGCCACGGAGCGGCTGGGCCCGTGCGCCATGGCCGCTGAGCCTGCGCGTCCGGAGCCTGTGCTCCGCAAGGGGAGAGGCCACAACAGTGAGAGGCCCGCGTACCGCCAAAAAAAAAAAAAAAAAAGCACTATACTTTTGACTAAAAGAAATCACTGAGTGAGAAAGCATACAAATTCTGTTTCTCAGTTTAACCTGGCTCAAAGGGGAAAAAAAAGGAATTTGGACCAGACGGCCATAACCACACCTTGCTACAGGTTACTGTCAATGCAGGCAAATGTCTTCAGAAGAAATATATGCCTCCGTCTGCATTGATCTTAAAATATCTAAAAAAGTAAGTGATGTCAATCATCATACAGACAGGACAGTAAAAGTTAAATCTGGTTTGAGGGTTTGCCCACTTTAATGCTCTTGGGAAATGAAAGGATTTACCTTTCATTTGAAATCCAATAATATTTTAGAAGTAGTTTTGTAACTTTCCAGGTGAGAAAAATTATTTTAAATACTCAATGACAAGCACCTATGATCATCTTTTAGGATCATTAACTTTTTCTTCCTATAGTATTAAACGTATTTTATCCTTTTATTAATGCATCCATAATGCTACTACAAAGAAAAGAAATTTGATGATAAATAAGCTCAAGGATAAGGATTTGACACTATCATTTAATGTTTTGCTTGAATTGAAGCACTCCTAACTAGTCACATAGTAAATCCTTATCCTCTACAGAACAGTTCAAGATTAATCCTTATTCCATTTTCTCTGGATTTTAAAGCATTCCATGAATGCCTTGGAAGATTCTGTATATTTGTTTTGAGGGTTTTAATAACTTGAAACAAATCATTTATTTTCTATTTCAGTTTATGTATTTTGAATATTTGCCAGTATTAAAAATCACATGCAAATATGCACAAGCAGGAAAAGATGCATTGGAAAGAGAATTGAATGTACTGTGTAATACATTATAATTATGTACTATATATAGTCAAACGTACACATGTATACACATACACAAGCAGAAAAAGAAAAATTGAGACTAGTAAAATATGTTACATATATATGTGGTTATATGTATATGAACATACAAATATGTATATATAATCACATATATATTTATGCATATAGTATGTATTCATATGTATTATAAGTATATATTATATGTATTATATGTTCAGCTCTGTTTTTAAGTATCTTTTTCTGTTAATTTTACATTACATTAGAAATGAAATAAATCATAGATTTTATATTTTCATATTGAGTATCATATTTATACATCCATTCAATCTGAAAGTTAAAACGTTCCATTCAGAAAAGCATATATACAAGACTGTATACTTTCCACCTATCTTCAGTAGAGATAGATGCAATAAAAATAAGAATTAATGACCTGAATAATTACAATGAATGAATATGGATTATACGTTAAAGTTTCCTTTAAAATTTGAACTTGTCCTCAGTTTTATTTTTTCTTAAGATGGACTTTCTTTCAATTTCTTTCTGCAGTGTTTTAAAATATACTCCATCAGAAATAGAACATCACATATATCAAATTAGTAGTTGTGCACCTGAAATTAATATAATGTTATATGTCAATTATATCTCAATAAAAATGAAATAGAACATCAAATTATTTTTGTCAAATGACCATGGCAATTATCATGATTATGTCTGAATTTCAACAACATAGGCATAAGCTTTTTTGTGTATTTTTTACACTATTAACACATATACATAACAAGGGATAAAGCATCATTAAATGATTGTACTGACAGGTGTGGAAGGTAGAATAATGACTCCCCTACAATGCTTGTACCTTAAACCCTGGAACCTGTGAATACATTCTGTTACATGGCAAAGAATTGTGTTAACAGATGGAATTAAGGTGGCTCATTAGCTAACCTTGAGATGGAGAGAGCTGCCTGGATTATCCAGGTGGGCCCAATGTAATCACGAGCATCCTTATAAGTAAAGGAGGGCACAGGAAGTCGGAGAAGCTGCCTCTAGAAGCTAAAAAATGCGAGAAAATGGACTCTCCCCTAGAGACCCCAGAAAGGAATGCAGCTCTGCTGATACCTTGATTTTAGCCCCGTGATGCTCATCTTGGACTTCTGACCTCCAGAACTGTAAGATAATAAATTTCTATTGTTTAAATTCACTAAATTTGTGGTAATTTTGTATAAAAGCAATAGGATACTAATGCAGCAGGCATTACTCAACTGTGTAGCCTCAAAACTTTCTCCTGCTACGGAGAAGTAGAGCTGAAAAGTCATAAGCCTCATGGAAGTTTTCATCACTTATGTTTATGTGAAAAATGTCTAGCAAGATGTTAAATGATGAGAAATTGTACATCATTAAAATTTTACTACATTATAGGTGTGATGCCCCAGACTTGCATTAAAAAAAAATGATGATTTAACAGTAATTTATTTTACCTAATAGTAAAGTTAATAATGACTTAATCTACATTTTGTTTTAAAATATATCACAAGGGGAACCATGTTTCACATCCTCGTTGTTTATTTGAGCTCTTTAATGGTATCAAATTCACAAGTTTATATTTCTTTATTTGGGGTGTGTGTTCTCAAGTTGTAAGAAATAGTTTCAGGGGTTTCTTTCATTTGTTTCCAGGTGTAATTTCCTTGCCCATCTTCTAATGATGGGAAAGGTGGCAATTTGGAAGGGGCAGGATATGTTAAACATATAGGTTCTATTTAGCATTCACTGCCACAGTAAATAATAGTGCAAATAATAAAGTGCTTAATAAACACTTGATTGCAGGATCCGACTTTAATTTTCTTAGGGGTAAATATAGGCAGGGTTTTATTTTTTTAATAGCATTAAATATTTGGTATAACTCACTGGTAAACTGGTGCAGGTGTTGGGGGGAGGAGTTTTAATAGAAAGCTTTCTATTGAAATGTATGAGTGCAGGCAAGTGCACACCTCGTAAGAATCCAGCTTGGTGAACTGTCAGAAACTGAAAAACCAGAGCACAGCTCAAGATACAGAAACTAACACCCCAGAAACCCTCACCTGCTTCTCCTCCTCTGGGCTTTGCCCCCAATGAAATGTAATCACTTTCCTGCCTTCTGATACCATAGATTGATATTGCCTGTCTTGAACTTGTAGTAATGAAAGCATGCAGTAAAAACTATTTCATCTGGATTATTTTGCTTAATATTATTTTTTGTGAGATTTATCCAAGAAGTTGCTTGTAGTTGTAACTCACTCATTCATATTGCTGTATAGAATCTGCACTGCATGACTGTACCAGACTTCATTTATGTATCCCAATGTTGATGAACATTGAGTAGTCTTCAATTTTCAGCTTTTAAAAATGAAGTTGTTATAAATATTCTAATACAGAGCTTTGAGTGAGTACCTGGGCTCCCATTTCTGAAGTAGGTTCCTAGGATTGGAATCCCTAAATCATAGGGTAAGCATTTCTTTAGCTTTATTGCTTTCACATGGTTTTCCAAAGTGGGTTTTTTTTTTTTTTTTTTTTTTTTACACGTTTACACACTTCCAGTACTGAGACCAGTTCCAGTTGTTCCCAATGCTGGTGTGGGCCTTTTAATGTCTGTTTTTCTCATTTTTATCATTCTGGTAGTTGTTCAGTGGTATTGCATTGGGTTTTTAGCATTTATTTCTTTTGTAATGAAGCACACATTTAATAACTTCTCATATGTTCAAGTATGTGTAGTGATCGAATGAGCCTTTTGGCCATTTATGCATTTTTTTTCTTAATCATTTGTAGAATTCTGTTAAATATTCTGAGCCCTTTATTAATTATATATTAGAATTATCCTGTCTCAAACACTGGCTTTCCTTTTTCCTCTATTAATAGTTTTTTTGATAAATGCAAATTCTTAATTGTAATGTTTAATTTTTTTCCTTCAGGTTAGTGGGGTTTTTTCCATATAAATGTTATAATTAGATTCTTCTGTTTCCTTCTAAACAAATAGTTGTTTCACGGTCTCAGGATAATCTTATGTTAAGGTTTTTACCTTTCCACATATCTGCAATGTACCTTGTGGCATGCATGTAGACATATTAAGACATAGACCTATTTGGGAAGGGGATGGTCATTATGCTACCCCAATGGATAATTATACATACATGTGAGTATAACACAAATGTTAAAATAATTACATATAATGTATAAGATATTTATATGGACATAAATATCATAAAGAATTACTAAATAAGTTAAAAGAGGTTCTCTTGGGGAACAGGACAGGAAAGAGAGCTATGATTTTGAGCTTTTATAGTAAAAGCCCTTTGGAAATATTTTCCTTTTATGCACAATAAAAATTTTAAGACTTAAATGGACCCAAGGAACCAGTTTTTATCGTTGAAGTGCAGTCCAGTTAAAAATGTCATGAATTTTTATTCACTAAATTGCATTGAGACACATAAAATAAAGCCTGATAAAAATATTAAGCAAACTTAAATACCCTTCTTAGTCTTTAGCTAATTAAGTACACACACACTGCCACACACAACACTTATACGTCACAGGTCAGAATTTTTTTAAAAAAGTAGAACACTAAAATCTCATAAAAGTCACTTCAATTTACGATTAATTAGGCTACAAGTAAAAATTCAATTACATCTTAAGAATAGCAAATTAAAAATAGTACTGGTGACTTCAAATTAAGCACGATGGTTTTGATGTAACTTTTAATCCATATTCCTTCCAGCAAACAAAAAGAAAGGAATCTTACAAAAACTTAAGTTCATAACAAAAAAATAGAAAAGGTCAATCAAGCAACCAGAGATGTTAACACATTCTTGAGAGGACAAAAGTGAACAGAAGGACAGTAAGTCTTTTATCAAAAAAAAAAAAAGATAGATGATACCAAAGTGCCTTACAGGACCAATGGCATAAAAGAAGTTGTGCTGCTTTTTCCTGAAAAGACGGAGGGAGGGATGAATTTTGTTGCCTGAAAGGTAAAAGTGAGAGGTGAGACTAAAAAGGGAAGATTATTGGAGCAGGTGAACTCACACATCTTCTTCCATCCAGTAAGGACAAGATCTACCTCCCACACACCCATCAGGGAAATGCATGTTCCCTGTGTGAAATTAAACCAGAGTTTACTGCACACCAAGTAACAAGGCACAGGGAAAATGGCTGAGAGCATCCATACCGGAATCGGGGGGCATATATTTTCTGTAAGGAGCCAAATAGTTAATACTTTAGGCTTTACAGTTCATGTCGTTTGTTGCAATGAGTTAATTGTGAAGTTGTAGCATGAAAGAAGTCATAGATGATATGTAAACGAATAGGTATTGCTGTGTTTTAATAAAGTTTTATAATAAAAGGCTAGATTTGGCCCACAGGCTGTAGTTTGCTGAGCTTTGCATCAAATTAAAGTCAATACATTTAAGAGTAATATCACTAGCAATCTTTCCCAATTTGGTATAATCAAATGTATATTAACCAGACAGAGAAAAATGTATGCTATCCAAGTGAAGACTAGAAAATTCCTCTGAGGATACTAACTATCCATCAGACAAGAACTACTTAAAACTGCTGCTTGGGAGACCCCAAACTATTCCATCTCCACCTGATCAATCTAAAGTGAAGTCCTACAATGAAAACATGTGTTTAGAGCATCTAGCAAGCTTTTTAATACCTCACTCTTAAGTATTGATGAAGAGAAAGAGCTCATTAGATATTTGAGAAATCTCTAACAGGAAAAATCAAAAGAAAACAAGAATAAGGAATTTGGAGGCAAAAAGATAATATAGTTTAAACTTTCTGCTGACTTAATTATCAAGAGATATTAATATTTATTTTCTCTGAGATAGATATGAAAAATAAAATTTATTAAGCAAGAAGATATACAATTGGACTCATTCGTCCTCTTAATCAACAAAGGTTTATTGACACCTACCATGCTGAAGACTCAGTTTAGGTATTTGAGATACAGCAATAAACAAAACAAAAATCCCTGCCATCACAGAGTTGCTATTTTGATAATGGGAGATAGAAAATAAACACTATATTAAATGTGACAATAGAATGTAGTAAACGCTATGAAGAAAATACGGAGCATGATAAGTCAAATCGGTTCTTAGAGCTGCAGTCTTAAATAGCGTGGTTAGAGAAGCCCCATTGGTAAGGCAATGTTTGAACAATGGTTGAATTAGCTTTAGCCATTGAGGAGTGAGCCCTTTGGACATCTTGAAAGACTGATCTAGGCAGAGGGAGCACCCAGTACAACTTCTAGAGGCAAGGCTAGATTAAAAATATCCTCACAATAAGATAATTTTGCGATTTTTAATTTTGACATTTACACTGATGGTGCAAAGTGAAGTCAGAATTGTGCTGCCCTCCCAGAGGTGGGGAGTGGGGAGAGGGGGAATTGGATGAAGGTGGCCAAAGGTACAAACCTCCAGTTATAAAATAAATAAGTACTAAGGATGTAATATACACCATGGTCAATATAATTAATACTGTTTTATGTTATGAAAGTTGAGTCTCATCAGAGGGAAAAAATACTTTTTTTACTTTGTATTTTTTTGTATTTTATTTTGTATCTATATGAAGTGATGGATGTTCACTTAACTTCTTGTAATCATTTCATGACATATGTAAGTTAAGTCATTATTCTGTACACTTTAAACTTATACAGTGCTGTATGTCAATTATATCTCAATAAAATGGGAAGAAAAAAACTTGGACAACCTCTAATGTACACTAACCTGAGCCAGTTTACTAGTCAGTCCTTCATTTTGGTTTTCAATAACATTTTTTGCTGACTATTTGAGGATAGGTTGGGGTGATAAATATGAGCTCCCACAGGACCCAGCACTTCTCTTATATTCCCATTTAGCATACTGTATTTTTTTAATTTGACTGTTTTGATTAATTTGACTAATTTGACTGTAAATTCTATAAAGTCTGGTGGCATGTCTGCCTTGGTCATCACTGTATTCCCAGTATTTAACTACCATTGGGAATACGTATTTTAGCATGGTATAGGGAATTTTAACCTGTTTTTTTAAAGTCTCACATTTCATTGATGTAGTGGTACTCATTGCCTCAGAAGGAAAGAAGGCAAGCTATGGAAAAAAAAAAGTATCACTCAGCTCTGATTTATAAATGTATATATTTTAAATTATCATAAAACAGGAAGGTGAAATCCAATCTGCTTTTGATTCTCAAGAGCTAGGCAATTGGGTGAGAATATTTTGTTTTTAAATGGAATTCTAATGATCAGGATTTCTTTATCATAAGCTAAACCTGAGAAGCCTAAGAGTTAGAGTTTATAACCATGAGCTACAGATCAGGAATAATGTGCAATTAAATTAGAGCAGTTTGCCTGAAAGCAAGACTAAGACAAATCTCTGCTGGGATTAGAAGTTTGAAGGGGATTAGTAAAATAGAATATAGTTTAGATTCTGGCATAGGTGCTGATCTCCTCTCCTCCAACCGCCATTAGGGCCCAAACCCTGGCATGGTAGTGGGGATGGCATCTCTTGAAGTCAATAGTTAGGTTTGGAATCTGAAAGAATAAGGGACTTCTGGGCTACTGATCATCTGACTGGTGGTCATCTGGAACACTTGAAAAGGATACATAAATGCAGAAAGCCCTAGGCCAATGTAGCTGCAGTAGAGTAGAAATGGCAATGAGAGTCTGATATAGACCCCCTGCATTCCAAATCTCCCTCAGCTTACTTTGGGCAGAGATAACATCCCCAAATTCCTAAGATCCAAGTCTCAGAGAGAACTATATACTAACCCAGCTGCCATAAAATTGTTGTGGGGATTATGGATTCCATGGCAGGAGCTATAAAGAGATCAGGAGCCAAGTTTGGGGCAAAGTCATCCAAAGGGATAATTGTGTTATTTCCAGAAGTGTCACCATGCTTTGCCTGTTCATACATTGGATAAAACACAAGCCGGTGGCTTTCATGATGAAAACAAAAGCCAGTTGTCTGTATCAAGTAGTAAAATCTAGACCATAGAGAGGCCAGTGAGGACAGAAGTACTCAAACCGTAAGCATTCCTCAATTGGAACTATAAAGACTGATATACTGGAGGTGGTGCAAACCAGCTCATTAGAGCCCATTGTGGCTACCTCTTTCCAACTCTGCATTCAGTGATGACTGGTTGGACGTTCAAGACTGGCCATCGTGAGGGCATTTACACCATGAACTTGGAAACTTGACAGATCGGGGCTTTCCCCCACTTCCCTCTAGAGAGTCAGTTGTTAAACATTTACCAGCACACCACAGATGATATGTAAACCTACTGTGCATTTAGATTAGCTTGTGAAGAAAGAAAATAAAGGGAGTAGATCATCAGACACTACCTTGAATTGAGAAAAAGTTTTCCAGCCCTGCAAAATTAATACCTAAGAGCTCAATGAACTTCGACTATAAAGAAAAATAAGAACATTGATTTTATTTTTGTCAGAGTATAAAATTATGAAAACAATTTACCTGTTAGGTTAATATTGAGGATGCCATTATGTTATTAATTCATTCAACTATCAGAATTTCAGGCAAATATAATACCCTATTTCTATTCAGTTTATTCATAGTTACCCAGGTCTCTCTTTTTCCCTACTGAGAAAGCTTTCTGCAGCAGAAATGCTTTTGTTTTAAATATGTGATTTAGCCATCCAGATGGTGAAATGCAGCCTTCCCTGTGGTTAATACATGGCTTATTTTCCATTGTACTGAAGTACTGTGCTTCCTAAGATATCAATGTTGTCAATGCCATCAGCAAGATTAAAAAAAAAGAAAAAACAATTTATAGATTGGTGCCAAAGTGGCTTACATATTGGTATAGATTACTAGCTTGTCATAGTGGTTTCTAGGAGAAAGCAACACAAAAGCAAAGGCCTTTACCAAAGGCCTTTGGTAAAGTCTGGAGTTTTTCTAGATGGTAACTTTGCCCTGGTATATGCTATGTGTGATTTTTCCCTGGACTGTCAGAAAGCAAACTTGAATTAGTTTGAGAAACATACAGGGAGGGGACGCCTTAGTTTTGAGCTGACCAGTCCCTTGGAAATGCTCTCTGCCAATTCACCTGTCGGCTTGTTGTAAGCATAAAGTTACTGGAAGTCTTTCCTGATTCATCAAGTCTAAGTATTGCCTTAAATTATGTTTTTAAAGGATAGCAATATTTCAATCAAAATATTTATATTTATAATTTGCATTCATTTTCAGTGATTAATTAATAACCACCTCTGCCCCACAGGCTGTAGGCTCAGTGAGAGTGGGAGCTTGTTAGTTTTCCCTATCTGTTGTTCAATGTCACTAGGACACTGTGTAGCTTATAGTGAATGCTAATATGTGTTTGTGAAATAAATAAATTATCAGAGAAGTTGAACAAATTAATGTTTTTATATATTTCTAAACAAATCTTACAGATTCAAACCATTAGTAGGAGTATGTAATTCAACAGTGATTAATAAATAGAAATGAGAAACAAATATATGCAAAGAAGAGCTTGGCATCACTATTAATCAACAAATATTAATTCAAACCAGCCTTTAAATAAGTCAAATTAGATACTACTAAGTGGTAGTGAACTTTTAATAAGCAGGTACTCAAATTCCCAAATGAAAGGAATATAACTTGATGTAAATTTTCTTGTAATTCATTAATACCCATAAAAATGCATACTTCTACCCAACAATTCAATTTTTTTGGTATTGTCCTCAGGAAATATATGCAAAGATGTATGAAAGGTGTTCATTAAAGCATTATTTATAATAGAAATAATTTAAACATTCAAAAATACAGGATTAATACAATAATTTATAGTTATGAAAAAAGTATTAAATGTCATTAAAGTGACGTAGGACATATCAATTGATTTAACTATCTGTTGACAATATATATAAGTGAAATTGATGAGGAGGAGATTCAAATGTTTTACATATCACATTCCAGAAGGATATTCACAAAAGTATTATGCTTATCTTTGATGGTATGAATCTTCAGGCATTTCAATTTTTTTTCTCTTTTTGAGTTTCTATATTTTAGATTGTTATCTACCTTGATAATGCATTACTTGAATAAATTATTGAGAGTATTAAAAGAAGTGGTGGTAAAGCACGAAATCATTTTCACAGGCCACTGAAATTGGCTTAAAGATAAATGTTTTAAAAGAGAATTAGTTTTGAATATCAAATAAGGGATTTGAAACTGAGAATTTTATGGATAGGAATGTAATACTTCTGCATCAGTTATCTCAACTTTAGTCTTCTGATGTATCAGAAATATTATCTTAGTGTATTCTTAAGAGACAGAGATAGTTGGTCAAATGCTAAGGTCAAAGTTTCAAGTAAATTTACTTATGCTATTTTTACTTTGGGTAATAGAAAGGACAGGATGGTTTTTCCCCCAGGTGGTAAGCAGCAGCAAATGACTTTTGCTTTCTATGGGTCTGTCTTTTCCCTTTTTTTTAACTGTCAGGGCAGGAACACGTTAAGTTCACATAAATGGAGAGCACCCGCTGTGGAAAACATCTCTTTTGACTTAAAAAGGAGCATTAAAGTCTCTGTCACTTCAGTGAATCGACGATTAAAAGAGCAAATGTGAAGTATTTAGATATCCAGGTTATAAAAGTTACAAGTTAGAAAAGTTTACGTTTTGCTGCTTTTTGTGGGGCAGTGGTTATTTCTGACCAGTCACATCTGTTTTGGTCAGGATAGTCAGTTCTGGCTAGCCAGCAAACAAAATATGTCCATAAAGATTCTTCCTTCATTATGTCAGCTTCCAGGAAATGCTGATGGAAGAATGAAAGGCCATCCTTTCCCCTTTAAGAGCAAACTTCTAGGACTCCCCATTAGCACACTGCTAGATAGAATTTGGCTACCTCTTTTCATGCACAATTCTCTAATTTCCACATTTAAGACAATGCTTTAAAAATGCTGATGCAGGTTCTTTCTTCAATATTTTAATTCATGGTTGTCTGTCAAGTGTTGTAAGCTCCAAAAAGTTTCCTTCTATTAAACCATGTACAGCAGCTAAGAGAAGATGGAAAAACATTTGGAATATAACTTTGGTTTTGATCACACAAATATGTCCAGAATAAAGTTTCCCAACTTGGAACCTTTGACATTTTAGATTGTCAAATGTTTTGTTGTAGGAAGTTATCCTGTGTATTGAAGGATGTTTTGCAGTACCCTGGCCACTGTAGTCTACCCACTAAATTGTTTGTTTACTAGGTTGCAGTAGCACCCCATCCCCAGTTGTGATGATCAAAAATGTTTGTAAACATTGCTCAATGTCCCCTGAGAGGCAAAATATCCTCTGGTTGTAAACTATTCATCTAGAAAAATTAGATAATTTAATCCACAAAAATTAATTTACTGTGTGTTTTTTTTAAAAAAAAATCATTCACAGTAAATTTGACTGTGTCATAACTAAAATGTTTTTGTTTAAAGATATCAGTTCATAATCAGGAATCACTCTATTAAATCTTCATGTAGATATCAGTTATGAAAGGTTGATTTTCTAACTAAATACATGGTAAAGGACAGGAAGAAATCTCATAGTTGTCAGTTTTAAATGAGTCACTCCATCACAGATCTCATTGTTTGTCCTTATGTGTGACATACTGCTGTGATGCTGTGATACAAAACCAGCCATACATATATGTGCCAGGAAAAAGGCTGCCCCAGTGCCTCGGGGCAGGATTGAACCAAGTCAGAGGGCTCTATGTGCACTGTGTTCTCCACCGTGCTTTAGTTTGCCCTCAACACAAATGACAAATCCAAATTTTACTTAACATATGGAAAGAATCTTGCAGAATTAAGAATGAAAAGACTTAAATTTAACAATTATTAGAAGCATGCTAAGAGTTACATTTATGGTAATATAGGAAGAACATGGATTTCAGAGTAAGAAATCCTTGAGTTAAATCTTTCTGAACACTAGTTGTGTAATGTCAGGCAAGTTTTTTTGTTGTTATGTTTCCAGCTTTTTTTCATCAGTAAAATGGGCATAATAATAGTTTATAAGATTATTGTGAGAACCAGATTTTAAAAAGACAATTTTCTAGCATAATTAAGCATAATATATATTCAATAAATGTTTGTCAAGTGATGGAATAACATGATTAAAATGATTCTCAAGAACCTAGAAATTTATCAACTATATATATACTTTCTTTACCTTCTATTCTGAAAATTTGTTTCAGAAAGAAAAGCAGGGAGATAAAAAGAAGAAAAAATATTCATTAATTTCCCATCCCCACCCCCTTGGTTTAAGATGTTGGTAAGAACAGTACTTCAGTGCAGCCACTAGTTTATGTACCATGGAACTTCAAATATCTTTCAGAAGAAAGTCACCTATATTCATGTCATGTTCAAAATATTAAATCAATTCCAAGTTGGCAAAGATAAAAATAAAACCTTCAGTATGCTTTAGTCAGGTGCCTCCCAAAGAGTGCATTGGATTTTTTTTTAATCAGATTGGTTATTTAGATAGGAACCCCACAAAAATAGTTGCCTGTGGCCTGACACACCCTAGGGGTGGACCTGGTGAAGAAAGTGTGCAAAATTTATAAGACCTGG
The DNA here is from genome assembly GCF_963455315.2 of Globicephala melas. NCBI lineage: Eukaryota > Metazoa > Chordata > Mammalia > Artiodactyla > Delphinidae > Globicephala > Globicephala melas. Next base: position 57,001,979 of record NC_083318.1, on the reverse strand, counting down.
TCTCTGCTTACAGATAGCTTTGAATCAGGCTACACATATGTAATCTAAACTTTTGCAATTCATCTCCATCAGGAAGTCTTCTCTTCTTTTATTTTTTTATACTTATTACTTTACTTTTTGTTACTAAATATAAAAGCATTTTTATGCAACTTCCAAGTATTCTTACATGTGGTATACTATTTCTTTCTTCACTGGACTTCTTAAATTCTGTGCACGTAACACCCTCTAACTGCCAATAATGTTCGTATAAGAACTTTAATTTTCCCACTTACTTTGTATTGCAGCATGTTATTGGTAACAGTTTGAATTATCTGGAAGGAAACGTTTTGTACTGGACAGTCAGAGAGTGAGTTTGCCTTTAACATATCCTATAGAAGTAATAATTTATTATGATATACACTCAGCTATAAAACTACAAAACTCAGCTAGTCTTAACAATTTGTGGATCAAACATTTCTAAAGTACCTTTTAAATAACACCGTACTAGAAACCAAAGTTATAAAAACCACAGGGCAGAACTTCCAAATGCTACCAGTTTCCTGAAAGGAAAAAAAACAAACAAGGACTTGCTACCTGGCATGATAAAAGCTACAATGCAGGTAAGTAGCTAGGGAATCTATGGAAGGACAGAAAAATGACTTTATCTTTAGGTAGGCTATCCTAATCAACTAAGAGAACTGTGTTTTCTGGGGTATAATATGTCAGTATTTATTAGTTCCTAAAACTTTTGAAAGGATTTGAGAGGGAAACAATAGAACGTCAACCAAAGTTCTCAAATTTGTACCTTAGAATCACTAGGAGATCTGAAACTCCTGATATCCTGGCCAAAACTCCATCCATTAAATTAGAATCACTGGAGCTGGAACCTAGGAAGCAGTTTAATCATCCTCAGATGATTTCAATGGACAGCCAAGTTTGAGAATCACTGATCTAAAAGGAGCAGAGGGAATCTGTGTCCTGGTATCTGAAGAGAGTCAGCATTTTCACTGGCCACTGAATTTGATTACTAATTATGTGACTGAGACAAAACTAAGGTTAACGTTGACTTTTATTATAGTTTTTTACAAAATCAAGCCTGTGAATTTGCCAGGGGGAAAAAGTGCATTTTTTTCCCTTTACACTAAACTTTGCTAAATAGTAGTATATTTTATTTGTAAATATGGTTAAACAAAATTGGCCATATTATCCTTGTTTTTGGTTATTTCAGATGATGGTAGTGATGGTTTGCCAGTTAACCTGTTGTCCAATCCAGGTAATTGAGAATCTTTCCCAAGACTTTGGCTAAGGTTGTGGGAAATTTTTCTACAGCAAGGTTCTAATAGTCTTGACCAGTTGCTAAACTGTGGATTGAATCTTCCAGTGTTCACATCTGTTTCCTTATGAGAAGAGTTTATCTGAAAGTGAGGAAAGAAGAGGGGAAAAGCTGGTGGTGGAAGATTCTGGCTTTCATTGAGTACCTGAATCCACTGTGCAGGACTTATTCTAAAGAACTTTCCAGTAATATAGAAAAAGTCCCTTTTTTGCCTAAGGCCCAGTTGAGATGAATTTCTAACTCTTACAGTTAAAAGCATGCCAATAATAGACATGAATATCTTAAAGTATTTAAAAGCATGATTCCTGTATTTTTCTGTAATTGATTAGGTTATAAGGTTAAATAAATTAATTAAAGGTAATCTAAGTGAGGGGAGATTGAAGTGAGGGAAAAATCCAAGATAATTGTAATCCAGGTATTTTAATTTCTTATGCCACTAACATATGCCACGGGAAATGAATAGACAAAGGGAAGTATTATCTTATTGATGTCATTTTTTATTAGGGGAGGATTATTTGTTTTGGGGCGGGATGATAGAAATGAGGCTAAAACCAGTAGTAATTACTGATAGTTCAGTGTTCCATATAGGATACTAAGGTATGGAAAAGAAGATAAGCAAGCACATTGTAGTACTAAGACTCATACAAGAGCAAAGATACTTTTAATACAATCAATATCAAATGAAAAGAGAGACTCTACAGCTATAGGTTATTATCCCCTTTTGACCAATATGAAAACATTATCATGTAATGCTGTTAGACCTATCTCAAGGAATGCTTTTATGCATACCAAAAATAAGGCTTAATGCACATAGTTGTCAAGAATGTCCTACAAGATGGATGAGATTATGTCCACAATTTCATAGGTAGAGGTATGACGATCTATTTCTGAAGAAAGTATCATGGTGTTTTTTAATATTTTTAAACTAAAATAACTTGGAGGAAGATGAACATGAGAATAAACTGAGAATTTCTGTTAAAAATAAATATGTGACCCTAATAAGTGCAGCTTCTCTTTATGCTGTCTCAAATCCTTTAACAAGAAGATTAGCTTAAATGTATTCTTAGGTTTATTTATTGTTTGGGGGCCAACGTATGATATACATTTTGTAATCTGAGAAAGTTATCTTTTGTGATGGATTATTCACAGACAGGATTCCTACAAGGTGAATTTACAATAAAAGAATTGACTTTTCTACAGTGAAAGAACAGAATTTTTCATTTATACATAATAACAAAGCTTTTTTTCTAATTTCATCCCCCTTATCACCAAGAAGTCTGAGAATTTCAACTTCTTCCTCTTCATGTTATGTACCATTATATCGATACTTTTCACTCTTTCAGCCAGTGGAAGGACCACAGGCTTTAGGGTCCAGCAGATCTTGGCTTCAAAGTTAATTTGCCAATGACAGGACTTTTGACCTTGGGAGATTACATAAAGAGGCAGAACCTCAATTTCCTCATTTGTAAAATAGAGATAATAGCAAGTCTTAAATAAATGGCAACTATTTTAATTTGCTTAGGTTGAAACTTATGTGAAGTAGGTTGTCTCATAATTAGGCAATCAATTTATTAGGCTATCATATAGGTTAAACTGTCATTCTAGTCTAGCACTGTTATGTATAATAAAAACTTTTCTACTTTAACAAGTAAATCTATCCTCAATCCTTAACTCTGCTTCTTTTGGGTTCACATGTAGACAAGTCACCTGCAGACTGATTTTTGTTTATTCTCAAATTTAACATGCCCAAAATTAGCTTATCAAATGGCCTTTCCGTTTCTTCCCTCCTTCTGAAATATCCCATCTCTTACTATACCAGTAACTATTTTGTAACTTTCGCAGGTGAGATTACTGGCCATTTTTTGTTCTTCCTTCCCCATATGTTATATCACCTGTCATCAATGTTGCTACAACTTCTTCCTCTAAAAAACGTGCCTATGGGCTTCCCTGGTGGCGCAGTGGTTGAGAGTCTGCCTGCCGATGCAGGGGACACGGGTTCGTGCCCCGGTCTGGGAAGATCCCACATGCCGCGGAGTGGCTGGGCCCGTGAGCCATGGCTGCTGAGCCTGCGCGTCCCGCAACGGGAGAGGCCACAACAGTGAGATGCCCGCGTACAGGAAAAACAACAACGACAAAAAAAAAACATGCCTATAATTTTGTCTTCCTGTCACTTTCACTGTCATTTTAGTCCAGGTCTTCATCAGCTTATTTCCTTTCTCTTTATATCCATGATGAGATTTAATTAATGAAACAATGATATACATATAAAAATAAATTTGGAGGATATATATAATATGTTCTGGGAGTTGAAAGTCTAATTAGAAGCAATAGTTTAAAATAGTAAGAGTTTCAAATCTGACTAGTCTTCTTTCATATTAATTTAAATCATCTTAAATTGATTTGGTTAGATCAATGAAAAAACTCTTTTTACCCTTTACTCAGTTTTTCAAAAACTTTTTCTTAAACCAGTCTATGCACTTGTTAATAGTTGAGCTATCTTCTCTGATGCTTTTATCTACTTTGTCTCATGGCTCACTATTCATATTTTCCTAGGATTGTGATTTTCACCGCTTTTTCTGTATTTTGTGTGCTCTTCAAATGTAGACAGGTCCGGGGTTTCCACCTAGACTTTTTAATCTTCCCACATACCCCTTTCTTTCTTTTCCTGTCTTATTTATACTATCTCCCAGGAAATATCTACTGCCCCCAGTACATCACCTATTATTTCTGTGTGTGAACCTTTGGGTGTGGCCTATTTCCTGGGTTCTAATCTCATTATCCTGCTGCACAACACTAGGAAGTACTCACAGCATTTCCTGTTAGCCTTTTAACCTTTTCCTGTTAACTTTTTAACCTTTTCCTGTTAACCTTTTCTTTTGACAGATATTCAGAAATTCTAGATCCAGATGTAAAATTTTAAGGTACCCTCTAATAGTACCCTCTAACAGTAAGAATTAATTGAGCATAGCCTTTAGTATATAACCACATTTGCATAGACAGGTGGACTTTTTAAAAAAAAAATTTCCACTTGAAGCATTTTTGTTTGTCACAACACCTGGTAAGTAAAGCAAATATTTTGATTCCCATTTTATGAATGAGGAGGCTACGAATGAACATCTTTAGGAAACTTGCCCAGTCTTTTGAATTGCATGATGATGTTTCCCACTATTTTATCCTGCTTTTCTTATCTTGAAATAAACTCTTCAAATTAACCAATAATGATTCTATTCTATTCTAGCTTTTGGTTCTCTATCATTGTTGACAATGCTATATTTTAACTTACCAAACTAAAAATACTGACCCTTATTTATAAGACTTATAAGAAAGTGCAGACATAATCATGACTTGCATAAGCATTACATTTTGTTTTAAACAGTTTATTTTTTATTTTTTTAGTTTTTTTTATTTATTTTTTTTTGCAGTACGCAGGCCTCTCTCACTGTTGTGGCCTCTCCCATTTCAGAGCACAGGCTCCGGACGCGCAGACTCAGTGGCCATGGCTCATGGGCCCAGCCGCTCCGCGGCATGTGGGATCTTCCAGGACCGGGGCATGAACCCATGTCCCCTGCATCGGCAGGCGCGCTCTCAACCACTGCGCCACCAGGGAAGCCCTATTTTTTTAGTTTTTTAAAGTCCTATAATGTAATGAGTTTAATCATCTGTAATCATTTCTATTTCCCTTATCTATTCCCCCACTGATTCGTGTATTCTTTGAAGACAGGGACAAGATTTTGAAAATATTATTCTTCTTCCTCACTTCGTCTGTACAATATGATGTTGTTGACTGTGTTTCCACCTCCACCCTCGCCAAACTTCATGTCGGGACCCTAATCCCCAGTATGCGTGTATTTGGAAATAGGTCCTATCAGAAGGTGACAAAAGTTAATTAAGGTCATGGGGTGAGCCCCTGATCTCATGGGACTGGTGCCCTTATAAGTAGAAGAGATACCAGGGCTCCCACTCCTCCATCTGGGACACAGTGAGAAGGCAGATGACCCTCTGCAAACAAAGGAGAGTGCTCTCTCCACGAACCAAATCCATTAGTACCTTCATCCTGGATTTTCGAGCCTCCAGAACTACGAGAACATATATTTCTGTTTAAGCCATCCAGTCTTTGTATTTTGTTATGGCAGCCAAGCAGACTGAAACACTCAACAAATTGACAGTTTCCTTTTTTAATTGGAGAATTATTAATGTGGGGCAGGAAAGGGAGGAAAATACCATAGCCAACAAAATATTCTAGTTTTATGTTTTTAAAGTGTATATCAGAGTTGAACTCATAGTTTAAACTAAATGTTACCCTGAAGTTACATTTTCTAAAACTATCTTTGCCCACTGAATCAATGAAATGTATCTTAAATGTAAATATTCTATATATAAGCATATGATTTAAATGTGGCATATTAGAAATATCTAATGAAAAGTATGAGTTGTTATAAGACTTGCACTTATGAAAGTGATGAGAAAAAAGAAAACATTTCTTTGAAATATATTTAAGGACTAATATGGATTCCAAGAGGATAAAACCATAGATAATATAGGTAATATATTATTGGCTACCTATGTTTTAAATATTTTAAAAGAAAATGGATCACAAAGAACTTGTGTATAGTAGGATTCCAAGATCTATAAAATGGATAACAAAGAGTAGAGTGTGTTGGGGGGCGAGGGGGACACAGAGAAGTGCCTTTTTCCCCACCTAATCATGGTTAGATCAGAATACAAAACCATTACTTTAATCTTTACCTAAATCAAAGAATCTATAGTATCTGTTCTTTAACTTCAAATATATTAATTTTCATATCTTTCCTAAATGGTCTTTAAAATGTGTTTATGAAGATTAATTATATATTTAAGAGAATTCATGATGTGTTTTCAAGTGAAAGAAACTTAAGAATAAAAATCAATATTGGTATATACCTCAAGGAAGCTGAATTTTAATAACACACCTTTTTGCTTAGTCCCATTTTTGGGGTGTATATGAATCTTCTCTCCCAAACAAATGTTTCATAACATCTCAATTTGCTAGCTAATGAGCCCCTTTGATCTCATTCGGGAAACTGCAAATTCTCTGTCCTTTCTTATTTAGGACTTAAGGCAAAAATTAAGTCTCAAAATTGCTAATGCAAGAAGTATATTTGTAGGTCAAATGTTTTATATGCAAATTATGAAAAGAGTCTTGGACTTAAAGAAAAATATTATATCAAAATACTCTGTTTTGACTTTTAGAGATTTCAGTTGTCTTTAATAGCATAGGCATTATTTAAAAATTTTAGAAAGCCCTTCTTACTGGAATTTCACTTACCTAAAACTTCACTTTTTAAATTTGATCTTTTTGGAAGATCAAAACAAAGATTACCACTTTACCAGCTAGTAATAAAAATTTTTTAAATTAAATTGAATATGACTTAAAATGTTGCCATAGAGAATCAAAATTGAATGTTTATTTTTAAAATCTAATTCTTTTTTTAAACATCTTTATTGGAGTATAATTGCTTTACAGTGGTGTGTTAGTTTCTGCTTTATAACAAAGTGAATCAGCTATACATATATATATATCCCCATATCTCCTCCCTCTTGCGTCTCCTTCCCATCATCCCTATCCCACTCCTCTAGGTGGTCACAAAGCACTGAGCCGATCTCCCTGTGCTATGTGGCTGCTTCCCACTAGCTATCTATTTTACATCTGGTAGTATATATAAATCCATGCCACTCACTCACTTCATTCCTGATCTGATTCTTTATATGAGGAAGGGTTTTTTTTCAAATTTTTTTAACAATTTTTCCCTGATATAGTGGGTTGAATGGTGCTCCCCCTCTGGAATTTGTGAATGTGACCTTAATTGGAAAGAGAGCCTTTGCATATGTAATAAAGAATCTCTGAGGACTTCCCTGGTGGCACAGTTGTTAAGAATCTGCCTGCCAATGCAGGGGACACAGGTTTGAGCCCTGTTCCTGGAAGATCTCACATGCTGTGGAGCAACTAAGCTGGTGTGCTACAACTACTGAGCCTGTGTTCTAGAGCCCGCGAGCCACAACTACTGAGCCTGTGTGCCACAACTACTGAAGCCCATGCTCCACAACAAGAGAAGCCACCACAATGAGAAGCCCATGCATTGCAACAAAAAGTAGCCCCCACTTGCTGCAACTAGAGGAAGCCCGCATGCAGCAATGAAGACCCAGTGCAGCCAAAAATAAATTAATTAATTAAAAAAAAAATCTCTGGATGATATCATAGTGGATTATCAAGGTGGGCCCTAAATCAAATGACAAATGCCCTTATAAGAGACACACAGAGTAGAGACTCAAAGAGAAGGCCACATGAAGGAGACAGACATTGAAGTAATACAGCCACCAGCCAAGGAATGCCTAGAGCCACCAGATGTTGGAAGAAGTAAAGGATTCTTCCTTAGATCCTTTAGAGTGAACATGGTCATGCCAAACCTTGATTTTTGAACTTCTGACCTCCAAAACAGAGTGAGAATAAATAGCTGTTTTTTGAAGCCATCATGTTTGTGGTAATTTTTACAGAAGGCCTGGGAAACATATATACTTGGTGAGTTCCCAGTTTTGATAGTTCTCTTCTTTATATTACTGGTCTAAAACAAAGTTAGAAAATGTTATAATGATGCTTGCAAATCCTATTGAATCTCCATTTCAAATCTATTCTTTTGATTAGAATCCTGTTCAAAGGGCAGAAAAAGTAAGTCAAGTTATGTGATTATAGATCCCTAGACATTTGCAAGCAAAAAACCTTGCAAATAACAATGCCATCACTTAATATTGTAGAGAAAATTAACTTGAGAAACCCAATGACCTGCTACAGCTCACAAACCTACACTGAACGCCAGCTTTTGTATGAACCCATTTGCAATGTAAGCAAATGTCCCTACTACTCACAGCTGATGTTACAGATTACTGCTTTTAGTATGCTAAGGCTGCCATAACAAAACAGCACAGACTGAGTAGCTTAAACAACAGACATTTATTTTCTCACAGTTTTGGAGCCTGGAAGTCCATGATCATGCTGAGAGTTCTCGTTTGTCAATAGTCGCTTTCTCACTATGTCCTCACCTGAGCCCTCCTCTGTGTTTGCATGGAAAAAGGGGCTGTGCTCTGGCCTCCTTCTTTTCTTTTCTTTTTTTTTTTTTTTTGCCTGTGCCATTTGGCCACATGCCCCCGCAGTGGAAGCCTGGAGTCCTAACCACTGGACAGCCAGGGAATTCCCTGGTCTCCCTTCTTATAAGGACATTAATCCTACTGGATTAGGGCCCCACCCCTATGATCTAGTTTAATCTTAATTAACTCCTTGTAGACCCTATCTCCAAATATAGGTCTTACAGGGTCACACTGGGGGGTTAGTGTTGCAAAATATGAATTTTGGGGAAACAATTCAGTTAATAATACCCCTTTTACTGTGCTTAGGTAAAAGCACATCATAGTGCTTCATTAATTTTGAAAGTGGGAGAACTGAAACAATTAATTGGATATAAGTTCTGTCTCTTTATCAAAACCTTTTAGATGGACCTGACTTGAAATCTAAGTCATGCCCAAAGAAGACCTAATTATCTTTATTCATAGGAATCATCTTTGAAGTAGTTATCAAAAACAAAGGCAAACTCCAAAACTTTTCAGTTATGACTATAATTTTCAGTCAAAATAATAAACTGTTCTGTATAATTGCACTTATAAGACATGCATATAGGAATTCCATAGTAGATATGAAAGGAAGAGAAACTAAAGGGGATGGAAAAAATACGAACATTTTTAGCTCATTTAAGAGCTAGTTCCTCTTGATGTCTTTTACTGCTGTACTCACCCTAATTTTTTTCTTTTGTCACCATGAATTGTGCTCAGTCTTCTGAAAACTCTGCCTGATTGAGGATTTTTATATAGGCAGGGAAGGTCAGTTATGGATATTTTCACCCTTTTTGCCAGAAAGAACAGAAAAGAGTCTTCAAAATTTATAATAAACAGAGCGACCTTTGGGGATCAAAACAGTCTCTTAGATTCAATGACAGGTGTCTTTCCCAATCTTAGCTTCACAACTTCCACAGTCACATCAGCTACTTACTCTGAGCAGGGAGTCACTGTTCCTGCTGTCAGAGTGTCTAAGAAAAAAGAAAAATGGCATAGCTCCTACAGGCATATACTGTACCTGCCAATTTAACAAAATGAAAATGAGGATGATATGTAGTGTCCACAGGGTATTAAGTTATTTTTTCTCTCTCTCTACTCCTTTCTCTATTTTTTTGTCTGAATACCTTATATTCCCTTTTCTCCCTCAATATATTTTCTCTGAGCCTTTGTCCTCTCTTGTCACTCAGATAGGTGTATCAGAATCAGAACTGGAGAGTCCCAAATCAACACCTTTGGTATTTCAGCAGACAAGGAAGTACAGATAATAACTTCAGTAAAGTGCCCTGTTCCTTATTGCATGAAATTAGAACAAACATCAGTCCATGAGACGAGCTGCTTCAATTTGTTGTAATGTGAAATAGAAGATGGTCAGGCCATCTTAGGTAGAATGGAAGCAAGAGGAATTGTACTTCTGAATTCACTGAAATTTATTGTTTAATCACTTTACTCGAAGGAGTTTACACAAGGTATTTACAGTTTCATTTGAACAAAAGGCTTACTGACCTGAAGTTTGAAAATCCAGACTTGGTTTGAGTGCCCATGAGCTCAATGAAATATATAAGCCTATCTTATAAAGATGTAATTACTTGTGTTTTTTAGGTAATATCTTAAATACACATATCTAAAATAGGGTATTTTGTATAAGGTATAGAAGTTACACATTTTTAAATGATGGGAAATTAAAAAAAAACATTTGTAGTCATACTAATAAAACAAGTTAACTAATGAGTTAAAAAAATTTTATTGGATTATCTTCCAAATATAAGTATTTATTCTGAAAAGCAAAATAATACATGCACAGAAAGGAATTGTCTTACCTGTTCTAAGCACACCTAATGAAGTTGCCTTAAAAACATACGTAAGGGCTTCCCTGGTGGCGCAGTGGTTGAGAGTTCGCCTGCCGATGCAGGGGACACGAGTTCGTGCCCCGGTCCGGGAAGATCCCACATGCCGCGGAGCAGCTGGGCCCGGGAGCCATGGCCGCTGAGCCTGCGCGTCCGGAGCCTGTGCTCCGCAACGGGAGAGGCCACAACAGTGAGAGGCCCGCGTACCGCAAAAAAAAAAAAAAAATATGTAAGAATTTGACCTTAAAGTCCATCTATGGGAATGGTGGAATTAATTATATATGCACAGTATCTCTCAGATCTTTAAAAATAATGGATCAGCTTTTAGACTTTGAAAAAACTCTACTGCACTATTCTTAGGATATACTTGATAAATAATCATACATTCTTTGTCTAGGTAATATAGTCTCTGGTAGGTAATTTAATACATTTTAGGTTGTCAATCAAAATAATGAAACATTAACAAATTATGCTCTTGAGTTATACATTATAAATGTGATTGCTAACAATAATATACACTATTATGTGTGTTACAACTATATGGGAAAAAAATGAGAAAAAAATCTCCCTTTGTAGACAGCTCATTCCATCTTCAAATATCGAGATAGGCCTTCCTGAAAAACAGAAAAGTTCATTTCTTCTTTGATCAAGACATAAGATTCTCAAAGGAGTATGTGCATATGTGTGTAAGAGAGAGACATTCAATGACTTAAATGCTTTGTTTCTTCCATAAGCTCACTAATTAAACTTAGTATTTGCATTGCTCTTAATTGTTAAGAAGTAATCAACATATATTTTGCTTTGGAAGGATCCCACCTATTTATCGAAACAAGACAGATTTGGTCATTTTTAATGTATTCAACCAATGTTTACTTTCATCATTTAATATGTAAGTTATGCTAAATGTTGCTGTGATATATATAGCAGAAACTCTGATGACCCTCTCCTAAAAATGGTAAATTGGTAGAGGACAATATGATATGGGATAATTACAAATTATGGTTGCATGTAATGTGTACTGTATGAGTAATAGAATGTAGAAGCACATAGAGTTATTGAGCATTATTAGTCAATGTGCTGAATGGGAAAATATAGGTCAAACCTTCTCTCTCCACATGCATATACTTAACATACCTACAAGTATTTAGTTATTGGTATATAGTATAGTTATATATAAAACAGAATTCTGTTGTTCTCCTTATGACCATATTCACTCCAGGACCTATTTCTTGGCAACTTATAATAGTGTCTTTCCTTAATTTTTTGCTCAAACCAAGGGCAAATACCTTTTGCTGTTGCAGCGTACCAGCTTGGTTAGTCATATACCATGGGTTCCCTGCTGGCCACCACTCTAGTGCTTCACTGGAAATTGCATTTTCATGTACCAAAGCTTTTTCTCTTCCCTACCTCCTACCAACTGTCGGCATATCCCATTGTGATCCATGTTCCTCTTAGTGCTCTGAACACAAATTCAGAGTTGATGTTCTGGCTAAAGTCCAGGACCTCATTACAGGTAAACACATCTGGCAAGTTAAAGCTAATTTTTACTTCATGTGAGGCTAATAAAAACTGTTCAAGAGTTTACAGCATGGTGACTTTAGTCAACTGTCTTTGATTCAAATGAACCAGAAAAGGAATCAATGGTACAGCCAAGGAATGGAGTAAATGTGTCTTATCATTAAATATCTGGCATCTGGAAGCAGGGTTGTTTATTAGCTGTGTGACTCTGGATTAGTTATTTAACATTTTTGTGCCTCAATACCTTTTATTTATATCAATGGTTTTCAACCCTCACGACCTATGATACATTTAGCAATATCTGGAATCATTTTATTTGTGGGTGCTACTGTCATCTGCTGGTACAGGTTAGCTATGATGCTTGACCATCCTACAATGAGGAAGACAGCCCTGCACAACAAAGAATTATCCAACCCAAAAATGTCAATTAGAGCCAAGGTTCAGAAACCCTGATTTATATAATGACCACTAGAACATCTTGTCTATATAGGGCCCTATAAGATGACAGGCAAGTCTTCATATATTTCTGCAAAGGTCTAAACATTCTCTCTGTACAGTTCCCCTCCTCCCCTGAGTCTTATTTCTTTCTCTCCAAACTCATTCTGATGCACTCCCACTGGGCCTGGGGTGCCAGGAATGCTCCTGCCTTAGGATGCTTACTCCTGATGCTCTTTCTTCTAGAAGAAATATTCCCTCCAGATATCTGAATAACTAACTCTTTTCTTTTCCTTCAAATTAGTGTTCATATGTGAGCTTCCCCATGGGAGCCTGCCTTGATCACCCTGCTTAAAATTACACCCACCAATCCCCAAGGATAATATATACACATATATTCCTGATATACTCCTATTTCTTTTATTGTCCAATATCACTTAACCCCTTATACAATATATATATATCTTCATTGGTTATTGATTGTTTGAATGTAAGCTTCAAGGAGGCAGTGACTTATGTCTTTTCTGCCCATTGTGTCCCAAGAACATGATATGTGCACAGTAGATTTTTAATACATATTAGTTGAATGTGACTGACTCCATTAAACACAAATATATTTAATAACTAAATGATTTTAATTTTGAGTGCTTTACATATCAGTCATCTAGTAAGCAAAAAAAACCCAATATATGTTATGATTACCTATTACACAAAATAACAATGTTCAACTTACTACATTATTGTAGGTACAAAAGGAAAGAAAGCTATTGGCACCACTGAAATGAAGAAAGATTTAGAGATTATATCTCTTTAAGTGTATGTGAGGTTAAACATGAAAATTATCTGATATGTTCTTTTGCTTCTCAGATCAGACAGGACATCTCCATCTTTAGTTTGGAAATACCTTCTAGATTAGCACTGGCTTTCTTTCTCCTCAATTTCCCTTCAATACTACATCCTGTACTCTAATGGTATCTTACCAAGAATCTTATTTTTGCAAACCAACATTCTAACAGTTTACCTAATTTTTATGTCATTGTACCTGGGTTCTGATAACCATTTATTCTTTTGGGTAAGAGCTGTAGTGATAGGGAAAATTCTTTACCTTGCTATGCAAAATCCATAATTCCACACATCAGTAACTGGGAATTGACATAGAAAATTATATACTTTCCAGTTTGTACATTAAAATTTGCATAAAAGATTGAACAATTGAACTCTCCTGGTTAATTATAATAAATGTTCACTAACCTTCCCAAACAAGTAGGTTTCTTACTCTGACTCTCAACAATTAGGAATCTCTGGAAAATGTAGTATTTATTAGAAACTTTAGCAGCATCAACTCACTAATTATTTTAATGGAACCTTATTCACTTCCAAGTTGTAAAACATTGCCAGAGAAAGCCATATGAAATGAGGTACCTTGTTTTGATATCGTTTATTCATGTAACAAGTATTCTTAATCCAGATTTACCACTGAGTGTTGGTATGAACAAATTTCATCTCATAATGTACTAGAAAGTAAATTTCCTAATGACTCTACAAAAGGCAAATGATTAGCAAAATAAAGTAACTTCCTTACAAACATTTCATTTTGCACCAAATCCCATAATAGAATCTATATGATCTCAGATTATTATCTCAGACTATTTGCCTAATTCTTTAGTCTAACTCTATTCCCTTGTTATCTAGACAAAATGGATAATTTTACTTGTGACATTCTCTACTAACTGATTGCTTCCCCCTTGCCCTTTTCAGTATTTGAAAGTGTAGCCATGGGAGGAAAAAAGAAGCAAACCTTATTTGTACACACATATGGTGTGTATTTTTTTTATTACAAACCCTTGTGCGTTGCAAACTAACATTACCGACACCTTAAAACTATTGATTTAAAAATGTCAGGGAATCAAGAAATACCTGCCATGCATACTTGAAATGCTGAAGCCATGAAGGCTTCCAAAGTTATACTTATCTAAATTAGCAATCCCTTCCACAATTCAGATCTAATTTGAATTGTTATGAAGCAGCCCTAATTGCACCACCTTCTGTATCCAACTAGTGAGTGACTCTTGCTTTCATTACCCACCTCTAGCTGCTGAGAGTAAATTACGTACTCAACCTAGGGTGATTTGCTCTATTAAGGCAAAATGGTGACATACTGATTAAATTTAAACTGTCAGATTATATTTCATTTATTTCACTTTCTGGGGAGTATAGCCAGTAATCTTTTCCTCTCATATGTCCATTGAAACTTTTGTCTTTAGAAACTAGAAACAACTATGCTAAATATGAATTTCAAGCTATTAAAATAGAATTTAAATAGAAGAATGTAATTTTTCTAAAAAGGACTCACTGTCATAAAAGCCTAAAGGTTGGTTAAAAATTCATAGGGCTGCAGGAATTGAGTTCATGCCCCTATGTTTGTGGAAGTGGGTATATATTTAAATGTCAACATTTTATCTTGTTCAGCAGCTCTCAAGCTTTTTAATCTTCTCTGAGATTCTTTTATGTCACCTTACCCCTGGCTGTCTGAATAGCAAGGATAAGAATTCTCTAAATTTGTTATCTTTTTTGTGGAGTACCTCCATCTTTAAAAGTTAAAGGATAAATGTGGAATGTGAAAAATCCTGAGATGTTAAGAAGTCTAGTATAATCCAGGATGCAGATTTAGCAATATTTTTTTCTAATCTCTAAAAGTAAATTTCAATTGCAGTCTTCATAGTTTCATTATGACCTCTCATGGTGACCCAATAGTATTTTGGAAAGAAAAATGATTTAGTAAACTTAAGGAATTAAAACACTTTAAAAATTACTACAATGTAATACTTCTTCCAGGTTCTTTGTATAGGAGAAAATATCATTTTTCTAGGCTGTTTTAAATGTAAATCATTATTTGGAAAAGTCTTCTTTAATTACATACAAAGATGAAATATTGAACAGAGTGATTTCTCCAAAAGGTTTCTTCCGTATTAAGGGCAAATTGTGAAGGCTTATAGCGTTGTGTGTGCCTTAGAAAGGAGGTGACAAACCTAAACATTTTGGCAGAGGACAGTAATTGTGAGATTGTCAGTGTGAGTTAGAAATAATAAAATAAAACAGGTTTCCTAATGAAATTTAGACACCAGAAATGTAAAATTTTGTCTGTTGAGATTTTTTAGTAACAAGTTTTAGCTACAGTTTTTGGCCAACGTACTTCCCATTAATCTAAAAAGGCTTAGAGTGTGTTTTAAGAGAAGTATTTCCTCTACCATGTATTTAAAATATTTCTATCCCTTGTTTCATCTTTCCACTTACATGTCATGTCAAGTACTAAGTGTTGAACATATTCCCTTTATAATACATCTAAGCCTACAGTTCATTTCTAAAGTAGTAACAGTTAACCACGATTTTGATTTCTGGAAGTCCCATACCATAACTCTGAATTTGGGAGATTTTAGCAAGATATTTTGGCATTCACACTCTAAAACTTTTAATGCCGAATTTAACACTAAATATAATATTTATTTTTTTCTCATTTATTCTTATTTGTATTTCTTCCTTGACTCTTTTCCTTCTCACATTTCTATTTTTTAGGTTTCATGGAAACATAACCTCTGTGGTCTTAATATATCTTTTTATTGAGTACTAATAGTAATGACAGCAAAGAAGTGAACACTATAAAATAAAATGACTTAGAAAAAACAAGACATGTATTGCTAGCTACTGCTCTGTGACTGTGGTTTTCAAAGCAATCTCTTGTCTTCTGCCAATGTTAAGACAGCCATTAGTTAGTGATATAATTTTAAAAAAAAAGACTTATGAAGGTCCAAATGGAAACCTATATTTGATTATTTTCCAAAGTTTTGTATTGATCCTTATATCAAGGGAAGTTTCTTGTTGATATATCAATGTAGCACTCTATTTTTTATATGCATCTTAAGTTACTATGAAATAAAATGAAAGACCTTACTCCATGCGGTCAATCACATTATTTTAATGGTGCTTTATTCCTTGGGTAACTATTCAAAAGCAACAGCTTTACTGTAAGATTGTTCAACTTGATATTTAAACTCGATATGTAGCTTATCAGGTTACCACATGACATTCATGTTTACTGAGGAAATGTGAGTGTTTAATAAGAAAAAATAAGAATGGGAACCGTAGAAATAACAACTTTAAAACTCCAGGGAGACAAAAAATCTTTGGGTCCCAAAGGACAGTGGGTAACTCATCACAGGTAGAAAATAGAAGCTTAAGTGGACAGAAGCATGGTTCCTAGATTGCCTTCATCTTACACTTTAAATAGGCTAGTAACTCTCATGTATAATATGTTGCTTGAGGGTAAAGTTTGTAGCCAGTTAGTCCTGTGTTTAAATTTCATTTCCACAGTGTATTCATGTGGCTTTGGAAAAGTTATTTAATATCCCTGGAGCAGTATCCTGTTTTGTAAAATGAGGATATTAATACCAATTTCATAGGATTATTGAAAGGATGAAATGAGCAGAATTTACTGTTTGAATTGTTAAGAACATGGGTAATGTTAGAGTTAGAGAGGGTGACTTTGAACTCTGATTTTTCTGGCTTCATCAGTAATAAACTATATTCTTGGAGCAAGTTATTTAACCTCTTTGAGCCCCATATATATCATATAAGTGCTAATATTTCCTTTGCATTTGATTTTTACAATCCTTCTACTATAGAGTGAATGTGTCCCTCAATTCATATGTTGAAACCTATTCTCTCAATGTGATGATATTTGGAGGTGGGACCTTTAGGAGGTAACTAATGTTCTTATAAAAGAGACCCAAAAGAGTTTCCTTGCCCGTTTCACCATGTAAGGAAACAGGGAGAAGACAGCCATATAAAAACCAGAAACAGATCCTCACCAGACACTGAATTTGCCAGTATCTTGATCTTGGACTTCCCAGCCTTGAACTATGAGAAATAAATTTCTGTTGTTGAAAAGCCACCCAGTGTATGGCATTCTGTTATAGCAGCCTGAACAAACTAAGGCACTTTTATAAAGATTAAATAAGATGGTTATATTCATTTTCAATTGATAATGCATCAACACATACTTAGTGGCTTAAAACAATATCCGCTCATTATCTCAGAGTCTGGGGGTCAGGAGTTTGGTCATGGCTACCTGGGCCCTCCACTCAGGGTCTCATAAGGCTACAATGTAGGTGTTACCCAACCTATTTCTTTCTGAAATTTGTGGTCCTCTTCAAAGCTCATGTAGTTGTTGGCAGAATTCATCTTCTTATGGTTATAGGACTGGCATCTGTTTTTTTTCTAGCTCTTAGTTTGGGGATACTCACACAGGCCCTTTCATAATATAGCAGCTTACTTCTTCAAGGTCAGCAAGATAATTTCTCTTCAGAAATGGCCCTGCCCATCTTTTAAGAGTTTTCACCTAATTAAGTAGGTCAACTCAGAAAAATTTCCCTTTCTACTCCAAAAGATTTTAATCCTCAATTATAGCTGCAAAATTCCTTCATCTTTGCCTTATACTGTAACTTAATCATGGTAGTGATATCCCATCATATTCACACATCCCAACCAAACTCAAGTGAATGATTATGTAAAGCAAGATAGGAAATCTTGGGGACAGTATTAGAATTTTGCCTACTGTTTTTATGAAGAAAAAGTAATTAGCACAGAATCTGACAAGTAGTGACTATGTAGTATGTTAGCTAGTATCATGTAACGTACTTAGCCCAAGGTAAGAACTCCCTAAAGAAAACCATTACAATCATGACTATTTAAATTTCTCAGTGACTTGATAAAATGTATTTTCCTTGTTGACATATTCAGTCCCAATAACAGTTGCATTGTAATCAATCAGAGTTTAATACCTTCCTTGATGAATTGGGAATTCTGTACTTTTAGTACAGAATTTAATCTCAAAAGAAAAATCATATATTGGCTACTTGTATCTTGATGTTTATTATTTCACCTGGACAAATAAAAAAAATAAGTCATTTTATGGAGAGAAGCTCATGAACATCAGAATAATTCAGTATTATATTTATCTGGTATTGGAAATGTTATGTGCCAGTTCAGTTAACTTTTCAACTCTGTACTGAATGTCATATACAGTGTCTCTGTTCCTTTGGTACTTGGTTAATCTAAAAAGTCAATATAAATTTTGATTTTCAAAATTAAATTTCTGCTAAGTGGTGAAAATATTAATTTATAAAGACTACCCTGACTGACTTGTATTCAAATCATCAAAAGCCCACTTCACACTGTGATGTATTAAGCGGCAATCAATTGTTGGAGAAATGGTCTCTGATTCTCCTTAGCGAAACACCATCTCTTTTCAATTTCTTACAAATTGTGCCATATATTTCAAACATTCTTTGAGCATAGTAATTTCTAGTTATGTAAAAAGGATATTCTATGTTTATTTTCTTAGCACTATGTTGATTATTTTTCTGTTTATAATTTTCTGATGACTATATTAGAGAAGATCTTTTTTCTGTTTATAATTTTCTGATGACTATATTAGAGAAGATATTTTGATTCCCAGAAAAAATTTACAGCAGCATTGAGTTTAAATAGCAGCCCCACTTAAAGTCATTTTCTAAAATTATAGCTCTAATATGAGCTAAAAGCAGAGCTAGGGTCCTACACTTTGTAATGTTGAGCACCTTTTATATACCTGTTGTTCATTTATATGTCTTCTTTGGAAAAATGTCTATTCAGATCATCTGCCCATCTTTTAATTGGATGGTTTGTTTTTCTCCTATTGAGTTGTGTGAGTTATTTAACTATATTGGATATTAACCCCTTATCAGATATGATTTGAAAATATCTCTTTACTTTCAGTAGGTGACCTTTTCATTTTATTGATGGTTTCTTTGCTGTGCAGAGCTTTTCAACTTGATGTAGTTCCAATTGTTTATTTTTACTTTTGTTGCCTTTGCTTTTGCTGTCAAATCTAAAAATTGATCATCATCAATGAGTTCACAGGGATTACTGCCTGTATTTCTGCTAGGAGTTTTATGGTTTCAGGTCTTAAATGTAAGTCTTTAATCCATTTTGAGTAGATTTTTGTGTATGGTGAGAAATAGGGGTTCAGTTTCATTTTTTGCATGTAGCTGTACAGTTTTACAAACAACATTTATTGAAGAGACTGTCCTTTCCCCAGTGTATATTCTTGACCCCTTGACTATAAATTAAGTGACCATATACACATAGGTTTATTTCTGGGCTCTGTATTCTGTTCAATTGATCTATGTCAGTTTTTATGCCAATGCCATACTCTTTTGATAACAATATTTTTGTAATATAGTTTGATATCAGGAAGTATGATGTCTCGGATTTGTTCTTTATCAAGATTTCCCTATTTGGGGTCTTTGTGGTTCCATGCTTATGTCTATTTCTGTGAAAAATGTGAAATTTGAAATTTTTGAAATTGAAATTTTTATAGGGATTATATTGAATCTGTAGATTGCTTTGGGTAGTATGAACATTTCAACAATATTCTTCTAATATTACATGAACATGGAATATCTTTCATTTATTTGTATACTTTTCAGTTCCTTTCATCATTATCATAGTTTTCTGTGTACAGATCTTTAATCTCCTCAGTTAAATTTATTTCTAAGTATTCTTTCTTGATGAAATTTTATGTGGCATTATTTCCTAAATTTCCTTCTGATAGTTTGTTTATAGTGTATGAAAATGCAACTGATTTTTTTTCACATCTTTATTGGAGTACATATGCTTTACAATGTTGTATTAGTTTCTGCTGTACAACAAAGTGAATCAGCTATATGTATACATATATCCCCTTATCCCCTCCCTCTTGAGCCTCCTTCTCACCGTCCCGATCCCATCCCTCTGGGTCGTCACAAAGTACTGAGGTGATCTCCCTGTGCTATGGAGCAGCTTCCCACTAGCCATCCATTTTACATTTGGTAGTGTATATACGTCAGTGCTACTTTCTCACTTCATCCCAGCTTCCCCTTACCCCTTTGTCCTCAAGTCTGTTCTCTATGTCTGCATCTTTATTCCTGCCCTGCCACTCGGTTCATCAGTACGGCTTTTAAAAATTCCATACATATGCGTTAACATATGGTATTGTTTTTTCTCTTTCTGACTTACTTCACTCTGTATGACAGATTCTAGGTCCATCCACCTCACTACAAATAACAATTTCGTTTCTTTTTATGGCTGAGTAATATTCCATTGTATATATGTGCCTCATCTTCATTATCCAGTCATCTGTATATAGACATTTAGGTTGCTTCCATGTCCTGGCTATTGTAAATAGTGCTACAATGAACATTGTGGTACATGTATCTTTTTGAATTATGGTTTTCTCAGAGTATATGTCCAGTAGTGCGATTGCTGGGTCATATGGTAGTTCTATTTTTAGTTTTGTAAGAAAACTCCATACTGATCTCCATAGTGGCTGTATCAATTTACAAACCCACCAACAGTGCAGGAGGATTCAGCTTTCTCCACACCCTCTCCAGCATTTATGGTTTGTAGATATTTTTGATGATGTCTATTCTGACCGGTGTAAGGTGATATCTCATTGTGGTTTTGATTTACATTTCTCTAACAATTAGTGATGCTGAACATCTTTTCATGCATTTATTGGCCATCTGTATGTCTTTGGAGAAATGTCTATTTAGGTGTTCTGCCCATATTTGTACTGGGTTGTTTTTTTCTTTGATATTGAGCTACATGTTCTGCTTGTATATTTTGGAGATAAATCCTTTGCCAGTTGCTTCATTTGCAAATATTTTCTCACATTCTGAGGGTTGTCTTTTGTTCTTGTTTATGGTTTCCTTTGCTGTGCAAAAGCTCTTAAATTTCATTAGGTCCCATTTGTTTATTTTTGTTTATATTTCCCTTACTCCAGGAGGTGGGTCAAAAAGGATCTTGCTGTGATTTATGTCAAAGAGTGTTCTGCCTAAGTTTTCCTCTTAAGAGTTTTATAGTGTCTGGCCTTACATATAGGTCTTTAATCCATTTAGAGTTTATTTTTGTGTATGGTGTTATGGTGTGTTCTAATTTCAACCTTTTACATGTAGCTGTCCATTTTCCCAGCACCACTTATTGAAGAGGCTGTCTTTTCTCCATCATATATTCTTGCCTCCTTTGTCAAAGATAAGGTAACCATATGTGTTTAGATTTATCTCTGGGCTTTCTATCCTGTTCCATTGATCTATGTTTCTGTTTTTGTGCCAGTACCATACTGTCTTGATTACTGTAGCTTTGTAGTATAGTCTGAAGTCAGGGAGTCTGATTCTTCCAGCTCCGTTTTTCTTTCTCAAGATTGCTTTGGCTATTTGGGGGTATTTTGTATTTCCATACAAATTGTAAAATTTCTTGTTCTAGTTCTGTGAAAAATGCCATTGGTAATTTGATAGGGATTGTGTTGAACCTATTGAATGCTTTGAGTAGTATAGTCATTTTCACAATATTGATTCTTCCAATCCAGGAGCGTGGTATATCTCTCCATCTGTTTATGTTATCTTTGATTTCTTTCATCAGTGTTTTATAGTTTCTGAGTACAGGTCTTTTACCTCATTAGGTAGGTTTATTCCTAAGTATTTTATTCTTTTTGTTGCGATGGTAAGTGAGATTGTTTCCTTGATTTCTCTTTCTGATTTTTGTTGTTAGTGTTTAGGAATACAAAAGATTTCTGTGCATTAATTTTGTATCTGTAACTTTACCAAATTCATTGATTAGCTCTAGTATTTTTCTGGTGGCGTCTTTAGGATTATCTGCAAACAGTGACAATTTTACTTCTTCTTTTCCAATTTGTATTCCTTTTATTTCTTTTTCTTCTATGAATGCCATGACTAGGACTTCCAAAGCTATGTTGAATAAGAGTGGCAAGAGTGGATCTCCTTGTTTTGTTCCTGATCTTAGAGGAAATGTTTTCAGTTTTTCACCATTGAGAATGATATTTGCTGTGGGTTTGTCATTATGGCCTTTATTATGTTCAGGTAGGTTCCCTCTATGCCCACTTTCTGGAGAGTTTTTATCATAAATCGGTGTTGAATTTTATCAAAAGGTTTTTCTGCATCTATTGAGATGATCATATGTTTTTTATCCTTTAATTTGTTAATATGGTGTATCACCTTGTTTGTTTTGCATATATTGAGAATCCTTGCATCCGTGGGATAAATTCCACTTGATCATGGTGTATGAGCCTTTTAATGTGTTGTTGGATTCTGTTTGATAGTATTTTTGTTGAGGATTTTTGCATCTATGTTCATCAGTGATATTGGTCTATGATTTTCTTTTTTTGTGATATCTTTGTCTGGTTTTGGTATCAGGGTGATGGTGGCCTCATAGATGAGTTTGGGAGTATTCCTCCCATCACAGTTTTTTGGAAGAGTTTGAGAAAGATAGGTGTTAACTATTCTCTAAATGTTTGATAGAATTCACCTGTAAAGCCATCTGGTCCTGGACTTTTGTTTGTTGGAAGATTTTAATTACAGTTTCTATTTCATTACCTGTGATTGGTCTGTTTATATTTTCTAATTCTTCCTGGTTCAGTCTTGGAAAGTTATACTTTGCTGAGAATTTTTCCATTTTTTTCAGGTTGTCCATTTTATTGGCATATAGTTGCTTGTAGTAGTCTCTTATCATCTTTTATATTTCTGTGGTGTCACTTGTAGTCTCTCCTTTTTCATTTCTAATTTTATTGATTTCAATCCTCTCCCTTTTTTTTTTTTTTTTTTGATGAGTCTGGAGTTTAACCTAAAACTTGTAACATATATGAGTTTGCTGATAAGTGAATTTATCAGCAGTATAATTTATCAGCAGTGGGGGAAAAAATGACTGCACTATTTGTAATTCTTTTAATCAATGATGTGGTTTATTTCTATGTCCCTTGGATCTGGGCTGTCTTGGTGACTTCCTCTGAAATGTGGAATTCAAGAGAACTGATGTAATAAGTGTAAGTCTAGACTTCAGGAGACTTTGCCATTTCCACTCTTGCTGTTGTGGTGAATCTCACCACCATTTGCATTAATCTGGGCTGACCTACAGGATATTGAGAGATCACATAGAGCAGAAATAAAACATCCAAGGAGAGACTCCTCTAGACCAACTGGCTGCCAGCCATGCTGACAGCTGACTACAGATTTTTGTTTGAATCTTGCCAAGACCAGTGAAAAACTTATACAAATAAACTCAGCCCAAACTGCAGGTTCACCTACCATGGATCTGAATAAATGATTATGGTTTTAAGCCACCACATATTGAACTGAGTTGTTACAACACAAAATTAACTATTGGTATAATGATCAAGATAATCATGTGTATACACTCAGATAGTTAAAATGACAGTTCCAAAAGTCCAGAAAATAAAATAGGAACATATTTGAGAAAGTTTGAATTTCAGATACACGAGCTCTGCTTTTTGAATGCAATGGTAGTCATCTCTTCCACTACATTTTCATCAAGAATTGTCTCATATGAGCACATTCAATGAAAGTGTTCTATCAGGTAGTCCCTTTTTGCATTATCAGCTTCCTCTAGCCTTTTTATGATCATCTGTGAAAACAGTTGTGTTTTTGAGAATGTTGTTGGCAATTGCACATTTATTTATTTAAAAGAAGAATCAAGACTTTCTACACAAAGATATAAATGTAAAATATAGTAATTCAGTAAGAAAAAATATTGAATAATTTTTCTTAGTATAAATGACATTTATTTTTTAGATATGTAAAACTGGAAAAATAAAACACATAGATATTCACATTGTTAATAATGAGTTGTTTGATATCCAGCAGCAATTTGGCCAGTTTTCTTTCTTATATGAAAATGCAAGAAATATATAATGAAAATAAAATTGAAGATTTACTATCTCTGAAAGAGTTAATGTGTTAATGAAACCAGATGTACAACTTTAGATCTGGAAGGAACTTACTCATATAATTTAATTAACCCTCTTTACTTTGTGAAAAGAAAATAGAGATTTATGGTCATTTCTATCCACAGTGACAAAAACATCTAGCATTACATGATTGTTCAGGATCTAAGTTTTCAGATTATCACTTTAGTAATTATTCTAATATGTTTTTGATTAATTTTATATTTTTTACCATAAAATTCCTATCCAATTTTATATAGTGGTAAAGACATAAATATTTAGAAATCTTAAATAATTTAAAAGTATTTTGTGTGGGTTCACTTAAGAAAAGACTTCTCTAATATTCCTTGATTTACATTGTTTTCTTTATTTTACAAATTCTGAGGTAAACAAGACTTTTGAATATACTTTTGCATTAACAATTTTGAATATACTACTCTAAGGGACCAATTGTTCTACAAATTGGAGTTTTTGCCATTTTATTTTTATTGAAATGTCCAGTCAAAAAGGAGAAAACAAATAATTTCTTCCGAAAGCTAATTATAGCCATGAAGACAGTGGTCAGCATAACATATCTTGGAATTAGATAGTTTTGTTTTAATATTTAGTTCTACCTTTTACTAACTCTATTATTTGGGCAATTATTTTTTATCTGTGTCGAAGTTACTTTACTTTTATGAGACTCAATTACTTCATCATTGAAAAGGCTTAAATAGATTGTTTTGAAAGATAAATATGCTCATGCATATCATGTAATCATATCATTAAACTAGTATCAAGAGTAGAAGGAGCAGTAGCAAAAGCAGCAATAGTAGGTCAAGTGCAAAGATGAGAATCACAGAGCCCATTTTCCTGGGATTTGAAGCCTTTGCAAAGTTTGTCAGCAGGTGTTGAATCAACCTGATATCCAGGTTGATTTTAACCTGGATATCAGAGAAAGAACTCCTGTTTCTGGGAATAAGAAGAGTCTTGGAGTACACTCCAGGGAAGAATTTTGAGAGAAGGGCTTTTAAAAGAGTCTAGTACCCCAAACAGGATAGAGCCTCAGTGCTGGATGACTCAAGATAAAGTGGTTGATGCTGAGGAGTGATCTACACAAAGTCTTCCAATCCAACTCCTCATGTGTTTAAATAAGACACATTTTTAAAATGATACATATTAATTTTTTTAAGTAGAAAAAATTAACCTTGAAGTATGTAGAAATTAACTAGCATGAATAAGGTTATGATTCCCCAGTGAGAACAGAATGATGAAACAATAAAAAACTAATTTGAGAAGGTGAAGAACTTCAATATGAGTCGAGGTACTGGGGTTTTTTTCTATAGTGCTTTTTGCTTTTTCTTTACCTTGTCCATTTTTTTTTTCCTGTAGTCCTTTAATTTTAATGTATTTTTCTGGTAACATTGTCAAAAGTGAATTAATGTCTGCAGGAGTATTTCTCTAGGGACCATTGCAGAATTCTGGTTTTGAGAAGCTGTGGCATTATAGCCAGTACACTAGGATTATACGGAAGCCAAAATATATTTTATCCTATGGTTCAATACTAATTTAATTCAAGAAATGGGTACATCAATCATACAAATGCATACCATCACAGAAAAACAAACCTGACCAGTGCTCTAGATCAGTATTTCTCAGATTTTTTAAAAAGTTTAATTAATTTTGATATA
Organism: Globicephala melas; assembly: GCF_963455315.2. Lineage (NCBI taxonomy): Eukaryota > Metazoa > Chordata > Mammalia > Artiodactyla > Delphinidae > Globicephala > Globicephala melas. The sequence goes on along the minus strand of NC_083318.1, from coordinate 56,976,230 downwards.
TTACTTATACACAAATATAATTGAAACATTTCTTTCTTTTACTTACTAAATATGATGTACTCTATTTTAATCTGTTATTTTTCATTTTAAAAATGTCCTTTTTGTGGCTTTAGTTCCTAGGTAAAGAGTTTGGAAGAAATCATGCCAGTTCTTCTAGTTTTTTTTTCCTAAAAACTCTTAAACTAAATATTAATAACCTTTCTTAGACTCATCAGAGAACTAAGGTCACAACAATTTGACAGCCTGAATATATGGAGAGACAAATGATTCTAAAATTCACAGCCAAGGTCTATTCACCTGGAGCAGAATTAGCCGGAGACATAAACAGACAGGAGTAGGTAACTTTGAGTGCCAAAGACTGACTGTGAAGTAGAGCTAGACAGAGAGTGAGAAACTCCTGGATACTGTGTGTAAGTGGGGAACTCCTATTTCTCTGGGTTTTACCGGCAGGAGCCCCACCATTCTCTCACTGTGAGGAATCCAGAAAGTTACTCTCCTGGCTCTAGTCATGTGTAGGGAAAATTAACCATGGTGAAATACACCCAAAGCTTTACACATAACAAAGGTCTAATCTGAAGGGGGGTGGGGGGGGAGACAAAATAGTGCTGTCCCATCTGGGGGAAGATCACTTCTCAACTCCATCCCTCTAGCCTTCCTATCTTACATAATTGGGGATAAAAAGTTAAGATATGTGTGAACATCATGGCAAGGAAATCAGGCCACTAAGAGACTGAGATTTAATTATAACATTATACAACACTTTACTTCATCTTCATATAATCAACAGGATTCCAGTGTAATAGCAGTGCATTATAGCTAATAAAGCTGCTAGATGCAGACTCACCCTGAGAAGGAATTACTAGAGAAGCCTAAAGACAATGTTGGAGATAAAAACAAGAATAGGAGGGGAATTTTTATTCTCTGGCATGTATGCAACTATAGCAAATATTAAACACAACACTACTTCAAACCAGAGTAACAAAAATCCTCACACTAAAGCCATATATAATGCAGTATCTATTTCCTGATACATCATGTTTTGATTCAACAGAAAGGTACAAGGCATGCCAGAAGGCAAGAAAAAACACATTCTAAGGAGACAAAGTATTCATCATAACAAGACCCAGCTATGATATAGATGTTGGAAGTCTATTTGAAAGTAGACTTAGATTAGTTAAACATTTATATTGCCAATTCTAGGACAACAACTAAACATTTTTTTAAGTAAGTATAACGTATGTTAAGAAAGAAGATAAAATGCAATAATCTTGAATGCTTAATTTAAATTAGAGGTGACAAGTGAAGAGGAAGAAAAACAATGAACATATAAAATGAATAGAAAATAGTTATGGTAGATATTAATCCAACTATATTAATCATTTTATTTTGTATCTTTTTTATTGAGGTATAAACATATATTAGTTTTAAGTGTACAACATGATTTCATATTTGTATATATTGTGAAGTGATTACCACAATAAATCTAGTTAGCATTCATCACCATACAAAGCTACACACTTCTTGTGTTGAGGATTTTTAAGATGTACTCTATTAGTAAATTTCCAATATGCAATGCAATATTAATTATTGTTGCCGTGCTGTACATTGCATCCCTATGACTTATTTATTTTATAACTGAAAATTTGTACGTTTTTACCCCCTTCATCAATTTTGCTAACCTCCCACCCCTTGTCCCTTGCAACCACTAATCTGTTCTCTGAGTTAAGTTGTGTGTTTTGTTTTGTTTTTTTTACTATTCCCTATATAAGTGAAATCATAGGGTATTTGTCTTTCTATCTGACTTATCATAATATCCTCAGTGTCCAACCACGTTGTCACAAATGGCAAGATTTCATTCTTCTTTATAGCTGAATAATATTCCATTGTGTATATATATACCAAATTTTCTTTATCCATTTATCCATCAATGGACACAAGTTGTTCCCATATCTTGGCTATTGTAAATAATGCTGAAATTAACATTGGGGTGTGGATACCTTTTATAATTAGTGTTTTCATTTTCTTCAGATAAATGCCCAGAAGTAGAATTGCTGAATCAAATGGTAGTTCTGTATTTATCTTTTTGAGGAAACTCCATATTGTTTTCCATAATGGCCGTACCATTATGCAGGAGTGTTTCCTTTTCTTCACATCCTCATCAACAATTATTATTCTTTTTTGAAAATAGCCATTCTAATAGGTGTGAGGTAATACCTCATTGTGGTTTTGATTTGCATTTTCCAGATGATTAGTGATATTGACTATACATCACTATACATTCATGTACCGGTTGGCCATCTGTATGACTTCTTTGAAAAAATGTCTATTTAAACCTTCTGCCCATTTTTATTTTTTATTAATTTTTATTGGAGTATAGTTGCTTTAAAATGTGTTAGTTTCTGCTGTACAGCAAGGTGAATCAATTATACATGTACATATATCCCCTCTTTTTTAGATTTCCTTCCCACTAGGTCACCACAGAGCACTGAGTAGAGTTCTCTGTGCTATATAGTAGGTTCTTATTAGTTATCTATTTTATACTTAGTAGTTTATATATGTCAATCCTAATCTCCCACTTCATCCCACCCCCCCTTCCCCTGCCCATTTTTAAATTGGATTATTTATTTGCTGTTGAGTTGCAAGTTCTTTATATATTTTGAATATTAACCTCTTACCAGGTAAATAACTTGCAAATATTTTCTCCCATTCAGTAGGTTGTCTTTTCATTTTGTTGATGATCTTTGCTGTGCAGAAGCTTTTTAGTTTGTCATAGTTTCACTTATTTTTGCTTTTGTTGCCTTTCCTTTTGGAATCAGATCCGAAAAATCATCACCAAGACCATTGTCAAGGAGCTTATGTTTTCTTCTAGGAGTTTTAGGGTTTCAGGTCTTGCATTAAAGTCTAATTCACTTGAGTTAACTTTTGTATGTGGTGTAAGCTAGTTGTCCAGTTTTATTCTTTTGCCTGTGGCTGTCCAGTTTATCCAACTTCATTTATTGAAGAGACTGTCCTTTCCCCATTATATATTCTTAGATTGTTTGCCATAAATTACTTGACCATATGTACGTGAGTTTATTTCTCATCTCTCGGTTCCATTGATCTCTGTGTCTGTTTTTATGCCAATATCATATTGTTTTAATTGCTATAGCTTTGTAATAGAGTTTACTATCAGGAAGCATGATGCTTTCAACTTTGATTTTTTCTCAAGATTGCTTTGGCTATATGAGATCTTTTGTGGTTCCACATAAATTCTATTTCTGTGAAAAAAAATGCCAGTGGAATTTTGATAGGGATTGCATTGAATCTGTAGATTTCTCTGGGTAATATAAATATTAACAATATTAATTCTTCAAATACTTGAGTATAGAATATTTTTCCATTTATTGGTATCTACAGTTTCTTATGTCAATTTCTTATAGTTAACAGTGTACAGGTCTTTCACCTCCTTGGTGAAATTTATTCCTAGATACTCTTTTTGATGCAATTATAAATGGAATTATTGTCTTAATATCTCTGATAGCTTGTTGTTAGTGTATAGACATGTGACAGATTCTTATATATTGATTTTGTATCTTACAACATAACTTAATTTTTTATTCTAACAGTTTTTTGGTGGATTCTTTAGGGTTGTTTATACATAACATCATACCCTCTGCTAATAGTGACCTAATTTCTCTGGCTAGGAATTCCAACAATATGTTGAATAAAAGTGACAAGAGGGGCATACTTGTCTTGTTCATGAAGTAAACCATTATTAAAGTTGTTAAACATGCCTCTTTAATTAATTGATAGATTAAGCCAGCAGAAAATCAGTAAGGATGTATTTGACTTCAAGAGTGATATCAATCGCTCAATCCAATTAATTGGCTTTTATTGAATACTCCTTTTGAAACAGATTAAACATTCTTCTCAAGCTCCCATGGAACACTGACAAAGACAGACTACATTCTGGTTAATAAAACATACCTTAACAATTTAAAGGTTTAGGAATTATATAATGTAAGTTCTCAGACCATAGTAGAATTAAACTACAAATCAATAACTGAAAAATAGCTAGAAAATCTCTAATATTTGGAGACTGAACAACACATTTCCAAATAACACATGTGACAAAGAAGTCTCACAAGAAATTAAAAAGTATTTTGAACTAAATAAAAGTGAAATTCAAACGTGTGACATTTGTAGGATGCACCAAATTTGTAAAAAGCCCCCAAAGTGACACTTAGAGGGAAATCTAATATACAGCATTAAAGGCATGTACTAAAAAAGAAGAAAGATCTAAAATTAATAGCCTAAGCTTCTGCCTTAGGATACTAGAGAAAGAAGAGTAATTTAGTCTTAACATAAAAACTTACATGTTTGTAGCAGTTTTAGGTATAATCATTCAAAACTGAAAGCAACCAAGATGTTCTTCAGTAGGTGAATGAAAAAACTATGATACAACCTTACAGTAGTAATTATTTAGTGATTAAAATAAAATACCTATCAAGCTATGAAACACTAGGTGAATCTTAAATGTGAAAGAAGTGTGCCAAGAACTTTTGTGAAAGAAATCAGTCTGAAGAGGCCACACACTGCATGTTTCAATTTTATAATATTCTGGAAACGGCAAAACTATAGCAACATTAAAAATCTCAGTGTTTACCAGGAGTTTAGGTGGAAGATGAAGAAGGATAAATAATTGAACCAAAAGGGAATTTTGGGGTAGTGAAATTATTCTCTATGATACTATAATTGTGAACATATGATATAATGAATTTGTTAATATCCATGGAAATACAGCACAAAGAGTGAAACAGTATATGAAATTTTTAAAAGTTGAGAAGATTTACAATGTTGGAGAATTCATGATGCAATGAAGAATATGATAAAACTATCTAATTATATTTAAGGTGCATGCAATAACCTCAGTGAAGTGGTGGTGGAGGGAGGAGGTTACTGACCTGAGTATCTTGGGAAATGGGCAGAGTGTGTAAGATTTAGTGTTAAAAAAAAGAAAGAAAGAAAGAAAGAAAGAAAAAGTACATGTGTTCTGTGTTCTAGTTGATAAAATTGTTTCCCATGCTAGTATGCATGAGTATTTCTGATACCATACATATATAATATTATATATATGTGTGTGTGTGTATATATGTATGAATTGAATAATTAATTAAATGGATGATGGGAGCCACGTTTCTCACTTTTGGAATGGGAGGTAACAAGTAAAGGGAGGAAGATAGAATGATCCTTGTGGTAATAGATTAAAGCTGAGTACATCAGTATAAACTTATGTGTAATTTAATATAGATAGAGATGGTTACATTTAGAAAATATCTATTTGTACATGCAGGGACTAGTATACACATAGCTTTTCTGCTCTGTCAGCTGAGAAAGCCTAGAAGAAGTAAGCACACATGGAACTCAGATCTTGATTCCTAATACCATTCTCTAATAAAAGAAACCATTGCTCCTTAAAGAATGGCTGATTCTAAGTCTGGGATAGGAAATATACAAGAACTTGGAGCATCTTGCAGTTCCATAAAGTAAGGATGTGCTAAATACACACATACACCCTCTTATGCACAATGATGGTGGTTTGTCAAAGGAACACTGAAGCCAAATGGAAAAACCTGTATTGTCCAAAGGTGAAGCACTTTGAACATCAAAGTACTGAATTATAACCAAAACTATTAAACATCCATGATTCCATTATGATAAAAATAAATGTTTGTTTAATCAGATAAATAATGGGTAAGAATGAACAAATCTCCTATGTAGAAAAATTCCAAATTTATGTAAATACTCCAGCCTTGAGGCTGTGAAATGCAAATCCCTACATCTTAAGGGTGGGCTGTACAGTATAGGCAGGGTAGGGGGAGAGTAAGTTTGCAGTAGAGAAACGTGACAGATACTACTTCAAACCAGGTGTTCAAATTCAACATCAATAGTGATGTCATATTACTAGCATGCACCCTTGGTGTGATGTGATGAAAATGGCAGTTAATCTCTGTGGTCTTCCTCTTGAAACCCATAATCCCATCTAATCACGAGAAACATTTCAGATAAATCCCAGTTGAGGGATATACTACAAAAGACCTTACCACTAGTCTTCAAAACTATGAAGGCTATCAAAAACAAGCAAAGTCCAAGAAACTCTCAGCCAAGAGGAGCACAAGGAAAATGAAAACTAAATGTAATGTGGCATCTGGGGTGGGATCCTGGAAGAGTACTAAGACATTAGGTCAAAGCTAAGAAAATCTGAATGAAGTTTAGACTTTCTTTTATAATAACATATCAATTTTGGTTTATTAATTATAATTTACCATACATTCGCAAGACGTTAATAGGGGAAACTGGCTGTGGAATGGGAGAAATTCTCTGTACTATCTTCTCAAATTATCTATAAATATAAAACTGTTGAAAATTTTAATTAAAATGTTTTTTTAAAAAAAGCGCTTCTAGTAATAGTGCACTAGGTTGGTGATAGTAATAGCAAACAATTTGTGCCCTGTACTTATCTAGATACATGGAATACCATAACATATAGTTAAACACAACAAATCCATAGGGAGATCATATTAATAGTTCCATTTTATAGTCGAGGAAACTGTTGCATAGAGTGGTTACGAATCTTGTCCAAGGTAATAGCAATTAAGTAGCAGAGCCAAAACTCAAATTCAGTTGTTATGGCTCCAGGAGTCACATTGTTAATGATTTTCACTATTCTATCTCTTGAAGAAATTGATTGTATATTTAATAAATGGGTTGAGCTTGAAAACAGTGGTCTATCAATAGATTAGGAAACAAATAAGTAGACCCTTTGAGAAACACCTGATAGAACAAATTTGTGGTATCTCAGCCACCTCTGGGTCTGACTCCCTTTTAGAAAAACAAGGATATAAGATATATTTTTATCTCCTACTTTTCCATCTCCCCAGTCCTGTTTTCCTAATTCTTCCCTCCCCTTTCCATTTCCCTTCCTCACTTTCATCATTTTAAACTTTCACACAATTTACCTTTTCCTTATTTAAAAATTTCCTTTTATTCCTATAAATAAAAATACAATATAGTTGAACCCTCAGTGGTTTATTTTTTAATTTATTTTATTGAAGTATAGCTGATTTACAAGGCTGTGTTAATTTCTACTGTACAGTAAAGTGATGCAGTTATACATATATACGTTCTTTCATATTCTTTTCCATTATGGTTTATCACAGGATATTGAATATATTTCCCTGTGCTATACAGTAGGAACTTATTGTTTATCCATTCTATATATAATAGTTTGTATCTGTTAAATTCCTAATTCATTCCTCCCCCTACTCCACTCCTCCTTGGCAACCACAAGTCTGTTCTCTGTTAGTCTGTTTCTGTTTTGCAGGTAAGTACATTTGTGTCATATTTTAGATCCCACATATAAGTGATACCATATGAAGTATGGTATTTGTCTTTTTCTTTCTGACTTAGTATGATAATCTCTAAATCCATCCATGTTGCTGCAAATGACATTATTTATTTTTTTATGGCTGAGTAGTATTTCATTGTATATATGTACCACATCTTCTTTACCCATTCACCTGTCAATGGACATTTAGATTGTTTCCACATCTTGGCTATTGTAAATAGTGCTGCAATGATCATTGGGGTGCATGTATCTTTTCGAATTAAAGTTTTCTCCAGATATATGCCCAGGAATCAGATTGCAGAATCATATGGCAACTCTATTTTTAGTTTTCTGAAGAACCTCTATACTGTTTTCTATAGTGGCCACATCAATTTACATTCCCACGAACAGTGTAGGAGGGTTCCTTTTTCTCCACAACCTCTCCAGCATTTATTTGTAGACTTTTTAATGATGGCCATTCTGACTGGTGTGAGGTGGTACCTCACTGTGACTTTGATTTGCATTTGCACTTTTATTTGCATAATTAGCAATATTGAGTATCTTCTCACCTGCCTCCTCTTGACCATCTGTATGTCATCTTTAGAGAAATGTCTACTTAAGTCTTCTCCAGTTTTCATTGTTTTTTTTTTGTTGTTGTTGTTATTGAAATGTATGAGCTGTTTGTATATTTTAAAAGTTAAGCCTTAGTCAGTTGATTGGTTGCATCATTTGCAGATATCTTCTCCCAGTCCATAGGTAGTTTTTGTTTATGGCTTCCTTTGCTGTACAAAAGTTTGTAAGTTCGATTAGGTCCCATATGTTTATTTTTGCTTTCATTTTTATTGCCTTGGTAAACTGACCTAAGAAAACATTGGTATGATTTATGTCAGAGAATGTTTTGCCTATGTTCCCTTCTAAGAATTTTATGGTGTCATGTCTTACATTTAAGCCACTTTGAGTTAATTTTTTGTCTATGGTGTGAGGGTGTGTTCTAACTTCATTGATTCATATGAGGCTGTCCAGCTTTCCCAATACTCAGTGGTTTGTTTTTAATCTCACTCATAGCAGCAGACTCATCTTAGAATTAAGCAGAGAAGAAAATATGGTAGACTTGGTCCTCTTAACCCACTCTGCAATTCTACAGTCCAAAGCTCCTTTTTGCCTAGAGCTTGTGTCCTGGATAGTCACATTGCTAGTAGTCTGTATTGATTAAAACATTTAGGCATTGTATCCTGTCAAATTAAAATAATCTGTCTATATGCAAATGACTATGTGGAAGCATGAAAAATATTCTAAATTATCCTAGGGCCAAAGAAGTGATGACAGAATACACATTCAAAGGATTTGGCCTATATTCTTAAATGCTGTCATGTTTCCACATTCTAAGAAACAAACAATTCCAAATGAGGTTAATAGAACCACTAGGATTTATGGTCATGTTTGCAAAATAACCCCATAAAGTTCTTTAGGCCAATTTTAACAAATTTTCCTGTTATATTAGTATGTTGTCAAGACCATGCTAAATCACTTACCATCATTATCTATTTCCAATATAGCAAGATGTTTCCAGAGTTATATGGCCACAAAGTTGCTTCAACACAATCACTTTAGTATTATAAGCTCTATGCTTAGTCAATTTTTATGCAATAGTTTGGATTGGCTGCTATCAATATGATGTATTTCTTTAAGTAACCAATTTAGCTCCATCTTTTATTTTTATTCACATCACATATTGTTAAAAAGTATACAAACTTATATACTGATCTCAACTTTGGCAAGGCTACAGATTATCAATAAACTAAGCTAACCAACTGTATTATCAGTCCTTTTCTCTCCCCTCCCTCCCTCCTTCCTCTCTAATCTACATCTGCAAATACCAAGAGATAGCACATGTCAGCTATTTATGAAGGCCAAGCTGCTTATATATTCAATCCAATTAGATCTTTTCCCATGAGTAAATTCCTTCAAATAACAACATCCTGTATGAAAAGCTCAATGCATGAATCAAAAAAAATCATTGAATACCTAATATAGTTGGCTATAAATATATGAGGTTATTTTCCTTCTGATCTGAAAGAAAAGAGTAATTACTGAGGAGCCAGTCCTACGTTTATGGGCTGTAACTTCAGAGTTATAGAGCTGATAGCTTTCAGTGGGAAATATCACTAGTTACGCTCATATTTCAAAGACGAGTGCCAATCTCTATCACTGTTGAATAGTGTTTAAACCTGTTAATGCATGTAGTCTGGTGAAATGAGGCAGCCAAAAATACATTGAATAGAAAAATAGTTTCCCTGGATATGTCTGTCTCTGAAATATGATCTATGGAATTCATTTGGTCATACCTTCAGACAAAATTTCACATATCAAATAGACAGTCCAAAGGAGGGCTGTGTAATGCTTTAAGTGGAATGCCTTTCATGAAGTTTTTCAGAGCTCATTTACTATGATTCAAGTAACTTCAGTTACTCAAGTCGTTGCAACTATTTTTTTCTTTCAATTTTGTAGTCACTTCATACTTGCACATATACATTTTTCCCAGTCCCTAATTTGAAAAATTATTCTTTTCTATGTATGCAGAGTGCCTGCATTCTGTTGTTGCCTACCTCCTATACCTTAAACTGTTCATCTTCAGAGGCAGGTGTTTCAATTGGCATCCCCAGCATCTTTTCCGCCTTGAGCATCAGTCCCAATTTTTATTTGGTTATCCACTTATCCAAAAAGTGAGGATAGTTAGCTCACATAATCAAATTGAGAGGGTTCTGCCTCCCTGTACTCTGTTCCATGCACTGAGCCCTTGAATGACAGCAGACCACATTCCTCTATATCCAGCTACTGGTTGAGGATTGGGCCTGCAATGCAAGCCTTTCAAATCAGACTTACTCTCAGGAATTTTACAGACATTATTGAAAAAATTGAATTTACCTTTATGATAACTTTCTATTTGGAGAGGCAACAGCCATCTCCAAATAGATGTTTAGAGCCAGTACAGGATGGATGTTTAGAGGATGGATGTTTAGAGCCAGTACAGGATACAGCTCCATGCCTGGCAATGAAACAAAATATAAGAAGTATTGATATTTCTGAGAAATTGGATAAAACTTTTTCTTCTTAGTCTTGAATCCAATCATTCCTGAAAGACTCCCTAATCTCAGGCTGTTACTACATACACCAATAAAATATCTTTTAACTCAAGCTATTTTAAGTCTTACTTTATTTCTCTTACAAATTAAAGATCTGTAAAAGCCTTATTTAACTTCAGATTTTTTAAATCCTCAACTTTAAAACAATAAACTACATCCTATATACTGCATAAGGATCTGAGAAAATGTTTGGAAATTTGTTTTCTTTTAAAGAGTGAAGCACTATAGAAAAGCAAAGCATTACTATTGTACTGTTAAATATTTACTGTTAGTTTTGTCTGCTCTCACCATTAGACTTTCAGATCTTAAGCAAAATATCCTCTGTATTCAAACACTTATAAGTCCACTTTGCATAAATGGTGCTAATAAATGATGCTAGCATTTTTATTCTCCCTTTTTGTAGATATGAAAACTCAAGGATCAGAGAAACTGTTCCTTGCCCAAAGCCACACTATTATTACACTATTATTATGTGAGAGCCTTTCATAATTTGAAATTAATTACCTTAAGTGGACTTACTAGTGCCTTTTGTGATATTTTGCCACCCTATTGTGACACCTGTTATTGACTGCCCAACTAATGTGGAAGGAAGCTATCTTGGCATACAGTTTGTACGTGTAGCTTTGGTTATCAGCTTGGACTTTCCACCAAAAGCCAAGACTGGCAATACTCTCTACCTTCAGGTCTTTCCTAGAGTCTCAGCTTATTGCTTTAAAGTTGGGGCTTTGACAATTGCCCCCACTGACATCAGAAACCCTACTAGTCAGTTCCGTCCATATGCCCAGAAACATTGTAAAGAGTATTTTTCCATACCTAGATGATTCCAAGTGCATGATTAGATAGCTTCTGAATTGACTGTTATTTCACTGACTCGGTTGAGAAATTCAATTATAAAAGTCCAGCATTAAGAAGCATATAGATATGGCTTTAAAAATAGGAAGGAAAAGAAAAATGGCATCAAGGACTTCCTAAAACTTATTATTTTTATAAGGTGAAAATTTTGGCCTTAAATTGAAAACTATAATTCTATTATCCTAAAGAAATCATCAAACCCCAGTAAAATAGAGTTAGTGACAGTTTGTATCTTTAACACTCAGTGGAATATAGTTGGTTAGCAACAAGAGTGGGGGCTTGGTGTGGGGTCTGGCCACGTTTCCTCAATAACATTATTCATAGGAGAACCAGCAAGACCAAGCATGCCAAGATTTTATTTGCTACCACAGGCTTTAGATCATAGGATTTGGTCATCTCACTTCCTAAGGGAAAAGAAAGTATTCCTCCTTTTCTTATCCTGAAGCAAACTTGCCACCAAGGCAGTACCTAGGAATAAGCCTACTTAAGGAGATGAAAGACCTGTACTCAGAAAACTATAAAATACTGATGAAATAAATCAAAGACAACACAAACAGATGGAGAGACATACCATGTTCTTGGATTGGAAGAATCAGTATTATAAAAATGACTTTACTACTCAAAGCAATCTACCGATTCAGTGCAAACCCTATCAAATTACCAATTCCATTTTTCACAAAATTAGAGCAAAAAATTTTATAATTTGTATGGAAACACAAAAGACCCCAAATAGCCTATGTAATCTTGAGAAAGAAAGGCTCCCTGACTTCAGACTAAACTACAAAGCTACAGTCATCAAGAGAGTATGGTACAGGCACAAGAACAGAAATATAGATTAATGGAACAGGATAGAAAGCCCAGAGATAAACCCAAGTACCTATGGTAACCTAATCTATGACAAAGGAGGCAAGAATATACAATGGAGAAAAGACAGTCTCTTCAATAAGTGATGCTGGGAAAACTGGACAGCTACATGTAAAAGAATGATATTAGAACACGCCCTAACACCATACAAAATATAAACACAAAATGATTTAAGACTTAAATGTAAGATAGGACACTATAAAACTCTTAGAGGAAAACTTAGGCAGAACACTGACATAAATCACAGCAAGATCTTTTTTGACCCACTTCCTACAGTAATAAAAATGAAAGCAAAAATTTTAAAAATGAGACCTAATGAAATTTAAAAGCTTTTGCACAGCAAAGGAAACCATCAATGAGACAAAAAGACAACCCTCAGAATGGGAGAAAATATTTGCAAATGAAGCAGCTGACAAGAGATTAATCTCAAAAATATACAAACAGCTCATGAAGCTCAATATCAAATAAAACAAACAACCCAATCCAAAAATGGGCAGAAGACCTAAATAGACATTTCCCCAAAGAAGACTTACAGATTGCCAAGAAGCACATTAAAAGCTGCTCAGCATCACTAATTATTAGAGAAATGCAAATCAAAACTACAGTGAGGTATCACCTCACACCAGTTAGCATGGGCATCATCAGAAAATCTACAAACAACAAATGCTAGAGAGGGTGTGGAGAAAAGGGAACCCTCTTGCACTGTTGATGGGAATGTAAATTGATAAAACCACTATGGAGAACAGTATGGAGGTTCCTTAAAAACTCAGAATAGAACTACCATACGACCCATCTCTCCCACTACTGGGCATATACCCAGAGAAAACCATAATTCAAAAAGACACATGTACCCCAATGTTCATTGCAGCACTATTTACAATAGCCAGGTCATGGAAGCAACCTAACTGCCCATCAACAGATGAATGGATAAAGAAGCTGTGGTACATATATACAATGGAATATTACTCAGCCATAAAAAGGAATGAAATTGGGTCATTTGTTGAGGTGTGGTTGGATCTAGAGACTGTCATACAGAGTGAAGTAAGTCAGAAAGAGAAAAACAAATATCGTATATTAACGCATGTATGTGGAACCTAGAAAAATGGTCCAGATGAACCAGTTTGCATGGCAGAAGTTGAGACACAGATGTAGAGAACAAACATATGGACACAAAGGGGGGAAAACTGTGGGGCGGTGGGGATGGTGGTGTGATGAATTGGGTGATTGGGATTAACGTATACAGTGATGTATATAAAATTGATGACTAATAAGAACCTGCTATATAAAAAAATAAATAAAATAAAATTCCAAAATTAAAAATAAATACCAACAAAACAACTAATACTAAACTTTCTTTGGGTTATTTGTATGGAAATATGTTAATAAAAACAAACAAACAGACAAAAAAACCTACAATGAGGTATCACCCCACACTGGTCAGAATGACCATCATCAAAACATCTACAAACAATAAATGCTGGAGAAGGTGTGGAGGAAAGGGAACCCGCTTGCACTGTTGGTGGGAATGTAAATTGATACAGCCACTATGGAGAACAGTATGGAGGTTCCTTAAAAACTAAAATTGGAACTACTGTATGACCCAGCAATCCTACTCCTGGGCATATATTCATAGAAAACCATAATTACAAAATTTACATACACCCCAGTGTTCATTGTAGCACTATTTACAATAGCCAGGACATGGAAGCAACCAAAATGTCCATCAACAGAGGAATGGATAAAGAAGATGTGTTCATGTGTACAATGGAATACTACTCAGCCATAAAAAGGAACAAAATTGTGCCATTTGCAGAGACGTGGATGGACCTAGAGACTGTCATACAGAGTGAAGTAAGTCAGAAAGAGAAAAAGAAATATCATATATTACCTCATATATGTGGAATCTACAAAAATGGTACAGATGAACCTATTTGCAAAGCTGAAATAGAGACAACCGTAGAGGCCAAACATGGACACCAAAGCAGGAAAGGAGGGTGGGATGGCTTGGGAGATTGGGATTGATATATATACACTACTATGTATAAAATAGATAACTAATGAGAACTTATTGTATAGCACAGGGAACTCTACTCAATGCTCTGTGGTGATCTAAATGGGAAGGAAATTCAAGAAAGAAGGGATATGTGTATATATATATAGCTGATTCATTTTACTGTACAGTGGAAATTACAACATTGTAAGGTAACTATACCCCAATAAAAATTAAACAAACAAAAAACTTCAATTATCAATGTTGCAAAGCCAAGCTTGATACTAGAGGATCCAGTGGGAGAGACTGAGGGATTCTCTATGAGCCAGTTCACTAGGGAAAATGAAGACTTGTGAAGAATGGAAGGAAGATATCAGAGAGAAATAGAGGAGGGGAAAAAAACCCATAACAAGAATAGATACATTTTTTAAAAAAATTGATTTAATACTGGTTTTTATTTCTGAATGGTAGAAATTGATACAGGAAAGACAGAGAAAATACTCAACTGCATTAAAAGTAAAAGTTATGGGTGTATTCTCATAAAGTTAATCTCTTATATCTGAGCCACTCTCTGATGTCATTGCGGCTGTTAGCTTGTTTGATGATGAATCACAGGGTTTCTGTCCATGAGGCACTCACAGGAATAAGTAGAAACAAGATATATAAATAAACAAATTCCACTAAAATAAAAGTATGTCGTGTTCACAGGGAGTACTTGATTATCTACATGGACCTAATCTTCAGAGATGCAGGCCTCCACATGACCTGAACTGCAAGTTTTCTTATGTCTTTATACATTTTCACATGCCAGAAACATGCCCCCATATTTGCTGAATACAGATTTATAACCACACTTTTATTTAAATTTCCAATTTTACATTCATTAAAATATAGGAGGCTTGAAATAGCAAAAATCTGCATCTTGCAGATGCGATATGTGATATTGCCCTTTCCTAGGTGTTGGCCATTCAAATAGGTGTGTATACCTTTTTCAAAGATAAGAAATCAGAGGGGGAGAACCCCAGTACTGAGACCATGGCTAATTCTAGAAAATGGCAGATTACTAATCACCTGGCAATATTATTATGGTTATTAGCTTTATGATATTAGTTATTTTTGCCTTCCCCTGCTAGAGTACAGGATGGTATCTTTTTCTGTTATATTTACTAATATCTGCCAAATGCCTGGATTTGCAGGTACTCAGTGAAAAACAAAATGTATCATTGAATAAATGTGTTGAGGGTAGAACCATGGCAAACATTAGAGAAGGATATGTTTATATGTGCATACACACACACACACACCTTAACCAAGGGGAGAGTACGATTGCCTTTCATTTTTCAAATGAAAAAAGTGTGAAAGAAAAATGTTGCCTGCCATATCAGGAAACAAAGGGTATTGCAACCCTCAAGATACTGCAGCCACCCCCAGTGGTGCACCCTGAGGGAACTCAGGACAGAAAAGAACAGGATACTGACCTTAGATAGCTAAAGTGCATATCAAAAGAATGATTTCAATCAGCCCAGACTCTTGCATCTTCCCACACATAACTACTACATCGTTAACTTTAGATGTCTGGTTTTCTTTAACAGTAATCTTTTGAAGTTCAGACTATCTGGTCTTTATTGCAAAAAAATCCTATATATCCTGGCTCCTCCCTTACCTCTTTGGAGCAGTCCCTCAGAGTTATCTGAGAGGTTGCATCCTGGGCTTCAGTCCTCAGTTTTGTCCACCAAATAAAAACACAATTCTCAGCTTTTAGGTTGTGCATTTTTCTTTCAGTCAAGAAACGTAAAGTCGGTTGATGGGATTTGGAGACTAAAGAAAAATTTAACCTTTTTTTCCGTATTACTTAAGAAAATGTAATTAACCTGTCTTTGGAATTCCTATTAAATTTTAATAAGATTACTTTTTTGTGGGAGTGTAATTTATTTATTTTTAATTAACATATAATTGACATGCAATGTCATATTAGTTTCAGGTCTACATCATAGTGATTCTATATTTATATACATTTTGAAATGGTCTCCACAATATCTAGTGACCATCTATTGCCATACAGAGTAATTACAATGTATTGACTCTTTCCTATGACTTAGTTATTTTATAACTGGAAGTTGTACCTCTTAATCCACTTCACCTATTTTGCACAATCTCCCAATCTCCTCTTCTCTCTGGCCTATACCAGTTTGTTCTCTGTATCTGTAAGTCTGTTTCTGTTTTGTTCGTTTTTGGGGTTTTTTAAGATTCCACATGTAAATGAGATTGTTTAGTATCTGCCTTTGTCTGATTTATTTCACTTAGCATAATGCCCACAAGTTCTATCCATGTTGTTGCAAATGGGAAGATCACGTTCTCTTTTATGACTGAATAATATTACACTCTATATGTATGTATATATGTGTGTGTGTGTATATATATATATATATATATATATATATGACATTTTCTTTATCCATTCATCCATCAATGAACACTTAGGTTGTTTGCATACCTTGGCTATTGTAAATAATGCTGCAGTGACCATAGGGGTGCAGATATTTTTTCTAGGCATGCAGTTTTCATTTTCTTCAGATAAATATCCAGAAAGGAAATTGATGGATTCAATGGTAGTTCTATTTTTTAAATTTTCCTGAGGAAACTTCATACTCTTTTCCATAGTGGCTGCACCAGTTTACATTCCCACCAACAGTACAAGAGGATTCCCTTTTCTTCACATAGTCACCGACACATGCTATTTTTTGTCTTTTGTTTTTTTTTTTTTTTTTTTTTTTGCGTTACGCGGGCCTCTCACTGTTGTGGCCTCTCCCATTGCGGATCACAGGCTCCAGACGCACAGGCTCAGCGGCCATGGCTCACGGGCCTAGCCGCTCCGCGGCATGTGGAATCCTCCCAGACCGGGGCACGAACCCGTGTCCCCTGCATCGGCAGGCGGACTCTCAACCACTGCGCCACCAGGGAAGCCCTATTTTTTGTCTTTTTGATAATCACGATTGTGACAGTTATGAGGTGATGGCTCATAGTGATTTTGATTTGCATTTCCCTGATAATTACTTCTACCCTTTGCCTATCCCCATTCTCTAATCCCTGCCAATCTTATCCTTGTACACTTCATGATCATAGCATTACAAATTAACAACCAAGAAGGCATATTTTGTTTTATTTGGTTGCTGACAGAAAAATTTACACTCTTTAGAATTCCAGACTTTTCCTAATTTAATTCCAACTTTATATTAAAATACATCAGTTTTAACCTAAACAAAATTCCAAAAAGAGAATACGTATTTCCCTATATATATCTTATACATTTTGGTCTTTATCTCTTGGTATCACACTATCATCTATTCCAGATCTATTTTCTTTACATTTGACTAAGGAGTTGTTCTACATGCCTATTTTAAGGATGCTCACTTAGACTTTGTCATACAAAAAAATATAATGCAAAGTCCCAGTTCTCAAATGTTGACTTTTTGTTGTTGGTCTCTTTTGGGCTTAAAAAAGAACACAAAAAATATTCTCTTTATACTATTAAGATATAAATGAGCCCTAACAGAATGCTAGGCAATTGATCAGTCACAGGGCCTTTCTTAGTGCGGTTTAAGAGGTGACAAATATCTGCAACCAACAGGAATTAAAATAAATATTTTATGTATATAAATTTTGCATTTAATGGTAGTCTCTCAGCAGAACTAGACTGGACAAATCATACTTCAGAAGACTTGGATGGATTTCTCTGTTTTCCACTGGCAGCAGGAAAAGCAGGAATAAAACAAATCCAAAATGTGAGGATTTCTTCTTGCCTAAATTTACCTACAAA
This sequence comes from Globicephala melas, assembly GCF_963455315.2. Taxonomy (NCBI): domain Eukaryota; kingdom Metazoa; phylum Chordata; class Mammalia; order Artiodactyla; family Delphinidae; genus Globicephala; species Globicephala melas. Next base: position 56,958,198 of record NC_083318.1, on the reverse strand, counting down.
ATTTAGCAGGCAGTTCTGCTAAATAAATAAATGAAACAGGTAAAATCAATCAGTCTTTGGAACAAAGATGAAAATAACTACCATTTATTGAGCACTTATGTGCCCAGTACATTTATTTTTATTTACCTTTTATTTATTTATTTTTAACATCTTTATTGGAGTATATTTGCTTTACAATGGTGTGTTAGTTTCTGCTTTATAACAAAGTGAATCAGTTATACATATATATATATGTATATATATATATATTTATATATATATATATATATCCCCATATCTCTTCCCTCTTACATCGCCCTCCCTCCCACATTCCCTATCCCACCCCTCTAGGTGGTCACAAAGCACCGAGCTGATCTCCCTGTGCTATGAGGCTGCTTCCCACTAGCTGTCCATTTTACATTTGGTAGTGTATATATGTCCATGCCACTCTCTCACTTTGTCCCAGCTTAACCTTCCCCCTCCCCATATCCTCAAGTCCATTCTCTAGTAGGTCTGCATCTTTATTCCCATCTTGCCCCTAGGTTCTTCATGACATTTTTCTTTTTTTTCTTAGATTCCATATATATGTGTTAGCATGCAGTATTTGTTTTTCTGACTTACTTCACTCTGTATGACAGACTCTAGGTCCATCCACCTCAGTACAAATAACTCAATTTTGTTTCTTTTTATGGCTGAGTAATACTCCATTGTATATATGTGCCTCATCTTCTTTGTCCATTCATCTATTGATGGACACGTAGGTTGCTTCCATGTCCTGGCTATTGTAAATAGAGCTGCAATTGTGTTACATGACTCTTTTTGAATTATGGTTTTCTCAGGGTATATGCCCAGTAGTGGGATTGCTGGGTCTTATAGTAGTTCTATTTTTGGTTTTTTAAAAAACCTCCATACTGTTCTCCATAGTGGCTGTATCAATTTACATTCCCACCAACAGTGCAAGAGGGTTCCCTTTTCTTCACACCCTCTCCAGCATTTATTGTGTCTATAAATGATTTATTGTTTCTATAAAAGATTTTTTGATGATGGTCATTCTGACTGGTATGAGATGATATCTCATTGTAGTTTTGATTTGCATTTCTCTAATGATTAATGATGTTGAGCATTCTTTCATGTGTTTGTTGGCAGTCTGTATATCTTCTTTGGAGAAATGTCTGTTTAGGTCTACTGCCCATTTTTGGATTAGGTTGTTTGTTTTTTTTGATATTGAGCTGCATGAGCTGCTTGTAAATTTTGGAGACTAATCCTTTGTCAGTTGCTTCATTTGCAAATATTTTCTCCCAATCTGAGGGTTGTCTTTTGGTCTTGTTTATGATTCCCTTTGCTGTGCAAAAGCTTTTAAGTTTTATTAGGTCCCATTTGTTTATTTTTGTTTTTATTTCCATTTCTTTAGGAGGTGGGTCAAAAAGCATCTTGCTGTGATTTCTGTCATGGAGAGTTCTGCCTATGTTTTCCTCTAAGAGTTTAATAGTGTCTGGCCTTACATTTATGTCTTTAATCCATTTTGAGTTTATTTTTGTGTATGGTGTTAGGGAGTGTTTTAATTTCATTCTTTTACATGTAGCTGTCCAGTTTTCCCAGCACCACTTATTGAAGAGGCTGTCTTTTCTCCACTGTATATTCTTGCCTCCTTTATCAAAGATAAGGTGACCATATGTGCGTGGGTTTATATCTGGGCTTTCCATCCTGTTCCATTGATCTATATTTCTGTTTTTGTGCCAGTACCATACTGTCTTGATTACTGTACCTTTGTAGTATAGTCTGAAGTCAGGTAGCTTGATTGCTCCAGCTCCATTTTGCTTTCTCAAGATTGTTTTATCTATTCAGGGTCTTTTGTGTTTCCATACAAATTGTGAGATTTTTTGTTCTAGTTCTGTGAAAAATGCCATTGATAATTTGATAGGGATTGAATCTGTAGATTGCTTCGTGTAGTATAGTCATTTTCACAATGTTGATTCTTCCAATCCAAGAACCTGGTATATGTCTCCATCTATTTGTATCATCTTTAATTTCTTTCTTCAGTGTCTTTTAATTTTCTGCATACAGGTCTTTTGTCTCCTTAGGTAGGTTTATTCCTAGATATTTTATTATTTTTGTTGCAATGGTAAATGGGAGTGTTTTCTTAATTTCACTTTCAGATTTTTGCATCATTAGTGTATAGGAATGCAAGAGATTTCTGTGCATTAATTTTGTATCCTACTACTTTACCAAATTCATTGATTAGCTCTAGTAGATTTCTGGTAGCATCTTTAGGATTCTACATTTTTAATTGATCTCATTTAATCTTTGTAACGTCCTTCTGAGGTAGGTTCTATTTTCATCTGTACCTTAAAAATGAGGAAGTTCTGGGCTTCCCTGGTGGTGCAGTGGTTGAGAGTCTGCCTGCCGGTGCAGGAGACACGGGTTCGTGCCCGGTCCGGGAAGATCCCACATGTCGCGGAGCGGCTAGGCCCGTGAGCCATGGCCGCTGAGCCTGCACGTCCGGAGCCTGTGCTCCGCAACGGGAGAGGCCACAACAGTGAGAGGCCCGCGTACCGAAAAAAAAAAAAAAAAAAAGAAAGAAAAATTAGCATAAATATATTTAATTAAATAAAAAACTATTTTCTTTGCACAGATATTATGTGTAGCAAATAAAAATCAATTCGGTAGATATTCCTATTTTTTAAATATGCTTAACTATAGTTTTTGTACACACTGGTGAGAATTCAAAATGGTACTACCACTTTGGAAGACAGTTTGGCAGTTTCTTACAAAATGTACTCTTACTATACGATACAGCAATTCTGCTTCTTGTTATTTACCCCAAGTTGTGTAGCTTACACAAAAACCTACATACATGTGTTGACAGCAGCTTTATTCATAATTGTCAAATCTTGGAAACAACTAAGATGTCCTTCAGTAGGTAAATGCATAAATAAACTGTAGAAAATCCATACAATGGAATATCATTCAAAGCTAAAAAGAAATGAACTGTCAAGACATAAAAGAAACTTAAATGCCTATTGCTAAGTGAAAGTAGCTAATCTGAAAAGACTTCATACTGTATGACTTGAACTATATGACATCCCAGAAAAGGCAAAACTAGGGAGAAAAAGTTCAGTGATTGTGGGGGACGGGCAAGTAAAGGGAAGAGATGAGTAGGTGGACCACAGAGGCTTTTTAGGTCAGTGAAAATACTGTTTGATAATGATGGATATATGTTATTATACTTCTGTCCAAACCCACAGAATGTGCAACACCAAGAGTGAAACATAATGTAAACTATGAACTTGGATGATTATGATGTGTCAGTGTAGGTTCATCTTTGGTTCAAAAGAAAAAAATGACCATTCTTGTAAAAAATGATGATGGGTGAGGCTATGCATGTGTGAGGACAGGGAGTATATGAGAAGTCTGTGTACCTTTCTCTCAATTTTAAACCTTAAAAACTCTCTATTCTTGGAAATACACATGTTAAGCAAGTTTTGAAATGGTACTAAGTAGGATTTGTATGTCATACTTTTGTATCATTTTGACTTTTTTCAGCTAAATGAGCTAGGTGACAAAGCTTGAGAGATACTTGCAGATAAGAAAATCAGCAATAAAAACAATTACAACAGCAATTGACATGCTTTCGAATCCTGAATGAGGAAGAAAGGAAAGCTAGAATATAGCTAATAGATTGGTAGGAAACAGGTTGGTGAAAAAAAAGGATGTCTCTGAGTTTAAAAAGTAGATATATTGAATAGGAGAGACTGAGAACTAGAAAAGCATGAGATCAGATAATGGAATTTTGTAGTATAAATATTAATTGGCTATTTCTGGATTATGACAAAGTTTTAGGTTGTTGCCAAGAGGTATATGAGGATGTATGTGACATGAAGCTTAGAGCCATTGATGTTGAGGAAGAGAAACAATTATAAAACATGTGGATTAAATATCAATTAATGAAGACACTTATCTCCTAAGATAATGGTGGTACTTAAAGACATCCATAAGGCCAGTGACTTAATCTTCAGTGAGTAAGAGTGATGACAAAGAGTGAAAGACAGTATTATGACCAGATGATCTGAATTCAAGTTTCTCTCAAGAATGAAAGATTAATAGTTTGAAATAGTAACTATCATAAGAACAACATCTGCATTCCTGTTGTTGATAGCCTCATCCCTGCCATCAATGTGTGATTGCTAGAAGCTCATCAACATGAAGTTGAATGGACCACAGGAGAGGGCACTGATTTCGCAGAGACTAGGGTTTGTATAAGAAAAGGAAAGAATGGACAGAAAGAATATCCATTGTAGTTGATTTATAGTGAAACCAGCTAACAGATCAAAAAAGCATAAATCTGGCAGAGAGGACAGAAGTGGGAGCATAAGTTAGAGGAATAATAGGTATTATTTCAAAAAGAATTGATTGTTAAACTGATTTAGCATCTCAAGGTAGTGAAAGGTGACAGAGATAAGAAGTGTTGGAGTTAGCTGATATATAGGTATCTATTGGAACTTTGTGCAAAAGTCCATCCAAGATAATTACAACACAACCTGAAGCATTTGGTGCTGTTTGAGAGTAATGTTTTATGTTTGTTAAACAGTTGCTCACACTTCTACATAAAAGTTTTGCTGGAAAAATAGATGGTAAATCTCCTATTAGCTTTTCTTCCAAGGAGAAAGATGTTTATTTAAAAGAGAAAAAGTGATCAGACAACAATGATGAATTCTTTTAATATATATATATATATATAATATTTATATTATATATATATATAATTTGTAAGATATCCTTTAAAAAACTAAATTATTTTTCAGGAAGAAGCATATTTTTCTTATTTTCATACTGCTATATCTGTTTTAAAACACTGATTTCTCTACTATTCCTGTAAATCACCCAGAAGCAGCTTATATTTGTGTGACTCTAAGCCACATATATTTCTCATTATTGAATAGTACCCTTTTCTGACTTTTTCTGATAAGGCTAAATTGAACTGATGTGAGAGAAACATACTTCTTACTGAAAATATTCATTTTTCATAGGCAGCATTCCAGTATCATGCACCAAACAAATGTAGAAACAAATTCTGAATTCTACACAGGCAGTTTTGGGAAAAACAATCACAGTTTCACAGTATTGTTCATAAGCAGAAATATTAACGGTTGTAAAGGATGGATATTGTTCTTCTTTCTCCAATGCTGTTTGATTAGTTCTCACAGTCATCCTTTTATTAGACCACAGAAGGTTAGATTGGGACAGGCATGCACTTTTCTGTCAGGCAGTCTTGACTCTTCAGGACTCTGTGGTTGATTGGCATTTACTGGTGATATAGGGCTGCCTGACCACAGAGCCTGGACTACTAATTATTGAACTGTACTGCCCCTCATAGTACCAAGTCATATGGCTGGAATGAGGAATAAATAAAATATTTATCTCTCTTATCTTCTCCCTTCATTTTACTGTATAGGACAATAACGTTATTTTTCCAGAATTTTATAACTATCAGGTGGTAGAACCAAGATTAAAAAACAAACAAAAACAAAAGCCATGCCACCACTTCACACTCAGTGCACTTTCCAATGTAATGTAGTTTTCTCATCTTTGAGAACATGTTTAAAGTGAAATTGTTTTACTTAAGAAAATAAAATGAAACTTGGTGAGGGCTATAATCATTCAGTTTTTAGTCCTGGAAAAGTTTAGTCGTGGAAGAAATTAGCAATCATGAGAATGGTATTGTGCCTACTCTACAGTTTCATAGTAATTATATGTATATTGGGAATATTGGTTAATTTCTCTTTCTCTCCCTTATAATTTCATATATTCAAAAATAATATCCAAGAATTAGAGAGCTGTTCTTTTCATTGTTAAGATTTAAAGATCATCTGTTGAAATGATTACTATTAATTTATTCATACTCTAATTTACTTTAAACAAAAAATACGAAGTATTTTTATTTTTAATAAAGGTTGGATACATTTATGATTTGATATACATAGAGTGAAATGATTACTAGTCAAGCTAATTAACATATCAGATCCTCACAAGGTTACCATTTTGTGCATGTGATGAGAGCACAAGAAATCTACTGTCAGCAAATTTCTGACAGCAGAAATTAAAACACTGTAAAGCAATTATACTCCAATAAAGATGTTAAAAAAAAAAAACACTATAGTCATCATACTGTACATTAGATCTCTAGACTTCTTCATCCTGCATCACTGCAACTTTATGCCCTTTGACCAACATCTCCCCATTTTCTCCACCTCCCCTCCCCAGTTTTACTCTCTGCTTGTAGATCTTCAAGGAGATTTTGCCTTTGGCAACAACATGAATGAACCTAGAGGACATTAGGCTGAGTGAAAATAAGCCAGACACAAAAACAAGTGACATCATGCACTTCTTTTTCTAGGTTGAATCTACAAAATTGTGTTTTTTTAATCCAAAACTAAATTGAGTGCTAGAATGAGCTAGACACTGATTTCAAAAATATATAGTAAAAAAAATGCCCATTACAAATACAGTTTTTCTGTCTTTGTATGGGTGTTTAGGATCTAAATTTTTATTTTCCTGCTCCTTAGAATAATAGGAAATTGACGTATTGCCAAGGCTATCTCATGGAAAAATGCCTCTTCCCTTAAATTCCTATAGCCAGTATCCATTGGCCTCTTACCTATAGTTTCTCTAGATTCCAACTTGTCTTTCCTCTACTATAAGAATAACCTGAATTTATGTTGTAATAAATATCTTTTAATAAGGAATTAAGACTCTAGTGGAGATTCCTGCACCAGAATACAATGAACTACTTTAATATCTTGAATTCTAAAGAAATCCTGATTGAGTATAATCAGAGAAATTTAAAGTTCTATTATCATGTGGTGACAATCTTCTGAGTGCCCACTAGGTTCCAGGCATATGTTCCTGAAGATGAGCTATTTATGTTTTTAAGAGTTAATTATCTGAATGGTTCTGCATTGGTTTATCCCCAATTAGATGCAGCCTTTCCTCTCCATAGGGAGGATACAAATACCACGCAGTTTTATTTAGCTTAGAGATAACAAAGAACAAAGAATATGTCTTTTTAAATCTTGAATCAATGGGTTCATTTTCAACTGTATGATTGTCAAATTTGTGTCTTCTAAAGAAATGTATGCTATAAAGCTATATGATTTTTCACATATAATTTGTGAAATGCTGCTTGCATATGCCCACCCTAACTAATTTCATGAAGTTGATCTGAAAACTTCATTTGCCTTGACACTATTTTAAGATTCATTAATAATGAGCTCTCATGAATATATGGAGATGGTATGTCAGAGCCTGTAGCATCTCTGTACTGTTTGTGGATAGGCAATGAATATCTATTAATTTGTTCTTAGTCTCCAACCTGGTCTCTTAGCATTGAACATTAACTAGTTATTTATTTTGACATTGAAAATAGAAATATCACTTTTATTGACAAAATAGGGCCACAAAGGGCAGCTCCACAGAACACAAATAAGACAACCCTAAGACAAGAGTGTAAAACTGTAGCAGACAGGTTAATACTCTTCACCTTCATCCTCTCCCACCTCCTCTCCAACCTCCTTGTAAACCTTCTCAAGGGCAGCCATGTCCTCACAGGCTTCAAAACACTTTCCTTACTCCATACCCTCACCCACGTAACACTGAACAAAGGCACGCTTGTCATACATTAGGTTAAACTTGTGGTTCAGGCAAGCCCAGGCCTCAGCGATGGCTGTGGCGCTGCTCAGCATGCACAGAGCAAGCTGTACTTTGGCCAGGTTTCCACCAGGTACCACAGTGGGAGGCTGGTAATTATTGCCAACTTTGAAGCCTGTCTAGTCCACAAACTGGATGGTATGCTTGGTCTTGATGGTAGCAATGACAGCATTGACATCTTTGGGAACCACATCACCATGGTACAACAGGCAGTAAGCCATGCATTTACCATGGTGAGGGTTGTATTTCATCATCTGGTTGGCTGTTTCAAAGCAAGCATTGGTGATCTCTGCTACAGTAAGCTGTTCATGGTAGGCTTTCTCAGCAGAGATGACAGGGGCATATGTAGATAGAGGGAAGTGGATGTGGGGATAAGGGCACCAAGCTTGTCTGGAATTCTGTCAGATCAATATTTGGGCTCCATCCAATCTCAGGGAAGCAGTGATGGAGGACACTACTTGGCTCATGAGGTGATTAAGATTAGTGTAGGTTGGGTGCTCAATATCGAGGTTTCTACAACAGAGGTAATGGATGGCCTCATTGTCTACCATGAAGGCACAATGAGTGCTCCAGCGTGGTGTGTGTGGTGAGGATGGAGTTGTAGGGCTCAATTACAGCTGAGGAAACCTGGGGTGCTGGGCAAATGGAGAACTCCAGCTTGGACTTCTTGCCATAATCAACAGAGAGACGTTCCATCAGCAGGGAGGTAAACCTAGAACCAGTTCCCCCAACAAAGCTGTGGAAAACCAAGAAACCCTGAAGACCTGTATACTATTTCCAAATCCGGTCCAAGACAAAGTCAATGATCTCCTTGCCAATGGGGTAGTGACTGCGGGCATAGTTATTGGCAGCATCTTCCTTGCCTGTGAGGAACTGCTCAGGGTGGAAGAGCTGGCAGTAGGTGCTAGTGCAAAATGCATCAATGACCGTGGGTTCCAGGTCTACAAACACTGTTGTGGGCACATGCCTGCCAGTGCCTGTCTCGCTGAAGAAGGTGTTGAAGGAGTCATCCCTTCCCCCAATAGTCTTGTCACCTGACATCTGGCCATTGGGCTGGATGTCGTGTTCCAGTCAGTAGAACTCTCAGAAGGCATTGCTGATGGGGACACCGGCCTGGCCAACATGAATGGAAATGCACTCACACATGGCTGAGACTTGTAGGGTTCTGTGGCACTGGAGGAGGTGAGGGGACAGCCACAAAGATCTCCCACTAACAGATTACCAAGGAGTCCGGGGAAGAAGTAGTCAAACATTAACTATTTAAAAAGCAGTTCATTAGATATATTATTTTTGATTTTAGAAGTATACATGTGCATTCATATACATATTATATATAAGAAGATAATATGCAACAAAATAGCAATAATACTTTTCACTGCATAAGAAAATTAGAAAAAAATTATTATCCTTATTTCTGTATTTTTAAAATGTTTTCACTCAAGTTTACAAGAAACAATACTAATACAGTTATAGCAACAATATAATTTGTTTTTACCAGTGATTTTTAACTGATCGGTACTCATAAATGCATTTAGAGAGCTAGTATTATGACTGTTTTGTATAAAAGAATCCACCCTCATCTTGATTGCCTTACATGAATAAGTGATAAGATTGAATCCATATATTACAACCATAAATCTTGTACATTCCCCACTATGATTTTAAAAGAAAAAACAAAGTGCTGACCTTTTTAGGACTGAGAATAAATACCTAACAGCAGGGAATGAAGAGAAGCTCAACCATTAGAGAAAGATAATTGGGCAAATTGAGACTCAACGTATACCTTCCAACACAGCTAGGATCTGGGTAGTTGGGCATTCAGAAGGGTAGGATTTCTGGGTAAGGGATAGAGCACCAGGAAATCAAAGCTATGGACAAAAAATGATCATGGGATTGATGGAGATGTAGGAAAATTTAGAGAATAAAATTTTATTAAATAAGTGCCTAAATCATATTCATGTATGCTTTTAATACAATTTTGGTGAATAAACAAAAAATTAAAACGTGAAGAGAATATATCTAGATAGGAGGCATCTGTTTCCTCAACTATACATTTGTTGCCTAATTTATGATGAAAATAGATAAATTTTATTGTGTACTTTGTATATGCTTGTCAGTATGCTAAGAACTTTAGACACACTTTTATTTAAATACCTGAACAATTCACTTAAGTAGATATTATTGTCTCCATTTTTAAATGACAAAACCAAAACTCAGAAGATTAAGTAACGTGGCCAAAGTAAGTCATTTAGGTAGTGGCAGAGCCAGAATTTGACACTGCATTGCCTGCATTCCAAGTTGAAGGGATTATTTCTTTTAGTATTAGGACCCTAACATTCAAGAAATTTGAACTCCAGTGACTTCATGGTTACCAAGTCTCACTATTCAGTTATGTGTGCTTTAGAAATACTTATTCTTATCCTGTATATATAATCTTTGCAAATGTCATCTGTGTATTATGCTAATAAAGCAAGTTGCATAAAAACATGGTATGACTTTGCAATTCAATCCTGACAAAAACTTTAATTAGAAAGTCATAGAAAAAGATCCTCTTACAAATTATCCAAAATTTGCTCCCTCACAACCATCTGCTATTCATACTTCTGTTACATGGAAGTCAGATATCTCGGTTTGTGAAAATTTAGTTAGTGCTATGGTAGTGCCAGTACCTACCATAGCAGTAAGTATGGTAGAACCAGGATTTATTTTTTTAATGTGCCATGTACCTTAGTCATAGCTATAGCTATGGTTATCTAATACCTTCAGCTAATAGCAAAAGGGTCTGCAAAAGAGATTTTGTATTTTCTGTTCTTTTTTCAACATCTATAGCCTTCTGACATCATCTGACTGGAAACAGCTTTTATGTTATAGTATGTATAGTATGAAATAAAAGCGGCCTGAAATTAAAATACACATATATTTTTGAGCATTGCAATTTCACATTTATGAATATTGTTACTACAATTACAAAAGTTGCTCATCTTTACATTTGAAAATAATTCTTAATAACAACAACAAAAAAAATAGTGCCTAGCTGTCTGGTAATTTTCTTCTCCAATGATCAGCCCAGCTGGCAATTTAAAATTTTTAGTTATAGAGAATTTTATAAATTAAAGAAGCCCTCACCACTCCCTATTGATCCAACTTCTTTATACTAAACAAGGCAAGTGATAATGTACAATTTCTTATTTGACAAGACACTACTAAAGAAAAAAAAGAGTAATGTATTTCAGTACATTAAGAAGTAGAACACATATTATCAGTTTCAATACTTTTCTCAATTTATTTGACAAATGTTTATTGGATAACTACTGTGCATAAAGAACTGTGCTGGGCACAAACAATACAGCAGTGAACCTGAATATCTACCCTGATAAATAAAAATATCTACCCTGATAAAACATACTTTTGAGGGAAAGACAGGGAAAAAGATAAAATAGAGAAGAGTCAAGTAGAAATAAGTGCTAAGGAGAAAAAAATGGAGTGGAGGGGGGAGGGAAACAGAGGGAGAGATGCATATGAGGTTACTAGTTTAGGAACAGTGGTAAGGAAAGGCACTATTTATAAAGTGACGTTTGAGCACAGATCTGAATGAGGTGAGAAAATAAGCCAAGGAGCTCTGGGGGAAGATTCCAGACAAAACCCAGCAAAGATGCCACTGTGGCTGCCAAGAAGAAAGTAAGGGATTTGTGGGGGATGATGTCAGATACATGAGGGTGGGGAGAGGAGGTAAGGGCTGGAAGCATAGGGACTTTGTTTTTTTAATCTGTATGATATAGCAACATACTAGGAGATTCCAAATAAGTAACTAGCATGGTATAACATTTTAAAAGAAACTGCTGGCTTCTGTGTGATGAATTGACTGTAGAGGACAGATAAAAGGCAATAGTGGTAAATCAGTTCTGAGCCAACTGCAAACTACCAGGCAACAAATAAAAGCTACCTTAGAATATAACTTGATTATTACAGGTGTTAATCCTTACAACTGAAAACAAGAAGTAGACAGACTCATATATTTTCATGGTAGAACCAAAAGGCTTTTCTAGCAGATTGGATGTGGTGAGAGAAACAAAAAAGAGAAATCAAGAGTGCCTCCAAAGATGATGAAGATACTTATCGAGAAAAATAAGACTTCAGGGAATTAGTATTTGATTCTGGAAATGAAAGTTTGAGCTGCCTATGAGGTATGCAAGTGCAGATGTTGAGGAAGCAATTGAATCTGAATTCAGAAATTCAGAAATCTGAATTTTAGTAGCATGTCTGTGCTGGAGATGCAAATTTGGGGATTATCATTGTATAAATAGAATGTAACATAATAAGATTAGATGAAATCATCAAAGGACTGAGTGAAAATTGGGGTCAGGAAAAAAAGAAAACAGAAGAGTTAGCAAAGGTAATAAGGAGAAAAACTTAGGAGAATATGTTTTCCTTGAAGCCCAATGAAGAAAATGTTTCAGGAAAGAAGTGATCCAATACTCTTGGCTGTGTGAAGATGAAAACTGAAAACTGCTCATTTAGCAATGGGGAGGTTGTTGATGATTTTGACCAGAGCTATTTTACTAGAGTTCTAGGGGAGAAAGTCTAATTGCAGTGGGTTCAAAAAACAATAAATGAGCAGGGTAGGAGATAGCATGTATAAACACTCATGTTATAGAGTGATGTTAGATGGAGAGGAATTTGAATACAGAGAGGGAATTTTTGTTTGTTTGTAGGATATGTGTGTGTTTGTTGATGGGATTAATCCAATAGACAAGGGAAAAATAATCACACATCAAAGAGAAATGAGAATTGCTAGAATAGTATTCTAGGGACAATATTAGGGATCTAGTGCAAGAGAGGAGCTCTTTCTAGAAGGAGGCCTTTCTAGAAGAACGTATTTTTTTTTATTCATAGTATTAGAAGGAAGAGTAGAAAAATTAAGTCCAGGTACAGCTACGCTGGTACATTTGGTGATGGTGGGGGCTTGTATAAATTCTCTCTTGATTGGTTGTATTTTCTCAGGGAAAGAGAAAGATTTCCTGAGCACCATAATGAGAGGAAACATCAGGGGTTTTAAAAGTGAGGAGAAGGTATAAAAGAATCTTCTCGGAGAATGAAGGGTTAAAAATATTTAGTCTAATTATTGGGTAAGATTTGGGGCCAACTGAGATCATTAATTATAATTTTAATATGAAACTATTAACCTGACCTGTGTAATTTTTACATACTTGAAGAGTAAAAGTGAAAGAAATTTAACAGAAATGAGTCATAGCTTCATGTTACGACAGTTGAGTGTCAGCTAAAATACCTCACTCACCAAGAAGTTCTAAATGTACAGCCAAATCTCACATCCATTCTAGGTATCTCAAAACAATCGCTTTTTGAATTTTTATATGCAAGATATGAGTGCCTGTGTGGTAAACTCCAGTTTGGAATTATTTTATGTGTTCTAGATAATGGAATCTAGATAATAGAATTTTGATATTTGCCTCCATAATATTTTAAGAGTAGAACTTCAATAGATGCATATTTATTTATAATGTGATCTATGTATTATACATATTCATATATATTAACATATAAATGTGCTAATTATGTGTACTATAAAAATATGAATTTAAAAGGTGAGATATAGTTAAATTATTTTACAATTATTTTATTTATCAATAACACTGAATATTTTCACTAAAAGGTACCATTAATAATGTATTAATGATGAATGTGGTTGCTTCATTATTTTTAAAAATTTTCAATGAACATACAATCATTACGAGGAAATATTTTACAGCACAGGGAATATAGCCAATGTTTTATAATAACTTTAAATAGAGTATGAACTGTAAAAAAATATTGTATCACTCACTATGTTGTATACCTGAAATTAATAGAATATTGTAAATCAACTATACTTCAATTAAAAAAAAACATGCAGGCTTCCCTGGTGGCGCAGTGGTTGAGAGTCCGCCTGCCGATTCAGGGGACACGGGTTCGTGCCCCGGTCCGAGAAGATCCCAAATGCCACGCCGCAGAGCGGCTGGGCCCATGAGCCATGGCTGCTGAGCCTGCGGGTCCGGAGCCTGTGCTCCGCAACGGGAGAGGCCACAACAGTGAGAGGCCCGCGCACCGCAAAAAAAAAAAAAAAAAAAAAAAAAAAACATGCAAAAAAGCAATTCAGAATTCTAAACAAACTTTGTTTTCTTCTATATTTGATGATACTGGTTATCATAGCTGAAAAAGACACCTCACAACATTACGTATTTCTGATGGAAGAATTACAAACCAATTCTTTTTGATTATATAAACATATTTTTAATATTAAAATATTTAACTTGTAAATATTATAAAAGTTTTTTTTAGTTGTGTGAACATAACATAAAATTGACCACAGTGACCAGTTTTAAATGTGTGAAGTACATTCATATTGTTGTGCAACAAATCTACAGAAATTTTTTCATCTTGCAAAACTGAAACTATAACTGAAAACTGAAACTGAAACTGAAAACTGAAACTGAAACTGAAAACTATATACCCATTAAGCAACTTCCAATTTCCCCTTCCCCAAGCCCTTGGCAACCACCATTTTATTTTGTATCTCTGTGATTTGACTGATCTAGGTACCTCATGTAACTGTTTTTCTTTTTGCAACCAGTTTATTTCACTTAGCATATGTCCTCAAGATTTATCCATGTTATAGCATGTGTCACAGTTCTCATCTTCTTAAGGCTGAATAATATTCCATTTCATGTATATACCATGCTTTGTTTACCCATCCATCCATTGACAGACAGTTGGTTTGCTTCCAATCTTTTGGCTATTGTGAATACTGCTACTACGACCATGGGTATACAAATATCTTTTTGAGACCCTGCTTTCAATCCTTTTGGGTATATATCCAAAAGCAGAACTGCTGGATCATATGGTAATTCTATTTTTAATTTTTTTAATAACTGCCATACTGCTTTCCATAGCAGCTAGACAATTTTACATTCCGACCAACAGTGCTCAAAGATGCCTAATTCTCCCCATTCTTGTTAACACTTATTTTTTTTTAATGATAGTCATTCTAATTGTTGTAAGGTGGCATCTCACTTTGCTTTTTATTTCCTTAATGATTAGAGATGTTAGCATCTTTTCATGTGCTTGCTGCTCATTTGCATATCTCCTTTGGAAAAATGTTTATTCAATCCTTTTGCTCATTATTTTAATCAGTTTTTTGTTGTTGTTGAGTACTTTCTAACTTCCCTAAGTCCATCCATTATTTTTTCACACTACATTTTACCTTGAACAACATGGATTTGAACTGCACCAGTCCACCTATACACAGATTTTTTTCACTTTGTATGTACTGTGATACTCCATGATCTGAGGTTGGTAGAATCTGTGGGTACAGAATCATAGATATGGAAGGCAGGCTGTGAAGTTATATGTAAATTTTCTACTGCACAGAAGCTTGGTGCCCCAACTTCTGCATTGTTCAAGTGTCAACTAGATTTAGATTCTGTTGCATTTTAATATTTTTATCAAGTGCATTCAAAACCCAATGACACTCTTAATTTGAAAGATTTTTAAACAGGTTAGAAATCTCTTTTTAAGTGTTTTACATGGACAAAAAAAGTTTTTACAGATGATACCATTTCTGGAAGAAAATTATATAATTATAGAAACATTTCCAAATACTACTTGTTTTCAAAAATATTGTCTCCATGACAATTGTTTCTTTCAAAAAAAGGCTTATTTAAAACCTTATCTTCACTTCAAAGGAATAGATAGTAACTTTTTTGTAATTAGCAGCTAAGCAGTATCTAGTAATAGTACTTATTAAAATCAGCAAATTTCCAACACATATTTTGTAAAAGAAAATCTCCACTTTAAATTTGACAACTTTAAGAACTGCACTAAGAACTACCCAGTGAACTTCTATGTGTTATGAATGCTATTCACAATAAAAATATTTCAATAATTTCAAGATATACTTATTGTTAAAGGTTTTTTTTTCAGTAGACTTATGATGCAGTGAAGGATGACGGAGAGAGTACATTTTATATGTAGTACCATATATATATATATATATATATATATGAACTTACCACTGTTTTTTTTCCTGCTCTTTGGTACCCAGTCAAAGGTATTGCCTTCTCAATGGTTACAAAGTTAGACTTGTACAATTTTTATTAGAAAAAATTTATTACTGAGAATATTTTTGATACATGATTATTTTGGTATTTCACACACATACACACACACAAAGTGGCATTCTACTTCTTTATAGAAGTAGAATCTAGCAAATGCCATAAGTTGACACATGTTTAAAACATCTGTACTTTTATCCAACTGTAAGTATTTGACATTGCAAAGATAACAATTGATTTCTCAGTGATATTTGGATTATTTTCTTTACGCCATTAAGTTAGGAATTGATAGCATAATTTGGTTGAGTATTTAACAGCACAGATATTTGTCACTACACTGGTTGGCGTTTTTCTACTAGGTTAAAAGAAAACTACCAAAAATGCCACCCAAAAATCCTGAGTAAAACATATTTTTTTAAGAATTGTGTAGTGGGCTTCCCTGGTGGTGCGGTGGTTGAGAGTCCGCTGGCCGATGGGGACACGGGTTCGTGCCCCAGTCCGGGAAGATCCCACATGCCGCAGAGCGGCTGGGGCCGTAAGCCATGGCCACAGAGCCTGCGCGTCCAGAGCCTGTGTTCCGCAATGGGAGAGACCACAGCAGTGAGAGGCCTGCAAAAAAAAATTGTGTAGTTACAGCATTCTATATCATTAAAATATTAATACCATGTATTCAATTTGATAGACTCTCTACTTGGATTGTTTTTTTAATAATATAGATTAGTTTAGTTGACTTTGACAGGTTTGCCCACCTCTTAGATAATATTAAAAACCTAATGTAGTTTGATCAATTTTGACAAGTTTGTCCATTTATTTCATCACTACTTTGCAAAACTTAAGAAATTAGAAACAGTTTTTCACAGTTGAATTTTATTTCTGTACTAATATGTTTGATTTTTCTAAGTAAATAAAAATTAGTTATATTAGAATATAAGTTTGCTTTTTAGGATTTAAAGGGACTAGTTTTGTCTAAAGCAATTGTTGAATATATTTAAAATAGAGGATGGATTTGTTTTTTCTTAGAACTCTTCCTTATTCAGATTGGAATAAAATAAATTGTGTGGTTGATGCTTGTCTGTGGAAATAGTCTCCCTTTTATCACATTATAATATTTGGGGAAAATTTACTACTGATAGTAAACTTGATGAGTATTTAAAGCCAAGAGAGTCTAGTCATTGCACAGATTTCCTAGCATAGAAAACCATTCCAAAATGCCATGAAAAAGGTCAATTCTGGGTACAATAATTTAAAAATAAACTTTTATCATGAAATATTTTTCGATTCACAAAAATTGTAAAAATGGCACAAGTAGTCCCCATATTCCTGCACTATTTCCCCAAACGTTATCATCTTATATAACTATGGTAAACTTGTCCTAGCTCAGCAACTAACATTAGTGTATTACCATTAACTAGAATCTAGATTTCATCGAGGCTTCAGTAGTTTTGTCACTAAGGTGGTTTGTATTCCAGGATTCAATCCAGCACACCACAAAATTGCATTTCATCATCACGTCTCTGTACTCTTCTCCAGTCTGTGACAATTTCTTTTTGAGTTTTACAGCTTCCTTTAAAACATACTTAAAAGTAAATTATCTAGAATTCTCTAGTGTGGCGGTGTCTCTTACTTGTTAGTTAATTACTTTGTTTTACAAAGCAATTGAGCCTTGTCAAACAAACTTATTTCTTTGCACAATGCAGAAGTAAAACTGGAATTCAAAAAGCATGCACAAATGTATAACCTCAAACCTGATGTTCAGAACCACTGATGAGAAGAGTCATAATTATCAGACTCAAAAACATGCAAAAAAAAAAAAAAGAGTCTGAATCAGGAACATAAATCAATGAATCCATTTTGCTAGGAAAAAAAAATGACAAATGGGAAGTGATATGTCCTAGGAGAGATAACTTTCAATAAGGGCTTCATTTTCCTCCTCAGGAAATAAACCTAGAAATGCCAAAATAATCTTGCTTCAGAAAGGATAAAGCCCTACAGATTTTTACAAGGAACGGTTGTTTAGAAAATAGACCTCAGATAAATAAATAAATACAGATAAATAAACTGTACTTATCCTTTCCTGTGAATTTCTTGTTTTGAAAGAAGCAAACAATGTCAATAAATCTAATTTATAAATTTTATTTTGAAGTGATATTTGAAGCCAAGTTGCAGAAGTGTGGAACTGGAAAGAATTTTAAGTACCACTGAATTTAATTTGTTTAAATTCAGGAAACTGAAGCCCCAGAAGCCTTAGTGACATTACCAGGACCACAAAAGTGCTTAGCGAGGACACAACAAATATCCAGTTTTCCTTATTCATGACAAAAGAAGTAGTGTTGTTTTCCTGTTTACTTAATGGAATAGTCTGGCAGGATTTGAGAATATAGGGCTAGTGACAGAAATTGCCCAAGTTGTTAGGAATAATATTACAGGATGTGTGGAGACTAACGAACTAGCTGAATACAGAAAGAAATTACATCCACAGAGATGGGTAGCAATTTTTGAGAGTGGAGCAATAGATGAAAAAATAAGGCTTAGCTTGGGTGAAGCAAATTGTAAGATATGAATATTCAGTATACATTTTTTTCTTCAGAATTTGAGATTGTTGTAAAAGTGACTTAGGCAGTTATGAAACAATTTTTGATTGAACTGTGAGAAATATGGTTTGTAGATTTACATGATAGTGGTATGCTATTGAGGAGATTTTATTCTATTCATTTAAGTCAGTCTTAGTTAATAGGTTGATGCTGAGATCATGGGAACCCTTGAGAAAGTCAAAGAAAGAATGAGAGAATAAATATTTCATGAGGGACATTGTGGAGTTGTGATGTGTTCTCAGAATATGAAGCAGAAGATCTCTCTGAGGCTAATTCTGTCACTGTTGCCACCAAATGCCTGGATCGGAAAGATGGAAATAAAACAAAAAGCTTCCAATTATTTTGAATTCATTTTAATGAAGAAGAGAGGCTAGGGAGAAAATATACATGCAACAAGATACTCCAATTGATTCATGTTCAAGAGAAGGTAAAGAAAATTGAGGCGTTTGAATTCAGAACTTTCTATAAGTAAGCTGGCATCCCAAATCAGTCCAGAGAGATGTTAAACTTTACACATACTCTATCCAATTATAAGGGCACTTCAGGCTAAGGACAAAACTCCCAGGAAGATACCAAAAAATACTTGTCCATGCAAATCAGTAGTTTTTTGGAAGGGAAGAAAACATGGTATGGTTCAGAAATAACATTCTTTATTGCTTACCTTGAAAACATGAATATTCTGTTGGTATTTTTATAAGAATAACTCTAAGAAATTAAACATTGTCACATATTTGCTTCATAATTTCTCAGGAAAAAGATATTTACAAATGTTGCAGCTGGTCTTGGAGGACTTCTTCAATCTACTTTTTCCTCTTCACCAAGGATTATCATGCCCTACACAAGCTCACTAAACATATGTAGTTCTTTGCATTATTCAAAAATTATAGTTAAATGGTACTATACTATATAAATATCTTTTTAATACTTGCTATTTTCACCTTACATTATGTTTCTACAGTTTCATGAGGTTGATACATGTAGCTCTAGTTGATTTGATTTCACTTCTCTGAATGTCACTTTCTTTTATATATTTTTTTGTTTAAGGAGTTCAGATTGTTTTAAATTTTTCTATTATAAACACTGGACATTTTTCTATTGTGTTGCTTCATAATCACAAACACTTAGAATCTGAAATGTATTAAATATTGTAAACTTTATTTTTAACCTCTAATTAGTCATAAATTTAGGCATATTTCCATGTTTATCCTCTGGTAGAGATCCTCTTATATGAATACTTTGCTCATGTCTCTTATTTATATATTGCCATTAATATTTGTATTGACTTAAAAGTTCTACGTTTTGTTACTGTGTTGGTTTCTACTGCTCTATAATAAACCACTCTAAAACTCAGTAACTGAAAACAACAATTTATTATTTCTCTGGCTCATGTACGTAACTGCACTCAGCTGGAGAATTCTTTGTTCCCTGGGCTATAGCTGAGGTTACTCATGCAGCTGCATTCAGCTGGGAGTTTGGCTGGATGGAGACAGGAAAAAGTTGGGTTCTCTGGAAAAATACGATGGGCTAACATGTGCAGCAAGACCTATGAAATTTCTGAAGTTTTACCCTACTTGCAAACTAAATGTTTTCCCACCAGTTTTCAATTCTATAATACTGTGCAGATAGTTTTAAATTCACTTCCTTCCAGGTAGTTAAACAAGAAATAGTCTCAGCTACGTCAAGCTTTTTCCAAGAATTTAAATGAGTGGAAAGGAAGGGAGAAAGGGAAGAGAGGGAGAAGAGAAAGAAAAAGGAAGGAAAGAAGGAAGGGAGGGAGAAAAGGGAGGTGAAAGGAGGAAGGGGGGAAGAAAGGAAAGAGAAGGGAATTTTTTAAAAAAGAGATTAACATTTGTCACAATGAATCAATATTGATATTTATTGATAAAAAGTTCATACTTTGTTCAGATTTCCTCAGTTTTTCCCTAATGTCTCTCTTCTGTCCCACAGTATCATTAGAGATATTTCATTACATTTAGCCATTATTTTTCTTTAATCATTCCTCATGACTGTGACATTTTCTCAGATTTTCCTTGTTCTTGGTTACTTTGACATTTTGGAGGATTACTGGTTAGGTATTTTTTAGAATGTCCTTCAGTTGGGATTTATGTGTAATCATTTTAATTAAGATTATACTGGGATAATGTGTTTTTTAAGAGGAAGATCACAGAGGTCATTCTCATCATATATAAAAGGTACACAAAATTAACACGACTTATTGTTGTTAACCTTGATCCCCCTGGCTTGAGCTAGCATTTGTCAGGTTTTTTCAATGTAAAATTACTCTTTTTTCTTTTTTTTCCTCACTTTCCATACTGTATTCTTTGGAAGAAAGCAACTATGTGCAGACCACATTTAGGGAGTGGAGAATTATATTCCACTTCTTTAAGAATAGTATATGTACACAAATTCTTTGGAATTCTTCTATAGAAGAGATATGTCTATTCTTATTTATCCAATAATGTGTTTATGTCAGTATAGTTTCAAGAATTTTTATCCTTTGGGTTATAATCCGATACTTCTTTACTTGCTTTCTTGCTCAAATTGTTCGTTTTAGCTGTTGAAATGACTTTCATATGGCTCATGCATCCCTTTGACATATTGTATCAGTGGTGGGTGTAGAAATTTTTTTGGGGGGTGGCTTTATTTCTGCCACTACAAGATGCTGCCATCTCCTGTTGTATAGTTCTTGACTCATTCCTGCAATCAGCTAATTCTTCAAGGAATCTTGGTTTCTTTTGTTAGATAATAGTATTAAAAACCAAGATCTGGTTGCTAGCTGTACTCATTGTTAATGGGGTATAATTTATTCTAGGCCATCTCACATATATATATGAAAACTGTATCTATATTAATCTAAACATGCGTTCATACTCCCATCTCCAACTCTAATCCTAATATTACCACATGTATTTATTCTAACCTCCTATTTCTTGCCTATATATATATATATTTTTTTTTCTTTTTTTGCCACGTGGCATGCAGGATTTTAGTTCCCTGACCAGGGATCGAACCCATGGCCACTGCAGTGGAAACATAGAGTCTTAAGCACTGACCACCAGGGAAGCCCTTTCTTGCCTATCTTTTTTTGTGTGTGTGTGGTACGCGGGCCTCTCACTGTTGTGGCTTCTCCCATTGCGGAGCACAGGCTCCAGACGTGCAGGCTCAGTGGCCATGGCTCACAGGCCCAGCCGCTCCGTGGCATGTGGGATCTTCCTGGACCGGGGCACGAACCTGTGTCCCCTGCATCGGCAGGCGGACTCTCAACCACTGCACCACCAGGGAAGCCCCATTTCTTGCCTATCTTTAACCTCCCCCTACAATAGAGAGAAATCTGGCTCCCATTAGTCACCAAACATTTACTTACTTTTTCAGTTTCAATATACACTTATAACAGTATCAGAAATGTTAACCACTATCTTCTTGGGAAACAAATTTATCAACTAAGTGCAGTGATTAGAGTTCTACTAGCCTTTAGTCTTACACACTCCACTCATTTCCAAATTTACTTATATCAGCACCTTCCACCAGCCTCATCTCCTTCAGTGAGGGGGTTTCATTGCTTTTTTAATACATGTGGTTTCTTTGTCACATCTACCTTCTAAACTGAGATTCTTTGACTTCTTCTTTGTTTTCATTTGCATACATTAAGATTTACTTTTTGTGCTGTGAAGTTCTGTGGATTTTGACAAATGTTTAATACCTTGTATACACCGCTCTAGTATCCTACAGAACAGTTGCAACACCTTGGAAACAGCCTGTGCTTCGTCTATTCAATCTACTCCATCCTCTGCTCTAAACTTCCATCACCTCTGATCTGCACACCATCTCTATAGTTTGCGTTTTCCAGAATATTATATGTATGGAGTCAGAAAGTATGTAGCATTTCAGACTGGTTCCTTTCTCTTAGTTTTCTCTTGGTTATTTGCATTTAAGATTCATCAAGTCTTGTCATGGTTTAATAGCTCAAGTTTTTGTTGTTGTTGCTGAATAATATACCATTGTATGTATGTACCACAGTTTGTTTATCCATTCACCAATTGACAGACATCATGGTTGTTTCAGTTTTTGGTGATTATGAATAACACTGTTTTCAAAATTTATGTGCAGGCTTTTGTGTGGACATAAGTTTTCAAAAATATGAGTAAAAACTAGGATCACAGTTGCTAGATATTTTGGTAAGACTATGTTTAGTTTGGTAAAAAATTGCAAAATTGTCTTCCAAAGTGGCTGTATCATTTCACATCCCTACCAGCAATTACTAAGAGTATCTGTTGCTCATACTCACGAGTAGTTGATATGGCCATCTTTTGGGCTTCTGCCATTCTAATAGGTGTAAGTTAATTCTTGTTGCTGTTTTAATTTTAATTAATTTCAATATCTAATAACAAATGATATTGAGGGTCTTTTCATATGATTATATAACATCTGTAAATCTTCAGTGAGGTGTCTGTTCAGATTTTTTGCCCATTTTGTAATTGCATTGTTTGATTCTGTTCTGTTGAATTTCTGTTGCATATTTTGGATACATATTTTTATCACATAGGTGCTTTGCAAATAATTTCTCCCAGTCTTTATTTAGCTTGTCTTTTGAGTCTCTTAACAGCATCTTTCAAAAAGCAGAAATTTTAATAAAATCCAACTTATCAATTATGGCAGATGTTGACCATGACTCTCTGGATTTGCCGTTTCTGTACATTTCCGGATGGCGGTTTATTCTGAAGTCTTAGTGCATTAATGGATGCAAGAAAAGGTGTCGCTTTTAAGTTTATTCAGGGTTTTCTTGTTTTAAGAAGAGAATTGATAACATCCAAGTTCTTTACAAGTTGAAGCTGAAACTCGAAGAAAATTTTATGCATTTGTGTTTAAAATTCGAAACAAGGTAATTTTTAAAAATATCTTTTTCTGGTAGGAGATCTTGCCACATTAGGGAGGGGGTAAAATATGTTTCAAAATATAAAGTTCTAATAATAACTCTGATATTCTTAGGAAAAAGTAAAATTATCTGACATGGTCTGAATTTTGAAAAAATCTAAATTAATGAGATTCCCTTGTAAACTACTCCATAGGCAGTCAGGACTTCTTTCCGTTAGCACTTAGAAGCATGCCTTTATTTTATACTATGTGTTTACCTGCCCATGGATATATGACAATGATTCTTGTACACCCCTTATTCATAATATTTTCCTTCCTTTACATGTGTTGATGTATACAAATTATTACTTATTTGTACTGATAGATATTTGTCTTCACAAAGAGTTAAAACTGAAGCTGTACTATAAAATTAATGCTCTCACTAAATCTCTAAGAAGTTTTATAATCAAGTTTCATCTGAAGAAATACAAGTTTATTTATCTACTCAATGTGTATACTTTCTATATACCAGAAAGCATCTGATAAAAATATAAAGAGGTTTATGAGATTTTATATCATAACTAACTATGCCATGTATTCCTTCTAAACAGATTTCTAGTGATCAAAAGTAGAATGAAATATCTAGTTGTCATAAAAGGGTTGTTATGAGTAATAACAGATGATTATTAAACTTCCTAGACAAATGAAGACATTCTGGATAGTGAAAGGGGACACTTTTTTTTTTTTTGCGGCCATGGCTCACGGGCCCAGCCGCTCCGCGTCATGTGGGATTTTCCCGGACCGGGGCACGAACCCGTGTCCCCCGCATCGGCAGGCAGACTCTCAACCACTGTGCCACCAGGGAAGCCCGGGGACACTTTTTAATAATTATGCTGCTACAACAGGCATAGTCTGAAAATGACCCCAGTAAATTGGGACTTGTCATTCTATGTAGAGTACCACCATATTTCCTTTGGTAACTCTGGAATTAGTCATCTTAAATTTCATTTATGCAGCACATTTATTGAGTATGTCACCTGCTGATTTCTATTTGGCAGTTTAACTTTCATATTAGAAAAAAAGGAAAAAGCAACAAGCTGTATTTCTTTTTGTACCAAGTGTAGCAGCATGACTAGACACCATTGGATACCTGAACTGCACACACACACACACACACACACACACACACTCACGCACTCTCTTCCTCTCTCTGTGATTTCCTAGCTTGGTATATTTTAAAACATTTTTATACACTTTTGTTTTTCCTTATTTTTTACTGTGATTAAGAATTGGAACTTTTCCAAGTTGACCGGTGTTACTGATATTAGGGGTAAAGATAACATTTATTCAGCAATTATTTAATAACATACACTATAATTGTCAGGACTGGGCCAGATGCTGGGCATATATCATTGACTAGCACAGGCGTAAGTCTCTGCTCTCACTGAAGAGAATTCAGTAAGGTATATCTTTGGAGTGTTTCATGCATAATACTATTAAATAAACAGTTTTCCCTCTTGAAATTTTCTTTATCAAAATCTTTTTTTTTCAAATAGTAACATACTGATACTACTCCCCAAAAATATCATTGTAAAATAGCAATCCTAACTTAAAACAATTTCTGGCACATATTAGGAACTCTGCAAATAAATATTCAGTGATGGAATGAGTGAATAAAATTCAGTAAGTCTTTGGTATTTGTTGATAGGAATTTGATAAGTAAAATATAACAACTAAGTAAATAATTCTAGCCGTCTTACTATAATTGGAAACTAGTTTGAGTTTCAAATATTGTCTTTTATACTTTTTCACCCTCAGTAAATGAGGTAATGTGGAGTGACCTGAACGACTAGAATATCATTTCCAGTAAAGATGCCAACAGCACTTGCCTTTCATGTTAAAATGTAAGAAACCACAGTCAATAAACTACCATATTTCATGAACTGCAGATGTCATCAACTATAAGCTGCACCTTATTTTATGAACACTAAGAAAGAAAAAATGCTGACATGTAAACAACAATGCACTTATATTTTTTTTCAATTGTATTCTTGTCAAAAGAGTTCTTTTTAGAATTACTGAGATAGTTCTTTCAATTTGTATCATTCTTATATGTATACACAATAGAAAATATGAGCAAACTAAATTGGTTCATATGTTTCTAAATCTTCTTTGTATCCAAAGGTGATTTTTCTGAATTTATTTTTGATTCAGAATTGTCACTGAATCACTACACACAACATTGGTCACTGTGTTGTCAAGAGCGTTGATGATACAGCATTTCCTAAGACTTTTCCATAATTGTCTCCAACATTTCCTTCTAAATCACTGATGACACTTCTATACATTTTTAATGCTGGTACATTTTTGATCTACTGAAGAATTTAAGGTTCTCATACAACAGCCAGGGTTCTCATTACTATCTCAAATAATCTTTAAGTCTTCCACTAGTGTAAGATACGTCTCAATTTCAGAGATATGTAAATATTGTATGTGTGTATGTGGATGAATGTGTTTGTTTACATTCATACATATATATTTATGTATGTGATATATATATGCATACATACATGTATATATTTTATATCTTATTGCAATGAAATATATACAGTAAATGAAATAAAATACAGTAAATCTCTGCAGTTACTATTCTGAATAATTCAGAAAGCTTTAACTCAGTGTATAGGTATGAATGATTGGTTTCAAAAGTAGAAGCTATGTTGTTTAATTGCAAATTCATGTGTTTATTTAATGTAATCTTAAATGGGAAAATTTTAAATTTTCCTAAAATACATTGAAAAGTACTATAATTTAGATTATTCATAGGAAAGCTTAAGTATTGTGTTACTTGTTTAGTTATGTGCCATAATGAAACTGATTTCAGTATAAGCTTATTGCAAAGAGAAGAAAAATGTCCCATTTTGTAGCATTGGCTTTCTATTTCCTATCTACTTGGCCACATGAAATTTGGGTGCCTGTAAAGACAGGATAATAACTAATCTTCTTTGGTGTTTGACACTTAATCCTTTCTGGTACTTATCCTATTAACATTTCTTCTCTTGTATTTAAATGCCAGTGCAGAGCACTCAAATTACTTGCATTTATTTCTGTGCTTCTGAATTTAGCAGTTAGAGAAAGCACCTTCAGAAACGTTTGATTAAATATATGAATTTATCTGAGTCTATATTCATTATCAAGTACTTATTTTAGTTTAATAACTTTTAGCTTGGATGTTTTCAGCTACCAGTTTATGTTTACCATTATTTTGTAACTGCAGAATTCATCTGCAATGTAACATAAGCTCTTTAACTGAGCTCCCCAAAGAAATTTATAAAACTTTTGCATACTTTAAGATTTTAGTTAAAACCCTACTCTAAGTACGTGAATTCTTAAAGCATATTACTGGGCATTACTTATATTAAAGGGTATAAACCAGTAAATCTTATATATTTTGAAAAACTCTTTTAGTCAAATCAGGCTAAACTATGCTGCTTTAACTAGCATGCACAAAATCACAATATTTTGAAAAATAAAAGCCTATTTCTCACTCATAACTCACGCCCATGGTGGGTTGGCAAAAGAGTCTGTTTCAGCTGGACTTGTATTTCGAGATCACCAAGACATAGGAGTTGGGATGTGACAAATCATATCTAGCTTTGAAAATTTTAGTCTCAAAATATCACATTTCATTTCCTTCTTGTTTCCTTCCCAAAACAAGTCATGGGGATAGCAAATCATCTCAAGGTGGTTGGGGAAGTATAGTTTCACCATGTGTCAGAAAGAGAAAAGGACATATTTGTAACCAGCCCTAATGACTACTATATTCACTTTCATGCAGCTTTCCTTTAAAGGAACACAGAGTAACTTAATAATATAAAATCAAGACACTGAGGTGCTAATATGTCTTTCTTTTGAAGAAAATGAATAGTAGAGAATTTTTGTTGTTATGACATTTTTTGTTTTAGCAGCCGCATAGCACAGGGAGATCAGCTCGGTGCTTTGTGACCGCCTGGAGGGGTGGGATAGGGAGGGTGGGAGGGAGGGAGACACAAGAGGGAAGAGATATGGGAACATATGTATATGTATAACTGATTCACTTTGTTATAAAGCAGAAACTAACACACCATTGTAAAGCAATTATACTCCAATAAAGATGTAAAAAACAAAAAAATGATTATACATATATGTTTTATATATCTATATATTTACATATATGTGTGTATATATACACATATATATTTTGATTACCACTGTGCATTTGTATGCTATTTAATAAATACTTCAACAAACTTAGTGTATAAATATCTTTATCCTTCAACTCTATATTGATGAAGAAACTTACAGAATTTAAGTAAACTTTTCTAAATTACATGGCTAATAATCACACTGAAATTTAGTTACATTAGTTTCTGGTTTTCCAACTACAGGCTGTCTTTTAGGAAAAGTACCATTTAGACAAATGAAGAGACATTTGTTTTTGACTTTTAAAATTATTCTGTTTTCTCCTACTTACCTACCTTTACATGAGACTCAAATATAAAATATTACAAGTTGGGCATTTTCTGCTACAGTGAAATGAAAAGTTTGGCAAATCACCTCTCCATAAAGTAATTATGAAACTAGACACAATTGTCAAAAACAACAAATTCAGAGTTTTGAAAATAGACAAAAGACAAAACAACAAATAGACAAGTATTTATTCATACAAATCTACTGAACTTGAGGACGAACCTGATTAGATGGACAGAAGAGAAGAGACATACAGAGGAGAAGGTGAAGATGGAGGCAATGATTGTAGTGATAACTTCTATAAGCCAAGCAATACCAAGGAATTTGGGGCATCCACCTGACAACACCTTGATTTCAGAATTCTGGTATCTGGAACTGTGAGTGGATTAATTTCTGTTTTTTTTTTCTTTTTTTTTTTTTTTTTGCGGTACGCGGGCCTCTCACCGCTGTGGCCTCTCCCGTCGCGGAGCACAGGCTCCGGACGCGCAGGCTCAGCGGCCATGGCCCACAGGCGCAGCCGCTCCGCGGCATGTGGGATCCTCCCGGACCGGGGCACGAACCCCTGTCCCCTGCACTGGCAGGCGGACTCCCAACCACTGCGCCACCAGGGAAGCCCAATTTCTGTTGTTTTAAGCCACCAAATTTGTTGTTGTTTATCCCAACAGTCCAGGAAATTAAGACAAATGTCAATATTTTTAAAAACTGAATTATATCTATAATCTAGAAATAAATAATCCAAAAATAAAATTAAGCATCTAATTCCATATACAATAGGATGAAAGAGAATAAAATACTGAAAATAAATTTAATAAAAGCAGTACAAACTTGCAAAATAAAAACTACAAAACATTGCTGAGACAATTAAAAATCTAGCCAAATTGAGAGACATTGCATGAGCATGGGACAAGAAGATTCAACATGGCAATTCTCCCTAAGTTAATATACAGATTCAAAACTATCTCTGTCAAAATTAGTTTGTTGTTTTTTTCCATAAATTGACAAGTGAATCCTAAAATACATACGAAAATAAAAAGATCTAGCATAACCAAAACAATTTTGGAAAACAAAAAGTTATATAACTACACTAATCATTTTAAAGACATACTATGAGACTACAGCAATAAGAACAACACGGTATTGGTATAAGGGTTGTCATTACAGATTATATAAATCTATGTAATAGAACTAAGAATCCAGATATGAATCTGTTTTTGTATCTTCAATTTATTTTTGACAAAGATTCCAAGGCAATTGTTTAAAATAAGTGGTACTGGGACAATTGAATACCTCACATTATATAGATAAATTAACTCATTTATTTGCTAGACTTGTTTCCGCATTATATAAAGAACACCTAAAACTCTGTAATAAGATGACAAGCTAATTAAAAAATGGGTAACAAATTCAAATAGATGTTTTACCAAAGGAAATCACCAAAGATATACGAATGGCAAATAAGCACACAAAAAGATGTTTAATGTCATTATTCATTAGGAAAATGCAAATTAGAAACACAGTAACATACCACTACAAGCCCACTAGAGTAGTTATAATTAAAAAGACAACAAGTGTTGGCAAGGATGTTGAGACACAAGAACCTTCATACATTGCTGGTGGGAATGTAAAATGGTTGTACTGGTTTATTACAAACGTAATAAATTACCAAAAACATATCAACTTAACATACATTTATTATCTTACAGTTCTACAGGTCAGAAGTTCGATATGGGTTTCACTGGGCTAAGACCAAGGTTTTGGCAGCGCTATTTCTTTCATGAGCTCTTAGGGAGAATACATTTCCTTGCTCATTCAAATGTTGGCAGAATTCAGTCCCATGCCATTGTAGTACCGAGGTCTTTGTTTTTTGCTGGCTGTCGGTTGGGGTGGGCATCCTTATCTCCTAGAGGCCTCTCTTCAATCCTTGTGCATAGCTCCCCCCACCCCTACATCTCAAACCAGCAAAAAAGTATTGAATCCTCATGCTGCCATCTCTCTGCCTCCTGCCATCTCTCTGCCTCCTGCCTCTGCCTCTCTTACATTTTTAAGGACCCTTAGTGTTAACATTGGGCCCACTGGGATAAGCTCAGCTATTTTCCCCCTGCTACCTTAATTCCCTTTTTCCACGTGATATATCATAGTCACAGGTTCCAGAGAGTAGAACATGGCCATATTTGGGGGCTTGCTATTCTTTTGCCTACCACAACAGTATAGCTACTTAGGAAAGTGGTGTCTTAAAAAAAGTTAAACTTCATATGTGACTTGGAAATTTTCCAACTAGGAATTTATCTGAGAGATGAAAACATAATGTCCACAGAAAAGCCATTTTGCAAATGTTCGTAGCAGCATTGTTCATAATAGTCAAGAACTGAATCAAAATGTTCAACCAGTGAATGAATAAACAAAATGTGGTAAACCTATACAATAGAATACTACTAACGAAAAGAAGCAAACTACTGATATATGATGAAACAGATATGATGCTCAACACATCACAGTAGTTAAAAACTCCAGACACAAAAGGCTATATATTGTACTGTTATGGTAAATATGTAGAAATGGTAAATCTATGGAGACTAAAAGCATATCAAGGGTTGCCTTGTTCTTAGGGCAGAGGGGATTGACTGAAAGAGAGCATGAAGAAACTTTTTGAATGATAATGTTCAAAAACCGCATTATGATGATTGTCACAAAACTCTGTAGATTTATTAAAAATCATTGAATTCTACATATACAGTGGGTAAATTTTATGGCATGTAAATTATGCTTCAGTAAAGCTGCTAAAATTCTTTTATAAATTCATATTTCACAAGTAAGCTAGCAATTTCTAAAGAACACTTCTATTGTTAGCTAATTCATGGTTTATTTCTATAATTCTGAAACTTAACACCACCACCTCCAAACTGTCCACCACCTCCCTCAGACACAGGGATCCCAAGGACAGGGAAATCCCCTTGCTCACTCTCAAAAACAACTCCGTACTTGGCCCAAACCACCCTGAGCAGATTTCACCAAGAGCATCATGCCACAGAAGCACTATTCTGCAATAAAGAGAAAAAAAATAAAGACACAACATCCAAACACTGAGCTTTAACCATTTAGAGGTGAAATCATGAGCAGGCTACCCATATTCTGCAGAGCATAAGTTCTCAACTAGGAACTTTCAGATTGGGTTACTCAACCTTACCACAGTGACTTGTTATCAGAATTAGATGGAACAATGGATGAAAAATGTCCAGCACAGTGCCTGGCATTTTCTACATATTTAACAAGTGTTAAGCAGCTTTCCTTCTTACGAAAGGACTTCACTACTATGTTTTACTTTCAGTCAATCCGTTTTTCAGCAAATACAAAAAAGAGCTCCTCTCCAGTAAAGTGTTGGATCTCTGGTTTATTTCATGGATTTGCAATATTTATCCATCTCAGTCTCTGCACAAACATCAAGCAGGCCCAAAATGGTAGCGAACCTGTGTGATAAAACACAGAGGGAGCAACCTCCAAACTAGGGTAAACACAATTGAACTATTAAATCACAAAGAGATATGGACAAAAAAAATGGGCAAGAAGAAAATCATGATTCTAGCAAGCTACTAGAATTAACGATACAGCAAAACAAAGACTTATTTTTATAGAATACATTAATACTCCAATGTTTTATGACAAATTTGAGGAAATGTAGACATAAGAGATTGAGCACATTGGAGTAGTTCACCCGGTTAGTAACAAGGTAAAAGGTTTATGCTAGAGGAGCCCAGAGTTAGGAAACTTTTATATTCTTCCTATATACCACATTCCTGATGGAGAACATTGCTAAAACAGCAAATGGAGATACAGAATCTGGCTTTGTTCAAGATTGTAGGCTCCAAGTTCACATTCCTCACTTAAAAGCTCAGCAGAGTATCATTGCAGCTCTGGGAAGTCAGTTGCTAATTAAATAAAGCCCTACCCCTTTGAGATGTGTATGGCTGAAATACCAAGCTGTGAGCCTTGCCTGTCTATGCTTTAGCTTTTTAAGTGCCAATGAACCTGAAAAATCATGAACTTCAATTGATCTTTTTTTTTTCTCTTTCCTGATGCTCTGTTGCATTAAGTGAGAAGTGAGGCCAGAATAGAGAACACAAGTCTCAGAGTCAAAATGCACATGTTGTATTTCTTGTAATACCTATGATGGGACTTCAGAAATAGAAAAGTAAAAATATGTATAATATATACATATATATACTGTATTTTAAAAATTTATATAGTGTTTATGCTAGGCTTTTAAATTTAACCTCAACAATCTACAAAGCAGATATTACTTTTTTTTTTACAATTTTACACCTAATGAAATTGATATACAGAAAATTAAGTAACTTGTCCAATATCAAAGTCACCCAGTAAATGCCAGAGCCTGAATTCATACCCAGACTGGAGTTCTTTCTCTGAACCATTTTACACACTACCTCCATATATGTTTGTATATACATGCATGCAGACATACACATACACACAGATACATTTGTAATCAGTGAAAGAATTTTTATTTTTCTCAGCATTGAGACGTTACTGACATACTATTTGTTGATTTAAGGTATGCAAATTTTGTTGATTCATAATTATTTTAAATGTGCATACATTTTGCTCCTGTCACTTTATTTTCCAAGCTCATAATTAAGAGTTAATAATAGGATATGCTTTACATAGATTAGTATCACCCAAATTCTTCTGACAACAAATTGGTTGAATAATAATCTTTTATAGCTGTCTTTCATTTTATTTCATTAAGAAAAAAATGTTTCTCCATTATTTCTCTCAACATAGCAGGTTTATAACTCAAATTTTTTCTAAGTTATTTAATAATAAAAGTGTCAGAACAAGCAAGAAACTATTGACCTGCCATCGTTATTCTCATTTACCTTCATACCAGCAATAAAATTGTAAACTGAGTTTTGACTGAGATCTCTTATGGAGACCCTGCTCTAGTGCACTCTTTTTCACATCTATTTGTCCAATAGTTTTCAAAGAGATTTTTATATAAGGTCACTTTTATGTACGAAATAACACAACTTGTTTGACGATCTAATGTTTGTACAGTTTATATTTTTCATTTTGCCAAGAAAAACAAAATCTTGTCCATTTTATATATTGTGATAAGCATTTAATTGAAGAAAAAGATACTTTTAAAAAAAATACACATTCAAGACAAAAGGTTATGTGGCAGTATTCTTTCACATATCAGTAACATGTTAGAGCTGAATGTGTGTTTCCATTCACTTCTTTTACTCATAAAATAAAAATCTATCACTAATGAATAATGCCACAGATACTTTGAACATACAGTACCTCTTAAATTCGTAGATCTATTGACAAATTATTCTGGTAGAATATCAAATATGAAAGACATTTTAGCATAACTTTGTGTTTTGAGTAAAAATGTTCTAACTAGTATTCAAAGTTTTAAGGCAACTTGCAACCAAAGTTTTAAGTATAATCATTAGCTTATTCCCAAGTGAAAACATTAATATTGGATGTTTGGCAGATAAAAGGTATTGCTGAATATCAAGTCCATATTAGCCTAAAGAGAACATATAAAGTTGGAAGAAAAAGTGTGTGTCGGTTTTATAGTGTAGCCTACTTCTATAAAACCATAAATTGGACAACTAATTTTAGCTACACCAAAATACTTTACATTCTTACCTTTCTTTTGCAGTGTTTTTCTTATTTAATCCCTGCACACGTAACTTACCTTACTCTTTCATTAAACTATGAGCTCTTCATAAGAGCCTAATACTCCAATCCAATTAAGAATTATCTATATCTGTAGAGAAGCCATAACTATGCAAATCTACATTTTAAAATATTCTCTGTAACAAACATTTGATATTACAAATGTCTGTTATGAATAATGCCTGTCAGTAGATAAAAGCCATTAGAAACACATTTTTCTAATTTTCCTGCTCGGGTTTATGACTTCATGAAAGTAGAAAATTTGATAAAACTTCTGGACTTACAAAGTGTGGGGCTGTGGTATGTGATTCTCCAGGAAACACAAGGCTAAAGTATGCAGAAGGAAGATATTAAAGAGGGCCACCCTTTGGTTAATAAACATAAAGAGCTGTCTTTCATTTAAACCATAGACCAGGAGAAAGTAAAGTAAAAGAAATCTGATTTAGGAGAAAAAAAGATAGCTTCACAGTGGCTTGGCAATTTGATAGCTCCCACTTTCAAGGTTCTTCATTTTAGGACACTCATATAATGGAAATAGTGGCCTCCAATTTTTGTTTAGATTAATTATACTAACTCATGCACCCAAGAGGCCAGCACTAGCACAGAGTGTGTACTGGTTGGCATTGGCATACCTGATTTTTTTTTCTAATGAATTGCACTTTTCTATAGTAATGCCCACTCTCCCCTACTGATTTCACAGGATTATCACGAGAACTTCCATTAAGCATAACATTATCTCACCCATTGTTCCCAGTTGATTAGTCCTGGAGTAAGCGCCTGAGCCAACCTGGCCAATAAAACTTTTCCCAGGGATTGTTAGACTCCAAAAAGAGCCACAACATTCTTTGTATTGCCACTGGAATTGTAAGATATAATGTGCAGCAACTGTCACCAACTCTATTTTATGACGTGGAAAAAGCATAAACTAACCTCCATAGAGAATAAAGATGAAAGAGAGAAAAACATTTGCCATACTTGACTTCCAGATGTTTAGTTGTTAAACTCTTCTTTGATTTCAAGAAATGCCCTAGTTTTCTTCCCATAAAACTCACCTTTTCCTTGAATTATTTCCATTTGGGTATTTTATCAAGTTCAACCTAAATTTTCCTAAATTGTGAACGAGCTATTTAGAAGTGTGAATAACTGCAATGAAGGGTTTATTTTTCTAACTGAGAAATAAAAGCATTAAAAATATTACCTAAATATGTGTCTTTCCACAGGGAAATCAAGGCAGCAAATGTGAGACAAAAGGAGAGGGTTCTTATTATGTAAAACAAGGGAGTAGTTTTAGAAATACTTAAAATCATCCTTCCTGTGATAGTTCTTATCTCATGGCTATACATGAATCTTTCTATCTCTAATTTGAGAGGCTGAGAAAAAGGACGTCATGAGAAAGATACCTGCGTTATGATCAACAGAATGAAGAAACTATAGAAAAGTGCTATCTATGCCTGCTAGCAGCATATAAGCCAAGGAGGATATCAGCCAGAACTCTAAGACTTGTATTTCATAATATGCAACAAAAATTGTTAAATACTTGTGGAATCCAAAAATGTTATCTAACCAGGAATAATGTAACCCTTTCTGAGCTGTAGTAATACAGCCAGGTTAGGCTCCATCTAGAATTTTCTCAAATAACATTTGGGTCAAATAACACATGATTGGAAATAAGGCTTTTCTCTCCTATGAAATCATAAGTAATATGGAATAATACCTGTTCTGAGCTTATTCAAACTTTATTATTTCTAGGAGTCCTCAGAAATGTCTCACATGTGCTCCTTAATATATAAGTTAGACTGGCTTTAAGATGGCACAGAGCAGTAGGACTCTAGAAAACTGCAGAAGACATATTCTGCTGGAAGCAGCCACATTCAAATGCATGGGCTTCCCATGGGCTGGACATCGCAAAACCAGTCAGGCTCCAATCACACTGCTTATTGTCTTAGATTGGAAGCAGAGCCCAGAACAAGATTCTTGTTAAGTGGATGTATTGGGGGTGTGCTCACAGAAGACTGAAAGAAACAGGATAGCATACTGGATTTAAAACTAAGCAATAACGTGGTCTCAGTTGAAAACTCACTTTGGTCTGATCCAGGCAAAACTCTGAAACACAAATGGGCCAAAAGAGTGGGTTCAACTCAACAGAAGGGGTTGAAATTTTAGACCTCATTGATGTTAGTCATTGGCTGAGGTCTTTTCCCCCACTTGGCAGAGGGGAACAAGGGAAAAGGTGGTTCATAGCCTCTATGATGAGACAGTTCCAATTTGTCCAAGGAAATTTTGCCATAAGAGGGTACAACTGTGGGTTGTTAATTGCTAACCCTTTCAGGAGCTGGAGGTTGGAACACCAGCAAGCTGATAATTGGATCTGGTTGGAACATCAAACATTCACTAAACTTTTACTTTACCTGAAAAAGCTGACAAGTTTCCTCCAGCAGCAAGAGATTGGGATTGTACCCTTGCAGGTGGTTGCTTAAGGTAGGGAAGCAAGAAAAATATAGGGAATTGGCAAGTAGAGAGGGTCCTTGAGAAACGCTCTCAGGAATTCTCACACGGACCCATTTGGGAGAGTATGAATGGCTGTTATATAAATACAGAGAATACCATTCAGTGTTAGTCAAGAAAAACAACACTAATTAACAGAAAGGATTTCAATGGTAACTTACTATCCTAGAGAGATTTGTCATGTCCCATCTCCCAGTGCCCTGCTCCATCACTCCGAGGGAGCCGAGACCCAGGTGAAAAAATCAAGGAGGTTGACCAGCACTCTATTGTGTTATCACATTAAATTCTTACAAGAATCTCATGCAATTATTAACCCCATTTCAGACTTGAGAAAACTGAAGTTCAGAGAACCTCAACTTATAAATGATAGAAGTAGGATTCCAACTCAGATCCATCTGCTAAGTAAATAAATTCCTTTAAAGTTTCTGCTTTTGGGATAAGCATAAAAATCATACTCCCACACTTTAACTTCCCTGAAGAAACTTGGTTAGTATGAATTCATAGACTTTCAATTAAGCATTTAAAACATATTTTTGACATTTCCTTCCTGTATTTTTCATGATAAAAATAATAGATTTTCAATTATTCAAATATAAATAGGACATGCTATTTCAAACCATTTTCCTACTTTAGTTTCAGATATATGCCTTTTCCACTGCAAAAATGAAAAATATATTAAGCAAATCTTCATGGTCATTAGGTAATATTGGATAGGTGGCTGGATGAAAGTAAATGTATAATTATTCAGAGTGCTTGGAAAAGGATCATAATTGTGTGCTATTTAATAAAATTAGGATGAAGTTTGACATTCACTATAAATAAAGCACAGATTTTTTTCATAAATTGTCTCTTAAAAAAGACCCAGGCATTCTAGTTATTTGTTCTACTTTCTACAGCTGTAACTACCAAACTAGAAACTTAACTTCCAGTGGGTAATACACTTATTACCACTTACTGAGTTTGTTTTTCATATAAAAATATTTTCTGAAAACACAAAATATATCTTCCTATTTTTCTTAATGTCTGGGGGAAAAAAGCAAGTATTTCTTTGGAAACAGAATAGGACATCTTATATAAGAGAGCCTCAATAATATTGTCCTTTCATTATCTGCTAATTAGTCCACTGAATTTGTCTGTCTTTGTCACTAACCACTTTTGAATGATCTGGAAAAAATCAAGTGGGAAATGTATACCATATATCTGATTTTGTTAATTAGCTAATGATGCCTTTTCTTCCATGGAATAATTGTTTTGGAAAGACATCATCATCATTTATAAATCTGACACAGATATTTGAGCAGAGTGTAAAATCATATTTTACTTTTCCTTTTGTATATAAGTAATCCTTACATATTAAAATCTAACTCTAACAGTGCATTAGCAAATCCAATTAGTGCTATCTTCAAATATATCCAAAATTTGTCATTTCACATTTTTTGCCACCAGCTTCCTAACTGGTCTCCCTGCATTTCCCCTTGTCTGTCTGCAGGCATTTCTTCACGTAGCAGTTAGATGGTTTCTTTGCAAACATGTCTTATTTTTCAGCTTCTCAGCTCAAATCTTTTAATGGATTCCCACTTTAAGTAAAATCCAGAGTTTTTATTATTGACTACTAGCCTCAATGTGATCAGGCTCCCATCTACTATTTATGACTTTGTGTCCTCCTACTATAAAGATAAACAGAGCCAGACATTAGTTCAAGTGGTGAAAACAGACTTATTCAGTTAACTACTAACAATAGACAAAGAGTTAAGTTCCATTCCAAGCTGTGCAGAGGTGACTGAGCATTTTAAAGGGAGGATGAGGGAGTAGGAAGGGACGATGAAAGAGCATGAGTAGAGTCAGGGACATTAAAGTTACCAAAAGTGAGAGAGGAGGTGCATGGGAAACCCATCTAAGTTTACTCACAGGCACATATCAAGGTTAAGCTCCCACTCTGCCATCTGTCATCAGTTGTTGGCTAGAATAAACAGTAAATTCTTTTGCCAGCCTTGAGTTTTCTCAGGGAGGCTAGGGTCATCATAAGGATGCAGCTTCGTGCTGTTAGAATCTATGTCAGTATGTGTTCGATTCTTTATAGGCCGAGGTGGAGGGCTATAGAGAAGATGGCTCAGAGGAGCCTCGCTAGAGTTTGGTCAAGGAGAGAATTTTTGTCACAATACTATCCTCTGTCACTCATGCTGGCCTCCTGCTATTCCTCAAACATGCCAAGTATACAGGATGCTTCAAAGGAAGCATTTCCTTTTCCTTCTGAAATACTCTACTCCGAGATAACCACACAGCTTTCCTTCACTCTTATTCAAAGATTTATTTTTCATCTTCTCAAGGAAGCACCTTGATCGTTCAAACTTGCTTGTCTCACACTCTTATCCTCTATCCTCCTTCAGATTGCACAAATGCCTTCTGGCTAGAGTACATACTGTAGATTCTAATAGCATTACATTTCTTCCTTCCTTAGAACATTTAATCACAGCTGAAATTTTACATTAATTTGCAACTTTATCTAAGATTTGCTTTATTTTCCTCATGTGAGATCCATGAAGATGTGACCTGAACTGATTTCTTTTTAGAGTTCCAATACAATGCCTGACATAAAGTATATACTTAGTGCCTGTTTCTAATTAATTAATGGTTAAATATATACAAATGATATTGGATAGTTACGACATTCACAATACAGTCACCAAACCTCCATCTCATGGCTCAAATTGCAGCGCAAGTTCAGGAAGAGTAAAAGGGTTTGGAGTATCCTAGCAATCCTAACAACAACAAAAAAGTACATACAGATATATGTATATTGTGTGTGTACTGGAACTTGTTCAACGTCTTCTAAGAAAAAGGGATATTATGGTTTAGTTTTGTCTGATTTACTATATTTAAATGAAGATAGGAAACTAACTTACTTCAAAAGTTCCATATGCAAACTATCCCAAAACGTTAACAAAGCAGTTTACAGATTTAGTTTTATGTAACAACTAAATAATGACGACATCACTGGTTCTTTCTTCCACTATTTACTTTGATAGACAAAGATTTCCTGAGGACCAGTCATCTTGCAACTTGCTACCTTGGTTTTCCCCACTGGAAAAAATAAAAAGTATATGTGTATATATCACCATGCCCTCATAATTGGCCTGCCTGTCCTATCAGATTAATTCTAGTATTTGCCTGAGGCATTTTTACACTTTTCCTTTTCTCAGCCAGTAGAAGCCATATGTAGGAGTTTGCCTAAAATAGGCAGTAAGTACAAATCTACAGAAAGAAATGGGACACTATGGAACTAGTAGAAGAAAAACGGGAGAATTTTTATTTTTTCAAATGAACTCAGTCCTATGAAAATCCATGGAATATATTACAATACTGTAAGTTTACATATGCCTCAAGTAAAACCCAAATGAATGTAGAATTGGCAAACTAAAAATGTTTAAAATTGATGGGAAAACAGAGTCAGCCAGATTTTCTCACTTAGCATATTGGCTTTAAAACATCAGCTCAGAGAGCAAGGAAGACAAGAGATTGACACTGTAGCCAGAGCATGGATATCAGCTTGATTTTATAGTCAAATAGGATGGAGAGTTAATTTTCCTGAAGACCCAAAGGAGCAAGGAGGAAACGTAGCAATGCAAGCCAAGGAAGGGCAATGGCCTCTGTTTTGGTCTCCTTGTCTAGTCTCTTCCATTGTTGTAGTTTATATGCTTTCACAGTGGGTATGAGTATTCTGTGTAACCTTAGGCAAAATGTTTAACCTCAGTGTGCTTCTGCTTCCTCATTTGTATAATGAGTATAATAATTTTACCTACCTCACTGGGTTGTTGTGAAATTTTTTAAAATCACAGGGTTGTTTTCTGGGCTCATATATGCAAAGCACTTAGAATGGTACCTGGTATTATTTTAAGCTGATTGTTACTATTATTCGTAACCCTTATAAAATTAGCAAAGCATGTTAGTGTTGCATGATTTTATAGAGTATCTAGTCCTAGTCTCCTCACTTTTCCTCATTTAACACATATGAAAATTCAAGGAGCGCAACAATTTATATCACTTCTATATTAAACTTGCTCAATCTTTAAAATATAAGGAACCAAAAAAGGAAAAACTAAATGAAGCTAAAATAAAACTTGTAAGTAAAGTATGAAAAAGAAACAAGCAAATACATAACACATGAAAAAGACACACACATGCACATTCTTATTTAAAGGTGACCTTCTTAGAAATAACATCAGATTTTATAGTTACATTTCAACCTCAATATCATCAGGAGAGTCTAAAAGCAGAATATACAAACATTTGGGGGTTTGCAGAGGTCTAAGTGATATACTCATTTGCCAAAAGTATGACAATATTTAGGAAAATATCTCCTTGACCTAGTACATTCCAAAACCACTTTTGAGTGAGAAAGGGGCCACAATCAATTCTAAATTGATTATAATTAAAGCATAGTAAATATATACACAGATTACTGGAGACATATCTAGATGCTTTGGTTAAAAATAGTTTACCACACTATACCTGAGATTTGGTGCACTTCTTAGCCACAGAGGATGCCAGCATATAGACATAAATATAATAAATATGGGACACTGCAAGATAAAATATAATAAAAATAATATGAGAAAAAGAAATTATGTTTCCTCATAAGAACATGGTTTTGACAATTTGGGAAAGATTTTTTTCTATTCTACTAAAAGCTAAGCAAAGAGCTTCTAGAAGAAAGAAATATATTTTTAATTATAGAAACTTAGAACTCAAACTCAAACCGCCTTTTAGTCCGACCTTTGGTCTTTACCACAAGAGCTGAGAAAACCGAGGCCAACAAGCATTGAAAGATGTACACACTGCACGCTGTAGTGGGGATGGAGGAAAGACCAGAATTTTTCTCTTAATGCATAAGTCAAGATTTTTTACTGATCCCATTGTTTCCTAATTTACCCCATTGTGTTGACTGCACCATAAGCAGTTCAAGAGCAGTGATACAGATATTAGTAGGACTTGACTCATGAAGACAGCCGCTAATTGGAAAATATAAGGTGAGCGAATATGAAAAGAGTGATGAAAATCCCCTATTGTAAGTTTTTAAATAAAATTTTCTTTCTGTTTTTAATTCAATCCAAAGAATATATATACAGGCCTGGGATAGCCACGTTCTCTCTTATCTAGATCAGCAACCCCATTCCAGACAAAGTATTTCTCATCCTTTCGATATCATTCAGTCTTAAAGTTTAGTGTGCAAGGCAAAGTTAAAAATACCTACATAAAACAATAATTATAAAACTGTTGATGGACACATGGTATATAAAAAAGTGATTTGCTTAATAGTAATAGCACAAAGGTGATGTAAGGGAATGAAACTATATTGAAGCAAAATTTGTTATGCCATCAAAATTAATTTGAATTAATTTGTCTTAAATTAATAT
Organism: Globicephala melas; assembly: GCF_963455315.2. Lineage (NCBI taxonomy): Eukaryota > Metazoa > Chordata > Mammalia > Artiodactyla > Delphinidae > Globicephala > Globicephala melas. The sequence goes on along the minus strand of NC_083318.1, from coordinate 56,916,834 downwards.
GTTAATTTTAATCTCCAGGACTACTACTAAAAATAACTTTAAAAGTAGAAATCATAAGGTTATTAAAATGGTACACTAGAAAGTATCACTGGTAATGAAGAAATAGAAGAAAATTAGGACATAAGATACATAGAAAACAAATAGCAAAATGGCAGACACATCCTATTACAGTAATGTAAATGGAAAAAGCACCCTAATCAAAAGGCAGAGATTGGTGAATGGATAATTGTATCTATCATCATATAATTATGTTTTAAAATTTGTTTCAGATTTTGGCAACATTGAAAACATTTCATCAATAATTTGCTAAAAAAGGTTATGACTACAAACTCTAAGATCCATTGTTTAGAGAAGTTATCAGATTGGCTTGTAGGATTTAGCAGTCATTCATTTTGTAAGTTTCAGTAAGCTTACAGGCACTTGTGTTTATTGAAATTTAAAGGAACTAAAGGATGACTTAATAAGTGAGTTGTTACTATTGCTTCTATGGAAAATATATATGTATGGAGTTCCACAATTATATTTACCCTAAAGTAATTTTAGCAACACTGCTATCCTTGCAATTATGGCAATTAAACTCCAAACTAGTTCCAAATGGATAAGATAAAAGCATAAATAAAAGACAGAAAATGAAAATTCTCCCAACATATTGGAAGTAAACTTTGGAATTGGATTATAAATCTTTGGGCTAGCCAATCAGCAAGACTAGGAGAGGGATATTAGGTCACTGGGAAAATAGTATCTAGAGAAATCTTAGAATTGAAAGGGAAATAACACTTAACAGTCAAATGACCTTTATTTGATCCTAATTATACCTTTTCTGTGGAACCTGTTTAATTCCATTGAAAAAAAAATCAACTTCATAGACTCTTGTTTAGATGAAACCAGGTGTAATATTGTTACAGTCTACAAAACATCCAAAGCTTATTTGCCCAGAGGTGAAAATTCAGAATACCAGACCCTGCTTTATAATCTCTTTAATAAAAATTTAAAGCTTGTCAAGAATAAAATATTTTCTCACATTGGAGTTTTATTTATTAGCCTTCGGGGCAATCTGTTGCATTTATTGCTTAATTCTCCAGTTTAATGTGCTTTTTGGAACTATGATTACATTCTCCTTCTAAATCTCACACCATATATTTTATTCCTTATATTCCTTTGTCCAATAAATACAGAGGAAGAGATAAGAGAAAGGATGAGAGAGATTGTGGTCTGAGTATTTAAATTCTGTTAAAAATACATAGATTGCCGTGTTTGTAGAGGGTCTGGCCATTTGGCAGAATCCATCTGTGCTTGGGCTGTTTTGTTAGTTGTTCTTCAAATAAGTTTTGTGGACCCCTCCAGAGACTCCCATTTTCTACATAAAGAAATCATAACTCCTTATTATTAAATATTCAGGAATTTTCAAGCTGACTTTTAAATTGCCAGGAACTTTTAGACAGCCATGATAGAAATACTTACACCATAAATATTGGCCAGTCAGGGCTCTTCCCCTCCCCCTACCCCAGAGCTGGTTTCCTGGCACACTATTTCTTTGCACATAATTTTATTATATCACATATCCCACCAGTATTACAGTTAAAAATCAGCCCTCTTATGAAGTTATGAGCTCACTGAGGGCAGAGTCATATCCTAATTGATTTTTCTACCTCCCAGAATTCAGAAAACTGTTTGGCTAATGACAGGTGATCATAAATAACTCTTTAAATGGAAATTGAACATAAAAAATAAAAAACTAGGTTGTTTTTCTAACTCATTCCTAGTGACATATTAGACACATGGTAGAATCACTTAAATACATTTCCAGTTTTATAACATGTAGATAAATATATCCATGTTACCCAGTTGTTATGAGGAATAAACAAGATAATCATTAAAGAAATAATTTGTAAATACTGGAAATCTATTTTAAAAATAGACCAAGAGCCTAAGAGCTATTGTTAATTTCATTGTGATGGAGACATTTTACCAAGTGCTGTTAATGTCCCCTTAGTGTTAAATTTTTCTTAAAGTACTCATAAAAATAAATAACACTGAAATTAATAACCTATTTATTATACTTTAATTAATTTTTTTTCAAAAAATACCCCACTATTATTTAACTCAATCTTTTTGAATTAGAACTTCTCAAATTCTATTGGCTGTATAGAACTTGCTGGGGCCATTTAGTGAAAGAGGCACTATGGAGGAATTTGTGTTCTAATCTTACAGCCCAGTTTTGTCTGCTTTTTAAAATAGACTTTTAAGTATGATTTCCTTCAAATATTGTTTTACATAGTCCAGTTAATTTTGTCTTATAAATGTTAAATCATTGACACTAAATAGCATATTCTAATAGTTAATTTGGAGCAGTTTTACACTAAATTTGGGCACGTCTACTTTGGAAATGTCTACACTGGATTTCTGACCAAATTAAAAATAATAATTCGAATGCCAATTGGATCATAAGTCAATGGATTTACTCAAGATGAATCCAAAAGTTTAGTGAAGAATAAGAACTCTTTTCAACAAATTCTCATTGACAGTTTGCTAAAATAGGACAAGCCTACTGACATAGGAAAACATCTCTTTCTTTTTTACGAGGCAAATAGAAATGCTGACACCGATACTCAGACTTCAGATTGTGTAAGTGAAATGAGGAGAAAAGCTAGACAATAAAGACAAGAAAAAAGTTAAATGTGGATTAACAGGTGTGACAGTAACTAATAATTGTATTTTTGTTTATAACTAAATGTTTTAAAGCTACACATTTTAGGCCTGTGAACTAATGAATTGTTTATATTTGTGTCTACTTTTGCTGCTTCACTAATTCCTGTTAGCATTTTTTTTTAAAGTCACACACTAAATGAATAAATACATAAATAAATAAATAAGTCACACATTACAGAGTGAGGGAACTCTAGAATAGGGTCTTAAAACCATGTGTTGCTATGGTATAAGAGCAATGATATATAGCTATAGGTCAAACAGAAGAGAAGCAAAGTCAGTGTAAGAAAGCTCAGTAAATATTAGATTCAGTTATTTTTTCTGTGTGTCAGGAGAAAAATTAAGGTCAGATTAACAATGTTGTGAGTGAAGCTTTATAAATACTTATCTATTTGCTGAAAGCATTTTTTGGAATCGAGCTATGAGAATGAAAGAATGGAAGAAAGATAAAATAAAAGTGTCTATGCAAATATGCTTGATTTTTAACAGCAATAGATTTAGAGTGGTGCCATTTTTCTCTAAAGCTATGGACATGAAAGCTTTGGACTCTTTTCCCTTAAATATGTAAAGAAAATCAATACTGTCATAAATTTCACAGAATCTTTTCTAGGAGCTGGTTTACAAATGGCCCAAACAGCCTTACAAAATGGGACTAGTACCAGGAAGCTCAAACACATTGTTTTAGAGAAAGAGTGCTGTTGGCCAGTGTGTTTGTCTTTCCAAAGAAGCTAGAAATTCATATTTTTATGTGAAACATTCTGATTTTTCAGTGACAGCAACTAAAACAAACATATACACACCTGTATGAGCCTAAAAAGCATATACATAAGTGTAATATACCATGAGGACAACCAGTTTCTGACTTTCTTTAAATTCCCTGTATAAAGATTATATGATTTTCTCAAGGAAATTACACCAACATGTTTAGATTAGTGCATGAGCAAAATGACCATTTAAAAAAGCTAAATAAATCATTTTTATATCTGTGACCTCAAGGGTCTTTGTGGCTTTTCTGAGGGAATAATTTCTCAGGTGTCCCTGAGTCATTGGGTTTAAACACCAGATCTTATTTTATTAATTAATTTTTTTTTTTTTTAGTTAAAAAGAAATAAAGGTGAAAGAAATTAATAGCAGACATATAATAAGCAAAGAATTAAAGATCTGATTATGTGTTAAACACAACCAACTCCTTTGTCAAGAATAATTCAGATTAAAACAAAACAAACAAAAACAGAATCTCACATATGTGGTCCTAGTCATAAATACATTTTTTTAAATTGTATATGATTGTTCACCCTTACCCCCAGCAACTGAAGTGATCTGTCAATTTGGCATTTTCAAAATGAGAAATTCTAAGGATGCAACAGAGATTCACTGACTCAAAAAATTATTTTTAGCTGTTGGGAATTAACCTTAATTTGGCCATTTTAGTGGACTTTTTCAAATCAGCTAGCAATGAAAGAAACATTGAAAATTAATCTAAAGGGCAAAACAACCCACTTAAGTATATTTTAAAGTCAATTTAAATGAGAGGATTTTACCATTTTGACCAAGTTGGCTGCATATAAGACAGGACAGTAGTTACATACATGATGGGAGACTTCAAATTAATGTCTTCCTACTTCTCTCCAGATCTGTGTAGAGCCCAAGAAATGTAACAGCATAGTTTGTTTATTTAACCTTATCTCATTATTTTGAATGTACATATATCTTTCTCCAAAGAGTCCATTTATAATATTTGTGCCATCAGTCAGACTTTAAAGACCTTAAAAAGAAGCTAGTAATCTCCCTGTTATTGGAATTTAGGCAGTTTCAGGATGTCCCAAATATTTTAAGACAGAAAAATATTTCACAATGGTTATTTAAAATATTTTCTCTGTTTCCTGTATATTAGCCCTGTTTTGGGAGATTGACCCAATATATTTTAAATTGCATTTTAACTTTACATAAGTAATTCCTTAAAAATAATAAATATATATTTTGACATTCTAAAAATTTTTAAAGCTTTCTGCATATACTAATAACAAAATACCATTTCTTCTTGGGCATGCTCTTCGGACTATTAAGATTAGCATATTAATTATATGCATTAGGTTGTTTTATTTGATCTAATTTTACAGTAAAATGAGACAGAGGTTTGTTGGTGAGTCACTGGTTTGTCGAATGTTATATATAATTTGTGAAACTAATAACACATTTTAAATAAGTCATTTTAAATGCTTACTTTTTATCGTATATTAAATGCCAAGCCATTTCCACATATTATACTTTTAATAAACTTTTTTAAATAGTTTAAGATTTATAGAAAATTTGCAAAGAACATTGAGAGTTCCCATAAACATCACAACCAGTTTCCCCTATTAGTAACCTCTTATATGAGTATGGTTTATTTGTGATAGTTAATAAAAAATATTGGTACATTAATATTAACTAAAGACTCTATCAGATTTTCTTAGTTTTCATCCAATGTCCTTTTTCTGCCCCAGGGTCTCATCCAGGACACCATGTGACTTTCAGTCATGTCTATCAGTCTCCCCTTGGTTATGACAGTTTCTCAAACTTTCCTTGTTTTTGATGACGTTGACAGTTTTGAGAAACACTTGTCAGCTATTTTATAAGATATCCTGAATTTGGGATTTCTCTGAATGTTTTTCTTATGATTAGACTGGGGATATTGGCTTTGGGAAAGAAAACTACTTCCTTCCCAAAGGGGTAAAGAAATTGCCATTTTTATCACATCATATCACCATGCTGTCAACCTGACCCATCACAGCTGATTTAATCATTGATCATCTGGTTGCAATATTGTTGCACAGAGACCTGCACTATAAAGTTACTCTCCCTGCCCCCCACCCTTTACTTACTGTATTCTGTGAAAGGAAGTTACTAGAAGCATTTTACACTTAAGGAGTAGGGAGCTATGTTCCACCTTCATGAGGGTGGAATACTTGCATCAATTATTTGGAATTTGGCTGCAAAAGAGATTTGTCTATTCTTTCTGATTTATTTATTACTCAATCACATATTTATGTCATGGACATTTATTTTATACTTTGGGTCATAATCCAATATTACTTTATTTTGTGATGCAAAGTTTTCCAGTTTTGACTATTGGAGGCTCTTTCAGTCTGCTCCAGTATCCATCTGACAACCTCCCACCCCTCTCCCCCGCCTATAATTCCCATGATTGTATGTGTGTGTGTGTTTGAGCACTTTCGTACTTTCTTGTGCTGTAGGATACTCCAGGCTCATCTTGTATATCCCCTGTCCCAGTTCTAGAATCAGTCATTTCTTCAGGGAGTCCCAGTTTCCACAGTTGAAGAATATTATTAAAAAATATTATTAAAAAAATTAAATTTATTAAAATATTATTAAAAAAAGAGCCAGATGTGAGATTTGCTCATAGCTACTTTGGTATGGTTGATTTTAGAATCTCTCATTTTATCCCCTCTCATACTTTAAAAAATTTAGTACTTTCCCTAGAATTTGCACTATACATTTTTAATTCACCTGCATTCACCTTCAAGTAGCATTCTGCCACTTCACATGTAGGGCAAGTACTTTACAACAGAGTCTTTCCGATCCTCCCTCTTTTCCTGTGACATTGATGTCTTTCACTTCATATTTTATAATCAAGTAATACATTGCTATTATTAGTACTATTGCTTTTAAAAGTTTTTTATGTCAATTAAGAGTGAGAAAAATAAAAGTCTTTATTTTAGCTTAATTTACTCCTTCTTTGATGCTTGTCCTTTCTTTAAGTTTATCCAAGTTTCTGGTCATTTTTTGATCATTCTGCTTGAAGACCTTCTTTTAACATTCTTGGAGGCAGGTGTGCTGACAATTAATTCCCTAAGCCTTTATTTTGTTTTTGGTTTTTGGAGAAGTTTTATCTCTCTACTTATGAAATTAAATTTTACTGGCTATAGAATTCATGTCTGGTGTTTTTTCCCAAAATTTAAATACTTCACTATATTCTCTTGCTTGCACAGCATCTGACAAGAAATCAGCTATCATTCTTACCCTTGTTCTTCTGTAAATAAGGCCTTTTATTCTTTGGCTCCTTTCAAGATTTTCTTTGTTTTTAGTTTTCTGCATTTGAATAAGATATTCCTATATATGTTTGTGTCTTGGTATTTATCCTGCTTGTCACTCTTTTAGCCTCCTGAATCTCTGGTTAGGTGTCTATCATTCACTTTGGAACATTATCTGCCATTATTACTTAAATTTGTTCACTCTTCTGCTTTTGCTATTCCAGTTTTGTGCATTTTTATTGTCTTGAAATGTTCTCACAGTTCTTTCTTATTCTGGTTTTTATTCTTTTTTACCTTCCATTTCAATTAACCTATTGTCAAGCTTACTGATTCTTTCCTCAGCCATGCCATGCCTACTTATGAGTCCATCAAAGGTATTCTTCATTTTTCCTACAGTTTTTTTGTTTTTGTTTTTGTTTGTTTGTTTAATTGTTTTTTGTGGTACGCGGGCCTCTCACTGCTGTGGCCTCTCCCGTTGCGGAGCACAGGCTCTGGATGCGCAGGCTCAGTAGTTGTGGCTCACGGGCCCAGCCGCTCCGCGGCATGTGGGATCTTCCCGGACCGGGGCACGAACCCGTGTCCCCTGCATCGGCAGGCGGACTCTCAACCACTGTACCACCAGGGAAGCCCCTTACAGTGTTTTTGATTTCTAGCATTTTCTATATCTCTGCTTATAATACTCATCTATTCTTGCATGGATGTTTACTTTTTCCAGTAGTTCCCTTAACATATTCATCATTGTTATTTTAAATTCACTGTGTGATAATTCTTACATGTGCTGTTATCTGGGTTTGGTTATGATGATTCTTTTTTCTTTTCAGACTTTGTTTCTTATTGCCTTTGCCATGCCTTGTAATTATTTTGCTGAAAGCTGGACATATATTAGGTAATAGGAACTGATGTATTTAGGCCTTTATTGTGAGCCTTCATGTTAATCTGGCTAGGAGTTGGGGCGTGTTTGATGTTTGCTGTAGCTGTAGGTGCCAGAAGATTCAAATTCCTTTAATCTTCCTGTTTTTGTTTACCCTGCTGACTTTGGGTTTCCTTAAGTACTCTCCCTCAGAGGAAGTCTATATTTTGCTGCTTTTTCAGATATAACCCACTGTTATTACCTGAAGTCCTGTTGGTGTGGCAGTAAGGTATGGGGGAGGAGCTGCATTTTATCATCTGATAACATCTCAGTCTTTTAATGGGGCAGTGTCCTTGGGCTATGACCTCTACAAGGGTTTTTTTTCAGTAGGATAGCTTTTTCCTCCCGTTACCTATTCTCTTCCCTGGGTGTAGAATTCCTAAATATTCCCAATCTGTTTCTTTATTTCCTTGAAACTCTGACCCCTGTTGACTATGTTTTATTGTTGCTTTTTGTTTTGTTTTGGGGTTTGTTTGTCTTTTGGTCCCCCCAGCCCCGCACTGTCAGACAGACAGGAAGCCTGGAGGGATTGAAGGGAGAGGAATTCCCTTGCGCAGCTGGAATAAGGCCTAAGCAAAGTCCTTTTCCTTGGAGAGTATCTGTGTGTTATTGAGAAGGTTTGGGGTATATTTCACAATGATCACTACTTACCCTTTTCTCTGATAGAGTCAGGAGGGAATCTTTATCAGATATTCATTGTAAGAATCTAATATGATTCCTGGAAGCAAAACACATACAAGTAAGACGGCAGCTCCCAGCGGTCTCTCATTCTCAAGCCAGTCCACACTCAGCCTCTAGCAATTAGACAAAATTACCATTTAAGAATATTTTATCGGGTTAGGTCTCCAGTGACTCCTGATCCAGGTTAGCAGATTCGGTTTGTCTCTCAACAGATGGGTCTATCTCTCCAGATTTCAAGGTGACAGTTTGCTCTGCAACCTCAGTTCTCTAATGGGTGCAAGAAAAATCATTGATTATCTGTCCAGCATTTTTGTTGCTGTTATAAGGAAAGGAACAACAACTTCCAAGTTCGTTACATGTTGGAGCTAAAATGGCAAAATGATTACTTTTTAAATGTAAAATTTTATTACTCTGTTGTGCGTCATTCACTCCACATTATTTGTGGGAGAAAAAGTACAATAATAGTTTTGTTTTGTTATTTTTTTTCCCTGACTTTGTTAAAACAACATGTAGGACTATAAATTTAATTAAAATGCCTCTTATGGGGCTTCCCTGGTGGCGCAGCGGTTGAGAGTCCGCCTGCTCATGCAGCGGACACGGGTTCGTGCCCCGGTCCGGGAAGATCCCACATGCCGCAGAGCGGCTGGGCCCGTGAGCCATGGCCACTGAGCCTGAACGTCCGGAGCCTGTGCTCCGCAACAGGAGAGGCCACAGCAGTGAGAGGCCCGCATCCCGCAAAAAGAAAAATAAAAAACCTCCTATGAATATAAAAAGATAATCTGGAGATTTCTCCTGAAAAGCAGCAAATGTTTGAGTACTTACTTAAAAAAAGAGAACACTTTTTTAAATAATTAAGTTTATTTCAAATACATTTACTCACATAGCATCAACCCACAGGAGTTCCCACACCTGGGGAATATTGAGGCTGATGATGTCTACACTAATTACATTTATACTTAAGGTAAGGAAAGGACAAATCAGTTTTAGTTTTTAGGAATAAATCATTAGCTGATTTATTCAGGGATCAAAATAGGAACGTTCCCCTGAAAAGCAATGAATCGACTCAGTGCATTCCATACACAATATATTATTTTTTATAGCTAAGGAGTCCTTGATATTTTTAGGATTGCCAATAGTTGTTTATGTGTGTGTGCCTCTATTTCAGAAATTAGCCAAAAAATATATGATACTTGGCACTTCAGTCATTTTTCCATTTTATGTGTGTGTGTGTACATTATGTTTTTTATAACTGCACTTTCAAGATTTAAAGGATTTCTCAAAATGTTTCTGCAACGTACATAAAATAGGTCAGACAGTATGTGAGCTCAAATGAAAATAACTAAGGAAAATAACTAAGTCTGCCACAGACTTACTTCTCCTTTTTAGCTTTCTAAATGTATCTATCCTGCTGAAGGAGACTTTCAATAGGGGAAGAAAAATACAGGCTATTGTGTAGGTGTCTACACTGTGTGCACTGACCTCAACCAAAATTGTTAACATAATTCAGAGTCCTAAGTTTTGGCAGATGAGTGTGTGACTGAAGAATGCACAGTAAGTGGAATACAGGGTGAGATATTTATTCGCAACTAGCTGGTTAATGCAGCTGTGTCCTGTCTGTCCTATATAAGGCCATACTAAAATTTTGAAGGGGATATTCCTTTATAACAACATGATTCATCTTTTGGACTGTATGACTTGATATTGTACTAGGATATTGAAGTTTAGCTTATACTTACTGTTACATGAGAGAGGAAAAATCTAGATAGCACAAGTAATCAAAATCATGAACTGACTGATAAAGACTTATGTATTTTAAACTTTATGTAACTGGAGAAAATAAAGAGCTAATAGAGGAAAGAGGATATAATTACAAAATGGATCATGAGGACTGGTTAAATGAAGTGCTGACAACAATGCAAATTTACGACTAAAATCTATAATCTTCTGATTATGTCTATACATGTAATACATCTTAGAGAGTTGATCATTTATACAGGAATCTGACTGATGCAGAAGTGGGATCTAGATCAATCAGCCAGAGAAACATACCTGACTTTACATTCAGCAGCAGGGAAATTTTGTAAGTTACTCAAGTGCTGCAAAAACTCTAATTTTCAATGTCATTTGGTCTCCTTGCTCACATTTAAATTTGATTTATAGTGTGAAAGAAATGGCACATACCCTTATTGCTATATAAAGGTCACTTTTAAGAAATAAATATTTTTAAGCCTGATTTTTTTCCCTTCTTTTCCAAATTGCAATTTAGAAGGGGAGGTTTTAGGGGAAAAGCCCCGGTCTGCTAACTTGAGGAAGAGTTCGGGCTGGGGAGAGGGAAGGCTATAAAAAGAGAAAAAAGGTTTAAAATGCCTCCTAACTCCTTTAAACAGTAGCCAGCAGTTAGAAATGGAAAGAAAACTAGAAGATAATTAAGATTTAAATCACATCCTGAAGGCTTTTAATAGTTTTGCCCTAGGATTTAGAACTTGAGAATTTAATTTTTTGAAAACACTTCTATGATGCCTGACATTTAGACAACTGTTTAACAGAAGAAAATACTGTGACAGTAAAAGATTAGCTAAACTGTACTCTGGACATGCAGGAATGCAAATGAGAGTATGCAGCTCTAAAACAGTGCACATCAAAAACGCTGCGGAGACAAATAAGTAGAGGGAGTGACTTTCAAACTAAGAAACTAGGTCAAAAATCAGATAAAGCATGTATCTGTAACAGCAGCATTTCCTTATCGAAATTGTTTAAGTTTTAATATTGAATTTTACTGTGCTTACTTTTGTTTAACCATATGTGGTTCAAAATCACATTTACAAGTTAACTTTTTTCCCCTAAAATACTTAAAGCAAGATAATAGCACAAGTAAGCAGCAGTTTCTAGAGTCACAACTCAATCTAATGTTATTCACCCTGGATGCTAATTACAGATCATTTGCTCATTTGAGAGTCTTCCCTTTAGATCTTAGAAAAGTGTTCTGAGATTCCAAAACTAGCCTAATATAATGCAGTTCCCTGAGAGGAAGATCAATAAGAAGCACTGTTCATCATCTCTAACCTTAATTACTAGTAAATTCCTGTCAACAAATACTTGGTAAAGTTTAGATTGGGGGATAAAAAGTCTTGCAAAGATGAGTGACTTTAGGAAGACACAAAGCTAAGACAGTGTGGGCAGAGTTCAGGAGAGGAGCTAGTATTTGAAAAAATATATAGATAGATAGATATTTACATAATGAGCTCATATTTAGGTATTATTAAACATGCTGGAAGTAACCACAAATGCATTGAAGATGTTATATACACCATTCGTACCAGATTTTTCCAGAACAAATCTGAATTTAAATAGCATCTTTCATTTTCTAGTTTCATTATGTCCTTGTCCCTTTACATGAAATTGGCCTGCAAAAACTGGTGTTCTTTATACCCAACCGTCCCAAGCTCACCAGGGCTGTTGCCCAATGGACCCACTACTCTTGGGTCTGAAAATCATCTCATTTCAATCTTGGAGTCTTGCAACTTGTTTCTGACTCAGGCCTCTTGTGGTTTAAAAAAAAAAAAATGGACTCTACTGTAACTTCCTGAACTAAGATCTCCCTTTCAATTACTCCCCCATCCTTGAATTTGACCAGAACTAGTACTTACAGAGCTGAGCAAGAGATATTTGCTCTTGTAGCCTCTCTTTTGAGATACCTGCATCAGCATTTCCCTCTTGAACTCTAATCTTGGCCTCCTACTCTGCCACCCATACATCTACATGCACCAATTAAGGAAATGAATAGAACATAATTCATATGCATGTTCATAAATATCACTTTGTCCTGAATTTCTATTTGAAAAATATGACCCATCATTCTTTGAGGATTTTGGCAGCCGCCAGAACGCATCACTTAGGTCTCTTGCTGCAATCAGTGTAACTGTCATCCCCACCACTTTCAAGCTGAGACTTGGTTCCTTCAAGCTCCTCTCAGACAGTGCATTCATCCTGGCAAGGTGAGGCAACTTTGGCTCAAGTGCACACTCATCTCCACCTCCATGAACCTTTCTTAGAATTATGCTATAGTCCAAGACTCTTAATACCCAGTTTTTCTTCTTTTCTTCTTCAGAGGTGCCAGACTTGCATCAAACCAATAAGCTCACCTTGCTTCTTCCCCCTTATTCTTCACAGGCATTTCACCCAGTCTTTTCCATCTTTAATTCATACTGTGTTTGCTTCTTAAAAGCTCCAAACTGACACAAGAATATGAAATATATGGTCTCTTTTGCAAGTAACATGCCCATGAATGAATTTTAATGTAAAGTAGTGAACAATTTCATGGCTGCTTAAGTTGGAAGCATTTGGAATAAAATGTCAGTTCTGTAGAGTAGTAGTTGTATAATTTTAGGCTATCATTCAAGCCTTCATTTTCTACTTTCTAAAATAAAATATCAATAATTATCTCAGGGGGACCATCAAGATGGCAGAGGAGTAAGACATGGAGATCACCTTCCTCCACACAAATACATCAAAAATACATCTACATGTGGAATAACTCCTAAAGAACACCTACTGAATGCTGGCAGAAGACCTCAGACCTCCCAAAAGGCAAGAAACTCCCCATGTACCTGGGTAGGGAAAAAGAAAAAACAGAGACAAAAGAATAGGGACAGGACATCTACTTCTGGGAGGGAGCTGTGAAAGAGGAAAAATTCCACACACAAGGAAGCCCCTTCACTGGCGGGGATAGGGAGTGGGCAGGGGGAAACTTCAGAGCCACGGATAAGGGCACAGCAACAGGGGTGCAGAGGGCAAAGTGGAAAGATTCCTGCACAGCGTATCGGTGCCAACCAGCACTCACCAGCCTGAGAGGCTTGTATGCTCACCCACTGGGGCGGGTGGGGGCTGGGAGCTAAGGCTCTGGCTTCAGAGGTAGGATCCCAGGGAGAGGACTGGGGTTGGCTGCAAGAACACAGCCTGAAGGGGGCTAGTGCTCCACAGCTAGCTGGGAGGGAGTCTGGGAAAAAGCCTGGAAGTGCCTAAGAGTCAAGAGACCATTGTTTCGGAGTGCGCGAGGAAAGGAGATTCAGACACCACCTAAACGAGCTATAGAGACAGGCGTGAGCCATGGTAATCAGCACGGACACAAGAGATGGGCATAAGATGCTAAGGCTGCTGCTGCAGGCACCAAGAAGCCTGTGTGCAAGCACAGGTCACTGTCCCCACCTCCCCTCCCTAGAGCCTGTGCAGACCGCCACTGCCAGTGTCCCGTGATCAAGGGACAGTTTCCCCAGGAGAACACACAGTGTGCCTCAGGCTGTTGCAACCTCATGCCAGCCTCTGCCACCGCAGGATCGCCCCACATTGTATACCCCTCCCTGCCCCCCTCGATCTGAGTGAGCCAGAGTGCCCTAATCAGCTGATACTTTAACTCCATCCTGTCTGGGCAGGAAACAGATGCCCTCAGGCAACTTACAAACACAGGTGGGGCCAAATCCAAAGCTGAACCCCAGAAGCTGTGCAAACAAAGAAGAGAAAGGGAAATCTCTCCCAGCAGCCTCAGGAGCAGTGGATTAAATCTCCACAATCAACTTGATGTACCCTGCATCTGAGGAATACCTGAATAGACAATGAATCCTCCCAAAATTGAGGTGGTGGACTTTGGGAGCAACTGTAGACTTGGGGTTTGCTTTCTGCATCTAATTTGCTTCTGGTTTTATGTTTATTTTAGTTTAGTATACAGAGCTTATTATCATTAGCAGATTTGTTTATTGATTTGGTTGCTCTTTTCCTTTTTTTTAATATATGTATTTTTTTTCCTTTTTCTCTTTTTGTAAGTGTGTATGTATATGCTTCTTTGTGTGATTTTGTCTGTATAGGTTTGCTTTTACCATTTGTCCTAGGGTTCTGTCTGTCTGTTTTTTTTTTTAAGTATAGTTTTTAGTGCTTGTTATCATTGGTGGATTTGTTTATTGGTTTGATTGCTCTCTTCATTCTTTCTTTTTTTATTATTACTTTTATATTATTTTATTTTTAATAATATTTTTAACCTTTTATTTTAATAACTTATTTTATTTTACTTTACATTATTTTATTTTATTCTATTTTATTTTATTTTATTTATTTATTTTTTCTCCCTTTTCTTCTGAGCTGTGGGGCTGAAAGGGCCTTGGTGTTCCAGCCGGGTGTCAGGCCTGAGACTCTGAGGTGAGAGACTGAGTTCAGGACTTTGGTCCACCAGACATCTCCTGGCCCCATGTAATATCAAATGGCAAAAGCTCTCCCAGAGACCTCATTCTTAATGCTAAACCCAGATCCACTCAACAACCAGCAAGTTAAAGTGCTGGACACTCTATGCCAAAAAACCTATCAAGACAGGAACACAACCCACCCATTAGCAGAGAGGCTGCCTAAAATCATAATAAGTTCACAGACACCACAAAACACACCACAAGACACTGTCCTTCTCACCAGAAATACAAGATCCAGCCTCATCCAACAGAACACAGGTCCAGTAGCCTCCACAAAGAAGCCTACACAACTCACTGAACCAAACCAACTCATGAGGGAAGGCACCAAAAACAAGGGGAACTATGAACCTGCAGCCTGTGAAAAGGAGACCCAAAATGCAGCATGTTATGCAAAATGAGAAGAGAGAAAAATATACAGGAGATGAAGGAGCAAAGTAAAAACCCACCAGAACAAACAAATGAAGAGGAAATAGGCAGTCTACCTGAAAAAGAATTTAGAGTAATGATAATAAAGATGATCCAAAATTTTGGAAATAGAATGGAGGAAATACAAGAAACATTTAACAAGGACCTAGAAGAACTAAAGAGCAAACAAACAATGATGAACAACACAATAAATGAAATCTAAAATTCTCTAGAAGGAATCAATAGCAGAATAACCGAGGCAGAAGAACGGATAACTGACCTGGAAGATAAAATAATGGAAATAACTACTGCAGAGCAGAATAAACAAAAGACACTGAAAAGAATTGAGGACAGTCTCAGAGACCTCTGGGACAACATTAAATGCACCAACATTCAGATTATAGAGGTCCCAGAAGAAGAAGAGAAAAAGAAGAGGTCTGAGAAAATATTTGAAGAGGTTATAGTTGAAAACTTCCCTAATGGGAAAGGAAATAGTCAAGTCCAGGAAGCACAGAGAGTCCCATACAGGATAAATCCAAGGAGAAACACATCAAAACATATATTAAACTATCAAAAATTAAATACAAAGAAAAAATATAAAAAGCAGCAAGGAAAAAGCAACAAATAAAATACAAGGGAATCCCCATAAGGTTAACAGCTGATTTCTCAGCAGAACTCTGCGAGTCAGAAGGGTGTGTCAGGACATATTTAAAGTGATGAAAGGGAAGAATTTAAAACCAATGTTACTCTACCCAACAAGGGTCTCATTCAGATTCCACAGAGAAATTAAAACCTTTACAGATAAACAAAAGCTAAGAGAATTCATCACCACAAAACCAGCTTTACAACAAATGCTAAAGGAACTTCTCTAGGCAGGGAACACAAGAGAAGGAAAAGACCTACAATAACAAACCCAAAACAATTAAGAAAATGGTAATAAGAACATACATATCGATAATTACCTTAAATGTAAGTGGATTAAATGCTCCAACCACAAGACATAGAGTGGCTAAATGGATACAAAAACAAGACCTGTATATATGCTGTCTACAAGATAGCCACTTCTGACCTAGGAAAACATACAGACTGAAAGTGAGGGGATGGAAAAAGATATTCCATGCAACTGGAAATCAAAAGAAAGCTGGAGTAGCAATTCTCATATCAGACACAATAGACTTTAAAATAAAGACTATAACAAGAGACAAAGAAGGACACTACATAATGACAGAGGGATCTATCCAAGAAGAAGATATAGCAATTGTAAATATTTATGGACCCATCCTAGGGGAGCTTCAATATATAAGGGGCACTTCAATATATATATATATATATATATAATGCTAACAGCCATAAAAGGGGAAATCAACAGTTACAATATCATAGTAGGGGACTTTAACACCCCACTTTCACCAATAGACAGATCATCCAAAATGAATATAAATAAGGAGACACAAGCTTTAAATGATACATTAAACAAGATGGACTTAATTAATATTTATAGGACATTCCATCCAAAAACAACAAAATACACTTTCTTCTCAAGTGCTCATGGAACATTCTCCAGGATACATCATATCTTGGGGCAAAAATCAAGCCTTGATAAATTTAAGATAATTGAATTTGTATCAGGTATCTTTTCCCACCACAATGCTATGAGACTAGATATAAATTACAGGAAAAATTGTGTAAAACACACAGAAACATGAAGGCTAAACAGTACGCTACTAAATAACTAAGAGGTCACTGCAGAAATCAAACAGGAAATCAAAAAATACCTAGAAACAAATGACAATGAAAACACAATGATCCAAAATCTACAGGATGCAGCAAAAGCAGTTCTAAGATGGAAGTTTATAGCAATACAATCCTACCTCAAGAAACAAGAAACATCTCAAATAAACACCTAAATGTACCCTGAAAGCACTTAGAGAAAGAAGAACAACAACAACAAAAAAGTTAGCAGAAGGAAAGAAATCATAGAGATCAGATTAGAAATAAATGAAAAAAATGCAGGAAATGATAGCAAAGGTCAATAAAACTAAAAGCTGGTTCTTTGAGAAGATAGACAATATTGATAAACCATTAGCCAGACATATCAAGAAGAAAAGAGAGAAGACTCAAATCAATAGAATTAGAAAGGAAAACTGAAGTAACAACTGACATTACAGAAATACAAACGATCATGAGAGTTTACTACAAGCAACTATATGCCAATAAAAAGGACAACCTGAAAAAAATGGACAAATTATTAGAAAAGCACAACATTCTGAGACTGAACCAGGAAGAAATAGAAGATATGAACAGACCAATCACAAGCACTGAAATTGAAACTGTGACTAAAAATGTTCCAACAAACAAAAGCCCAGGACCAGATGGCTTCACAGGTGAATTCTATGGAACATTTAGAGAAGAGCTAACACCTATTCTTCTCAAACTCTTCCAAAATATGACAGAGGAAAGAACACTCCCAAACTCATTCTATGAGGCCACCAACACCCTGATAGCAAAACCAGACAAAGATGTCACAAAAAAAGAAAATGACAGGCCAATATCACTGATGAACTTAGATGCAAAATGCCTCACCAAAATACTAGCAAACAGAATCCAACAGCACCTTAAAAGGATCATACACCATGATCAAGTGGGGTTTATCCTGGGAATGCAAGGATTCTTCAGTACACACAAATCAATCAATGCAATAAACCATATTAACAAACTGAAGGATAAAAACCATATGATAATCTCAGTAGATGCAGAAAAAGCTTTTGACAAATTTCAACACCATTTATGATAAAAGCCCTACAGAAAGTAGGCATAGAGCAAACTTACCTCAGCATAATAAAGGCCATATATGACAAACCCACAGAGAACATTGTCTTCAATGGTGAAAAACTGAAACCATTTCCACTAAGATCAGGAAAAAGACAATGTTGCCCACTCTCACCTCTATTAGTCAACATAGTTTTGGAAGTTTTAGCCATAGCAATCAGAGAAGAAAAAGCAATAAAAAGAATACAAATCAGAAAAGAAGAAGGCAAACTGTCACTGTTTTCAGATGACATGATACTATACTTAGAGAATCTTAAAGGTGCTACCGGAAAACTACTTGGATTAATCAATGAATCTGCTGAAGTAGTAGGATACAAAATTAATGCATAGAAATCTCTTGCATTCCTATACACTAACGATGAGAAATCTGAAAGAGAAATTAAGGAAACACTCCCATTTACCACTGAAACAAAAAGAATAAAATAGGAAAAAATTTACCTAAGGAGAAAAAGACCTGTATGAAGAAAACTATAAGACACTGATGAAAGGAATTAAAGATGATGCAAACAGGTGGAGAGATATACCATGTTCTTGGACTGAAAATATTATGAAAATGACTATACTGCACAAAGCAATCTCCAGATTCAATGCAATCCCTATCAAACTACCAATGGAATTTTTCACAGAACTAGAACAAAAAATTGCACAATGGAATTGTTCACTTTTATGGAAACATAAAAGACTCTGAATAACCAAAGCAATCTTGAGACAGAAAAATGGAGCTGGAGGAATCAGGCTCCCTGACTTCAGACTATACTACAAAGCTACAGTCATCAAGACAGTATGGTACTGGCACAAAAACAGAAATATAGATCAGCAGAAAGGGATAGAAAGCCCAGAGATAAACCCATGCACATATGGTTACCTTATCTTTGATAAATGAGGCAAAAATATACAATGGTGAAAAGATAGCCTCTTCAATAAGTGGTGCTGAGAAAACTGGACAGTTACTCATAAAAGAATGAAATTAGACCACTCCCTGACACCATACACAAAAATAAACACAAAATGGATTAAAGACCTAAATATTAGGCCAGACACTATAAAACTCTTAGAGGAAAACATAGGCAGAACACTCTATGACATAAATCATAATAGGATACTTTCTGGCCCACCTCCTGGAGAAATGGAAATTAAAAACAAAAGTAAACAAATGGGACCTAATGAAACATAAAAGCTTTTCACAGCAAAGGAAACCATAAAGAAGTTGAAAAGAAAACCCTCAGAATGGGAGAAAATATTTGCAAACAGAGCAACTGACAAATGATCAATCTCCAAAATATACAAGCAGTTCATGCAGCTCAATATCAAAAAAAAAAAAAAAAAAAATACCCAATCCAAAAATGGGCAGAAGACCTAAATAGACATTTCTCCAAAGAAGACATACAGATGGCCAAGAAGCACATGAAAGGATGCTGAACGTCACTAATCATTAGAGAAATGCAAATCAAAACTACAATTAGGTATCACCTCACACTGGTCAGAATGGCCATCATCCAAAAATCTACAAAGTATAAATGATGGAGAGGGTGTGGAGAAAAGGGAACCCTCCTGCACTGTCGGTGGGAAAGTAAATTGATGCAGCCACTATGGAGAACACTATGGAGATTCCTTAGAAAACTAAAAATAGAACTACCATACGACCCAGCAATCCCACTACTGGGTATATACCCTGAGAAAATCATAATTCAAAAAGAGTCATTTACCACAATGTTCACTGCAGCTCTATTTACAATAGCCAGGACATGGAAGCAACCTAAGTGTCCATCGACAGATGAATGGTTAAAAAAATGTGGCACATATATTCAATGGAATATTACTCAGCCATAAAAAGAAATGAAATTGAGTTTTTTGTAATGAGGTGGATGGCCCTAGAGTCTGTCATACAGAGTGAAGTAAATAAGAAAGAGAAAAATAAATACTGAATTCTAGCACATATATATGGAATCTAAAATTTAAAAAAAATGGTTCTGAAGAACCTAGGGGCAGGAGAGGAATAAAGATGCAGAGGTAGAGAATGGACTTGAGGACATGGGGAAGGGGAAGTGTAAGCTGGAACAAAGTGAGAGAGTGACATGGACATATACACACTACTAAATGTAAAATAGATAGCTAGTGGGAAGCAGCCATATAGCACAGGGAGATCAGCTCGGTGCTTTGTGACCACCTAGAGGGGTGGGATAAGGAGGGTGGGAGGAAGACACAAGAGGGAGGAGATATTGGGATATATGTATACATATAGCTGATTCACTTTGTTATACAGAGAAACTAACACACCATTGTAAAGCAATTATACTCCAATAAAGATGTTAAAAAAATAAGAATAAGTGCTCTGGTTCAAGAAAAAATAATAATTATCTCATATAATGTCATTGTATGGAGGAGGATTTCAACATATAAAAAACATCTATTAAGCGATAATGTTAGAAGTAATGAATGAAGAATGAGAGATCTTCAGAAAGTTCATTTTGCAAACTTAAAGGAATGAGTATTGAAATGGAATGTTTATACTTCTCTCTGGTACTAGGGAAAAGTCAGTTTGAGTAGAGAAGAAGACAGATTGACATTGTTGACAAGTTCTCTTAGAATTACCTCTCGAAAGCTAAAGTTTTCTAGGAAATCTTGGGTTGCTGAAGTCCTAACTTGCTCTCAGGAATTTTAGTAGCTCTCACTTTTTAATAGGAAAGAATGATAATTTTAGGGGAAATGTGTCATTAGGACCCCTACAGAACTGTGGAATCTGAAATTTAAACTTTAATGGTGTTTTTGGCTTGGACTTGAAGGATTATAGAAGTGATCTCCGTATTTCTAAATAACCCCATTCTAGGCATGATCATTTAGGTTGATTAGTGCTGAGTCCTCAGGTGGTTTAATCCTCTAATAACCTGACTAAATTGAAAGAAAATAATCATATGGCAAATCAGAGTCTTTAGGATCTTTAAATATAGTGGAAACAGTATTGAAAGATACTACAAGTGTTTGAGAAAGAATGTTGATTGGCAACACTCTCTACTATGAGAAAGAAATAATAAGCTTGTATTTTATATTATTATTAAAACTGCTTTTTATGTATAGAACTTTAATATTTGATGTAGAGAAAATGAACTTAATTATTGCAAATTCTTAGTCTTATATGTTAGAACGAGTTATATTAAACATGAAATGTCCTTCTAGTTTAAGAACACTGTGACATGCACGACAGAAGAGAGGTTTTGAGGTCAAATCTGTCATTTCATATAATGCGACTTTCTTAAAGATCAGATGGTAATGCAGGTCAGCGATAAGAAAATAATGGATTCTGTACATTCAGACAGTAAGTTAACACTTCAAGAACCAATTTGGCTTCTTTAAAGAATCAGAGATTGTCCACATTTTGATTATTACGTTAAAAACAAGATGTCACTTCCTAGGTTACTGGTGCGATCTAAGGTAATAATTCACATATGAAAATAACACATTAAATCCTAAAAGCAAAGTGACCAAATAGAAATTATTTTTACAGATCTATCTGCAATTATATTCTGAGGGGTTGTATATAAACAGCAATGCTGTGTGAGCAAGTGTGTATTATTTTAGTAGATAAAATAAATATAAAATCTACTAGACTACTGGCTGAAATCAGTTTCGATGGAGTAAAGAGCATGAGCTTTCTGAAAAACTGAGTAATAACAAAGTGACCACACTGTGTAAGTACACACAACAAGTTGGTGAGTTTCAGAAAATAAACAGAAAAAAGTATACTAGATTTTTTTATTAAAAATTTTTTAGAAAGTCATGATCAAAAAATGTCTACGCAAAGGGGGCTAGGCATGAGACATTGTATCCAAGAATAACGCTGTCAGTTTAGGATTTTTTCCCCCATAAATCAGGGATTGGCACTTTTGTCTGTAGAGGGCCAGATTGTAAATAATTTAGGTTTTGTAGGCCACTTATGGTCTTTGCCCCATACTATTTTGTTTCCTTTTTTATTTTTCTAAACAACCCTAAATATTTAAAAATTTTCATAGCTAGAGGTAAGACATACAAAGGCCAAGCACCAGATTTGGACATAAGTCTGTCATTTGCCAACCCTTGATGGGTATTCTTGAAATAAAAATGTCCACACACTACACAGAATGGGTGCAGTGGATGAGATGGAATTAATGAACTCTGATGGTAAGATGATGTGCCCAAAAGAACAAAAAATTCAATCACCAGGTTTTAGGATAGCTCACTTCTCTTAAAGAGGAATGAAATACCTGTAAATGAGAAACTTACCTGATTGGACTATCATATGGAAATGCAAACTATACTGTATATTCAATTACATATTCTAGCAGGTACATGTGATTCTAGGTTTTTGTTCTTTCCTCTGCCTCCCTGCTCATTTCTCTTTTATGATTTTTAACAGAAATAACTGAGTACCTTTCCTCCTATCATATTAATATAACAGATGAAGAAAAAAAAGTTGGTAAAGAATTAGTAGTTATAATGTGATTTTTATTTGTTATTTTCCATAGAGAATTATTTGACATGGCTTAAACTGAACATAGCAAAAAAATGTCTACACTAACGTGCAATTAAAAGACTGCTTTACTTTGAGATATTTTAACAAACATAGAATCATCTACATTATGTCTATAGAAAAGAAGGCCAAAGCATTAACTGCTTTTAGCACTCCCACCCCACAAATCTGATGAAAGATTTTAAAAGAGCATAAAAGAACATATTTTTTGTGGCATTCCAAAATACCCTTATTTAGGATGCTAATTATAATCAGCACACACATTACAGTGTTTCATCTGGAGAGTAATATATTTCACTTTTGACCTTATAGTCTTCTATGATGTCCTTATGCAGGATTCACAGTTCAGTGACAAGGGCCAGAAAAGTCTGTTGAAGTATGTTAAGAGCTTCCTCTGGATGCACATCATAATACTATTTGATCACTCTAGGTGAGATGTTTTATGCAAGATGCTCCACTTCAATAGATGTCATTTTAATCCCCAAATGTTTGCAGTTTCCAAACAACTAAGGAAGAAAGAAAAAAAAGGAAGACACAGGACACTGGCCCCAGATAGCCTAGGTGCTTATCAAAGGAATTATTTCAGTGAGCCCAGATTCTTGCATCTTCCCATACATAGAAAAGTGCTAAATACCTTAACTTGAGATATCTGGTTTTCTTTAATTAACAATAATCTTTTGATGTTCTGACTACCCGGTCTTTGTTGCAAAACTTCTATATATTCTGTTTCCCCTCCTTGCTTCTTCAGAGCAGTCTTTCAGAGTTGTCTGAGATGCAATGTCCTGGGCTTAGATCCTCAGTTCTGTCCGCCAAAGAAAACATAATTCTCAACTTTTTAGGTTGTGCATTTTTTAAGTTGACAGTGTCAACACATTAATTCAGTTCAATTGTTTTTTTATGCACAGATGTTAACATTGTAATAAGTTTCAAATATGCTATGAAACAGCATATTTCATCGATATGTATATAAATTATAATTAATAATTAAACAGAAAGATTGATTCTTTTAATTAAATTATTTTCCAAATTGAAAAAAGTATAATCACGTTTTAAAATTTTTAAAAAAGGCATAGTATTGATGCAGAACACCTGAACTTATACCACAACTACCGTATCAGTAATAAAAATCAAAAAGACTGCAAATTTCATGATTAGTGTCAACTGCAATTGGTTATGACAGAATAAAATGAAAACCTTTTGGTTTGTTGGGTAAAATAATATTAAAAATAATACAGTATACAATAGCAGCAGACCTTTTCAGCAAAAAAGGTAAATTTCTTGAGAAATTTCCTCTCAATAGTCAAAAAGAAAATGATAAAATTTATAACCTGAATTCAAAATTAAATATAAAAAAATTTAACAGGATCTGAGCTTATATGTTTGGCTAGCTATAAAATTGATGAGTTTTAGGTAAAAACAACATTGTTTATAGAGTGATGGTAAAAGAAATTATCATTTCAATATTGGTGATTTTTAAAGAAAATTATGAAAAGGTCAAAGAAGATATCCTATTTTTTTAAAAAAAATTCAGTTAAGCTGCCAAGCAATTACCAGTAGAACACAAGATCTTTTTTTCAATAATATCAAAGGTCAATTGACTCAAAACTTGATAAATAGTAATTACTTTTCTTTAGCTTTAGATGAGCCATGTTTTGTCTCAAAGGACTTCCAAGTTTGTGAAGAAATATCAATAAGGCCTATTTAAAAAATTCATGGAATAGATATTTTCAATACTTTTATGTCTGCCAAAGAAAAAATTCAGTGATATATGAAAAAAACATTTCTGTCATGACATAAGAAACCCCAAATATCTAAGAGACTGAAGTTTTCTTTAGTGCTTCCCTCCACTGTTTAATGCATATGGAAAATACCTGTACTCACTGAACAGAAACAGAGCCTGTGAAAATCATGAGCTTAGTGGTTAAAATTGTTCCATATATATATGTGCAAGTATGTTGAACCATCACCAGTTTATGGAACTGTAGAAAGAAATAAAAGATAATGATGGTGTGTATTTTGTCAAGACTCACTCTTTGATTAGTGGAAAAGTTTTACAAGGATTCACCGTATTGTTAACTCCAACTCACGATTTTCTTGAAACAAAAAGAAAGCTTGCTAAATATTCAACAATGAAAGACAATTTTAAAAAGGCACTGTGATTTGCATTTTCTCATCAGTATCAAATGAATACAAATATGCTTCGTGTAGAGGAAGATCCTTGTGTTACCTAGAGAGACAAGTATGACAATTTATGATGAAATCTCAACTTTTCAATACACTAATAATGATTTTACATAATATTCTGACATGAATCAATGGCAAACAATTTCCATTTTAACCAACAGCATTATATAAATTATCTGCAAAACTATAAGAAAAATTAGAAGAATATTCTGTTGATATACTGAGTTGCTTTTTAATTTAAACAGTATTGCTTTGAATTCAATGTTAATAAAACACAGTGACCCAGGAGTACATTTATTTAACTACTTAAGTGTAATTTTTAAATCGTGGTTTTAGCTTAAAATCAATTATTCTTAAAAGGATAAATCAACTTTATCAAATAAATGCAAATATCAATGGAAAATTATTTTAATCTATTCTTTATTGGATAAATACATATTTGGAAGAATTTGGATGTCCAATTTTATATATTCAGCTGAAAATTTCATGGAATCTAAATAGAGGTAAAGCATTTCTGATGAAAATTTGACATCTAAATTGGGATATTTTTAAGTAAAAAATACACTGGATTTCAAAGACAGTACCAAAAAAAGAATATAAAATGTCAATATTTTATATTGATTTATATTGAAATAATGTTTTGGATATATCAGGTTATATATTTTATTAAAATTAATTTTATTTGCTTTTTACTCATAAAAATAATTATAAAATTTAAAATTATATACATGGCCCACATTTTATTTCTATTGGACAGGACTAATCTAGAGCAGATAAGAAAATCAGTGCAAAACATGGGTCACTGTCTTTGTCACAGCATTGTTCAAAGATTAACAACAGAAACATAAATACTTAAATTTTTTCTCACTGTTTAACCACTGATTTTAACTTATAGAGCATCGAAAGTATTTGTTCATAAGTGTGTATATTTACTTGTTTATATGTTTTCATAAACAGGGAGCAAAATACAAATTTTAAAATGAGGGTTTAAATCTTGGCTTTTTTACTTAAAATTGTTCAACACTGAAAATATTACTTCTCTGAGTAACATTATGAAGTGAATAATATCTACCCTATAGGGTAGTTCCACAATTACCAAGGTGGGGGGATTAAGAATTTGTAGTACTAAATATTAAATTTTCCTATGAGGTCCATAAACATTTTAATGTGCAGTGCAATTTCCTTCTTAAATGGATATATGACTCATAAACCATCTGTTAACCAAGCCTACATAATATATAATCATATGCTACCTCTATCTTTATCAAAAAAAATCAAGTCATGTATTTTGTACAATAAAATCAAATATATATGGAAACAAAATATGCTTAATCATAATTTTATTCATGGATTTCTGGAAGAAAATAATTCTAAAATATATTAAAAAAGAAGATCTAGTAAAAATCTCCAGTACTTAGAAATTATACAGGATAATTCTGATTAACACATGGGTCAAATAAGAAATCTCAAAGGAAATTTAAAAATATTTTGAGCTAAGTGAAAATGAAAGACAACTTGTCAAAATTTGTGCAATCAAATGAAAACAGTGCTTGTAGGGAAATATACAGCATTGAATGCATATATGAGAAAAGAAGAGAGATCTAAAATCAGTAATCTAAGCTTCCACCTTAGTAAATTGTAAAAGAAGAGCGAATTAAACCCAAAGTAAGCAGAAGAAAAGAAATAATAAAAATTTGAGCAGACATTAATGAAATTAAAATTAGGAAATTAATTAAGAAAAAAAAAACAATGAAACCAAAAGGTGGTTTTTAGAAATGATCTTTAAAATAAATATGTTTCTAGCCAGGCTAACTAAGGAACAAAAGAGAGGGGAAAGTGGGGGTGGGGGGGGAAGATGACACAAGTTGATATCAGAAAGGAAAGAGGGGACGTCACTACAGATACCATGGACATCAAAAGGCTAATCAAAGAACACTATGAACAACTTTATGCTCACAAATTTGATAACCTAGATGAAATGGATTAATTCCTTGAAAGACATAATCTGCTAAAATTCATACAAGAAGAAATAGACAATCTGAATAGACCTATATCTATTGAAGGAATTCAATCAATAATTAACCTTAATGTAAGTGAGTGAAACCTAATATAAACTATAACTTTGGGTGATAATGATGTCAAAGTAAAATCACATATTGTAACAAATGTATCATTCTAATGCAGGAAGTTGATAGCTGCGAAGACTATGTTTATGTGTGGGAGAAGGGACTCTTGGGAACTCTGTACTGTCTGCTCAATTTTTATGTGAATCTAAAACTGCTCTAAAAAATAAAGTGTATTTAAAAAGAAAACATAAAAGGATTTGTTCTGAAACTCCAGATTGATGCAGTTCCACAAATTAAACTAGAAATTGTTCTACTATATTTCAGATTGTCTGTTAACAGAGCCTAAAACTATACATTGGAAAGGGAAGTATGTAGGATGGCCTGGTGAAAGGTCAGAGGCAAAATAAAATTCTTAAGAATGGGAAACAAAAAGGATGTCTTTGTGTAAATGTTTTAACCATTTCCAAGGTAAATGCACTTACTATTCACAAATATTTCAATTGTTTCCAAAAATTATGTAAATCAAGCTCATTATTTTGAAGTAACCAAAAGAATGATGCAAAAATCAAAAAAATTGCATCTTGAATCCTGTTGTGTGGAAGTGGAGAATTAAAAACACAGAAAAAATTCTCTTAAGGACTTTGTTCCCTGAGGGCATTGATGTCTCTGATAAGCAACCATTTAAATTTCTAAAATTTAGAAAATTATTTTCCTTGACAAAAGATATTTAATAAAAAATGATTTGTCCTTCTTTATCACTGAACTCTCAAAGTATAATTCCAACACTATAGTTGGGAAATTGGCTGAAGATTGGAGGAGTATGTTGGCAGCTGCTGAAGCTTCTTGAACCTTCAAATTTTGCAGAAGTATTTTATGTTTGAGGATCACACAAGTATGTTAGAACAATTTACTGTCCCTGACTGTTTGCTAAAAAAATCCTCTACATGATTTGAAGGAAGTAAAATATACCAGACGATATATTTGTTTTAACGTTTTATGAATATATATATATATATATATATATATATATATATTTCTTAACATACAGACATTGTATCAGTGTTTGGTAGTAGATGAAATGTGTTCTTGTTGTTTTCTTTCCATTTTAAATAAAATTTAGGTGAAGATATTAAAGTTCACAAGTACCTCCATTATTGATTGTCCTAAGTTTTATAGATATAACATATATTAATCCATTCATGCTTATATGCATAATTAATAAATATTGAAAGTAAGTTATATAACTATTAAAAACATTCCAAAGGCTTATAAATTTGAATGTGGTTATATTTACAAAATATGGCTAATATTAAAAGTTTTCCAATATTTAAAATTAGCAACTTCTTTTCAAAACTTTCAGTAACAATAATGCATAATGTTGCTATTTTCTTTTATGGATTCTGGGGGAAAGCTGACTTTAACAAATAGAGTTTTACCTTCACTTTTAGGGTTGCAAACACTGAGAAATAACATTTAATCCTCATTCACAGTGTTTGGGAAATCAGTAGGCTTTGGGCACTAACAACAACAAAGAAAATTCTAAATCAATGCAAATATTTAGGACACAAAATCAAAGTTACATACTATGGATTCCAAATTGACTGCTCTTCTTCCAGTACTCTTGAATCATACAATTGAACACATCACCTGTGCCACAATCCACCATATGTCTGAGAAACTATTTCTTACACTGTAGGGAAATACAACAGAAAATTCAGTAAAAATGTATATAATAAAATATAGGATTTCTGTCATATCTACATCTGACTTATTGGATTTTTCTCATTTTTCTCTCACTGCATCACCCAAAACATTTATTTTCTTGAAATCCCATAAATCAAGTCTTAAAGTGTAGAATTCCCCTTTATGTTATTCCTCTGCTAAATTCACATTTAGAAAAAAACATGATTTTTTTTGATAAGTATTAAATTTGACCTGTGTTTTATGACTATTTTCCCTATAACCAGACAGGCCCTCAAATTCAGAATCAGGAGAAATTATTTTTTAGGTCATCAGTTCTGCAATGTAGAGCATTATATTAACAAATAATACTACTAAAGGTAAAATCCATGGGGCCTATCATGCACAACCAAAGAGCATAATTTCAATTTACCCTTGTAACACAAACTTCAAATTTTCTGACTTTGTTCAATTGCATTTGCAAAACTAATGTTCCATTGACTTTTACTTAAGCTAATTCTTACCTCTTTTTCCCATTTGTATTTTAAAAAGCTCTCAGTGTTGAAATTCTATCCCAATTTAAGCAAATTTATTCCAATAAAATGACTTGCTTAAATTGGATTATTTGCCATACAGTACTTTATTTTTTCTTCCTAAATATTTGATAAACATTATCTGGAACCAATTAACACATTGATCATTTCAATGTTAATTAAAATCCTCTTAATGACTTTTAAAGAAGAAACATATTTGCATTTACAAACATAATGCATTAATCTAAGACATCATGCAGAGAGAAAAAGACATTGAAAGCATAATTCATTGGTTGTATAAAACAGAGTCTTGTAAGCAGCTTGGTGAAATATTCTCAGGATGCTGTTATAAATATAATAACAATTTTCTGGTAGAGAAGTCAAGACAGCTTAGGGAATTGGTAAGGAGTTATAGGTGAAATTCTCAAAGGGTGCTATAGAGGCCCCAGGAAAGGGCTTAAATGCACTGGACCGAGGTAAGCAGCTGCAATTGATTTAGTAAGTAATAATGCAGAACAGAGGGAAGGAAAGAACAGAGGAACATGGAGCACTTCTGTCCTGGCTCCCGTGTTTTCCTGAAGGTCAAAGACCTAATTCTGCCAAACTTTTATTTATTTATTTTTTTGCTGCACCCTTGCGGGACACGTGGGATTTTAGTTCCCCGACCAGGGATCAACCTGCACCCCCTGCAGTGGAAGTGCAGAGTCTTAACCACCGGACCACCAGGGAAGTCCCCTGCCAAACTTTTGAGATTGCTTTTCTTTTTAAAAAGTATCATTTTCCTTTTTGACTAGTAAAGGTGCATCAGTTTCATACGACATTGTATTGAAGCTTTCTCAGAAGAGCATGAGACTGTCTTGTGTAATTGAAAGCTCAAAATTTACCTCTCCCTTTCTCTGCCACACCTTGAGAAATGATTTTCATCATCTGCTTCACCTTCTCAAGGATGAAGGTACTCAAGTCAACCATTTTGTTCAGTAGCTTCTGGGTAGATCTTGACCGTGACAAAAATAGAAAGAAGCCATGATATGTGGTGTAGTTAATGCTCTTACCTTTGCTCCAGGAGACAGTTATAACCGGTGTATCTGACAACATGCAGCATTATATTAGAGCCCCATATGTTAAGAATGATTTCATGCAGTCGTTTAAGCAGAACCTTCCCGGGCTGCTTGAAACTCAGCAGGATTGTTTCAGGGACAGACAAGTCACAGTTCTTCGGGTTCAGACAGCTCTGGTGACCTCTTCAAATGTCTCGTAAAGATTAAGCTGTCAAACTTTGTCAGGTGGTCTGTGCTTTCAGAGGTTTATCCTTTTAAAAATTTAAAGTACTCTCATGGCTGTAGAATTTCTTCATTCACATCTTCCAGCTTTAATGTCCACTTCTCCCCTCTACACAATTGACCCTTAAACATCTTGGGCATAGGGACGTTGACCCCATGTTGTTGAAAATCCACGTACTGCCATCGCTGCCTCAAAAACAAAGGAACTGATAGATGACCCACCCAAGGGCAGGAAAATAGTTTGGATAAAATCAAGACTTAAACTGTAGTTCTTTTTTTTAATCTCCAACTTTTTTTCCTTTTTTTAAAATTTATTTTTATTGAAGTATAGTTGATTTACTATATTGTGTTAGTTGCAGGTATACAGCAAAGTGATTCTGTTATACATACATGCATATACCCCAGTTCTTTTGATTCCACATGTTTTGATTTCTGATTGAACACAAACTTTCCCCCACACTTAAAGATCTATAAAACAAAAATGTGGTCACTACATGTATTGAAAAAAATCTGTGTATAATTGGACCTATGCAGTTCAAACCTGTGTTGTTCCAAGGTCAAGTCTATGGCCTTTTCTCCATCCAAATGTCAGTTTATAGATCACCCCTGCAGCATTTTACTGTGACACCACTGTTCAGACTTTCTCTTCAGACTAAAAGCTTTCCATCCACATACCAACTACTCCTTCCATCTATAATATGTATAAATAACATATATACAAATATATGTTCAATTATTTGAGAGACGTTTAAAGAATATCTCAATTTCTCCTACCTATAGCCCTGCAAAGTCAGTTTTATTGTTCCAATTTTACAAATGAAGGAATTATAGTCAAGGAGATGAAGTCAAGGCCACAAGGTAGTAAATGGCAACATTGGCTGTTGAATCAGAGTTTGAGCTGCAATCAAAGTCCACATGGTTTTTAACTACATAATGTTTAGAAATGATTTATAGGAAGTGCTTTGGCTCATCAGCATCATTTAAGTCAAGAAAACTTAGGGGGCATATTGTCTATGCTACTCTAATTCATTTGAAAAAAACATTTTATAGCAGTGATTCAAATAATAGTGAAATAGAGAAGTAGCAATAGTTGGTCCTTCGAGGGTAGAAAATACCACCCAAAAGGCTCTTTTCTCAAAGTGAGGATTTGGGATTTGAAACCTCATAAATTGTACTACAAACTCTGTTATTGCTCAGATGAGTTTGAGAACCTCTTAATAGCTTTACCTGTTCTTAGCAAGTAATAATGATTACTGTTTAAGAATGTCTTAACTGCATGTACTGAATAATTATTGTGACACACGGGGAGCCTCTATAACTAGTATTTAACATGTTGGCACAGCTTATTCAAGTATATACTTTAGCACTGTATTTAAACAACTTATAAATTCAGAAAGAAGAAGAAGGGAAGGAAGGCAGAGATTTGGCAAAGAGAAGGCCAAGGAGAAAAAGATGAACGTGAAGAACATGAGGATAAGCAGGAAGAGTTGGGAGATGGATGAGGCAGGCACAGGTGAAAAGAAGAAAAAGGATGGGAAAAGGAGAAATGAGTAAGATTCATTACCTCATTCATTAAAATGTTCAAACCTTTTAGTACTTTGAAGAGAACAGAAACATTATGAACATTTTTAAAAGAATTTTGGGGTCATAGAGGCACTCCTATGACAAGTAATTGAATCAAAAGCTATCATTTCACATGTTACGGATGTTGTAATTATCAGACCAAGAGATGTTATCTGAGAATTCTGTCCTAGCTGGCATACTTTTATAAGGAGGGTAAGGCTGTGAGCAACAGAGACCCTTTTAAGGTTACCTTGGTGACTGGGGTGTGTTGTAAGGAAACATTAGGAAGAAAGTGTCTTAGTAGTTGAATAACATTCTTTCAGAAAATGGGAAGAGAATCTGAGATAAGAGTAACATTATATTTTACCCCCAGAATCAGGAATTTTCCAGTCCCATCTATCTCTTACCATACCTGCTTTTTCAATTTTTAATTTTTCTTTCTCTTGGTGTTTCTCTCTAGATTCGTCACAATTTATAGTCTTTCTGCTTACCCTCTTCTCTGTGGTGCCTCTCTTCTCTTTCTGCAGCATCATTTGAGTCTTGGTTCTTGCTCTATTTATTTAACACTCACATATTCCATGGCAAATCCTACAGTGCAGAACATCTATATAAGGTAGAGTTTCCACACCTGGGTATAAAGTCAAAGAGTTAGCACTAAAATGATACTGAAGATAATTGTATCTTTTCCTGATGACAGAAAAGACACTTCATGGTCTTGAAGTACCCCCAGAGTCATCTTTAGGTGTATTAATTATTTTTCCTATTATTATAATTTCTTTCTTTCTCATGAAAGTCAAGTGGGAAAATAAATTAGTGAGGTGAGCTTTCTAGTAACTCAGAACCCAGATAAATGAAAATGTACTGTAATTGTGTATATTGTAACTGAAGAAAGAATTATTTCTTCAGAGATTAGAGTAAATGACCTCTAACTTCCTGTTTAATTCCAATTCTAAGACTTTATGACCTACACAAATACAGTTCAGAGTTTCTCACCACCTTTTGATGATTGCTTCCCTGTAGTCACATTTATAACTATTTATTACTTGGATTTTCTTTCCTATATTAAATACCTGGGTTAATCAAGCACTTAAAAAATTCCAGTATTTTTTATTCATGTGATAGTCTGAAGAATTTTCTTTAAACTCTGTTGAGTCCTTGAGGACACTATAATCCCCAGGAGAACATACTAATTCTGATCTCCTTCCCTATTTTAGTAACCAACAGAATTTCAAACTATTGTACATACTATAGATGTTATTTGTTTTTTTTCTGCTCAGATTTTTACCATTTGGAGGAGTGATTTCAGGCAGCTAATTATTACTATCAAATGCATTTTACAGAAAGTAGAAATAATTCACAATCTCATTTAAATTAAAAAGTAGTTTATTCACATGATTTAGACACTTATTCGGTCTTTTAAAAAAAATTGTTGTTATCTAAGATGTACCTGGAACTGTTCTAGGCCCTCAAGATACAGCAGTGAATAAAACATTTGAAAATGCCTGTCTTTAAACAGTTTACCTTCATGATATCCTGTAGAGTTTTTAATATAAGTTAATATTTTATTTGGGACTATTATTTTTCAGAGGTTATTTTATGTTTTATTTTTTGTTTGTTGGTTGGTTGGTTTGGTTTGATATTTGCATTTTGAGTCAAGTATTATAGAAGCTGTGTGGATTGTTTACTGGAAAAAAAAGATTGAAATATTTCACCTACTTCCTAAAAACCACTGAATAATAGATCCTTTAAACTTGAAAGTAAACTCAAGGATGGGCAAAATAGTAACATATAGAATTTTATGATGTTTTCAAATTTAATATTTATGCAAAGGATACAGGGAGTAGTGTAGAAAGAGCTTTGCACAGCAATTTTCAGATTAATTGAAAGATTACAAACAGCCTATAAGCAATGAAGCCAGAACAAATAAACAATTTCCCACTAGACATTATGAAGGAAAATAAAACCTTTTTTGTTGTTTCTCTGGGATAAACTAAATGCGTAACATGTGTTTGTAGGTATGTTGTAATTGATTTCATTTGAGAGCTAAGACCTTTATAACTCACTTGTGGCTTTGGTTTTGGCTGAATTAGAAAGTTTTCTCATTGCTTACATAAAGCACTTGATACTTTACCAATGATGGTTCAAACTGCATTTATCCTGGCCACATATTAAATTTTGAAAAATTGTGGTTTTTGCCTTAAAGAACCCTCAACCTAAACACATTATTAGATTTTTCTAAAGCACATCTTTTCTCACATGGTAATACACATAATAAACTATGCATAAATTCTACTACCGGGGCTAAGCTGCTATTTAATTTGGATAGGGCCAAGACAAAAACTGCACTACAAGTATAATGTTAAACAATAGGTCTTTTCTGTAAATAATGACAGAAAATATTTTTCAAAGGCAAAGTTAAAAGAATGTCTCTTCTATCATCTTTGCACATTATTATTAAGTCCAGACAACTCAATAAGACATAAATATTGACATGAATTTTTTCCTGTGGTGATAGCAATGCAATTTTCCTGAAATAAGGATTCTCGTTTTTGTTACATCCACAGAATTTCTATTACCTTGTATTATATTTATGAAGTGACTTCATATTATATGAAGTGACTTCACTCAACCAGTGCAGTAAATTAAGCACGCTAATTCCCAATGCAGTTTCAGAGAAATTAAGAAAACACAGAAGTTTTTGAAAATGTATACAATTATGTTTTTTATGTCACTATTAATAGATTATGTTTTTGAGTGACCTAATATTCTACAGACTGATGAATAAGATTAATCAGCATGAGGATAATGACCACAATCTATCAACATTTTGTTTCCAGTTGCTTTTCAAACTTGTATCAGTTCACCAGTTGGAACAGATGTTTGTGATTCTTGTTAATTACTGTACATTCACACAACTCAGACTCCTACACATGGTTTGGATGAATTCAGAATTTTATTTTAAATAATGTCAAATCAAAAAATTAACTACTAGCTGTCATTTTCAAATCACTACCACACAAAGACCAAGATATCTCAGTCTAGTCAACTGAAATTTTTCCTGTTTCATCTGCTAATTGATGGGTAACCATTTGATTGGTGGAGTAGCCCTAACCTAAAGAATGTTTCTTTAATGCTATTTGAATTTGAACTTTCTAGGGACTCAAATAAGTGGATCTTAAAAATTTTAAAGGTAAATATTCCCTGAATTGTAAATCAAAACTACCCTTGTTTTATATGGAATTTTTTTCCAATATGGGAATTTTAGGCTTGGAACTTGAGCCTTTAGAGTTAGCATATTCAAATTTGCTGTCTTATAGAAGCTTTACTGTAAATAAAAATCTAAGTAGTCAGTAATTGTGCTGGCACTACTGGCTTTACTGACCTGACTGCTGACATTTGATAAGTCAGTTAGATAAAGGATGATACCTGTTTTAAATATGTTACTATGAAGGGGCCATGGAAGATCAAAGTAGAGATGTCCAGTAGGTAATCAAAAGACAAAATTCATCAATCAGTTGATAAATTTCTCAATCTCTTTTGGAAACACAGCTTTGAGAATTATAAACATGTGTACAACAATTGAAGTTATTGGAATGGATAAAATAGTAAGGTTTATACAGAGGACTACACTTACTGATCTGGGATTTATTGCTGCACTAGTCTGTTTCTTTGGTAGTACTCATTGTCTCCAGCCAACAAATTAAACAGTTTGACGAAGCCAGAGTAAGATTTTTCCCATGTAATTCCTGTGAAAATAATGCAAAGAATCAATAACGAGAAAGGAGTTATTCAGGTAGTGATCTTTTTAGAGAACATTGTGAAGATGGAACAGAGTTGTTAAGAGAACAGTAGAGGAACCAAGGAGTAGGGATGTCAATGAATTCACAGGCAAATTATTTCAAGAGTTATTGAGTAAGAAAGTGAAACTTTTTGACATTATGGTGATATTGTGATCTGCAAAATGTAAACTAAACTGAAACACTTAAGAGTGAAGACAAGGACCGGGCAGAATTAATTGCTCATGCTCCTGTGTTCCCACAGCAGTTTGTACTTAATTCTACTCAAAACATCATTAGATTATATAGTAGTTGGTTTTATGAGCCTTTCTTTCTGACTCCAATGGGAGTCACTTCAGGGAAGGGAGAATTATTTAGTCCTATCTATTTCTGGGACATAGAAGAATTTCTGGTATATAGTGGATGCCCAACATGTGTTTGAATTGCCTGAATTGAATTAGCAAACGACCAACTCTTAAATTTAATGATATGGTGTGAGTGTGGGTACAGGTATGCATGTGTGAACATGCTCCTGTTTTAATAATGTGCTATTGAATATAGCTAGCTTTATTTTCCATAAATGTGGACCAGTTTATTCACTCTTTGATGCAGTCATCATATGCTTTCTAGAGCTAGATAAAAAGCACTTCAGAACTTTGACCTTTTAACAGAAATTTCTGACAAACTTACATGTATTCTTCTCTACATAAACTTGGATAGTTGTTATATTAAATTTCTCCTTCTTTTATTAGTCACATGCATTTTCCAGATAAGCAATGTTTTTTTTAACTGTAAATTTTATACGTGATCCTCTGAGCCCATGCACTTTTTTATTGAGAAAAAAATGAGTCTTATTCTTAGTTCTGATCCATTCACTAGAGAAAAGTATGTCTTATCCCTTGATTTTAACATATTCCATTATTAACAGTACCCTTAAAATATTGCCAGAATAAGTTTATTATTTATTATAATTTAATCATCACAAGAATAGTTGTGAATGTGGCAAGTTTTACTTTAAATATGTAAGTTACAATATATTACATCTATGGGAAATAATCTAAAGGAGTGAATACAAGGGCAAAATAGGATAAAATTTCACTTCTCTACATTTCAGCTTTAATCGGTCAAGCTCTGCTATTTCTTTTTTTAACATTTTAATTTTATTGGAGTATAGTTGATTTACAACGTTTTGTTAATTTCAGGTGTACAGCAAAGTGATTCAGTTATACATATACATATATTCATTTTTTTTAGATTCTTTTCTCATGTAGCTTATCACAGACTATTATGTAGAAGCTCTGCTATTTCCAAAATGTAAAAAGCTGGAAGACATTTGAAAATTTTGTTAGGATATTTTCCTAAGAGTTAGGTTTCACTCAGCATTAAAAGCTTAGTAAAAACTATTTTTATAATTATCATCTTCAGATATAAATTAGTTGTCTTATATAACAAATAACAAATTAAGCATCTAAAAACTCATTTTGGTTATGTTATTACATAATCTAAAGAGTAATTTTAGGATTTCTTTTTTTTTTCCAGGACACAAACCATGTGATTGAAAATGAAGAATTCAGTCAAATCAACTGTCTGTTGTCTCAAGACCTATATGTAAATACAGGTAAATACATTACTTCACTGTTTGGGGCAATGAGTTTGTTATTTTGTGGATAGAAAGCTGATGTCTTAGGGTTAAATGATGATTGTTTATTACCATAAATTTTTAAAGAATAATTGGTAAGAATACTGTATTTGCATGTCCCTAATAGACCCTGTGTTAGAAAAAGATTCCTAGAATTATGGATTTCACCATGTTTCTTTTCTATTATTGAGTGACAGTTGTAACTAACTAGATTACATGAATATCTAGATTTTATTTATGATGCTTATGTTGGGTGTTTATTCATGGATCAACAAATATATTTTTTGTCTTTATAGAATATATAGATAAACCTAATTTGAATTTTAAATAGACTATTTTTTCATATTAAATGCAGATTAGAAATCGAAAGTTGTCAGAGAAGTACTAAGGGGCATTATTGAGTAGTCTTGATTGTAGCAGGTAAATAGGAAAACTCAATACTTGTGTGTGTGTTTGTGTTTGTTGGGGCAATATGTGGTTTACTGGGGTGATGATATTTGTGCTTTTTTCCAAAATGAAAAAATACAGTGTATATAGTCATAATCCATGGAATAATGCAAAGTGGATAACTTGGTCCCAGAACTGCACTGTTGCATTAATTTGTTGAATGTGTATACATCTGGCAATGGGTATAATTTCAGTATTGCCTGAACCTTAAATATGTACCATCTTCTTGTTCTCTTTGCTTTTATTAATAAACTTCTTATGATACCCTCTCCCATATCAAAATGATCTATTGGAAAGTGAAAACTTTGGTTAATCCAGTAACTGTGTTAAGGTATCACTGAAGTAAATGACACATTTCCTTCCTTTTTATGGATTCCAACTTCCCTTTAACCACCCACCACACACACAAACACAGACCCTTTCAATCAGCACCTATGTCTGTCTGTATGTATGTTTTTCTCCTTTTGTCTCTTTTTTTATATTTCTGTCTTCTCCCTCTCTCTCTTTTTCTCTCTCTCACTTACCAGTATCCATTTATCTCTGTTCATAGTTTAGAAGACTAAAACTGATGATATCATGAAAAAGAAAATTTGTGAGTCTCTAAACACAAGTAGAACTGCCACAGTAGTTCACTGGATGATGTGTAATGCCAAGTAAGTGTCCCTGTCCCCAGTTCTGCGTACATGTGGTGTTTCTCACTGTCCATCCCTGCCAATCAAGTATCACTGGGAGTATTTGCATGTATCTAGAGATGGAGTCCTTGTCGTGGACATTGCCTTTCTCTTGTTTGACACTGTCAATATTGAAGTTTCTTCAAGTATTGTCATGGTTCCTTAAGTGGAAAGAAAGAATGGGGTAACACTGCCATGGTTTGATTTGTGATTACTTATAGTATAACTTTCAGATTCTCAGAAGTTGAAAGACATTTTCCAAAGAGGCAACAGAGACTCTAGCGAGAGAAGATGACAGGGTGACACTTCCATTGCATCAAAGGCACTTCCTGGAATGAAGGAAATGCTCCTTGAACTGAGCAGCCTTCTTTTTATCATCATTAGTTTACAATTTCAATTTGGATAAATCCAAGCCAAAGCATTTACATCTTTCTCATATCATACCTCACCAGTTCTCATAGTACAACTATAACATCATTTTTTGCCCTCAACTGACACTCTTTTTTCCTTTATTAATACCACTATATTTTTTACCATATTCTTTTTCTATTACCTTCGATTAATACCACATTAATTTTTTTTTTTTTTTTGCGGTACGCGGGCCTCTCACTGCTGTGGCCTCTCCCGTTGCGGAGCACAGGCTCTGGACGCGCAGGCTCAGCGGCCATGGCTCATGGGCCCAGCAGCTCCGCGGCACGTGGGATCTTCCCAGACCGGGGCACGAACCCGTGTCCCCTGCATTGGCAGGCAGACTCTCAACCACTGCACCACCAGGGAAGCCCAATACCACATTAATTTTACCACATTCTTTTTCTATTACTTTCCTAGCTTTGTAGGAAGGTAATAGAAAAAGAAAATTAGCACACCCAAATATGTTCCCTTTTTCAAGATAAGCATGTTTTAACACTTAAATTCCTTCCTTCATTGTCTTACCATTTTTAAAAGCCAAACAATCAAGAAAGCAGTAAATATTAAATATTTTGAAATCTCAAAAAATATGAGGACAATATAATGGGTTTATTTTTACTACAAATAAAATAATCTTTATTTTAATACATATACCCATCATGTTAAACAATGTTAAGCAAATATAATGTTTTTATGAAGGTTTAGCTCAAGCTGATATCTTATTTGCTGAACCCACGTCTGCGAATTGATTACAAAGTAATAGACAGTTGGCCTGGCAGAGAGAGGTAATGGAGTAGCCAAGAAACTCTAAAGAAACCCTTGCTACTTCACAGTGTTTACACTTAAGTTTTTCATATGAAAATAATATAGTCATTGTAACAGTATAAAATAGATGCTATTACTAGTGATTTGGAATTGAGTTCTTCTGAAAGCAAAGAAAACATTTATATGTTGTGCTCATATTCCAATAACAATATATTTGGATTCTGATAAATATGTCAATACTATTACTTCTCAAATATGATGTATAAAATTGGACTTAATATTAACAGTAAACTTTTGCATGGTTATTATTATATTTTATGAAATATAAGCTGCACTAGATAATTAGTTTAAAATCATTCAACAACACAAATATTCTTCTAAATATGACACATAATAGACCTCATTTAGCAAAGATTACAGTGCAGCTAGATCATTATTTCTGACATTCAGCAGTCAACCTCCAACATCATTGCTGAAGATCCTTTTCACAGTAGCTAAACACTTGAAAATAACAATTGTGCTATCAGAGCATTCATGAATAACACATGAAGCTGGAATTTACATTTTTTATTAGTAAAACTGCCTGTTTTCTTCTAAAGAATGTTGTTTTTACTTGGGTAAATAATATAAAGTCATGGCTTTTATATGATTCCTGTACAATTGGAAAGTTTCAGTAATTTACTCCTTAGACGGTGGATCTGAAATTTTAAAGGTCCAGTTTACCATCTGACAGCACCCTCCCTTCTCCAAAACTAATTGTTAAAAATGAAAAGAACAAAAGGAAGGTTCCTTCTAGTCGATGTATTATATAGATATATCTGACAACATGGACTGTGCAAACAGCCCATTGAGAAATACCTGGTCTCTCTAGTCTAGCACTTTTCAACTTGGTCAATCACCAACCAGTACAAAGTATTCTTCCATGGCGCCTGCTAGTTCTGTGTGCAGTTGAAGAAGTTCATGAATATTTATAAGTACAAATGATGAACAACAACAAAAAGCCACAATACTTCAACATTAACCTGAAATTTCACAATACTTTCTAGGGCATTTGCTTGTCTGCTTACATTCTTTCAGAAACATTCACAGTGGCTTGCTTTAGTCTGCCAAAACCAAATGTCATTTCAAAGCTGTTTCCTGTTTAGTCTTTTTCTTTTTGGATGCTTTTTAATAAAAATTGATTTCCTACTCCAAAGACTACTCCCTAAGTAAAAACAATTAAACTATATTTAAATGAGGTCTTGTGTGTATATTATATATTTACAGGACTGAAAAAAATCTATCTTTCTATAGCACAGTTGCCCTTAAGTTCTGAACTACCCATTGGTGCTTATCACACCTTTGCTTGGAAGTAGTTAATGGTGTCCTTCTACTGCAAGACAGGGTTTTATTTCCCTAGTCTGTCGCATAAAACTCTTCCACTTATTTCCAGACTACTGGGGTTCAAGTCCCAGTTCTCCCATTTAGTAGGTATATGACCTGTGCAAGTAACTTAACTGTTTGTACTTCTGCTTTATTATCCGTATAGTGGAAATGAAAATCATATATAGATCATATGGCTGTTATTGGTTTTATATATATATATAGTTACATAATTGTTCTATGTTATCTTTTAAGAACACCTACAGCTAGAATTTTTTCTTATATGAATTAAACACAAAGTATAATTATATATATACATATACATATATATGTATATATAGGGGAATACGAACACATATATGCATTTTAACTATGTAGTTGGATCATTTTACCTTTTAGGAACATCGTGGCCTAAAATTTTCATCTCATTATGTTAATATTTTTCCCTGGTAACCAATATTACTGAATTTCAAAAAGATCTGAGGCTTTTTCAGTCTCCACCATCCCAAAAGGCAACCCCTTGTGGTAGCCTGATTTTAGCTCTCTCTCTTAATTGTAAGTTATTCAAGGGCAAGATCACTTCTTATTTATGTTCATACATTTTTGTCCAGAACAACAATCACACAAAATTTTTAAGTGGTCATTGAATGAATCTTACGTGGGGCCCTAATTTGCTAGTATTGAAGAGCACTTAGAATGTTCCATTGTCAAAATACATATGGCATGTAGAAAAGTAAACTTTCCACATGTAAATACATTATACATATCTTTTTCTTCTGAGATGTAGTGCAAAGTGCATTGATATAGTACAAAACCCTAGGGATCTTCAGAAAATATTCCTGAATCACCAGTAAGACTTGTTTTTAAAAAGTTGGATAAAATATGTTAGGTGGGTCATTCTTACCGGTTGGCACTTCTGAAGTTAAGAACGTTATCTCTAAGAGTAAAGGATAACTTATTTCATCATTAAGTGAATAACTGAACACAATATTAAGTGAATTTTCACTGATTTACATCACAGCAGTCACACTCAAGAGGGAAATAAATGACCTAAGACCTTCTCATTATGCAAGATTATGCAAACTAAAAAGGGAACAGAGATTACTAACATTTGTGTGAACTCAACATTTTAACATTTTTGAGAATATACAAAAAATATAAAGTAAAAAAAAGTCAGGCTAGAAAATTAATTTATCTACAATAATCTGTGCAGATGGAAATTGCATAGATAGAGAATCAATAACCACACTTTGTATAAACTTCAATGGATGGCAAATTAAAGTTCAAATGAACTGTTCCTGAACTTTTTAAATAAAATGTCAAATGAATTCTCAGTCTGTCTCTTTGTTCCTCAGCAATATGTTCAGTTTTCACAAAGGCAAACCGCTTAATAAACGCATGGCCACTTTTATAGGAAAAGAAAATATCATTTAAAACTATCTTCCATATTTGTGAAAACACATTGTGTCACCACCAATTAAGTTTTCCAGTTAAAATTACAACCTTTGATTAGTCAAAATCCCTATTATTAAAATTGGGCAGAAAGTTCAATATTCCATGTTGTCATTTTAACATTAATTATAGTCACATTTTCATACAAGAGAAATAAACAAATGTTAAAGTTATATTCACTTTCATTTTTTTCTCTTTTTAATTAACCATTCTCAACCCAATACACAGAGGAAAAAAACGATTACATAATTAGTGTTTTATTCTTTGGAGATCCCTGTGCATTTTAATTTACATGTTGATTATGTAGCCAGAAAAATCTCCCATGTTAAATTTGATTCAGCAAGGCAGAAAATGCCTTAAAATGAATAGAGGGCTGAAACTGAAAATGCATTTTGTCTAATTGTGTTAATGAACTACCCTGATGAGACTTGTATAATACAAAAGGCTCCCTGACCTTTTGATTAACTGTAAAACCGGATACTTCTCTAATATCGCAGAGTTTTACTCCATTTTCACATGTTTTTAAACCAAACACTTAAACCACTTGAATACTTTAGAAAGTAATGGAATGGGTAAAAGAGGTAGGCATTCCTGCCTCTGCTGTGAAACTACTGTTCCCTATTCATTGCAAAACATGTAATGTTGAAGCCACCAGTGCTTTTGAATTATTTCCTTTGTATCCCAGACTAAGACATTGTTGGAGGAATCCATGAGAAAAGTAAGTTATATAAACCATAACATTGTCTGTGAGGGCTATGACTTAAGTACCCAAACAAAAGAATATCTGATGATAAATTGTAATAGTATAATCCAACATGAGTGGAATTTATGTGTCACAGTTTTCAAAAAGGACACGATGGCTGGGTGTGGGAATATAACCCCCTCATGTGGGAAGTGTACTGTCTGTCCATGCAATGTATAACTTTCCCCTGATACTGAAATATCACATGTAATAATCTAGTATCTTGAAAGAATAGTGTAGCTATTCAATAACTATTTAAACTAATTCATTTGGGCCAAAGTCATTGTGGAAGACTTCATTACTAGGTGGTTTCTTAAATGTGTGTGTATTTGTGTTTGTGTGTGTCTGCGTGTGTTGAATGACATATATTTAAAGAAGCTGAGTCTTCCAGGAGGTTAGAGAAAATTTTGGCAAGAATTCAAGCCATGCTATTCCCATTACATTGGGAGGGCTTTCTCTGCCATAAATTACTGTATATGTAAGTATCTCTTACTTACATATACTAAAATTTTAATTTTAGTTAAAATTATTTGTGTAATTTTAACTAAACAAAATAACCATGGACACCAGTAAGCTGACTTCTGTGAAATGAATGATAAAGTAATCATTGCTCCAAAGTCTCAGTGTTCAAAAGAGTAATAGTTAAAATATATTTATCCATACTATAAACTAATATTAAATTGTCATTAAAATTCAAAACATCAGCAGAGGAGGGAAATATTTTGAGGTAATATTTGATGTAATTTTTATGCTGAGAAAAATACTATCCAAGTGTCATTACAAGTTTGGGAAACCAAAATATATTCATATATTTAACTACTAGAAAAGAAAGTCAAAATTACAACAGTAATCTTTGATTTATTGGATTGCAAAGTGATTTTTAAATCTTTTTCTGTACATTCTATATTTTCTGAAGTTTCTATAATGTATCTTTATTTTATTACATTTATTTAAATATATATTTTAAAATCAATACATCTCCTTGATAAAATAATCATCAAATATAGAGTGAATTTTTAACAAAAACTTTAGGTTAGTTCTAAAATTAATTTTATAAGTTTTAATAATCTATTATTTGGTCTATTTCCTATGTCTATAAATGTTGAGCAGTAATCATTAAGAACTTTGTAAACTGAATATTACAATGTTGCTTCATTTCTTACAGTTCTTTGTTCTATCTACTTCCAATTCTAAGTATCTGTCAAGTATGCATTTACATACACATAGCAAGTAGTTAGGACAGAAATTGAGTTTCTGTCTAAAAAGTATAATATTTACAAAACAGATCACCTGTGCATTCTGTTCAGTAACTGAAATTTCTCTTCCATACTGTTTGTGAAGATTTATTCAAAAGTTTTTTTTTATTGAATAATATCTACATTGCTTTTACTAAGTAAATATTGTTACTGCAGAACCAATTACTATATGTTTGGGTACATATTGTTTCTTATTGTTCTAATTTTACAATTCCTGTGCTACTCAAGTACATTTTTATTGTATGAATTAATTCTTTCATTCCTCAAATAGTTATTGAGCACCTACTATGTGACAAATGCTGTCTCAATTCCCTAATATTTTGAAATCAATGTTACAGTTTGCTTCATATTCAGACTATACAAATTCTTTTACTTCTGTTTTACCAAAAATTTTAATTGCCTCTTTATCATTATTAGAAGAAATTACG
Organism: Globicephala melas; assembly: GCF_963455315.2. Lineage (NCBI taxonomy): Eukaryota > Metazoa > Chordata > Mammalia > Artiodactyla > Delphinidae > Globicephala > Globicephala melas. The sequence goes on along the minus strand of NC_083318.1, from coordinate 56,872,283 downwards.
TGTGCTTGCTTCCCCACTTTTTTAATACCTTATAATTTATTCTCATTATATCTTGATACTTTAATCAGACAAAAATTTATAATACCATGACAGTAACTGTCTTGTCCATTGTTTTAATCACTACTGCTCACCTAACACAGAATCTGGTGTATTTTAGGTCCTCAACAAATACTTTTATAATGGGTAAATAGGAAAAAGCAATAATATGGTTATTATTTTTCCCTTTTTCATCTTTCCATACCCTCAAAATTGGGGGTATAGAGACCTAGTATCTCATAAACTTTTTGGTTTTATAATCCAAAAATTATTGTTTCCAGCTAGAAACCAATTGAATTTGTTCCAGAAAGAGGCTAAAACAGATATACATTTATTTTTTCAGTTATATATCAGACTTTGATTTACTGTAAAAATAAATCTTTGCATTCAACCTTTGCATGGTTTTAACCTGAGTGAGGTAAATTTAGATCCAGATGTTAAAAAAAAAAAGAAGAATATTATGATACTGGGAAATATCATCCTATTTAAAATTTTAGTTATTTCACTTGGTTCCATGTTTTACCTGTAAGGTTTGTTTTTGTACCTATTAAATGGCCTCTTTCCCTTGTCAATTAAACAAGATTTGAATTCCGTGGCATTGCCAGCAATATTCCCATGGAGAATGAAATACTTTCTTGGTGGACCCCTGGGAATCTTCTTGATGTGAAAGAAATAAGTTCCAAAACCCACAAAATTATGGAGATATATTGTACAAGGGCATTTCTGCCAAGATGTTTAAATGGTCACAATATAAAGATGTAAATCACTAATAGGAAATCTCAGCATTGTCTTCTACATATTTATCTATGAGACCCTGTATTTATAAGTGGTCAAAAACCACTTCCCACATTTGCATGACCCCCTACTTGCCATACCTCTTACCCCCGTGTTGAACTGCACCCTTAATATCACATAGTTTTTTCCTATCTTCAAACTTCCACTCTTTCATTCTGCAACAAAACATTGACTCCTCAGTGCTCCTTGAATATACTTCCTGAGAATGAATATATCTTAATCCCTTCCTTCTCACCTCAAGCCAGAAATATTAAAGATACTGTGTAGTCAGTTTAACATGAGAATAAGATGTAAATATTGAGATATGATGTAGTAGTAAAATCAACAGTCCCTAGTAATCAAATGACTGCTGGGGGCATTAAAAATAATCTAGCTGATATATAATTGGATTTCATTGATTTAGCTTTCACTGAATAGAAAGTGAGTCTGTGCATTTGTAGTTATTTTACTCATTTGACTTAGAATTCCATAACAATTCTCTTTGGAGTACATATTTTGGATAGTTTTGACAAATTTAAGTTTCACATTTTTTTTTAAAAACCAGGAATAGAACCCATGACCAATGCAGTGCTGCAGTGGAAGCATGGAGTCTTAACCTCTGGACCACCAGAGAAGTCCCCAAGTTTCCCAGTTCTTAGGTCTGTCATCCCTTGATTTTTTCTCCTACTTATAGATTTAGCTAAGAATTCATAGTATCAGTATTTGTACCAAGGTATCTACCTGTTCACCTGAATAATAGTAACACTAAATGGAAACAAAATTTCATGGTCTTTGGAATGTGATACCCTTAATAATACTACTGATGGACTTCCTCCAGCCCTACTCTTCCTTCTGCTTCCTCAACCAAGGTGAAAATCTAATACATTTTGTTTCTGTTATACAATTAATTTTATTACTTGCTTCTGTAAAAACAATTTACTTAGGATGAACTTTGAGAGAGAGAGCTCAAGCAATGCAGTACCCAGGAAAGAAAGAAAAAGTGTTCCCCATGAATATACTAGCAGCAAACACTTTCTCTGAAACAGATTAAGGATGTCAAGCAGAGGTTAGATGCATTATTATCTTAATTTTGTAATTAGAACAATTAAATACGTTTCCCCAAAGCCAATAATCATTAAAACTGGGACTTGAATTCAGGGTTGTCTTTAAACTCTGTGTATTTTCCAATATTTTATGACTTACCATTAAACTAAGGAACACCTTAAAGATAACCACTTTTCAGCAGGCTGAAGCAGGCATGCAACTTCCAGCACATCATTTTTAAAAGTGTCCTGTTAACAACGTGTTTGAGCATTTAACAGCTATCTGTTACTCATCAGTTTTAATAAATTGGGATTCTCTGTGCCTAGGTGTCTTTTAACTTGTAGGGAAATTGTATTCCTCAATGGTTCATTCCTAGCCAAAAGTTGATACCAATTAAACAAGTAACCACTGCCTGCCAAACATTCTATGTGCCCCAAACCTTTATCTATCCAGGTATGAAGAATCCATTACAACTAGACATTATTATACATAACTTGGTGTTTTATTTCTTAATGCTAACAGAAATGGCAATTTCTGTGAAATATAAAGGAATAAAATTTTATATAACATTCTAAATAGCATGTATATATTCATGATTTTCAGCATCACTCAACATCAGGGACAGGCATTGTACTCAAGATAGCAATCAGAGTAAATGAAAGGATATGAGAATCAGAAAAAATGCCAAAAAGATGACTAAAAGAAAACTTATTTGCTTTTGAGAAAAAGGAAAAATACTGTGTATAAAAGAACACATCTACGTATTACACACAGGGAATTTTATGTGAGTAATATATGTTTGAAGCTGTTTACAGAGGTAAAATTAAAGAGCTATTTGGGAAGGCAGGCTCCATTTTATGTCAGGTATGCTAGCGCCTACCTCATAGACTTGTAAAATTAAAAGAGAGTGCATAGAAAGCACTTATCACACTGCCTGGCTCATATTAAGCAGTCAATAAATGCCAGCTCTTATGATTTTTTATTGTGATCATTATTCTGGAAGCCCAGGATGAACACATTGGAGGTATATTCGTTAATGAATTAATGAAACAAATACAGAAATGTTTATATCCTCAAAATTTGTATTGAATATGCATGCATAGTTATCTAGACTATTCAGTTCAGAATGTTCACTGGGGGACTGAGGTTATTTGGTTTGGCTATCATACATTGAGATAATTAGTTGGATAATTGACAAATGTCTCTAATTCTTCTATACCAGCCAGCAGTCTGGAATATATTTGTAATAGTTAAATCAGTGGCTATCCTTTCTATGATACTGATAATTAAAAAAAAACAAACAGGTATATATGGTTTCCTAAAAATCAATTAGAGACTTCATAATGTTTTTTATTAGAAAGGAAATAGAAATAGTGTAAATGTGATCATGCATTATAATTGTTAGTTCTATAGAATGGTATAATGAATGTCTCGGAATGGTTAAGCATATATTGATTTCGTACATACATGGAGGTCAGAAGCTTCAAACTGTGTATATCCTGAAAATCCGAGGACATGGTGAAGAGGTGTCACTCTTTTGGTGATGATTTTTGAATGTATTGCTGATGAGAACAGCATGGCAGTATGGTCATTTTGATCACATAGTTATTTTTCTCAGTGAAAATTATACAATTACCATTAAGGCTTATACATTAGTCTTTCATGAAATTAATTAGGTTATATCAGCTCCTCAGGAACTAGTGATTTTTAATGAATTGGTGTTTGCTCTCCAGTAGCTGGGAAGCTGAGATATAGATTCAGAGTCAACTACCTCATTATTGCCCATTCCCTACTACCCACTTGGAAAACCGTGGGAGACTAAGCCTCTTACTGCTGTCTATGTGTGACTCCCTTCATGAAGGCTGTAGGCCTGCCAATCACAAAGAAAGTAGAACTGAGTGGGAGCATCCTAGGTCAGCAGCAGGTTTGGAATATTTTATTTTTGCAGTTATTATGGAGAGAACATGTTGGGCAATTGACCAGCTCCCTGCAGAAAAGATGGTGTTCACCCTATGAAGAAAACCACGGAGGCAAAAGAGCCTGTAGCCAAGTAAATTGCCTGCAAAGTGGCTCCAGCCATTTGAGGCTGGAGCATAACATTCCTGGGAAAAGAACAGGAGCTTTTTGCCTGGTAAGCTACTTAAATGTTACAGGATCAGAGAACTTTTTTTTTTTTTTTCCTAAGCCAGTGTAGTTTTTAATGCATCTTGTACATTATTCATCCCTTTTTGTTCTTCCTATGTATTTAGTAAAATTCCTTTTGAAAAATGTAAGCTTGCTTCTGATGTGTTATGGGGGAAAAAAAGAAAAATAACATTTTTTTCACAAAGAAACTCATATTCTGATAATTTTAAGGGAGAGTCATGTAACTCAGGTGCCAAGAGAGTATCATGACAGAAGTATTGTATGTAAATGAACTTCAATAAGGTGTCACTTAAGGGGAGAGAGTTAGGAGTTAGTGACTATTATTAGTTCAGCTCTTTCCATCAATGAAGAAATTAGAGGAACTGACTTTGGTCTGATCAAAAGAGATTTGTGCAATTGCTAGATAGTTTGCCTCTCTACAAGAGTTTAACTACAGCGGTTTATGTGCGGTGTGTGTGTAACATGCAACTGTGCATCCATGTTTATATCAATAATTTTCAGAAATTGTGAGTATATCCCAGTATATGACAACTTGGGGACCAAAATACTGGGTTCAAATGCTAGTACTACTTCTCTGGGCTACAGTTTTCATCAGTAAAATGAGAATAATAACAGAATATAACTAACAAATTTGGTAAGAATATTCAAGAATTTATTTCTTAAGATCTTATAAGAGGGTTTGGCATAACTGAACAAGAGCTATTAGCTATTATTATTATTTCTTGTGAATCTACTTAGTTACCTAGGAGTTTTATTTAATTGTTAAATTTAAGCAATTTTTTAATTAATATAAACCTGAAAAATACCAGGATGTTATATAAATCCATGTCCTAAAGGTGAACATTATTTTCATGTAAATATAGAATTATCAGTTTCAGTAACTTCAGAAAAGGAAATGCAAACTAATCCTAAAATTGACAACAAGTATAAAACCAGGAAAACAAGAGGTGTGGGTGGCAGGGGGCAAGGAGAGACTGAAAGAGTTTTAAGGTATAAGATAAAAAACTTAGTGAAGAATTGTGGGACCAAGAATTGAGAAGAAATACCAAAATTTTGAGCTTCACATTTGAAGTAACTTAATTTTCCTCCCTCTGCTAATCTAGAAGTAGAAGGAGAGATGGTAAGCAGAGTTGTTGCTATTTCTACAGGGTTAGGAGAATAAAACTTTAAGCCTGATATCTTTCAAGGAGAGGGGAGGGCTGACTAACCCCCCTACACACAGTTTGGAAGAGGATTATAAGGGGATTACCACAGCAATAAGGGTGAACAAGCAAGCAACAGCCCAACACTCTTAGGGAAAGAAGCCCATCTTCAACTCATTTCAGTGGTTGAAAATGAACTGAGTTTTCTGGGGACATCTATCCCATCTAGAAGACCAAATTGTAAATTCTCCCTGAAGAATATAACATTATCCAAACCATCACATTATCCTTACATTTTTCTTCAAACATAATTTCCAATCTCCAATACAAAAAAAGAACCAGACACGCAATAATACAAGACTCTGTTATTGAAAACCCAGGGACACAAATGACAACTAGAACAAATCCATAACAGTGTCAGAAATTGGAGTTATCAGAAATGGATTTTTAACAAACGATGCTTAATATTTTTAAGGAAATAAAATGAATGTTTGAAATTTTCAACAGAAAAGTGGAATATTGAAAAAGTGGAAATTGTAGAACTAGGAAATTAATGATTGGGTTTCAAAACAGATTATACACATCTGAAGAGAGAACCATTGAATTGAAACATAGGTCAGAAGAAAATGTCTACAATGTAGCATGGAATGAAAAAAAAACTTCACAGAGAAACAAAAGAGAGAATAAGAAAACTAAAGAATAGAGTGAGAAGTTCTAGTATACTTACAATTGAAAATTTAGAATGAGAGGAGAGGAAGAATCAGGCAAAAGCAATATTTAAAGAGATAGTGAATATTCCAAAATTAACCTAGATATTAAGATTCTTATTGAGGAAACTATCAACCAGAATAAAACAAATACATAAGAAAACAACAGAAAAGCACAACTAGACATATAATATAAGACTGATTTTTTGAAAAACCCAAAAGAAAGAATATTTAAAACAGCCAGGTGAAAAAGACATTATTTTCAAATGAACAAAAATTAAGGTAAAAACAGGATCTTTCAATAGAAATGATGAAAACTAAGAGGTTTCACCTTCTGATAAAACTAATTGCCAGCATATAATTCTGTACAATTCTGTATAATTCTGTAATTCAAAAATGAATGTTAAATAAATACATTTTAAAACAAATCAAGAGGGAACCTTCAAGATGGTAAAAGATTAAGATGTGGAGATCACATTCCTCCCCACAAATACATCTACATGTGGAACAACTCCTACAGAACACATACTGAATGCTAGAAGAAGACCTTAGACTTCCTAAAAGGCAAGAAACTCCTCACATACCTGGGTAGGGCAAAAGAAAAAACAGAGACAAAAGAATAGGGACAGGACCTGCACCTCTGGGAGAGAGCTGTGAAGGAGGAAAAGTTCACACACACTAGGAAACCCCTTCACTCACGAGGACAGGGAGTGGGCCAGGGGAAAGCTTCAGAGCCACAGAGGAGAGCACAGCAACAGCAGCACAGAGGGCAAAGCAGAGAGATTCCTGCACAGAGGATAGATGTTGACCAACACTCACCAGACTGAGAGTCTTGTCTGCTCACCCACGAGGTTGGGTGGGGACTGGGAGCTGAGGCTTGGGCTTTGGAGGTCAGATCCCACGGAGAGGACTGGGGTTGGCTGTGTGAACACAGCCTGAAGGGGGATAGTGTGCCAAAGATAGACAGGAAGGAGTCTGGGAAAATGTCTGGAACTGCCTAAGATGCAAGAGACCATTGTTTCAAGGTGTGCAAGGAGAGGGGATTCCTTCCCCATCTGCCCACAGAAGGCAGAGCAGTGGTTAAATGAGCTCCAGAGATGGGCGCAAGCCATCATGGACACCAGAGATGGACATGAAACACTAAAGCTGATGCTGCAGCCACCACTAAGCCTCTGTGCAAGCACAGGTCACTGTCCACACCTCTCCTCCTGGGAGCCTGTGCAGCCTGCCACTGCAAGGGTCCAATGATCCAGGGACAACTTCCCCAGGAGAACACATGGCACACGTCAGGCTGTTGCAACGTCATGCTGACATCTGCTGCTGCACGCTCACCCCGCATTCCGTACCCCTCCCTCCCCCCGGGCCTGAGTGATCCCTCCAATCAGCTGCCTCTTTAACCCACTCCTGTCTGGGTGAAGAACAGATGCCAGAGGGTGACCTACATGCAGAGTCTGGGCCAAATCCAAAGCTGAACCCAGGAGCTCTGTGAACAAAGAAGAGAAAGGGAAATCTCTCCCAGCAGCCTCAGGAACAGTGGATTAAACCTCCGCAATCAACTTGATGTATGCTGCATCTATGGACTACCTGAATAGACAACAAATCAACCCAAAATTGAGGCAGTGGACTTTGGGAGCAACGGTAGACTTAGGGTTTGCTTTCTGCATCTAATTTGTTTCTGATTTTATGTTTGTCTTAGTTTAGTATTTAGACATTATTATCATTGGTAAATTTGTTTATTGACTTGGTTGCTCTCTTCCTTTAAAAAAAATATATATATACATATTTCCTCCTTATCTCTATTTGTGAGTGTGTATGTATATGCTTCTTTGAGTGATTTTGTCTGTATAGGTTTGCTTTTACCAATTGTCCTAGGGTTCTATCTGTCCTTTATTTTGTTTTTTATTTTTTTCAGTATACTTTCTAGTGCTTGTTATCATTGGATTTGTTTATTGCTTTGGTTGCTCTCTTCTTTCTTTTTTTTTAAAAATTACATTTCTTTTTCTTTTAATATGTTTTTAATGTTTTTAATAACTTTTATTTTATTTTTTTAATTTTTCTCTTTTTTTCTCTCCCTTTTCTTCTGAACCATGTGGCTCACAGGGACTTGGTGCTCCAGCCAGGTGTCAGGTCTGAGCTTCTGAGGTGAGAGAGCCGAGGTCAGGACATTAGTCCACCATAGACCTCCCATCCCCACATAATATCAATCAGCAAGAGGTCTCCCAGAGATCTCCATCTCAATACTGAGACCCAGCTCCACTCAACGATCATCAAGCTCCAGTGCTGGACACCCCATGCCAAACATCTAGCAAGACAGTAACACAACCCCACCCATTAGCAGAGAGGTGGTCTGAAATCATAATTTCACGGTCACACCAAAGAACAGTAGCAGATGCTGTCCTGCCCACCAGAAAGGCAAGATCTAGCCTCATCCACCAGAACACAGGCACCAGTCCCCTCCACCAGGAAACCTACACAACCCACTGAACCAACCTTAGCCACTGGAGGCAGACACCAAAAACAGTGGGAACTACGATCCTGCAGACTGTGAAAAGGAGACCCCAAACACAGTAAGTTAAGCAAAATGAGAAGACAGAGAAACACACAGCAGATGAAGGAGCAGGGTAAAACCCACCAGACAAAACAAATGAAGAGGAAAGAGGAAATCTACCTGAAAAAGAGTTCAGAGTAATGAGAGTAAAGATATCCAAAATCTTGGAAATAGAATGGAGAAAATACAAGAAACGTTTAACAAGGACCTAGAAGAACTAAAGAGTAAACAAACAATGATGAACAGCAAAATAAATGATGTTAAAAATTCTCTAGAAGGAATCAATAGCAGAATAACTGAGGCAGAAGAACAGATAGGTGACCTGGGAATAAAATAGTGGAAATGACTACCACAAAGCAGAATAAAGAAAAAAGAATGAAAAGAATTGAGGACAGTATCAGAGACCTCTAGGACAATATTAAGTGCACCAATATTCAAATTATAGGGGTCCCAGAAGAAGAGAAAAAGAAAGGGACTGAGAAAATATTTGAAGAGATTATAGTTGAAAACTTCCCAAATAAAGGAAAATAAATAGTCAATCAAGTACAGGAAGTGTAGAGACTTCCATACAGGATGAATCCAAGGAGAAACACACCAAGACACACATTAATGAAACTATCAAAATTAAATACAAAGAAAAAAATTTAAAAACAACAAGCAAAAACAAACAAACAAATAACATACAAGGGAGTCCCCATAAGATTAACAGCTGATTTCTCAGCAGAAACTCTGAAAGCCAGAAGGGAGTGGCAGGACATATTTAAAGTGATGAGAAGGAAAAAGCCTACAACCAAGATTACTTTACCCAGCAAGGATCTCATACAGATTTGACGGAGAAATTAAAACATTTACAGACAAGCAAAAGCTAAGAGATTTGGCACCACAAAACCAGCTTTATAACAAATGCTAAAGGAACTTCTCTAGGCAGGAAACACAAGAGATGGAAAAACCTACAATAAAACACCCAAAATAATTAAGAAAATGGTAATAACTACATACATATCAAAAATTACCTTAAATGTAAATGGACTAAATGCTCCAACCAAACAACATAGACTGGCTGAATGGATATAAAAACAAGACCCATATATATGCTGTCTACAAGAGACCCACTTCAGACCTAGGGACACAGACAGACTGAAAGTGAAGGGATGGAAAAATATATTCCATTCAAATGGAAATCAAAAAAAGCTAGAGTAGCAATTTTCATATCACACAAAATAGAATTTTAAATAAAGACTATTACAAGAGACAAGGAAGGACCCTACATAATGATCAAGGGATCAATCCAAGAAGAAGATATAACAATTGTAAATATTTATGCACCAAACATAGGAGCACCTCAATACATAAGGCAAATGCTAACAGCCATAAAAGGGGAAATGGACAGTGACACAATCATAATAGAGGACTTTAACACCCCATTTTCATCAATGGACAGATCATCCAAAATGAAAATAAATAAGGAAACAAGCTTTAAATGATACATTAAACAAGATGGACTTAATTGATATTTATAAGACCTTCCATATAAAAACAGCAGATTACACTTTCTTCTCAAAGTGTTCAGGGAATATCCTCCAGGATAGATCATATCTTGGGTCACCAATCAAGCCTTGGTAAATTTATGAAAGTTGAAATCATATCAAGTACCTTTTCCGACCACAAGGCTATGAGACTAGATATCAATTACAGGAAAAAAAATGTAAAAAAAAAAAAACAAAACACATGGAGGCTAAACAATACACTACTAAATAACCAAGAGCTCACTGAATAAATCAAAGAGGAAATCAAAAAATACTTAGAAATAAATGACAATGAAAATACAACTACCCAAAACCTATGGGATGCAGCAAAAGCAGTTCTAAGAAGGAAGTTTATAGCAATACAATCCTACCTTAAGAAACAAGAAACATCTCAAATAAACAACCTAACTTTACACCTAAAGCAATTAGAGGAAGAAGAAGAAAAAAAAGGAAAAAAATAACCCCAAAGTTATCAGAAGGAAAGAAATGATGAAGATCAGATCAGAAATAAATGAAAAAGAAATGAAAAAATAGAGCAAAGATCAATAAAACTAAATGCTGGTCCTTTGAGAAGATAAACAAAATTGATAAAACATTAGACAGGCTCATCAAGAAAAAAAGGGAGAAGACAAATCAATAGGATAAGAAATGAAAAAGGAAAAGTAAAACCTGACATTGCAGAGATACAAAGGATCATGAGAGATCACTACAAGCAACTATCTGCCAATAAGATGGACAACCTGGAAGAAATAGACAAATTCTTAGAAAAGCACAACCTTCCAAGACTGAATCAGGAAGAAACAGAAAATATAAACAGACCAATCACAAGCACTGGAAATGAAACCGTGACTAAAAATCTTCCAACAAACAAAAGTCCAAGACCACATGACTTCACAGGTGAATTCTATCAAATATTTAGAGAAGAGCTAACACCTATCATTCTGAAACTCTTCCAAAATATAACAAAGGGAAGAACACTCCAAAACTCATTTGACGAGGCCACCATCACCCTGATACCAAAACCAAACAATGATGTCACAAAAAAAGAAAACTACAGGCCAATATCATTGATGAACATAGAAGTAAAATTCCTCAACAAAAAACTAGCAAACAGAATCCAACAGCACATTAAAAGGATCATACACCCTGATCAAGTGGGGTTTCTCCCAGCAATGCAAGAATACTTCAATATATGCAAATCAATTGATGTGATAAATCATATTAACAAATTGAAGGAAAAAAAACTTATGATCATCTCAATATATACAGAAAAAAGCTTTCAACAAAATTCAACACCCATTTATGATAAAAAAAACCCTGCAGAAAGTAGGCATAGAGGGAACTTACATCAACATAATAAAGGCCATATATGACAAACCCATAGCCCACATCATTCTCAATGGTGAAATACTGAAACCATTTCCACTAATATCAGGAGTAAGACAAGGTTGCCCATTCTCACCCCTATTATTCAACACAGTTTTGAAAGTTTTAACCACAGCAATTAGAGAAGAAAAAGAAATAAAAAGAATCCAAATTGGAAAAGAAGACATAAAATTGTCACTGTTTGCAGATGATATGATACTGTACATAGAGAATCCTAAAGATGCTACCAGAAAACTACAAAGGCTAATCAATGAACTTGGTAAAGTAGCAGGATACAAAATTAATACACAGAAATCTCTTGCAACCTATACACTAACAATGAAAAATCTGAAAGAGAAATTAAGGAAACACTCGTATTTACCACTACAACAAAAAGAATAAAATACCTAGGAATAAACCTACCTAAGGAGACAAAAGACCTGTATCTGGATGCAGATAACTATAAGACACTGATGAAAGAAATTAAAGATGTTACAAACAGATGGAGAGATATACCACATTGTGGAAATGAGTATACTACCAAAGGCAATCTACAGATTCAATGCAATCTCTATGAAATTTCCAATGGCATTTTTCACAGAACTAGAACAAAAAATTTCACAATTTGTATGGAAACACCAAAGATCCCAAATAGCCAAAGCAATCTTGAGAAAGAAAAATGGAACTGGGGGAATCGGGCTCCCTGACTTCAGACTGTACTACCAAGCTTCAGTAATCAAGACAGTATGGTACTGGTGCAAAAACAGAAATATACATCAATGGAACAGGATAGAAAGCCCAGAGATAAACCCACATATATATGGTCACATTATCTTTGATAAAGGAGGCAAGAATATACAATAGAGAAAAGGCAGCCTCTTCAGTAAGTGGTGCTGTGAAAACTGGACAGCTTGGGAAACCTGGACCGCTACATTAAAAGAATGAAATTAGAACACTTCATAACACCATACACAAAAATAAACTCAAAATGAGTTAAAGACCTACGTGTAACATAGGTCATTATAAAACTCTTAGAGGAAAACATAGGCAGAACACTCTATGACATAAATCAGAGCAAGATCCTTTTTGACCCACCTCCTAGAGATATGGAAATAAAAACAAAAATAAACAAATAGGACCTAATGAAACTTAAAATCTTTTGCACAGCAAAGGAAACCATAAACAAGACCAAAAGACAACCCTCAGAATGGGAGAAAATATTTGCAAATGAAGCAACTGACAAAGGATTAGTCTCCAAAATTTACAAGCAGCTCATGCAGCTCAATATCAAAAAAAACAAACAACACAATCCAGAAATGGGCAGAAGACCTAAATAGACATTTCTCCAAAAAAGATATACAGATTGTCAACAAACACATAAAAGGATGCTCAAAGTCACTAATCATTAGAGAAATGCAAATCAAAACTACAATAAGGTATCACCTCACACTGGTCTGAATAGCCATCATCAAAATATTTACAAACAATAAATGCTGGAGAGGGTGTGGAGAAAAGGGAACACTCTTGTACTGTTGGTGGGAATGTAAATTGATACAGCTACTATGGAGAATATTATGGAGGTTCCTTAAAATCTAAATATGGAACTACCATATGACCCAGCAATCCCACTACTGGGCATATACCCTGAGAAAACCGTAATTCAAAAAAAGTCATGTACCAAAATTTTCATTGTAGCACTATTTACAATAGCCAGGACATGGAAGCAACCTTAATGTCCATCGACAGATGAATAGATAAAGATGTAGCACCTATATACAATGGAATATTACTCAGCCATAAAAAGAAATGAAATTGAGTTATTTGTAGTGAGGTGGATGGCCCTAGAGTCTGTCATACAGAGTGAAGTAAGTCAGAAAGAGAAAAACAAATACCGTATGCTAACACATATATATGTAATCTAAAAAAAAAAAAAAATTCTGAAGAACCTGGGGCAGGACAGGAATAAAGACGTAGATGTAGAGAATGGACTTGAGGACATGGGGAAGGGGAAGGGGAAGCTCGGACAAAGTGAGAGAGTGACATGGACATATATACAGTACCAAATGTAAAATAGATAGCCAGTAGGAAGCAGCTGCATAGCACAGGGAGATCTGCTCAGTGATTTGTGTCCACCTAGAGCAGTGGGTTAGGGAGGGTGGGAGGGAGATGCAAGAGAAGGGGATATATGTGTACGTATAGCTGATTCACTTTGTGAAACTAATATACCATTGTAAAGCAATTATACTCCAATAAAAGTGTTAAGAAAAATCAAAGAGGAAATATGTCACCAGAGACATTTAAATATAAAGGCAAAGACTAAATGTATAAGAAAAAAATATATCACACTAAAACCAACCAAACAACAAAATCTGGTTTACAAATACTAATATCAAGTAAATTAAAATTTGAGGCACCTCTTCTAAACCAGAGACCACAAGAACACTAAGTGCAATCCACAGGACATCTATAATGTGTAATGAATTAACTTATCTTCTATGCATCTAGTAATTTTTGCATGTTTTTGTTTGTTTGTTTGTTTTAGGCTAATATATTCTGATTCTAAAAAAAGACAAAAATTAGAAAGATAAATTATGCAGATCTCACCCATGAATATAGATATGCTGAAGAAATTATTAGCATATTGAACTCAACAATCTTTAAAAATATGTCTTTTAAACAAGAGCAAGTAGGGAAAGTATCACACACCCAAGCCCACTGGAGCAGCACTACTGAGAGTAAATTCATGGTGAAAGGAGTAATAGTGCCTTGAATAGCTCACCTGATATGAGCAGGATATTACAGAATTATGTCATGGAAGAGGAAAGACCAGACCTACCCTCTCAACAGAGTGTGCATGGTTGATGGAAGCACCAAACCTTCCTTTGGTGTGATAAGTCAAAGCCTTGTGTTACGGCTGTGGGATGTAGCTTCAAAACAGGTTTAATGGTTGTGAAACACCTGCCTACAATCAGAAAATGAGGATCTTCACCTTGCAAATGACCAGGATCGGTTACATTAAACACTGGACCTAGCTGGTTTCCATGTAGTTTTACAAAAAGCCAATTATTTTGATAAAATTTATATATTTGTTAATGATAATAATAATGTCTGATTAATTTAATAACACTGTAAGCAAAAGGGTAATATCCTCATTCTGATAAAGGGTGGGTACAAACAAAAGAAAAAATACTATTGCCAACATCTCACTTAATGGTAAGATGTTGAAAATTATCTTTCTGAGAGTTCTATCAAAATTTCTACAAGAGATTCTAGCCACCACAGTCAGACAAGAAAAAGAAATAAATGTTATAAGGTTAGGAAAGGTAGAAATAATAATCTCATTATTAGCAGGTAGAATATTTATGTAGAAAATTCAAATGGAACTACTGATGTTTTAGAAATAAAATTGAGTTTAGTAAATTTTGTTAGGTACAGCATCAGTATGAAATATTAAAATGTGTTTTATACACCAACCAGCAATTGTTAAAAAATAAATAAAAATATAATATTTATAATAACATAAAACTAATATTTAGAAATACATGTAACAAAGGTATATAAAACTGTAGGAAGTTACAATAAAATTTTACTGAGAGATTTAAGACCCACATAAAAGAAGGAAAGACTTTTCTTGGATTGGAAGAGTGGATATTGAAAAGATGTCAATTTTTCCTCAACCCAACCAAAAAGTAGCAAAATAGAAGTGGTTTTCTTCAATACTATCCAATGTAATTCAATTGAACAGTTGTATTTTGAATAACCATTTATAAGGCCCTATACTAGGTGATATTTTTCTTTAATGGAGAGTTACAACAAATATATTTTAGAATCTTTGCCCAAATTTTCTTCAGGCCAATGTTCTAATTTTTACAAGCCATAGACAAATTTTTATGGTTTCATTGTTTAAATGTATGAAGAATAGATAACGTGGTAAGACACAAGATAGAGAAGTCAAAGGGATTATATTTGGAAATAATACAAATATCTATGTAATATTTCATCTTGATAGCTTTTGAACTGTATATTTGTACTCTTTTTGGATTTATGTATATATTGCCTTTTAGGAAAGCATCAGCCAGCACAAAATTTTTCTCATATTCCTTCCATTTACTTGTTTATTCATCTCTTATATTTCTTAGTTATTTGGTGGATTTTTTTCTTTTCTTTTCCTTGTTTTCCCCACTTTATTTTTAGTTTTATTCTTCTTTAAAATATCAGAACAAAAATAGAGATGCTTTTCATATTTTTAAGAAAAGTTTAATAAATGTACATCTATCAGCAACCGTTATCCATAATGCTAAGTCTATAAATATTATCATAGGTTATGGATACACTTTGGGACATTAATCAAAATAGGATAAATTATATAAACTAATCACATTCCAAATTTAAAACTGATTACATTATGGAAACATAGTAGCTAGTGAATGTTTTGTTTACTTACGCTTTTCAAGTGAAAATAATGTCTATCAACTGATGAATGGATAAAGAAGATATATATAGGTCATATATACATCTATAAAGTTATATAGATTTATATATATGAATATTGTTCAGCCATGAGAAGGAAGGAAATCCTGCCTTTTATGACAACATGGATAGATTTTGAGGGCATTATGCTAAGTGAAATAAGCCATCTAGAGAAAGATAAATACTGCATGGTATCACTTACATATAGAATCTAAAAAACAAAAATGTCAAACTCATAGAAACAGAGAGTGGAAATATGTTTGCTAGAGGCTGGGGAGTAGGTTGGTAAAAGGGCACAAACTTTCAGCTATAAAATGAATAAGGTATGAGGATCTAATATATAACATGATAACTATAATTAATAACACTGTATTGTATTATTGAAATTTGGTAAGAGATTAGAATTTAAATGTTCTTACCAAAAAATAAAAATAAAAGATAAATATGTGAAGTGATGGATGTGTTAATTAACTAGATGGAGTGGGGGAGTATAATCCTTTTATAATGTATATATCAATAGTATCTTTTTTTATGGCTCAGTAATAGTCCATTGTATATATGTGCCACATCTTCTTTATCCATTCATCTGTTGATGGACACTTAGGTTGCTTCCATGTCCTGGCTATTGTAAATAGAGCTGCAATGAACATTGTGGTACATGACTCTTTTTGAATTATGGTTTTCTCAGGGTATATGCCCAGTAGTGGGATCGCTGGGTCGTATGGTAGTTCTATTTTGAGTTTTTTAAGGAACCTCCATACTGTCTTCCATAGTGGCTGTATCAATTTACATTCCCACCAACAGTGCAAGAGGGTTCCCATTTCTCCACACCCTCTCCAGCATTTATTGTTTGTAGATTTTTTGATGATGGCCATTCTGACTGGTATGAGATATCTCATTGTAGTTTTGATTTGCATTTCTCTAATGATTAATGATGTTGAGCATTCTTTCATGTGTTTGCTGGCAATCTGTACTTCTTCTTTGGAGAAATGTCTATTTAGGTCTTCTGCCCATTTTTGGATTAGGTTGTTTGGGTTGTTTTTTTTCTGATATTGAGCTGCATGAGCTGCTTGTAAATTTTGGAGATTGATCCTTTGTCAGTTGCTTCATTTGCAAATATTTTCTCCCATTCTGAGGGTTGTCTTTTGGTCTTGTTTATGGTTTCTTTTGCTGTGCAAAAGCTTTTAAGTTTCATTAGGTCCCATTTGTTTATTTTTGTTTTTATTTCCATATCTCTAGGAGGTGTGTCAAAAAGGATCTTGCTGTGATTTATGTCATGGAGCATTCTGCCTGTATTTTCCTCTACGAGTTTAATAGTACTCAGCCATAAAAAGAAACGAAATTGAGTTATTTGTAGTGAGGTGGATGGACCTAGAGTCTGTCGTACAGAGTGAAGTAAGTCAGAAAGAGAAAAACAAATACCGTATGCTAACACATATATATAGAATCTAAGGGGAAAAAATGGTCATGAAGAACCTAGAGACAAGATGGGAATAAAGACACAGACCTACTGGAGAATGGACTTGAGGATATGGGGAGGAGGAAGGGTAAGCTGGGACAAAGTGAGAGAGTGGCATGGGCATATATACACTACCAAATGTAAAATAGATAGCCAGTGGGAAGCAGCCGCATAGCACAGGGAGACCAGCTCGGTGCTTTGTGACCACCTAGAGGGGTGGGATAGGGAGGGTGTAAGGGAGGGAGATGCAAGAGGGAGGAGATATGGGGACATATGTATATGTATAACTGATTCACTTTGTTATAAAGCAGAAACTAACACACCATTTTAAAGCAATTATACTTCAATAAAGATGTTAAAAAAAGTATCTCAAATCACCATGACATACACTTTAAATGTCTTATAATTTTTTATGTTAATTATACATCAATAAAGCTGAAGTTTTTAAAAGTACAAAGTAACAATTATTTACAGATTTGAATAATTATTGCTATTTTCAAAAGAGTCAATGTTAAGGACAAGTGCAACATCTGGCCCTTGCTGATTTCTGCAAATTTTAGTGCTTCTTTTTCAAGTTTTTGTTTAAGGAGAATTTATTTTTTTTAGTGCTGAAATACATGTCCATATCAGTAAAGAGGGAAGAAAATGTGTATTTTGTAATTTATTCAAATGTCAGTCTATGTGCAAGTGCTCATTTATCAACACAGAAAGTTTACATAAATTCCACATTACAAATATGAAATTTCATCACCATCGGATTTCCCAGTGTTTTCCCTTTCGAGTATTCCCTGGTGAGCTATGTGAGAATCATATTATTCTCTTATTAAAAATTGTTTCTGCATTTAGTTCAAGGTACCAGGAACAACATGTGCCTTTCTTGAATCTTAGGATCCTGTCCCTGGTACAAATGGAAGTGTGTCTTCTTCTAAACTTGGTCTTCAGTAACTAAGTTCAAATCCTCTCTTTCTTCTGCATTTCTCTTCCTCTTTTTTTTTTTTCCTCTTTCCACTGAACCACTGAATATTTAGGTCACTTGCTCTTTATCTGTGTTCCTTATAAATGTCTATCTTATAATTATTTCAATTTCTGTTTCTCTTCCACTCATTCAATCCAAACTCTAGAGCCATTTTCTATAAATGCAATTTTATTGTTAGCT
This sequence comes from Globicephala melas, assembly GCF_963455315.2. Classification (NCBI taxonomy): domain Eukaryota; kingdom Metazoa; phylum Chordata; class Mammalia; order Artiodactyla; family Delphinidae; genus Globicephala; species Globicephala melas. The sequence continues at coordinate 56,853,911 of NC_083318.1, read as the reverse complement.
TAAGTCTATAGTGGTATGAACACTGGTTGCATTGCATAAAAATTCACAAACAAAACCATATTTTCAAATACTCAAAAGTTATATATTCTAATTGATGTTCTCCAGAGAAACAGAATCAATAGGGTGTGTGTGTGTGTGTATATAAAATATATAGTATATAATATATAAAATATATAATGATTGTGAAAGCAGGTCCAAAATCTGCAGGGTAGGCTCATAGGCTGGAGACCCAGGTAAGAGTTGCACTTTGAGTCCAAAAGCAGTCTGCTGGCAGAATTCCTTCCTGCTTAGGGGAGGTCAGTCTGCATTCTATTAAGGCCTTCAATAAGACTCACCCACATTATGGAAGGTAGCCTGCTTTACTCAAAGTCCAACTATTTAATTGTTTATCTCATTCAAAAACACTTTCACAGAACCAACCAGAATAATGTTTAATCATCTATCGGGGCATCATGGCCCAACAAAGTTGACACATAAAATTAACCATCACAGGGATGGACATTTCATCTTTAGGTAAAATAGTGTACTGTGTAAGGGTTTATTTCCTCCTTCCATAACAGTTGTTACTGATCATAAAGATAAACTTGTCAAATTATTTTTATACATAGCAGATTCTTAGCTCAAAGATAGAAACAAAATCTTACTTATTTTGGATTCTGACATTAGAATAGCATTAAGCCTGAAAAATTACATATATATATATACATATATATGTAAATAGATGTGTGTACACATATACATGTATCTTACAGATGCTTAAATGATAGAAAATTGATTAAAAAATTAAAATATTTGGGTGACATTGCTCAGCACTATGTCCCAATTTCTATTCTTGTCAGTCAATTGAGTTAGAATCACATAGGATACCACCTCAGGTCCTTGTTACTTATTGGTCCTGAAGGGACCAGGGGTGCTGCTATTGGAGTGTCTTGTATGCTCTGTTGGAACATACTGTAATCCTCAGTGCACATTAACTGTGACATCTGACTTCAGGTGCAAGACACAGATATGGATGCCTATTTATTAACAGCCTGAAAACACCTGAAGTCCTCTGACAGATCCAGAGATTTCATGAGTAACAGGATTTTTGCACACACATTTTACTACTACAGCTGGAAAAAGAAGAGAGAGAGAGAGAGAGAGAGAGAGAGATTTTTCTTTTTTAAAGAGAAAATATTGACACCTCTCTTTGTCAGAGTCAAACATGGATGGAGATTCCAAAATACTAATTATAGCTTAAATTTGCTGAAGGCACTGGTCTGACTCATTCATCCACCGTCTACTTCATGCTGCTGGAGTGAATGTCAGCCTCTCAATTGGCTAAACTTTGCATTCCCCAGGAAGGCTTACAAGAGCTTTCAGCTCATGTGAGAGCACACTGACGATTTTTGTAAGATAATGTCACTGATAAAATAGCCTTCTTGTTTGTATTGAGCACCTTGGCAGACTCTTTTGCAGAACAAAAGTGGACTCTTGCTGTGTTCCATCCATCATATTGTGAACTGTGCAATCCACACTGCTTCAGGGAATGTTTTGCTTAACGATTCTCTTGATCCCATTGGACAGACCAATTACACATCTTGACTTTCTACTCTCAGGTAGACATTATTTCAAATTTTTAAATTATTGCTTGCTTGGAGAATGTTTCAGGAAGGCTTTTGTTTTCTTTTTCCCCAAAAAAGAAGTTTTACAAATTCCTCAACATGCTTACAAATCAATGTTCTAAACACTCTGGGCTCCCAGTACTGCAAGGGTAGGATTTAACAGTTTAAATTTGATCAGTCATTTAGAGTGGTTTTGTTTTAGTTTCATATATTGTAATTGATCTAGTTGTATTTTTAATATTCAGCAGGGTCCATTTGCTATCTATGCAGTTTCAGGATTTCTCAATAACGAGCTTAAATTTATTATGCTCTAATTTAAACCTGGTCCCCATCTCCATAGTGAAAACAAGGAAACATAATTTAGCACTCTCAAAAAAATACTGTTTCAAAGAGTTGAATATCATTGCTAACTCATTCCCTAAAGATTAACATTTGGAGGCTAGAAACTTCCTTAAGCTTTTTCTTATAAGGCCAATTTGTTTAAACTATTGGTTTTCAAAACATATTAAATGAACCCAAGGTGTTCAAACAAGATTATCTGCACCGCTTCAACCAACACTTTAAACTTTTGCATATATATAGGGGTACACAATAAGAGTCTCATTTTATTTAAACAAAGAATTTACAGGAAAAAAATGAAGGAAGAAGAAAGCCTTGCACAACAAATTGTTTCAATTCCTGTGCTGCTTAGTCATTCTTTCATCTACTCATTCAGGGTAGTGTCTGAACATAATAAAATAAATATTTAAAGAGTTTGAAGCTATAGGGGATTTTGTAGGTGACAGACAAAAACCAGGGGACACATGGGAAGCTTTCAAAATCAAAGAGTATTGTGAGATTAAGAAAATTACTGAGGCATAAATGTCCAGGTCATGAGAGATAACCTCAGATCTTGGGTTTATAGAGGGTACTAAAACACACTGGGATAAATGGCATGATTGGATCAGTCCTGGTGGATTTAAAGTCAGATTATAGTGAGAGACTGTGAGTCTGAGGGAATAGGTCTCTAAGTCTTGGCAGAAATATGAAAATCCCATGATTCCCTGCTTCCCTCCTGTTAATGATCCTTCTAAACCACACTACACAGAACTTTGTCACTCCCCACTTCCTGACTTGTGTATCTGTATCAGAGGCTTGGGGAATAATAGAAGTTTGGACTCACATAGACCAAGGGGATCTCAGAGTTGCCCTTCTAGCTCTGAGAGTTTGTGGAAATCTGGAGCTACCACCTGCCTTCTGAAGGCATCTTCCCTGCTAAGGAAACTTGGAAACAAGGCAAGAATTGATCTTATCCAGAAAATGGAGGGCTCTGGGGTTAAACAAAATGAGGAGGAAATGCTTAATATGAGACTAATTTAGGAAAGCCCAGAAGAAAATCTGAATAGTATAAAAAAGATTTCATGGTATCACACAAGAGATATATTATCCATGTTGCCATTGTAATCATTACTGTTTGGTTTTAAACTGTTACTAGATACCAAAACCACATAACGCTCCACATAAACTATACTTAGATATGCTGTAGATCCAGTAGGTTTAGAGTCCCAGGTAGCCTAACATTTGAGAATGTAAAACTAACTTTAGCTAAACTAATGTGTGAACAGTTGCCAATGAAAGTACGCAGTCAATTAATCTATGAGCCTGTTATCAAGAGCCTGTGTCTCTTTTATTGTTCAGTTCATGTATCAGAAGATACATTACACACATAGTTTCAAATGGATTCATGGCTAAGTCAGATAAGAAAGTCAGTATATGAGTCATTGTATGTCATCTTTGATTATTTTCCCAAATTTCTCCAACACATGAGCCCAGATAAGTAAGAGTTAAATGGACAAGATCCAAAAATGAGAATATCAATAGAAAGTATCTTAAATCTTCCTTTGTTTCATTCTTTTTAATAAGAAAAGATGATTAGAACATAAGTGATTCTCTTCAGCTCAGCATATCATCAAATATATAGATATAATATATATAAATATATAAATTCAACTAAATGTGAGACAATTCAAAACCCACCATGTGGTATCTTATTGACAGTGCCATGTTACAGCAGTAAGTTCTAAATTAGGCAAGGAGTCATATTTCTGAGAGACTCTAAAGTCATCTTGCTAAATTCATTAATTTCATAGATAAGATTTTCATAAATGAAAACCATACAATTAAATCATTTAGCAATTTCATATAGCAAGATCTAAAAGAACTTCTACAGAGACCTAGATATTTTTTCTATAAATATACTCATGTGAGGTGCTAGATATTAAATCAACAAATGTTGGAATCACCTTAAAATATCCTTGGTGGGAGAATATTTGTACAGCCACTCCTTGAAACCCAAATATCTGGTTTACAATCACAGAGGTAGCAACTGTATATCAAAATTTACAGATAACTTTCCATTTGTGTAAGAATCAATCTGGTGTGGGCCTTTAAAGGGAGAGCTTCCTGATTCAATGTCTCTTTCTTACAGCCTTCTTTAGTGGTCCGTACAGAGGAGTACTGCCTCAGTTTTCTTCCCATATCCATTCTCCAGTCTTGGCTATTTACAGTCCAGCTTCTTTTTTTTTTTTTTTGCTGTATACGGGCCTCTCACTGTTGTGGCCTTTCCCGCTGCGGAGCACAGGCTCCGGATGCGCAGGCTCAGCGGCCATGGCTCACGGGCTCACGGGCCCAGCCGCTCCGCGGCATCTTCCCGGACCAGGGCACGAACCTGTGTCCCCTGCATCGGCAGGCAGACTCTCAATCACTGCGCCACCAGGGAAGCCCCAGCTTCTTTGATTATTCACTCTTCTCACATTTTCCTACTACCTTCTTCCTTTGAGACTATTCTTTCTCTCCAGTTGCTTTTTTTCTCACTAAACATTTGGAAACTCCTTCAGCATTATCTATACCTTGATTTATGATAGCGTTTAGGCTCTGTGAAATTTCTGGAACTTTGTAGTAGATTCCTAATTTGTCATCCTTAACTTTAGACTTACCTATGTACAAGGCTCTCCATACAGACTCATTTTTAAAGCCAAGTCAAACCAGTTCAGTTCTCCAGACAACCTTTAGTGATTCCCATTTTCCACAGTCCATTTCTCACATTTTATCATGGCACACCAAGCCCCCCACCAGCAGGCTTACCTCTTCCTCTTGAGCTTTATCCCCAGGTAGGACCCTCCTGACAGTGTATTGTTTATTATGGATTGTATAAGCCTGTGGGACTAGTTCAATCCAAAACAATTACTCATAGCATTGTCCCCTTGAGAAAATTGATTGTGTTCTAAAAAAGTGATTTACAAATCACTTCTGCTAAATTTTATTTGTAGGATTTTTTTTTTTAATTTTAACTTATGTTCTTTGCATACTGTATGTTTAAGAATTCTAACACATTTTATAGCCTCTTGGTACATAATCAGAATTTTTTCCCTGATCAAAATGTACATTTTGAAAATGTGAAATTATGTATTATATTATGTATTAATATGAAAAGAATTATAAAAATTAAAAGTAAATGCATGGAAATTTATATTCCAGCAGCAGTTGTAAATTTTTTTTTTAATTTACTTCTCTTTATCTTGCTGGATGTATTTGTAAAGTTTTTCAAAATAGAAATATAGTTGGCCCTCCATATCTGAGGATTCCACATCCAAGTATTCTATATCCGAGGATTCAACCTTTGATTAAGGATCAGGGAAAAAAAAAAAAATCCAGAAATTTCCAAAAAACAAAACTTGAATTTGCCACACACCAGCAAATGTTTACATAGAATTTACATTGTATTTACAACTATTTACATAGCATTTACATTGCATTAAGTATTATAAGTAATCTAGAGATGATTTAAAGCTTACAGAGGATATCTATAGGTTATATGCAAATACTACACCATTTTATATAACAGACTTGAGCAGCCAAGGATTTTGATATCCATAGGGATCCTGGAACCAATTCCCCACAGATACCAAGGGACAACAACTGTAAGAACTTCCACAACCCTCCAAACAACTTGACGAAGAAAATAAAAGCTAAATCATTTCAGAATTTTTGAACATTGATAGGGAAAATAATCATAATATGTTTATTGTCATAAAGGGTAAAAAACCATATGCAAATTAAAAACCATAAGATTGAATTTCCACACGAATTTAGCTAAAAAGGTAGATCAACATATAAATTCTGAAACACCACTCTATTTTATTTATTTATTTATTTTTAACATCTTTATTGGAGTATAATTGCTTTACACTGTTGTGTTAGTTTCTGCTGTATAACAAAGTGAATCAGCTGTACATATACATATATCCCCATATCCCCTCCCTCTAGCATCTCCCTCCTACCCTCCCTATCCCACCCCTCTAGGTGGTCACAAAGCACCAAGCTGGTCTCCCTCTGCTATGCAGTTGCTTCCCACTAGCTATCTATTTTACATTTGGTAGTGTATATATGTCTATGTCACTCTCTCACTTCGTCCCAGCTTACCCTTCCTCCTCCCCGTGTCCTCAAGTCCATTCTCTACATCTGTGTCTTTATTCCTCTCATGCCCCTAGGTTCATCAGAACCATTTTTCTTTTCTTTTTAGATTCCATATATATGTGTTAGCATACGGTATTTGATTTTCTCTTTCAGACTTACTTCACTCTGTATGACAGACTCTAGGTCCATCCACCTCACTACAAATAACTCAATTTTGTTTCTTTTTATGTCTGAGTAATATTCCATTGTATATATGTGCCACATCTTCCTTATCCATTCACCTGTCAATGGACACTTAGGTTGCTTCCACGTCCTGGCTATTGTAAATAGTGCTGCAATGAACAGTGTGATACATGACTCTTTTTGAATTATAACACCACTCCATTTTACACTTTTAGTGTTAAAATAACATTGAAGCCTGCTCCAGAATTTAGCCTCCCCTTTTTTAAAATGGAATAACATAAATTTGCTGTTTAGGAAAAGAACTGGGGAAAAGAGTTTAAGCCAACTAAAATCCTGTATTAAATGAATATATGAAGCCAAATACAAAGTTATATAAACATTCTTTTCAAAATAAAATGCTAACTTAAATATATAATTGTATGAGATGCATTTAAGAAGGTCTAATCAGATCATATTCAAAATATGATAAAATGTGGCTTATGCCAAGAGGATAAAGAAAAGTCTCTCCAAATTCCTGTATTTTAGACAACAGCTTGGACTGTTTGCTTATTTGTTACAGATCCACCCAGATCTCACCAAATAAATCTCATTTAATAGCACAGTTTGATAACAGTTCTGACAAAGAAAACTGCCATCAGCAACTGCTGGCTGCCAAACAAAACTGCATTATTACAAAGTATTGGCCAAATGTATGGGTTCTCAAAAAAAGTAATTAATTGGTCTCATATGTCTATTTCTACTTGAATGCTAAAATTAACCATTTAATTAACCCATTTTATTAAAATAGAACATTTATATAACAGCTTCAGTTGAAGCCTTGGGACTTCCTTGCTTCCTCTTTAGTAAACAGGCCCAAGATTATCCCACTATATCTGGATTCATCCAGACTTCAGCCGACTCAGATCTCTCTCTGAGTTCCAACCTCAGGTATTCATTTATTCAGCAAATATCTACAGATAGCTACTATGAGCCAGGCATGATGCTAGGCACAGAGACACTAAAAGGCTAACAGCAGTTGCCCAGAACATCCATTTTATAAGATATCCTACAGCAATACATTTCAGTGATCAATTTTGAGAAATGTATATTCTACCACACCCCCAAATATTCAGAGCTTATTTTTAAATTTTTAAAAGGGTTGCAAAATCTTATCATTAAAAACAAAACCACACCTATTAGAATGGTGAAAATCTAAAACACCGACAACAACAAATACTGGACTATCATTCATTGCTGGTGGAAACGCAAAGTGCAACAGCCATTTTGGAAGACCATTTGGCAGTTTCTTACAACACTAAGCATAGTCTTACCATACAATCCAACAATTGCACTTCTTGATATTTATCCAAATGAATTGAAAACTTATGTCCACAAAACCTGCACATGCATGTTTATAGCAGCTTTATTCGTTATTGCCAAAACTTGGAAGCAACCAAGATATTCTTCAGTAAGTGAATGGATAAATATACCATGGTACATCCAGACAATAAAATATTTTTCAAAGGGCTGAAAAGAAATGAGTTACCAAGCTCTAAAAAGATATGGAGTAAAATATGCATATTACTAAGTGGAAGAAGCCAATCTGTAAAGGCTACATACTGTATGATTTCAACTATCTGACATTCTATAAAAGACAAAGCTACGGAGACAGTAAAAAAATTAGTGGTTGCCAGGAGTTGGGGGGAAGGAGGGATAAATAGAGCACAGAGTTCTCTTTAGGGCAGTGAAACTACTTTGTATGATACTATAATGGTAGACACATGTCATTATACATTTGTCAAAACCTACAGAATATACAACACCAAGAGTGAATCCTGAACATTACCCATGGACTTTGGATGATATGTCAGTGTAGGTTCATCAGTTGTAACAAATGTACCACTGGGGGATGGGGGAGATGTTGAGAGTGGAGGAGGTGGTGCTACCTGAGGGTAGGAGGTACATAGGGAATCTCTGTATTTTCTTTCTTTCTTTCTTTTTTTTTTTTTTTGCCGTACGCGGGCCTCTCACTGTTGTGGCCTCTCCCGTTGCGGAGCACAGTCTCCGGACGCGCAGGCTCAGCGGCCATGGCTCACAGGCCCAGCCACTCCGCGGCATGTGGGATCTTCCTGGACCCGGGCACAAACACGCGTCCCCTGCATCGGCAGGCGGACTCTCAACCACTGCGCCACCAGGGAAGCCCAATCTCTGAATTTTCTGCTCAATTTTGCTGTGAAACTAAAGCTGCTGTAAAAATAAATAAATAAATAAATAAAATATATTAAAACATTTTATCTCACTTGCTTTTGTGATTTGTATGCCAAGAAATTATTATTTTTTCTTCATGGAACTAATAACCTTACTAACACCTTTAAGTAACATTTAGTCCATATGACACAAAAATGAATCACAATTTGTTAAGGTAATTAAAACACTCAGAATTTCAGTTTCCAAAACAACCCACAAATAAACAAAAGTTCCTATAGCCAGTCATTTTGTTAAGCTGATAAATCAAGTAAAGCATTTCATCTTGTATTCTCTGTAGATAAATTACTAATATCTCTTGAGTCATATTTTAAGGAAAAATGCAATTTTAACAAAAGAATTTTCATTTATAGTCAAGATTTGCATCAATATGGTGATAATCTCCATTAATTCACTTGCTTAACAAACTTTTTTTTTAAAGAACCGAATCTGTGTTGGCAAACATTTTCTGTAAAGGGCAGAAAAGTAAATATATTAAGCTTTACAGGCTACATGGTCTCTGTCACAACTACTCACTTCTGCCATTTCAGTGCAAGAAGTAATAACAGGCAAAAATAAATGAATGGATGTGGCTTGTGCCACTAAAACTTTATTGACAAAAACAGGTAGTGAGCCAAATTAGGCCCATGGGACTGTAGTTTGTACTTCTGATCTAGAAGATAGGAATACAAATTTTAAACTTTCTGCCTTTAGGAATTTAGAGTCTCATGAAGAAAATGTATGGTGTATTTCATTGTTTTAACTGCTGTGTTATGGAACAGTAAAAGAGGAAGTGTTGCCCAAAAGAAGAAAATGTACTAGCAAGACATTTTTCTCATGCTTCCTGGGTGAAGAGTGGTTTATTATAGTACAGGTTGCTATTTTGTTAAATATTTGGCTGTTCAAAAGATCTGTCCATTTCTTTGCATATTATTCTGGAATGTATGGGGCTACAGATGATATTCATTAAGAACTCACCCACTCACCTCCTACTTTCTTTAACAACTTATGTTAGAGATATATTGGAAGACATGATGAAAGAATGTGTGGGAAAGTCTGTAATTATACTCAGCTAAGAACACCCACCACAGAAAGGCAAAGCCCTCTATTGAAAAGTAACAAAGCTGCAAAACTGAACAACCAACAGTGAGGTCTAGAAGTGGTACAACAGTAAGAGGGAGGAGCAGTGGACATACTCTAGCAGAAGACTGAATAGGCTATAGCATGTCCTGCCTCAAGAGTCTAAGTTAGGGAGATAATGAAGTCATCACTTCCAAGATTTGGCCTTGCTAATTTTCTTAGAGGTCATTGCCCGTACATTTCCTAGGGACAATAGTCCAAAGGCCCTAGGGTCAGATGACCTTTAAAAATAGATTACATTACTGGCTAAAGATTTGAACAGGAATCAGAGAAGCATGTCTTTCAACAAGCATTTATGGAACACTGGTGTGATGGTTAATTTTGTGTGTCGATAAGACTGGGCTAAGGGATGCCCAGGTACCTAGTAAAATATAATTTATGGGTGCTTCTGTAAGGGCATTTCTGGAAAATATTAACATTTGAATAGGTAGACTGAGTAAAGGAAATTGCCCTTACCAATGTTAGTGAGCAATGTACAATTTGTTGAGAGCTTGACAGAGCAAAAAGGAGGGAATTTGCTTTTTTACTTTTTGAGTTGGGACATCCATCTTCTCTTGCCCTTGAACATCAGTACTCCTGATTCTTGGGCCTTTGAGTTTGGACTGGAACTATACCACTGGCTTCCTAGGCAACCAGCTTGCAGACAGCTGGGCATCAGATTTCTCAGCCTCCATAATCTTGTGAGCCAATCCCTCATAATGAATCTCTTTGTATATATCTGTATATATCCTATTGGTTCTGTTTCTTTGGACAATGTTAATATAGCTAGCTGTTAACATGTCAGTAATAGTTGCTGGGGGGGGATTTAAGAGAGGGTAAATAATTCCTGAAATCTTTAAGTTGGGGATATAAGATATAGATAGATAGATAGACATATTATACATATATTAATATACACATAGTAAGCAGTTAAAGAACATAACCCACAAAGCCCATCTTCTAGAAACTTTTTCAGAAATGATACAACTATATAAATCAAAGAGAAGAGAAAAATTAAATAACATTTTAGTATATATATATATATATATATATATATATATTTTTTTTTTTTTGCGATACGCAGGCCTCTCACTGCTGTGGCCTCTCCCGCTGCGGAGCACAGGCTCCGGACGCGCAGGCCCAGCGGCCATGGCCCATGGGCCCAGCCACTCCGCGGCACGTGGGATCCTCCCAGACCAGGGCACGAACCCGCGTCCCCTGCATCGGCAAGCGGACCCTCAGCCACTGCGCCACCAGGGAATATTTTTTGAAAGCTCAATTGCCAATTAAGTTTGAAAATGAGAATACTTACAAAGTTTTTAGTTCAGTTGAGAATTAAGAGACAGAAATAAGAATAAGAAAACACCTCATCATTCTGAGCTCATGAATTTACTCTTTCTCATATTTTACTAACTTATTTATTACGTCATGATCAATAAACTCCTAAATTTCGCCTCTTTGTGCTCATTCTATGGTTTCCTACCCCATGCACATCGAATGCCTTACTAGTTTTACCACCATCTAGTGGTAAAACCAGGTGATTACAAGTAAACTCTGAATAGAATGTTCATGGCAGATGAAGGAATGCATTCCTCTTTGACTTTATGACAGTATAACTGATACAAGATCTTAGTACATTGTAAAACAGACATAGTAATAAACCTTATAAGGAAGAGTTTTAAAATATAAATTTTTGGAGAGATTTAATTTTTAAATACTGATTATTTACTTGTCTACACATATAGCTGATTCACTTCACTGTGCAGCAGAAACTAAGACAACATTGTAAAGCAACTATGTCCCAATAAAAATTTTAAAAATACTGATCATTTATATTCTCAAACACCTTTTGAAATAAGGGTACCTGTAAAATTGCTTTATGTTTGCTTGGTCTTAAACACAGAATGTCTCTTTCTCTGGAAGTAGATAAAGAGAGTAATCTCACTCTCTCTGTAGCCAGATTGGGCCATGGATACCATTAATTTTAAAAGAAAGTTTTTTAAAAAATAAGAATGAATACAGTCATAATAGAGAGATAGAGCAGATTATTTTTGAGACAAAAAGCTTTAATATTCATCTGAAGAAGCAGTGATGATGACAAAGTCCTTCAGGAAACACTACAGGATGATACAGTCTTATGTTAGTATCTCTCTTCTGGCAAAACAGAGTTAAAACAACGGTAATACCAAGTATAAGTTCATTGATAGAACTATGTTGCCCATGAGAAAGTACTTATTAAGATGGAAAACAAGATTATTATAAATTAATTAGTATGTGTGCAAAACACAAATACCTAAAATGGAAGCTCTGGAAAAAACTTTAGACATTATTTAATCCAGCCCTCTCATTTTTCAAATTAAAAAAAAAAAATGAGGGAGCTAAATTCTACAAAACTTTTTCAATTCTCAACATTTGACTCAGATCAAATGTGTGAGAATTTGCAAACCTAATGTGAACTAATTACTGTTCTATGTCCCTATTAGCCTCTATATAGTCCTTACCAATGTTTTGTTAATTTTCAAAATAACCCAGATGTCAGTTGTTTTCATATCTTCATGCTCCTTCATCCGTTCCATCTGTTTTTGTAACCATTTCTACCTAGATATAGTTCAGCAATGCTTTGAGTTGTCAGGAAAATTTACTCACACAAACAAAAGTATTAGTGAGAAATATTCACTGCATCCATTCAGTTAACAAATATGTACTAAGTACCAAGCACTTTGCTAAGTGCTAGGGATAAATAATCAGAAAAAAAAAAAAAGCCACAGGCTTTCCCCCTAATGAAGATTATAATATAATGGAGGAGAAAGACAGATAGAAAAATAAAGAAATAAAACCCATAAATAAAACATTACTTCAATGTAGAAGTACACATATTTTCAATGTAGATAATTAACATGGTCAGGAAAAGAATGATTCCCTAAGAAAAGAAGGCTTAGCTGGGATCTAAGGAAAGAGTCTGAGTTAATTTTAAGAGCTGATATATGTGGTGATGTATATGTAAACAAAATGTATAGTTTGATTGGAGAACTAATATTTATAGACAGTGAGGAACAATAGATAATTGTGTAGTATATTCTTAATGGAATGTTATATAGCAGTAAAAATAAATGATGTATAGTTATATGCAGGAATATGAATGGGCTTTAGTAATATATTACTCAGCGGAAAAATTGTTTCTATATAGCATATTTTTCATTGTCTTTTTACAACTCTTTAAAAATGTGAAAAATATGATTAGCTCACTGGTTGAACAGAAACAGGCCTCAGGTGAGATCTGGCCAGCAGGCAAAAATCTACACACAAACACACACACACACTAAGTTTCACGATAGTAGTTGCCTCAGGCTAAGGGAGTTGAAAGAATGGTGGAACAAGGAAAGAGCAGATAGGTAGATGTAAAATATGTTAGTATTCTAGATCTTGAGTTGAATGATGGATTAGAAAGAGTTTACTATATTAAAGATTAAAAAAGACAAAAAGAGAGGGCCATTCACAAGCCAAAAATGATAATATATGAAAGGAACACAAGTTATGAAAAATTTAATTGTGTTCATTTAAGATCCAACATCCTCTAAGTGTCCATCATCGGATGAATGGATAAAGAAGATGTGGCACATGTATACAATGGAATATTACTCCGCCATAAAAAGAAATGAAATTGAGCTATTTGTAATGAGGTGGATGGACTTAGAGTCTGTCATACAGAGTGAAGTAAGTCAGAAAGAGAAAGACAAATACCGTATGCTAACACATATATATGGAATTTAAGAAAAAAAAATGTCATGAAGAACCTAGGGGTAAGATAGGAATAAAGAAACAGACCTACTAGAGAATGGACTTGAGGATATGGGGAAGGGGAAGGGGAATCTGGGACAAAGTGAGAGAGTGGCATGAACATATATACACTACCAAACGTAAAATAGATAGCTAGTGGGAAGCTACCGCATAGCACAGGGAGATCAGCTCGGTGCTTTGTGACCACCTAGAGGGGTGGGATAGGGAGGGTGGGAGGGAGGGAGACGCAAGAGGGAAGAGATATGGGAACATATGTATATGTATAACTGATACACTTTGTTATAAAGCAGAAACTAACACACCATTGTAAAGCAATTATACTCCAATAAAGATGTAAAAAAAAAAAATTTAAAAAAAAGGTCCAATATCCTACAACAATGGTGGGGGGGTAGTGAAGAGAGAGAGGGCGGGAGGAGAGAGAGAGAATAATTAGATTGGTCAAAAAGTTCTTTGGGGTCCTTCCCTGGTGGCGCAGTGGTTGAGAGTCCGCCTGCCGATACAGGGGACACGGGTTCGTGCCCTGGTCCGGGAAAATCCCACATGCCGCGCCGAGGAGAGGCTGGGCCCGTGAGCCATGGCCGCTGAGCCTGCGCGTCCGGAGCCTGTGCTCCACAACGGGAGACGCCACAACAGTGAGAGGCCCGCGTACCACAAAAAAAAAAAAAAAAAAAAAAAAAGTTCTTTCAGGGTTTTCTTTAAGATGTTATGGAAAAACCTGAATGAACCTTCTGGCCAACCCAGTAAAACATGGAGAAGCAATATGGTGCTAGTTGAGGTTGGTTATTTCTTTTTTTTTTTTTTTTTTGCGGTACGCGCCTCTCACTGTTGTGGCCTCTCCCGTTGCGGAGCACAGGCTCCGGACGCACAGGCTCATGGGCCCAGCCGCCCTGCGGCACGTGGGATTCTCCCGGACCGGAGCACGAACCCGTGTCTCCTGCACTGGCAGGCAGACTCCCAACCACTGCACCACCAGGGAAGCCCGAGGTTGGTTATTTCTTAAATGTCAGTTTATGAATCATGAATGAGTTATATGGGTCTTATTCATCTATTATTTGTTTATTTAAAATTAAGGTTTGCTTTATTTGTTTTTCAGATTTGCTTTGAATTCTCTTTTGGGGATGGGGTGAGGAAGAATGATGTGTCTCAGTTTCCTTTTCTGTAGGATTACTCTGACTACGCTATGGAAAATTCTTTGGAAGGAGCTTTCAGAGGTTATGTATCCACCATTTAGGAAAGTTAATAACATCTGAGACAGTGTAATCGTTGTGGAAATGTCAAGAATTACACTGATTTTTCAAATATGTAAAAGAGATAATATTTAGAAATTAATTGGATGTGGACATTGGCAGCCTAAAATATTTCAAAGACTATCAAATTTACGGCACCTGCAAAATTAGGTACTTGGTAATGCCATTCTCTGAGACAGAAAATAGCATAAGAGAACTAGGTTTAGTTAGTAGTTTATTTATTCATCAATTTATTCAACCTTTACTCAATATTGATTTGTGACGCATTGTTGTTCTAGGTACTAAAATACTAATGTAAACAAAACCTACAAGTTCCCTGCTTTCACACAGCTCCCATTTTAGTAAGAGAAGCCAGATCACAAAGAAATATGCAAATGAATAAATAAGGTAGTTTAAGTTATATGTTTTATAGAGCAAATAAAACAACAAAATGAAATAAAGAGTGATGCGGGAGGCAAGGAAGCTATTTTAAACAGGAGGTTCACAGATTTCTCTGGGAATGACACTTAGCAGAGACCAGAATAGTAATGCCATGAGTTTGGTTTTAGATAACATTCTGCTTGAGGTTATCTTTGAGATTTCCAAGTAGAGATGAGAATGATCCAGTGAAGGAGAAATAAAAGCAGTCATGTAAAAGGAGATATATAGCAACTGTAGAGGAAATAGAGGAGGGATTAACCTTTCACATGCCATAATATCTATATCTAATTTGTATACATTTTCTCCTTTATGACTGTTCCTCCAAGGTAGGGTGGCAAGATTTAGAAATATAAATACAGAATACTCAGCTAAATTTGGATATCAGCTAAACATGAATGGTATATATATCTATGCTCTATTTGGGACCCTTATACAAAAAAAATTTATAGATGATCTGAAATTCTGATTTAACTGGGCCTCCTGTATTTCTCTAGCAACCTATTCAAGAAGCACTCAGCTATCTTAGCTTCTCCCTTCCTCCTCTCTTCCCTCCTCCTTTCTCTCTCATCCTTTTCTTCATCTTCCCTTTCCTTCCTCTTTACTTCCCTTTCTTCTTCCCAGATTTTCCACACGGAGCTTTAAAAACCTCACTCCTTCACTGTACAGAGCAGATCGGTTGTGCCCCTTCCTCCCTCTGCTAGTATATAATACCCTTCCTTATCAGGACATGGATTATAACAAAGGCCAGCCAGCCTAGATGTCAAGTTGGAGTCTAAAACACAACTTTACAAGTGTACAAGCATGGATCCCAGTTAATTGTCAGTAGATGGAACATAGTAACTCTAACTTTCTCATCTATATTTCCTACATGTGACTATAGGAGGCAACTGAAAGTATTTTTTTAAATAATAAGAGGATATTTGCTGAAGTTATGGAATATATTACAGGAAATATTTATGTAGATGCTTCAGTTTTCTCATCTTTAAAATGAGAGGGTTTAATAATAGTAATGATAGTGATAATAATACTAACAACTAATGTTTATTGCCTAATTACTCCTTTCAAGGTATCATATCAAGCATTTAATGTGTATTAACTTAAAAGTTCATTTCAGCTTCAACAGTGTATGATCTATTGGTCTCAGCATGATCTCAGATATGACAGAAACTAACGGAGGAGAGCTTAGAGATACATTAAGGATATTGGATGCCATTAATAATGCAATGCAGTTAAATACTAATATCTAAATAATGCCAGGCAAAAAGAGATTTTAAAGCATCATGATCATCATAAAGACAAGAAACATTACTGGAAAAGATTTTAGCAATTTTCAGTTTTCTCAGTTAATTCCCAAACTGGTTGAGGACAACTTCTACAACGTGTTTTCCTTTGATGATTTGTCTCTGTGAGTCATTCACACACCTAACATTTCATGTGGTGTGACTATAAGGTGCATGGTTGGTTGAGTGAAACCACAAGCTACACAAATGTGGGGAAAATATATTATTAATGGTGTTAGTAAGAAATATCATTTAGAATTTAAAAGCACGTTTCTTCTGTGCAGTTCACTGGGCTTTACAAATATTTCATTACGCTGTATTACCCTGCTGTCAGAGGGAGGTGACCAAGTTGCAAATACTCCAATAAACAGCTATTGAGGGGCTATTCAGATAAGAAAAGGACACTGCAATACACAGTATATGCAGTTAAACAAGAAGGAGGAAATAAATATATCAACTTACATTAAAGGGCTGTGATAAAATCTCTATTGGCATTGGAGTAATTTAAAACCATATGAAGGCAACCCCTTTTTGGCTGCCCCTTAAGATAATCAAGTGCACAATGGAACCAAAACCAGCTACATGCAGAGTGCCATGGGTGTGCTTAAAGAGACATGAAAATTGATCATATGATCTGAAAATTTCACCTTACCCACACCTACCTTCTAAAAGAATTTTAGTATGTGAAGCCCATTCTGCACAGGAATGCCTTATGGAATAACTTTTCTGTAAGTCTGTCTGACAGCTTTTGCTGCATACAAACCACCCCAAGTTCTAGTAGCTTACAAGGTCAAGTATAAATGGGCTCATGGTTTACAGGCTGGCTGGGTGTGTCCTCTAATATAACACAGGCTGTATATTCAGTGGAGCTCATGCATGCATCTGTGGTCAACTGCCTGTTGCCTGGGGTCTCCTGCATGACTCTCTCAGGTGTCTGGGTCAAGGCTCTGATGGCATTGTCTGCTTCATGGGGTCTCCATTCTTCAGGATATTATCTTGCCATTGTTCCCTTGGGGCAGCAGGGTTCTTAGAGAGCAGAAGTGTAAAAGTTCTCATGAGATCCAGGCTTGGAACAGGTGCAGTGCCATTTCTACCTCATTGCATTGTGCAGGCAGGTCTCTTGTCCTGCCCAGATTCAAGGTTTGGGGAAAGAGGCTCTACCTTGTGATAGGAGGAGCTGCAATACTCACATTGTAAAGGCCTGAGTCTATGTAAAGAATGAATTTATGACCATTTTTTAAATCTACCACAGTGGTATAGTAGATGTGTCATGATTTTGGCAACCATTCTTAATCAGAAGTCCTTTGTTTGGGGAATTTACCACTTTATCAGTACTATTTTCACAAGAAAAAAAAAAAAAGCCAGAACTTGAGAACTTGCTTTCCCAGCAAGTTGAAAGTTGAAAAGTTGAAAGTTTTCCTTTCAACTCACTCATATGACTGAGTGATGTGATTCTATTATGTGACGTAGACTTAATGAATCAGATGCACCTTTGTGAGGTTTTTTTACTCAGAGAAGAGAAAGCACTATGAATAATTCATTTTCTGGTGAATGTTGGCAGAGCACAACAGAGAGGTGGATGGCAGCGCTCCATTTGTGGCCTCCCATGTGATCTGCAAGGTCTCTGCCTGTGTCAACTACTGTAGGGTCTCTGAAGTATGCCCCAGGGCAGGCACAGGTCCTGGCTGCCCAACCTCTAAGCCAGATTCCCTGGCTTTCCCAGAGAGTTAGAGAATTACTCATATCCTTAAATAAAGTTCTTAAATCAACCAGAATGGCTTCTGCGCTACACAAAAATTCAGCAATTTTGGTGTCTTTTGTTAAATGCACGCTGATATGACAGCTGTCACGTACAATCTAACAAAATTGTTTCAAATGACGTTAAAACCTAAGTGCTACTAGAGCCATCTAATGGAAATCACCAAACAAACATTTTGCCCCACCCAAAAATAATATCCATGGAGAAACTATCTGATTCATAGTTAGCACTTAAGAAATGATAGCACCTATAATATTATGTTTTCTAAATACTTTCATAAAACAAATTCTGTGTCATTTTTCAATGTCTAATATAACACCAAACAACATTGGCAAGTTTTATTTTATTTTATACTTAAATATGAGGCTCACAATTCATTTCTTCTAATAGTCCAAATAATTCAACTTACTTTTCCCTTTATTTTTCTAGACAGAAAATAATAACAAAACTGCACAGCATAGCAGAAAGATCTTTGAAAAGGAGAATAGAATGTGAAGGTCTGAGTTCACACCTACCACATACAAGATATATGCAAGTCCCTCATCTACTTGGCTCCTACTCTTCACACAGTTGGGAAAGTGGCTGCCTTGTTTATCACAAGAATTATTCTGAGACCCATATGAAATATTATGAGTATAAAGCCTTTGAAACTGTAAAGTGCTATGTAAACACAAGGTAAAACAAGAATTTCTCAACCTCCCCACAAGTGGTATAAACAAATTAAAAAATTTTTAATATATTCTCAAAATTTATCTCTATTCTGAGCCTCCTCTAACATTTGTTTATATGTGTCCTCAATCCAGATTTAATTTAGATTGGTCTTTTTGTATTTTGGGTTGAAAATCTTGACAGTAAAATCCTGCAAAGTAAATGTAGTTTACAGCACCAGAGGAAAGTTGTCTTCTAAGCTTGATTTCAGAAGAAATATCACTTTTCTTTCCAGTGCCCAGCATACTGATCTAAACAAAGTAGGTCATAAATTAATTTAAAGTGATGATGACTACTACCAATAACAAGACTGAATGATACAGTAAGTTTACTGTGGAATACAAAGTCTTATAAAATATTATAATTACTTAATGTTCTAATATACCATATGTTCTTTAAGTATATGCTAGGGTTTTTCTCTTTAAAATTTTGACCTAAATCTTTCTTCTATATACAGTATGATCCCTTTGTTCCTTTGTCAGAGGATTTGTGCAGACTACTTTATAGTTTACAGTTTTTATTTACAACATTTAAAAATTATTATTTTCTTTTAGATGCTACATGGGAAAAAATTCACCTAAACAATGAACAAAGGCAACAATAATTATACAAAGTTAACAACAAAAAGAGCAATGAAATTATGTAGTATGAGCAAAATTGAATTTAAAATGATTACATAAAGGAATACAACCAATTATAAAAAACATGCAAATATAAAATAATGTTAAAAACCATAAAAATGAAATATGAATACAGTAGTAAGTAATTCATCAAAAGTGACCTTACCTTAAGTAAAGGCCAAGTGAGGATTTAGTTAAACTTCATCATCTACTTATTTCATTGAAAGTGTAAATTCTCAAAAAAATAGTAAACTATCTCTTTCTTCTTTTTATCTTCTTATAAAGGTTTAATATTTTTCTCTAACATTTTTCTCTATGAAATCTAAAAGTTCTTGTTTTTGTTTCATTTTAGAAATTGTTCTTTCCAAACCTTAAATAGATCTTAAATCAGTGATATCTCTCTCTACACCAATACTTAAAATCCTGCAGTGGCCTCTCATATGTGTTAAAAAGGTATCCAAGTCTGTATGAGAACTTCAAGTGCCTTTATGAGCTCATCTTGCCTACCATTATCATCATAATTGGTCATTCTCTTCACTCATCACCTTCACTAATTACAATGACCTTTCTTCAGCTCCTCTGCATATGCCAAGACATTACATGATCTGATTCTTGTGTACCTTTCTAACATAATGCATTCTGTACTGCACTCTACTCGGTATATTCCAGCCACTCTGACTTCCATTCTGTTTCTTGGCCATACAAAGACTTTTCTCACCTCTCAGGGCCTGAAACATATTATTCTCTCTGCCTGAAATCATCTTTGCCCCTTTTTCATTGGATGACCTGTTTCTTTTCAAACTCCCAACCTCAGCTCAAATGTCACATGCCCAGGG
Source organism: Globicephala melas (assembly GCF_963455315.2). Lineage (NCBI taxonomy): Eukaryota > Metazoa > Chordata > Mammalia > Artiodactyla > Delphinidae > Globicephala > Globicephala melas. The sequence continues at coordinate 56,833,659 of NC_083318.1, read as the reverse complement.
AGCATTTTCTTTACTACTCTATCTAAATCACATTTCCTGTCAGTCCCTATCATATAAGTGATTATATACTCAAAACTGATATTAACTTGTTTGTTCATTTGTTTACTTGTTTTGTTATCTATCTCCTCTGAAGAAGTAAGTTTCTTGAGAGCAGAGAGTATGTTGTGATTATGATTTTTTATATTCCCAGAGTCTACAACAGTGCCACCACAATAATTATTTCTTGAATCAAATAATGAATTTGTTGCTATCTTTTCATCAATTTATACTTTTTTAGTTCTGAGGACACATCAGTGTAATTAAATAATTGTATCTCATTTTAGGAGATGCTGATGCAGGTGGGCTCCCGAAGCTAGGCCTAGGGTGCAAGTGATGGGTATTTAATAAAAGACATGTCTATGAAAACAAAAGAAAAACAAAGCATAATGATTGGACCAAATTATAAACTAGTTTTTGGGCACACAGGGCAGTCAGTCAAGGAGTTTTCTAGATGTTGAAGTCAAAGCATCTTTTGCAGTTCAAAATGTGTCTGGTGATGTCATCAGATGTTCAGGTAAACTTTCTGAGTGGCTTATGCAGCAATAGGCGTGAATATTGTCTAAATATGAGATGTTATGGCAATTTCTTTGAAGTTAATATCAAATCATCTAGCTTCAGTTTGTAGGACATCAAGAAAAGGGCTGTTTCTCATCCACCAGAGCACAGGCACAAGTCCCCTCCACCAGGAAGCCTATACAACCCACTGAACCAAACTTAGCCACTGGGGACACACACAACAGAAACAATGGGAACTACGAACCTGCAGCTTGCGAAAGGAGATCCCAAACACAGTAAGTTAAGCAAAATGAGAAGACATAGACACACACAAGATGAAGAAGCAAGGCAAAATCCCACCAGACCTAACAAATGAAGAGGAAATAAGCAGTCTACGTGAAAAAGAATTCAGAATAATGATAGTAAAGATGATCCAAAATCTTGGAAATAGAATGGAGAAAATACAAGAAATGTTTAACAAGGACCTAGAAGAACTAAAGAGCAAACAAACAGTGATGAACAACACAATAAATGAAATTTAAAATTCTCTAGAAGGAATCAATAGCAGAAAAACTGAAGCAGAAGAATGGATAAGTGACCTGGAAGATAAAATAGTGGAAATAACTACTGCAGAGAAGAATAAAGAAAAAAGAATGAAAAAAAAATTAGGAGGGTCTCAGATACCTCTGGGACAACATTAAATTAACAACATTTGAATTATAGGGTTCCCAGAAGAAGAAGAGAAAAAGAAAGGGACTGAGAAAATATTTGAAGAGATTATAGTTGAAAACTTCCCTAATATGGGAAAGGAAATAGTTAATCAAGTCCAGGAAGTACAGAGAGTCCCATACAGGATAAATCCAAGGAGAAACACACCAAGATACATATTAATCAAACTATCAAAAATTAAATACAAAGAACTAATATTAAAAGCAGCAAGAGAAAAATGACAAATAACACATAAGGGAATCCCCATTAGGTTAACAGCTGATCTTTCAGCAGAAATTCTGCAAGCCAGAAGGGAGTGGCAGGACATATTTAAAGTGATGAAGGAGAAAAACCTACAACCAAGATTAATCTACCCAGCAAAGATCTCATTCAGATTTGTGGAGAAATTAAAAGCTTTACAGACAAGCAAAAGTTAAGAGAATTCAGCACCACCAAACCAGCTTTACCGCAAATGCTAAAGGAACTTCTCTAGGCAGGAAACCAAGGACAGGAAAAGACCTACAATAACAAACACAAAACAATTAAGAAAATGGTAATAGGAACATACATATGGATAATTACCTTAAATGTAAATGGATTAAATGCTTCCACCAAAAGACATAGACTGGCTGAATGGATACACAAATAAAACCCATATATATGCTGTCTACAAGAGACCCACTTCAGACCTAGGGACACAGACAGACTGAAAGTGAGGGGATGGAAAAAAATATTCCACACAAATGGAAATCAAAAGAAAGCTGTAGTAGCAAAACTCCTATCAGACAAAATAGACTTTAAAACAAAGACTATTACAAGGGACAAAGAAGGACACTACATAATGATCAAGGGATCAATCCAAGAAAATATAACAATTGTAAATATTTATGCACCCAACATAGGAGCACCTCAATATATAAGGCAAATACTAACAGCCATAAAATGGGAAATGGGCAGTAACATAATCATAATAGGGAACTTTAACACCCACTTACACAAATGGACAGATCATCCAAAATGAAAATAAATAAGGAAAAACCAACAGAATACACATTCTTCTCAAGTGATCATGGAACATTCTCCAGGATAGATCATATCTTGGGTCACAAATCAAGCCTCGGTAAATTTAAGAAAATTGAAATCATGTCAAATATCTTTTCCAAACACAATGCTATGACACTATATATCAATTAAAGGAAAAAATCTGTAAAAAATAAAAACACATGGAGGCTAAACAATACACTACTTAATAACTAAGCGATCACTGAAGAAATAAAAGAGGAAATCAAAAAATTCCTAGAAACAAATGACAATAAAACATGACGACTCAAAACCTATGGGATGCAGCAAAAGCAGTTTTAAGAGGGAAGTTTATAGCAATACAATCCTACCTTAAGAAACAATAAACATCTCAAATAAACAACCTAACCTTACACCTAAAGCAATTAAAGAAAGAAGAACAAAAACACCCCAAGTTTAGCAGAAGGAAAGAAATCATAAAGATCAGATCAGAAATGAAAGAAAAAGAAGTTAAGGAAATGATAGCAAAGGTCAGTAAAACTAAAAGCTGCTTGTTTGAGAAGATAAACAAAATTCATAAACCATTAGCCAGATTCATCAAGAAAAATGGGAGAAGACTCATCTCAATAGACTTAAAAATGAAAAAGAAGGAACAACTGACACTGCAGAAATACAAAGGATCATGAGAGATTACTACAAGCAACTATATGACAATAAAATGGACAACCTGGAAGAAATGGACAAATTCTTAGAAATGCACAGCTTTCCGACACTGAAACAGAAAGAAATAGAAAATATGAACAGACCAATAACAAACACTGAAATTGAAACTGTGATTAAAAATCTTCCAACAATCAAAAGCCCAGGACCAGATAGCTTCACAGGCGAATTCTATCAAACATTTAGAGAAGAGCTAACACCTATCCTTCTCAAACCTTTCCAAAATATAGCAGAGGGAGGAACACTCCCAAACTCATTTTACGAGGCCAGCATCACCCTGGTACCAAAACCAGACAATGATGTCACAAAGAAAGAAAACTACAGGCCAATATCACTGATGAACTTAGATCCAAAACTCCTCAACAAAATACTAGCAAACAGAATCCAACAGCACATTAAAAGGATCACACACCATGATCAATTTGGGTTTATCGCAGGAATGCAAGGATTCTTCAATATACAGAAATCAATCAATGTGATACATCACATTAACAAATTGAAGGAGAAAAACCATATGATCATCTCAATAGATGCAGAGAAAGCTTTGGACAAAATGTAACACCCATTTATGATAAAAACCTTCCAGAATGTAGGCATAGAGGGAACTTTCCTCAACATAATAAAGGCCATATATGACAAACCCACAGCCAACATCATCCTCAATGGTGAAAATCTTGAAACCATTTTCACTAAGATCAAGAACAAGACAAGGTTGCCCACTCTCACCATTATTCAACATAGCTTTAAAAGTTTTAGCCACACAATCAGAGAAGAAAAAGAAATAAAAGGAATCCAAACTGGAAAAGAAGTAAAGCTGTCATTGTTTGTAGATGACATGATGCTATACATAGAGAATCCTAAAGATGCTACCAGAAAACTACTAGAGCTAATCAATGAATTTGGTAAAGTAACAGGATACAAAATTAATGCACAGAAATCTCTTGCATTCCTATATACTAATGATGAAAAATCTGAAAGTGATATTAAGAAACGACTCCCAAATACCATTGCAACAAAAAGAATAAAATACCTAGGAATAAACCTACCTAAGGAGACAAAAGACCTGTATGCAGAAAATTATGACACTGATGAAAGAAATTAAAGATGATACAAATAGATGGAGAGATATACCATGTTCTTGGATTGGAAGAATCAACATTGTGAAAATGACTCTACTACCCAAAACAATCTACAGATTCAATGCAATCCCTATCAAACTACCACTGGCCTTTCTTACAGAACTAGAACAAAAAAATTCAGAATTTGTATGGAAACACAAAAGCCCCCGAATAGCCAAGGTGATCTTGAGAGAGAAAAACGGAGCTGGAGGAATCAGACTCCCTGACTTCAGACTATACTACAAAGCTACAGTCATCAAGACAGTATGGTACTGGCACAAAAACAGAAATATAGATAAAAGGAACAGGATAGAAATCCCAGAGATAAACACATGCACATATGGTCATCTTATCTTTGATAAAGGTGGCAAGAATATACAATGGAGAAAAGACACCCTCTTCAATAAGTGGTGCTGGGAAAACTGGACAGCTAATGAATAAAAGAATGAAATTAGAACACTCCCTAAAACTATACACAAAAATAAACTCTAAATGGATTAAAGATGTAAATGTAAGGCCAGACATTATCAAACTCTTAGAGGAAAACATAGGCAGAACACTTTATGACATAAATCACAGCAAGATCCTTTTTGACCCACCTCCTAGAGAAATGGAAATAAAAACAAAAATAAACAAATGGGACCTAATGATACTTAAAAGCTTTTGCACAGCAAAGGAAACTATAAACAAGACCAAAAGGCAACCCTCAGAAGTGGAGAAAATATTTGCAAATGAAGCAACTGACAAAGTACTTATCTCCAACATATACAAACAGCTCATGAAGCTCAATATCAAAAAAAACAAACAACCCAATCCAAAAATGGACAGAAGACCTAAATAGACATTTCTCCAAAGAAGTACAGATTGCCAGCAAACACATGAAACATTGCTCAACATCATTAGTTATTAGAGAAATGCAAATCAAAACTACAATGAGATATTGTCTCACACCAGTCAGAATGGCCATCATCAAAAAATCTACAAACAATAAATGCTGGAGAGGGTGTGGAGAAAAGGGAACCCTCTTGCACTGTTGGTGGGAATGTAAATTGATTCAGCCCCTATGGAGAACAGTATGGAGGTTCCTTAAAAAAACTAAAAATAGAACTACCATACGACCCAGCAATCCCACTCCTGGGCATATACCCTGAGAAAACCATAATTCAAAAAGTGTCATGTACCGCATTGTTCATTGCAGCTCTATTTACAATAGCCAGGATATGGAAGCAACCTAAGTGTCCATCAACAGATGAATGGACAAAGAAGATGTGGCACATATATACAATGGAATATTACTCGGCCATAAAAAGAAATGAAATTGAATTATTTTTAGTGAGGTGGATGGACCTAGAGTCTGTCATACAGAGTGAAATAAGTCAGAAAGAGAAAAACAAATACCGCATGCTAACACATATATATGGAATCTTAAAAAAAAAAAAAAAACAGAAGTCATGAAGAACCTAGGGGCAAGACGGGAATAAAGACACAGACCTACTAAAGAATGGACTTGAGGATACAGGGAAGGGGAAGGGTAAGCTGGGACAAAGTGAGAGAGTGACATGGACATATATACACTACCAAAAGTAAAATAGATAGCTAGTGGGAAGCAGCCACATAGCACAGGGAGATCAGCTCGGTGCTTTGTGACCACCTAGAGGGCTGGGATAGGGAGGGTGGGAGTGAGGGAGACACAAGAGGGAAGAGATATGGGGACATATGTATATGTATAACTGATTCACTTTGTTATAAATCAAAAACTAACACACCATTGTAAAGCAATTATACTCCAATAAAGATGTTTAAAAAAAAAGAAAAGGAGAGGGCTGTTTTAGTTTGAGAGTTAGTGAATACTTGAGGGATCAGTTAGGGAGAAAAGATAAATGTTTCAATTCTGCTTACAAAGGTATAATTTACCAAATTTTTCTGAGCCTTAAAAAAAATTTTCCTTGTATTAGGGAAACAAAAGATTAAAAATACAGTAATATTTTAAACAGTAGAGTCATAAATTATAATTGTATTCATCAGTTAATTCAATCCCAGGTAATTAATTCTCGTTTTGCTTGAGTCCAGTTTTTCTGTTTGTTCTATTGGACTTGCCTGATGATTGAGGGTGATAGGGACAGGGATAATTTCAGGAAATTTACAAGGTTTTGTTAAGGTTAGTATCATTTGCCAAGTGAAGTGGGTGCCTTCATCACTGGAGACTGTGGAAGGGAATACCCCAGGTGGAAAACACATTTTCGTTTCTTTCTCATTGTAATTGCATCAGCCTCACAGAAAAAGAAGTCTTCAACTCTTCAAGCAAAAAATGGGTTTTGTCAGGAAGCTGAGAACAACCAAGTGGCCATCTTGGTTTTCCCATAGCCCTATTTTTTTTAATTTACAGCTATTGTTGACCCATCTTAATTTATGTATCAATAATTTAGGAATAAATTGTTACATGTTACAAGAACATCAGGATGACAAAATCTGGCAAAGAGGGCTCGGGGTGGGGGTTTGTTTGTTGTTTTTTTCAGAAATAGAATGGACTTCATCCACATGTGTTAGAATCTTTATACATTTTTCTGTTGTTTCTGCCTTTGCATGAATGTCATTTGAGAATTTCCCCGATACTTGGGTTCATTCCTTTTAGTGTGAGCTTCAGTTTCGATGACAGATAACATTTTATGTCAGGACTTTTAAGAATTCCAGGAGTTTCACACAATTTCTAGAATACTTTTAATTCATACCTATACAGATGCAACATAAAGAAGGCTTAATGTTTCTTCTTATTTAATAATGCTTCCTATGTAACTTTACATGTCAAATATGCCTCCTTAGTTTAATATTTCTCCTTTTATAAGGAGAGAGGATATCTCAAAGTTAGTTCTAAGACAAAAAGACTTCATTTAGAATTTGATTTTCAGAAAGTTAGTCAAAAATATCAGAAAGGTTTTAAAACACTTAGTCAAATAGGTCACTGTGACACATTATCCATTTAACCAAAATAATTTAAAAAATCATAGGCAAATATAGAAGTTTATATAGTTTTGAGAAAAATTTAGCTCTTAATAGTAAGAAAACTAGGTTGACTTAAGTAATCAAAGACCTGATAAAGACAATATAGAACATGAGTGATTATTTTGACATGTTTTATTTTTAGGTAGAATAAATGTAACGAAAAACCTTTCATAATCTCTTATTATCAAGAGCAGAACAATAGGGAAAATTTGTTCTTTTAACAAAGAGAAAACCAAATTTCAATTTTGCACCAGTTTATTTTTAATATTAAAATGCATTTACTTAATTAAATTCATTCAAGTATTATCCAGTCCTGACCACACATAAAATTCCTTTCTAAAGATTCCTCTTTTCCAAACATTTTATAACTCTATATATCCATTTTAGTTTGTCCTTCATTTTCTTTCTCATTTAGAAATAACCAGCTTTAGAACAAACTCACTTTCTTTTTTCTTAACAAAAATATCTCCACATCTTATACTTTTTCTTACCACAGAACACATCGTATTTCTATTATTATATCTGGTAGCTTTAACCACATATATTAATTAGAATTGTTAATCTTTTGAAACCTTAATTTTTAAGTGAAAATGCAGAAGCAAACAATTGTGAACTGTATTAATATTTTGTGGCTTGGTGAACTTATAAATATATTTTATAATTTATAGAAATATCCTACTTCATAGTATGATATTTCAATAAAGCATAAAATATATTTATTAATAGACCCAAACATACTTAGTCTGTCTGTAATAAGAGGTCAAAAATAGGTAAACTGAGACTTGTTTAGCAATTAATGTTTAATATTTTACCTTATTTGGAAATGATCTAGATATTCAATGTATTTCCATCATTTAATTTGACTTAGCAAAACTCTTGGGGTGTAAATCCTCAAAGAGATTTAGGAAATGATTTAAGTAGACATATCATAAAACAATTATTGTTAAAATGTTCACCTAAAAACTCTTATCTCATTTACATTTATTTAATTCAAATTTTCTTAGCAATCATATTTTAATTACTCATGAAAATATCATGAGATATTTAAGCAGTTATCATATTTTTTCCTTTGTTGACAGTTTTGTAACAGAGACATTAGCCCATTTGACTAGTAAACCCAGGTAGAACAGAAATTATTCATCTCCATTATATTTAATGTAAACTTTGTAGACACACCTGTATTAATTAACTCAACAAGCTTAAAATTAGTTTTTATTTACTAAAAATTATCCTATATCACATAAATTTGAAAAACAAATTTAGATTAGTTTTTTATTTTTTTGGATTAGTTTTTATTATATTTTTGAGAATTCTTATAGAAGTACTTGTTAGTTTAAGCCAATTAAATAGAGATCTTTTACAAATTAATTTGGGCAATATTGTTGGAGGTAGGAAAATAACATATCTATAACATAGACTTATATACATATAAACACAACCAGAGATCTCATAGTTTTCATTTTAAAACTTTAGTTATGAATCAGGTATAATACAAAGCTTACTAGTTTATAAATAACAATTGAATAAATTAGATTACTTACTCAGGTGGCTAAAAAGTATTTTATTATTTGTGGAGAAGATTTTTAAGATCTGCATTTGCCTTTGACAAGCAATTTTAAGGAGGCTGTTAGGACAAGAGAGTCCTTTTAACAGTAGTTTGTGCTTTAAAAGGCCTATTTCCCTCTCTTTTTTTTTTTTTCAATTTACTTTCAGGCTCTACTGACTGAATAATCTGGGCTCAGTCTCAGGTGATGTGGGCTGTGTTTACATTTCAAGGACATGATAAGATTTACAACTTTAAGGGACAGAAAGAGAACATGTAAGTTTACTCCTAGGAGTTTTGAAGTATATTTATCTATTTTTATAAGTCTTAGGGTAATTATTATTAATATTTTTCTTAAGCACAGGACAGTTTGGCTCTAATATCCTGATCTTTTAAAATAGCTATAATCCTCTTGAGAGGAATAGGCAAGTCCTTGGGACTGGTAAATATAAGTGGACTTTGATTTGTTTCTAGAGTTGTACTTCTGATTTTGTAGGACTTTACAAGATAAAGACTGTTGTTTCTATTAGCCCCTGAATATTGGCTTCCAGCTGATTTACTTTCTGATTATTTGTAGGAAGGCCTGGAGAATTGTTGAGGAGATGGGTCAGTTTTTCTCCTCATCTGGTGGGGTTAGTTTTAAAAGGGGCTGCCAGGACAAGGTATCAAGAGGTGCTCTGGGCTCAGGGGTGTCCATTGATGGAGGTGGAGGAAGTGAGTTCCTCAGATAAAAGGGAAGTTCAGAAAAAGGCAAGTAAAGGGATGAAGGAGAAAGTGCAAATTTGGGAGGGGGGTGTAAGAGAAGGGTAAGAAATTTCTGCTGATTTTTTAAGTTTAGAGACAGTCTGAGTCAACTTTTCATTTATAGTTTGGAGGGAGGTAATTTTCTCAGTGTTACCTTTGGAGGCCTCTAGATGCCAATTAAAGTATGCTTCCTACTTATTTTATCTGGTTCGATCCATTTTTTAGTCATGCATGAAGAAAGACTAATTTGGGATTTGGAAAGTTCCTCATTTTGGCCAGTGCAAGTCTAAATCATCCTGGGTTAAATGGACCCATGTAGATAGGTGGTCACAGGATAAGGGTCCATAGGTGTTACACATAAATCTGGCAGTGGTTCTTGGAGGGGTTCATGTTTCTTTGAATTTTTGTTATAAGAACTTCCCATTATTTTGAGTACACACCTAATTTTTTTTACAAAATTGAAACCCAAATATCGAGACAGACTCCTCCCCACTCCCAAAAAGAGAGGTGGACTAGTGTGGACACTGAGAAACACACAAATAGACTCAGACCTCAACCAAATGGGATGTTTGGATCCAGGAGTCCTCACTTCACAGCCTCCAAGCCACCTAAGAGATATCTGCATGCAATGGGTCCATGTAGTTACTGTACACTGAGTCTAAAGGAGCTCCAGACTGCTGAGGGGGGCTGATCTGGATCCTGCCAACTACACCAGCTATGTTAACCAAAATTTCAGAAATGGAGACCAGATTGAAATAAACAAGCATTTATTTATGCCTCCAAAATGGAGGCAGCTTATAAAGGCAAAATCCTCAAGGCCACAGTTAGTTATGTGAGTTGTTCATCAAGAATTATAAATACAGCTGACAAGAATTGGTTGGGGTCTGGACTGGCTGCATAGTTACAAGGGGGAACAACCTTGAGACCACCAAGGTTGCAGCTAGCAGATTTTTTTTTTTTTAATGGCTGATAGTGTCCTTGCGTTTGGTACAGTTCTCAGAAAGTTCAAGCTTGCAGTGGTGCAGGGACATGTCTGAGACCAGATCCTCAATAGCCACCCAACTCCATTTTGTATGCTTGAACTATGATTACTCCATTATGATTTCAAGCTGTCATCAGATGCTGTCATTTTGTGATGTAATATTCTCTCCCCCTTACTAAAATCTTATATTTTATCTAAGACTTTTGACTTATTAAATCACCACAAAAAGATTTTTATAATGTGAATAGTTATTTGATTGCCAGATGCCTCATAAGGAATAGCTATTTTTTTCTTTTTTCTATTTTCAGATTTTCACTATGGAGCATTTATCTTGGCATATTTACTATCTTGCTGCAGTAGATGTTATTTTTATTTTCCAATAACCAGCCTCATTCCCAAATTCTTCTATGCCCTCCACCACAATGTGGAAGCCCAAGAACTACATTTCCCAGAATCACTTGCATGCAGTTATGAATTAAATTCCACTAATGAGAAGAACTTACATACTTTGTGGCTTAAAATTCGGTGGTGTGTGATATAATTTCTACTATATCTTCATCATTTGGAATAGTGCCAGTATTTGCTGACTGAATGAAAAAATGAATTAGAGAATATAACTTCCTGTAATATGAATAAATTCTGAAGGGAATGTACTTAGAGCTAGTAGAAGTATTGAGATATTCAACTATAAAAGGCTATCAGGGTTTCTTTAAATTATCTCCCCACAAAAATATTACTTTCAGTAGATATCAAACATTTTGGCCTCAAAATTCCTTTGCACTCATGAAATTACTTAGAAAATGCAAAAGACTTTAGTTTATGTAGGTTATAACTATCAATATTTACTGTATTAGAAGTTACCACTGAAAAAATTTAATATGTATTTATTTTTATTAACATAACAATAATTTTTACATAAAACATAAATAGCATATTTTTATAAAAATAACCAATTTTTAAAAAATAATAAATCAGCAAGAAGAATAACATCATTTTACAATTTTGCCAATCTCTTACATATCTGGCTTAATGGAAAACAGTTGAATTTTCGTATCTGCATCTGCATTTGATCCATTGTAATATGTTGTTTTGCTTGAAGTCTGTGAAGAAAATTCAGGCTCATACAAATATGTAGTTAAAAAAGAAAGGGGTGTTTAGTTGCCTTTTAGACAATTGTTGATATTCTTTTATACCACACCAAAATTTGTGAAATAACGGCTACCTTAAAATCAGTTGCAAAGTAGAACCTAAAACTAAGTTAATTAATTGTTCATGCTCTGATACATTAAAATCCCATGAAACCACCATACACTGTGAAAATATATTTTACCCTTGCATGATTTTATGACGTTATGCATTGGTCATGTGGAAGGCATTGGTTCACTGAACTATTAAAATACTACAAATGTTTACACATTTCATTTTATAATATCAAATAGTCACATTTATAAATATCACCTCCAGTCTCATTAGAAATGTCCTTAAGTATCGAGAAGCTGTGAAACTCATAGGGGTGTATTTAAGTTTTTCAAAATTCTAATTTTCACTCTGAACATTCAAATTTTAATATTGGCAAAAACCACTGTCACTCATTTTCCATAATGTAACAGGCTCACATCATTTAATTTTGAGAAAATGCTTGTTAAATATCTAATTCTAAAAAACATAATCTATCAATAAATCATTTTTTAAAGTACAAATGATATTTCATTTTAAAAAAAATCAACTAACTCAGCTTTTAATTCAAACAATTGCCATGATTTTTCTGGGAACAATCATACTTTGGTATACAATAGAGTGCTTTATGCATATTTTCTACTTTGTCACACCAGATATTACAAAAATACATACTCAGGCATCAAGATTTAATAAAAATATTAGTTGTTACTGCTTTATCATGTTTTTTTTCCTTTTCTTTTTCTTTCTTTTTTTTTTTTCTTTCCCCTGTGAAAGTGTGGAGCTGAATGGTTACTAGCACAGTTGATTGATTACTAGCACTAACTTGATTGATGCTAGGACACCAGATATTTTACCCATGCTCGCTTTTTTACCATTATGACAAAGATCAATAGAAGGGGGAAAAAACAAATAATATTTAAGTATCACTGTGACCCCCACAGAACTCCTGAAAGGTTTTCTATGGCCTCTCCAGAAACATTCAAACGTGGAAATAGAAATCTGTATTAGTCTGCTAGACTGCCATAACAAAATACCTCAGACTAGATTGCTTAAGCAACAAAAGTTTATTTTCTCATGGTTCTGGAGGTTAGAAATCCAAGATAAAGATATTGGCAAGTTTGGTTTTTCCTGAAGCTTCTATCCTGGGCTTGCAGATGGCTACCTGCTTTCTGTGTCCTCAGATGACCTTTTCTCTGTGTGTGGATGTCCCAGGTATTTCTTCTACATCCTAATAATCTTTCCTTATAAAAACACCAGTCTTCTTGGACTAGGGTCCACCTGTATGACTTCCTTTAATCTTAATTACCTCTTTAAAGGCTCTGTTTCCCAAAGCAGTCACGTTCTGAGGTTAGAACTTCAACACATGAATTTTGGGGGATACAATTTAGACGATAACAATATTCTTACTCCTGTCACTCAGATTTAAACTCTGTTAATGTTCTGGAATAATTTCATTGAAAAATATCTGTCTGTCTACACATATATCCATATATATTGATTTACTTAAACATATATTGTAAAATATGTCTACAAAGACTCTATGGGTAATTTGTTATTTAAAGTAAAATATTAAATAAATGTAATTCCTCTTGATCATTCCCTTATAATTCCAGCTCACCTCCAACTTTCTACTATAAAGTTTGATGTGTTTCATATTAGTTATTTTAGGGTATTTTACACATATATTTAAGTGCATAGAACTTCTTTATAGGATATCATATGTATATTTTATAAACTTTTAAATCCTTTTTGAAAGGCATAACCAGAGCCAGAACCACTAAAATCAATGGCTGATTTGGTTTCCCAGAAATCTGCTTTCCAAGAAATGGGAAAGGGGGTGGATGAAGGTTGTAAAAAGCCTAAGTCTGATTTATTAACCTTAAGGAAAACCTTTAGGGATGACCTTGTCATTTCAGTCTGCTTTGTGAGAAGAACATAAAGATGCATATTCTCATGCTATTTGCATGAATTTTATATTTATCCGTGTTAATTAAAATTGACTTTATATGTGCTAAGCCATCAAAAAATCAAAATTACCCAAATAAGTACCTCTTTTAAATCAGTTTATGTGTCAACTACCTACGGAATTTTATCTCATGTTCATCCTATGATGACCTAATCACTTTTAAATATTTGCAGATGATATCTGAGGAACAAATATTTTTGGTCACTATTACTTGACTTTTATTTACCTAGCAAAAAATTTTAAACAGAATATTTCATTCTACTACTCTCTAAATTTAAATAAATAAATGCATGCATATAAATAATGTAAATCTCAGACAATCTTTAAATCAGATTTCAGTAAAATTACTCACAAATTAGCCAATGTAAATAGAAGTTTGGATCTTGTACAGAAACCTCAATTTATTATTTTTTTATGCATCAGTGTGTAGGTCTAACAGTGTATATTTATTCATCAAAATAGATGTATTTTTTCTGAATACAAAGTTAATAATTTCTCATTTATTCAATTTTAAGAATAAAATATAGCTAAAGCATGTATTTTTTACATGTCTGTAACAGTATTTTTTAATTTTAATCTACAAAACACTTTTTAATTGTCCTTAGGCTCAAAGGTCAGGTTATCAAATTAACCAGTAATTCCCTAATTCTGTTTCATATATTTTTGTGTATTTTGTAAGAACATTTCTTTCTCTAAAGAATAGAGACAATTTTACTTCTTTTTTACATTAAACTTGTTTCATGTTTAGATTTTTCCCCGACCCCTTTTATATTTACACTCCAATTTTGATCAGCAGTTTTATTAATAGCAACCTTCTCTTCTCCCCAAAAAAGCAATGAGATTACTCAGTTGTGTTGTAAATGAATTTGGTATCACTGGCCTTTAAGGGAAACTGAAGATTACACAGAGTATCACTGATTTTGTCAGTTTAACAAGCGTTTAGCAATGCCTGATATATATACATGAAAATTCCCACCAGACTGGGAACAATTAAAATTTTTCCTTTACCTCCATAAAAAAAAAAAAAAAAAAAAAGCAGTGACATTGACATATGGTCTTTCCTAATTCATTGCATGCTAGGTTACCTATGTGCATCATTAACATTTAAGTTTAAAAAGAGCCTAGTTGCTAATTCTTTTTTTTTTTTTTTTGAATTATACTTTATCCCACTTTTAGCCTCTGAGGTTGTAGTACCGATTTATTTTGTGCACTTAACTAATTTATAATGCAAATACAAATCTTCCTCAACCTATGATGGGGTAATATCCCAATAAACCCATCTTAAGTTGAAAACACTGTAAGTTGAAAATGCGTTTAATACCTCTAAATTACCAAACATCATAACTTAGCCTAGCTTACCATAAACATGCTCAGAACTCTTACATTAGCTTACAATTGGGCAAAATCATCTAACACAAAGCCGAGGTTCTTGGCAATTAATAATCTCTAATAGTCTAAGATATGCAATCGTAGCTCTTTTTCCTTAACTATTCACTTACTTGTGCAAATTGTTGATACCACAGTAAACTTACCAGACAAATATTTTTTAAAGACATAGAATATAAAAATACAAATAACAACAGCAAAATGCTTGTGTCCAACAAAGGTAATGCTAAGGGGTATCTACTAATACCAATAGATTTAGTCCCAAGCCAATTTATTAATTTGGCGACTTTAGAAAGAAGTCTTCATACACAGTCTTTCAAGCTTATTATTTGCTATTGTAGAAAAACTGAAAGTATGGCTGCATTTTCAAGGACAGGCTCATGTTAATTAAGTTTATTAGACTGACATACAATACTGAAATGTTAATCGATTAATTTTTAATAAAAATATAATTATCCCACAAGCTGAAATACTCATATTGGCATAATGTGGAAGGCCAGAGACATAATGTTGACATGTGTTGAGGATCACCAAATATTTCAAATATCCTTGAACTGTTTGGGGCCTTTTCCTACAAAAACTAAACAAATGTGCATAAACATAGTATCCTGTTTACTATTTCCTTGAGACTTGTATTGTCAACCACATGACTCCAATTGCTTTTACAAAGTGGCTTCTACTTTTGAAGTAAGAGAAATTTACAGATATTGAACAGGAAAGTTCAAATAAGGAAAAATATAATTTAAAAGACCTTGGTAAGATACCTTCCTGGTAGAGAACACTCTAAGTCATGTATGCATTTAGGCCATGCAAGACTAATGCAGGACCTGGGAAAGTTCAGTCCAAGACATTAATTTGGCCAGAATCATTAAAACTGATAACTGGGAGATGATTACAACTTCTGTCACCAAGGAAAGCAAAGTCTTGGGAGTGCAAAATATACTTACAACATTAAAAGTTCCATGGGGAGAATTGTTATTTTGGTATTTCAATAAGTTATATACTATTCTATAGTAGATTGACAATGTTGAGTTTTACCTGAGCTCTGTGTTCATGGAAAACAGTATTGGTTAAGAAAATCTTTTGCAAATGGTACCAGCACCATTTGTTAAAGAGATTATTCTTTCCTCATTCAGTAGTCGTGGCACTCTTGTCAAAATCAATTGCCTATTAATGTATGGAATTATTGCCGGACTTTCAATTCTATTCCATTGATTTATATTTTTCTCCTATGACAGTACCATACTTTCTTGATTACTATAGCTTTGTAGTAAGTTTTTGAGATTTGACAGTGTAAGTACTCCAACTTTATTCTTCTTTTTCAAGATTGTCTCCATTTTAGGTTTCTTCAATTTTCATATAAATCTTAGGATCAGCTTCTCAGTTCTGAAAAAGGTTAGCTGAATTTTTTTTGTAGGAATTGAATCTGTAGATGAATTAGGGAAGTATTGTTTACTTAACAGTATTAAGTCTTTCAATCCAAGAAAATGGGATATATTCCCATTTATTTAGATCTTCTTTATTATCCTTAAATGATATTTAGTAGTTTTCAGTGCATGTGTTCAGTGCAGTTTTGTTAAATTTATTCCTAAATATTTTATTCTTTTTGACAATTTTGTAACTTGAAGTTTTCTTAATTTAATTTTCTTATTGTTTATTGCTAGTGTGAAAATGCAATTGTTTTTCGTATACTGATCTTTTTCCTGCAGATGCACTCTATCAGGTTAAGGAATTTCTCATTTCTTCTGAGTTAAGTGTTTTTAACATTAAAAGGTACAAGTTGTGGGGCTTCCCTGGTGGCGCAGTGGAGGAGAGTCTGCCTGCCGATGCAGGGGACACGGTTTTGTGCCCCAGTCCAGGAAGATCCCAAATGCCACAGAGCGGCTGGGCCCGTGAGCCATGGCCACTAAGCCTGCGCATCTGGAGCCTGTGCTCTGCAATGGGAGAGGCCACAACAGTGAGAGGCCTGCGTACTGCCAAAAAAAAAAAAGATACAAGTTGTCAAATGCTTTTTATGCATGTGTTATCATGATTGAGTGCATTTTGTCCTTTATTGTATTGTTATAGTACATTACATTAATTGGTTTTCAAATGGTCAACCAGCATTGAATTAATGCCACAAATCTTACCTGGTCATGGTGTGCAGTCCTTTTTATACATTAGTGGATTTTTTTTTTGCTAATATTTTTTAGAGAATATTGAGAACTTTTGCATTTGTATTCAAAGGGATATTGGTCTATAGTTTTCTCTTCTTGTGAATTTTTAAACCTGTTTTTTTGTGTGAAGTTAAAACTGGCCTCATAGAATGAGTAGGGAAGTGTTTCCTTATCTTCTATATTTTGGAGGAATTTGTGGAAGATAGGTATTAACTCTTTAAATTTTTGGTAGAATTTAACAGTGAATCCATGTGATCCTGGACTTTTCTTTGTGGATAATTTTCTGACTAAGTCAATCTCTTTATTTGTTATGGGACTTTTCAGTTTTATCCATTTCTTGTAGAATTAGTTACAGTAGTTTCTGTTTTCTAGGAATTTGTCCATTTTTTTAAAGAGTATCCAATTTACTCATAGTCTTCTCATATATTTCTATTTATTTCTGTAATGTCAGTAGTAATGTTCCTTCTTTCATTTCTGATTTTAGAAATTTCAAGTCTCTCTTTTCTTATGATTAGTATAGGTAAATATTAGTCAATTTTATTGATATTTTTCAAGACCAAACTTCATTTGTGTTGGTTTTACTCTAGTGGTTTTCTATTTAATTTATTTCCACTCTAATTTTTATCAGGTCCTTCATCTGCTTTAGGTCTAGTTTGGTCTGCAGATTCTAGTTTCTTAAGGTGGAATTGATTTGAGAATTCTTTTTTAAATGTAGGCATTTGCAGTTACAAATTTTCTACTGAGAACTAATTTTCCTGCAGCTCATAAATTTTGGAATACTGTACCCTTATTTTCATACATCAAAAATATTTTCTAATTTTTCTGTGATTTCTTCTTTGACCCAATGGTTGTTTAGAGTGTTGTTTAATCTCTACATATTTGTGAATTTCCCACATGTCTCTCCTCATTGATTTCTAATTTCATTCCACTGAGCTTTGAAAAAATACTTTGTATAATTTTATTTCTTTTTAAATTATCAAGACTTGTTATATTGTCTGATCTGAAAAATGTTCTCTGTGCACTTGAGAAGAATGTGCATTCTGCTGATTTTGCTCTATAGACATATGTTAGGTCTAATTGTTTAATGGTATTGTCCAAATCCTTTCATTCTTTATTTATCTTCAAATTGTTCTATTATTAAAAATTGAAGTATAAACCTATTTTTATTGAATTGTCCCTTGAATTCTGAGTTTTTATTTCATGTGCTTTTAGCTTATTTGTTTGATGAATATATGTTTACAATTGATATATATTCTTTTGGGTTGACTTTTTTGTGAAATTTTTTTTGTTTTCTATCAGTAATAACTTTTTCTCAAAGTCTGTTTGCCTAATAATAGTATAGCCACTCCAGCTTTCTTGTTGTTACTGTTTGCATGGTATATCGTTTTTCATTCATTTACTTTTAATCTATTTGTGTCTTTGAATCTAAAATATATCTCTTATAGACAGCACTTAGTTGGATCATGTTTTGTTGTCTTTTTTCCTAAACTGTACTGCCAACATTTACCTTTTATTGGGATTTTTAAATCCATCCACATTTAACATAATTGCTGGTAAGGTAAGACTTATATCTGCCATTTGCTGTGTCATATGTGTGTGTGTGTGAGTATGTGTACTATATGTTTTTTTTAACACTCTATTCTTCCATCACTTCCTGATTTTGTGTTAAATAGATGCTTTCTAGCATAACATTTTATTTCCCTGTCACTTCTTTTACTATATATATATATATATTTTTTTTAAGAAGATGTTGTGGGTAGGAGTTTATTAATTAATTAATTTATTTTTGCTGTGTTGCGTCTTCGTTTCTCTGCGAGGGCTTTCTCTAGTTGTGGCAAGCAGGGGCCACTCTTCATCGTGGTGTGTGGGTCTCTCACTATGGTGGCCTCTCTTGTTGCGGAGCACAGGCTCCAGACGCGCAGGCTCAGTAGTTGTGGCATATGGGCCCAGTTGCTCCGTGGCACGTGGGATCCTCCCAGACCAGGGCTCGAACCCGTGTCCCCTGCATTAGCAGGCAGATTCTCAACCACTGCGCCACCAGGGAAGCCCTTTTACTATATTTTTAAAGTTATTTGTTAATATGGGTTATCATTTTAAAATTAATTTATAAAGTTATAGCTCAAATTAGTACCAATTTAAATTCAAGAATATACAAAACCCTTTTTTCCTGTATACCTCCATTTCTTTTCCTGTCATTTGTTCTGTTATTTCCATACAAATTACATCTTTATATATTTTATGTCATCAACACATTTTATAAACATTGCATTATACAATTGTCTTTTAAAACAGATAGAAAAAAAAGGGTTACAGAAAAAAATATGTTTTTACACTGTCTCTTATATATACCTATGTAGTTATTTTTACTGAAGTTCTTTCTTTCCTCACAAAACTTTGAGTCACTATCAGTATCCTTTTCTTGAGCCTGCAGAACTCCCTTTAGTATTTTTTTATGGCTAGTTTACTAGTGACTAAGTCTTTTGTGTTTATTTCTCTTAGAATGCTTAATTTCTCCTTCATTTTTGAAGGATTGTTTTACTGAATATAGACTTATAGTTGATGATTTTTTCTTCCAGCACCTGGAGAAATATGGTTTCTGACTGCCACCTGGAATTCATGGTTTCTGATGAGAAATTAGTTGTAATCTTATTGATGATCTCATATATGTGGTGAGTCTCTTCCTTTTTTTTTTTTTTTTTTTTTTTTTTTTGCTTCTTTTAAGATTATCTCTACCTTTGCTTTCAACATTTTGATTACAAAGTACTTAGCTGTGAATCTCTTTGTGTTTAACCTACATGATGTATGATGAGCTTCTTGGTTGTGTTGACTAATTTTTTAAATTAAATTTGGGAAGCTTCTGGGTATTAATTTTTGGAATAGTTTTTCCACTACTTTCTCTTTCTTCTCTCCTTCTAGACTCACATTATGAGATGTTGGTATATTTGATGATGTGCTCAGATCTCTGAGAATCTTTTCACTGTTTTCCTCTTTTTTTCTCTCTGTTACTCAGACTGAATAATCTCAGTTGAACTTCTTCAAATTTACAGATTCTTTCTTCTGTCTGCTCAAATCTATTGTTGACCTCCTGCATTAAAATTTTAATTTTAGTTATATATTCAACATTAAAGTTTATATTTTAATAATATCTATCCCATTATTGACATTCTCTATTGGTGAGATGGCATTCTTATACTTTTCTTTATGTCTTTGGACATGGTTTCCTTTAGTTCTCAGAACATAGCTTTAAGCTAATTTAAAGTCTTTGTCTAATAAATCAAACATGTGGGCTTCATCAGTGCTAATTTCTATTGATAGCATTTTTTTATTCTGTATGGTTCATGCTTTCTTGCTTCTTTGCATACTTCACAATTTTTTGTTGCAAACTGGATATTTTAAATAATGTAATGTGACAACTCTGAAAATCAGTTTCTCTTGCTTCTCCAGGGTGGTTGTTATTGCTGTTTGTGGTTGCTTTTGCTCTTTTTTTTCTTAGCATTTCTGAACTAATTCTTTAAGGTCTCTATGCTTTATTCTGTGTGGCTAATGAAGTCTTTGGTTAGTTTAGAGGTCTGCTAAGTATTGAACAAATGGACATATATTTTCTTAATAACTCTCCTAGTCCTAGCTGATGAAACTCTTTGTGTATGTTGAGGCATGCCTTCAACAGGCAGTTGACAGCTTAGCCTTCACTTCATGCTTCCTCAGAGCTTCAGGGTCAGCCAGAATTGAGAGATTATAACATTCTCAAAATATTTCTGAGGGTACATATCCTGCTAGAGTACCAGGACATCCTATGGACATCTTATTCCCTAGCTTTTCATTTTAAGCATTTTGACCATCTCGTTCTTGGCCCTGACTATTGTCCACTGTCTCAGACAACTTTGCAAGGTAAACCGTGATCTCTAAGTTATCATTTCCAATGCACAGCTCCAGAGAAAAACCTTTTCTTATTGCATGAACTTCAACTCTGTTCAAATAAAGATATCCTTGCAAGCAGAATCTTCCAGGGAACCTCCAGCCGACAATGATTCTCTGGGGATGACAATTTGAGGAGCTCCAACCCTTTTCTTTTCCCTCTGTTGGACACAAGGATACTGGATTTTAGTATGTTTATGAGCTATTTGTTAAGGGTCTACTGGGCTAGTGGTCAAGGCTACTAAAAAGCTAAAATGGTGGGGAAGGGGTTAAGAACAGAGCAAGCTAAAATGCCAAAATGTCATTATTCATACTGAGATTTAACTTTTTTTTTTTTTTTAAATAAACAGTACCCAACCCTCCTGCAAACCTTTGGTTAATTTCTAGTGACCTGGAAAAGTTGATCTGAAAAAGTTTTTGTCAATGTCATCCTTTCTTTTATGGGGACAGAAATTTTAGAGTTTCTTAATTTGTTACTTTTTGCTGACATAAGTCCATATAGCCACTGTTTTATTTTAAGGCATTTACTTAGGTTACCAGCCAGTTGTCCCCGCATTACAGACATTTTCAACAAAACAAAAGCCCTAGTATATTGCTCTTTACCCATTTAATACAGAGATTTTGCTATCAAGATAAATTTTCAACCCCCCAACATTAAAGACCATCAAGAGAGTAAATGTTCATCAAAATGTCATGAGTAAGTCAATTCTCCTTTATTCCTTAAGAGTATATAAATCCAATTATCTCCATTATAGTAGCTAGAAATTTGTTTGTAGGCATTGGCTTGGAGTGTGAAGCCTATACTTCTGCTTGAGTGGCAATAACCAATTTTACTTAGTATCTATAAGGCTCAGTCTCCTCATATGTGACACAAGATTATCCTGGCTATTCCTTGTATTTGCTGTTGCTTAAATAGAATTAACTCATCCATATAAACCACATAAATCATATGTAAGTCCCAAACTCAATTAATCTTATTTATTATTGTATTTCCTAAATTATTCCACGTCTCTTATATATTGTTCCCACACTTAATCTCTTTTTTGATTCAGTTTGCTCTTCTGGCCAAGTATTTGAAGAGAAAACACTTTCAAAAATATATCACATTAAGAACCTGGTTTTCCTTCTCCTCTGGAGATTAGTAATTTTCCTTCTGCTCTAGTCATTTGTGTCATAAATTACTCAGAGAGCAAAATTACTCTGCAAAGTGTAGCTGAATTGTAACCTGTTTCCTTCATCATAAATTTCACCTGTGATTGATATGGTATGCACAAAAACTTAAAAAGAAAATAAGAGCTGTTTTTCAATCTAATTTTCTCACTTAGAACCATTAAGGGAGGTAAAGAGTTATATTCTGTACCAGAAAGGATGGCATTTATATTCTTTCATTTCTAAAATAGGTTTTCATCTTTGAAATGGAAACAGTTTCCTAACTTAAAGTAGGTAATTACACACTCCATTAAACAAGTAATTAACAGATTACAACTTGAAAAAAGAAAAACTTGAAAATGAGCAATTCGGATTCTAAATGGGAAGAGTAGTGTTATAATTAGCATAATACCTTTAGAAATAGATTAACAAGTACACAATAAAAGTGAAAAAAGAAACAATCTGTTTCCTCCATACAGATCATACACAACAAATAGCCGTTCATGAGTCAGACATCAGCATGGTTTTAAGAAATCTTGGTCATAGAATTGTTGCTATAATTCTCTAAAATTCAAAATGATAAGATTTTGTTGTATGAAATATTTGATATCCTAAGAGACTGTGACTCTTCAAGTCAATGTTTTAAATTGTCTTTCAACAATAATTCCCTTAGGCAAGTGGCCAATGCTAGCAAGCTCAACATGTGTAATTCAAATTGGTAATTTGAAAAGGCAAAAGAGATAGGCTCAGTGTTTTATATGTGTGATTCATTTTCACTGAAAGTTCAAAAATGTGCATAAAGGTGATTCAAAGAAAACACGCACGCTAAGGCGCTGTTATCCTCCCTTCCAAGAAAAAGCAAGAAAAAGAATCCATTCTAAACTGGAAGATGGGACCACTCTTCTTGCTAATCTGCTTTCTTAAAGAGAAAAAAAAAGGGTGAATAACTGAAGGTACCGCTTCAGCTTCCGAGGGTAATGGCAAAATAAAAGCCCAAACAATAACTAGCCCTTTAGTAAGATATATTTTTATTTATGCAAAATTCTGGGCTAAACTTCCTGTCAAATCACTACAACAAGAAAAAATGTGGAGAGTTCTTCAAGTTTGAGGTCTTCTAGTGAAACTACATATAGGCTCTTTCCCACCTTCTTGAAAATCAGGAAAGAGGCAGGGGTGTATCACAAAATCTGGAGCCTGTGCTCTTAAGATCTGTTAATGATTTCTTCTCTGAAATTTGAACTGACCCTGTGACTAATAATAATTCATAGAACATTTTGGAAAAAAGTTGTCCATCATTTGTTTGGCTAAAAACCATATGTTGTTTTCATTCTATATTGAAAATAAACAAAACAGATCACTAAGAAAAGAGGTTTCTGCCTGCAATCTTACTAAAAACAGACATACAGTAAGTTCAAATCTGTCAGAATGAAGATACTACTGAGAATGTCAAATAGCTATTGACTTTTGTGTCATCATTTCTATGTGGCAGTGAAAAGAAACTGCTGTTGCATGTTATTTCATTTGCCTTACAATGTTAGTTTTTTTAGTGAAACAAATACTGGTTTGAATTGAGATATCAAGTGTTTTCTAAATAAGAATTAAAGTCAGGTCAGAATAACAGTTAAGTTAGGTAAATTCTATGATTACCTATTTATAATCATACTTCTACCCATGCCAATTACTTTATAATTTTTTTGTGTGATCCTATGTTAATCCTTAACTCTTATTTATGTCAATGGATATGTAGTTTTTCTCTGGAAATTTCTGTTTAATGGATACTTCCATAAAAGTCTACAACTTATGCTGGTGCCAATTTCAGCTATTACAGCCCATCCATTGTAAGTTTGGATAAAAGCAGAATTGTGTGAAACAGGCTTATCAACATGAATGATTACTCATGATTCACTTTGGCTTATTTTTAAAGTAGATATGCACAGGGTGGTCAGTAGCAGGGCACATTTCAACCTGAGTTTCCTGCCTATAAAGAAAAACTTTTTTTGTAAATCACATTGCATTTCTTAACAACAGATAATGCATCATGATAAATGTCTTCTGTGTGGAAAATTCAGGATTTGTTCACAAGAAAACACTGTTTAAGCGCTATGCTTAATCCCTAAGTATTGCATTTAAAATTGAAAACAGAATTAGAAATATGCCAGACCCTTAGCTCTTGGGCATAACTCAACAATGGGTAGCTACTTTTCCAAAGATCAAGAATACTTTGAAAGCTATATTAACTTTACAGGGTAATTCCAGGTGAAAACTTCCTGAATGTAGTTAGATTTCTTGAAAGGTTTCTCCTTTCTCATTTCAAACATGTTTTTGTCAGTTATTTTGATATGAAAAGTACCCAGTATCTTACCATCACACCTTATACTCTTAAGCAAATACTTGGGTTCTGAGGATGGTTTTGACTTCTATGTACCCTCTAGAGCTGATTGTTGACAGAGACCAGTGGCCAAGATTTACCAGGTTTATTTCAGCTCAGAGTGTACCCTGTTCACACACAGTTATAGGTTCTGCTGGATTACTAGTGGGCAGTTGTTTTTATAACACCTCAAACCATCTTCTACCATCTGTCCTCAGTCTTAGTGAGAGTTTAAACAATGCATAGAAAGATATTCTGGAAGCCTCATGTCTTCTCTGTCCTTCACATACAAGCACTCTTTGGGGCTAGTACCCGAGGAGCTTGTGACGGATAAATTTTATGCATCAACTTGGCTAGGCTATGGGGTCCAGTTATTGGTCAAACACTAGTCTAGTTGTTGCTGTGAAGTTACTTTGTAGATGTAATTAACATCTACAGTTAGTAGCCTTCAAGTAAAAGAGATAACACTCCATAATGTGGGTGAGACTCACCTAATCAGTTGAAAGTCTTAAGAGCAAAGTTGATGCTTCCCCGAGAAGACAGAATTTTGCCTCAAGACTGTAAATTTTGTCTGAGTTTTCAGTCCACTGGATTGCCCTATGGACTTTAAACTCAAGACTGCAACATCAACTCTTGTCTTTTTTCAGCTGGCAAGCCTACCAGTCCCCACAATCATGTGAGCTGATTCCTTAAAATAAACCTGTTAATATGTAACAGTGCAACCCCATTCGTACTGTTTCTCTGGAGAATCCTGACAAATACAGAGCTTTTCCAAGGTGGAATTCTACTTCTATAAATAAGGTCAAAGGTAACTGATGTACAAGGTCCAAAATACTGATGGGCTGATTTGGTAACACCGATATTAATTTTCTGTGAAATAATTATTCCTAAATAACTGGACCCAGCTGAGTGTAATTAGAAACATTCTAACTGATATTTGTTATTAATTATTCACCAGAGTATTCATCAGTCCCAGTGAAAGAACGTTGTTCTTTAAAAAAATGTTGAGAGTATTTCATCTATGTTCAATACCATGCTAAATCCTGACACAGATGTGAAAGATAATCCCAAATCCATTGTGCTCTTAGTCTAGTGGGAGAAATAGATTGTGGGAAAATGGGAAAGATGTCTGGAATGATTTTCCAGGCAGAGGGAAACTGATGTGCTGAGACATTTTGAAGAGAATGAGAAAATGAGTTCTACAGTCATGAAAATAAATGTATATTGAGAGTATATGGCACATGTGTGAGATATTGCTGAGGAAGTGAGCCTGGACAGTAGACCACAGTTAAAATTTCCCAATCTTACTTTTCTTATCTATAATGTATTTCTGGGAATAAAAGTAAGGAAGTTTTTTATGAAAATCAGATGACCTTATTTGTAAAGTGACTAACGTTTAGTACAATTCACTACAAAATATGGTAGCTTTTATTTTTAGCAGTGTTGACCTTATAAAGCGTGATCTGGGGGATATATAATATCTGGCACATAATGATTATTCCCTGCATGTCCCTCCCTCTTTATCTGTGTCAATTCCATCGCTACTATTTAAGCTATCATATGTCAAGCACTTATCACCATGTCTGGTATGTAGTAAAGACCAGAGTACTGATAGTTAACTTTAAATACACATATAAAAATCTGTATCTTTTTGATCAAACACCAAACACTTAAGTGCCTCTTTTGCTGATGTTCAGACTTTAGTGAAGTGACTTCAACATAATGTCAGACCCTTAACTAGTTACATAATAAAATATATGGCCAGGTTTCTGGTATAAATAAAAACTAAGGCTTCCCTGGTGTTGCAGTGGTTAAGAATCCGCCTGCCAATGCAGGGAACACGGGTTATAGCCCTGGTCCAGGAAGATCCCACATGCCGTGGAGCAGCTAACCCCATGTGCCACAATGACTGAACCCACGTGCCACAACTACTGAAGCCCTCGCACCTAGAGCCCATGCTCCTCAACAAGAGGAGCCACCACAGTGAGAAGCCCACTCACTGCAACAAAGAGTAGCCCCCGCTCACCGCAACTAGAGAAAGCCTGCATGCAACAACAAAGACCCAATGCAGCCAAAAGT
Organism: Globicephala melas; assembly: GCF_963455315.2. Lineage (NCBI taxonomy): Eukaryota > Metazoa > Chordata > Mammalia > Artiodactyla > Delphinidae > Globicephala > Globicephala melas. The sequence goes on along the minus strand of NC_083318.1, from coordinate 56,807,092 downwards.
AAATAAATAAAATAAATAAATTTATTATAAAAACCCCCTAAATTTAGGAATATAGAACACCTTTTAGGAGTGGATAAACACTGGGTAATTGGAAGACTTGGGTTTTGGAGCTACGTGTGGTACTAATTATCACAATATTAGAAAAAGTACTTACAATTTTTGAGTTGCAATTTCACTGTCCAAAAATGAACAAATTAAAATAAATAATTCATGAGGTCCCTTTTGGCTTTAATATTACAGGCTCGTGGTTGTTTATACTCCATGAGTCATAGACAGGCAAATCCCACCAAAAGAAATAATAGTAGATACTGTTAAATCATTGATATCCGAGCAATGAATATTATGAGAATTAATTATCTTGAGATTATAGTATCAGTAAAGAGAAACTAATGTGTGATCAAATTTGGGAGCACTTAGGTGTTTGGATGTCTGAATTTCCTAAGCCAGAAACCCAGAAGCATCTCTCTATTTTTGTCCTTGTAATATGAGCATCTTTAAAATCAGAGCACCAATAAAGTCTGCAGATCCAGCAATCTATCTTTGGGAACAATGCTTGAGATATGAGATATTACCTGAGAGTTTATTTAGGGTAAAAGAGATGAAATAATCTTGAATGACCGGGGTCACTATCTTCCCATAACCAATGATCAGATAATGGTAGATACTGTAGCAAATAGAGATTGACCGCTTGATTCTGTACATACTTTTCTTCTTTCAAATATTTAAGTACATTTCTTCATATGCATTTTTAGCTCTAAGTCCTTCTCTGGATAGTGTTCTCTTCCCAAGGAAAGTAGTAGATTTATTTAACTGTTGTCTTTTTATTGAAGTACCAAGATCATGGCTTGCAGTGCCAAGAAGTGGCTGTGCTCTGTAGTGTCACTTTTATTGTCACAGTCTGTCCTAACATTTGATGCCAAGTGTGGTGTGTAGGTTGAGTGTGTAGGTTGACTATGAAATCCGTCCAGTAACCAAATGTGACAAAAGTCACTTGTTTTTTAGTCTCAAATCCTTGAAACAATTGTTATTAAGAACTGGAAATATTTCTAAATTTCTAAGGAAATTTGTCAGGTTCTCTAACCAATATATATCTTTTTCTTTCCAAAGAATACAACTGTATCCCCCAAATGACCTAAGAATTACAAATAAAATTTGTTTTAAAACAAAGTGTTGCACATATTTTTATCAGCAATAGTAATAGATTTACTAAACTAACTGCAATGCTGATAACTTCATTGCAGATTAATAAAATCTCTAACAAATGAGAATCAAAAATTCATGTAATTTAAAATTTGATCCAGAAAACTGATCTTTCTCACAAAAGATTCTGTATGTCTGATGACGAACATTTGAGTGAACCTGTATAAACTTAGTTATCCAGATTTTTTACCTACTTGACAAACACTATACCAGATTTTCACATTCAGTCATATCTTCAATGGATTAAAAGTCAAGAAAGATTTATTCTTCTGTATCTTACTAAGATTTTTTTAGTTTAAGGGGCTAGATCTCAAAAGTAAGTCATTTACATAAAACCTCTATTTTTTTGCTATATGTGTTTACTAGTTCTACTGTTTTTACGTAGTATTTGGTATTATGTTTTGCCCCAAAACATATTATATATGTTTTATCACCATTGTAATAGTTAATACCATCATAGCAAAATATTATTAATTGTTAAAAATTTTTTAATCAACAAATATAGCTATCAATTTAATCAATATAACAATTATGTGGTTAAAAATTAAGTTTTCAAAAAGTAGAATGGAAATGTCTATTGTTGCTCAGCAATCAAGTTTTGGGTCCTTAAAACTTAATTAAACACTATGATGAAGCTTAATTTAACAGGACAAGCTCATTGCTTTTTATATTGACCAATCCCAAGAACCTCAATTGAAACATACACATTTGGAAACTAGAAAAATTTTTTCATTGCTTTTTGTGACTAATTCTGAAACTGAGAATTCACTGTTAATTGAACTAAAATGAGCAACTTTGAACAACAAACTTTTGTTCCAAGAAACCATCTGAAGTGTTTTCCAAATTCTGTTCTTCTAAATATGTCAAGTAATATGCTAATATTTGCATTACCAGGGGACAAAAGCATTTCTTAGCGATACAAAAGTGGTGTTCAATTTGGAAGATTATAAATGAAGACCTTTTATTTTTGTTCTCCATCCACAATGTCTTTATAATTTTCAAAATACTTTTCAACAAGTACTTCAAATGAATTTATAACTAAGGCTTTCTAATACATAAAATAATCTAACATACCATGATCAAGGCTTGATGGCTGATGCTTCACTTTTGCTATCAATGAATTCAGTTTGTCTTGCATGTGGAATACTGATATAAATGGATTTTGTAAGAATAAGGCTGTCCTGTTGGGCTAATAGATCTGGAAAATATTCTAATATGTGAAGGCAGTCCCTGTTAGTGCATACAATGTCATGTATTAAAGGTAAAGAAAAATACACTAAAGTTGCTGTTGTTGTTTTTGCCTCAACAGAAAAGGGATAGTTTCAGCATAAAAAATAAAACAGATTTTAGTAAAAAAAAAAAAAATCTTTATTTCTTATAATTTCCCAACTCTAGACAAATATTAGAAAACATTTCAAGAGTTCAGTGGCCTCTCTTTTCAATGATTGATATGTTTTTAGAGCCTTATGTATGCCTTTTAAGTCTTCCACATGTCTGAGGTGGTGTGGGGTGGAAGATAGGGATGGAGGATTTGCGGCATTACTTTCTGTGATAACAGTTTGGCTATGTGGAACAAGTTCTCATTTTGTACCAACTGTGACTTTAGTGCTATTGGTGTTTATCCCAATAAATCTCTTCCAGATGATATCATGAACTTCTTAATAAGGTTTAAAACCTCTACCCCAGTTGTGCTAGTTGCCCAAGACTGGTAGAACTAAAGGTCTCCATGGTCTCAGTATTTAGCTCATATATGACACTGAATACCATCTAAAATCACAACCCCAGAGGATTTATCCATGTAGAGTGAATAGAATAAATTTTATTATAGTTGTGATAATATTTGCTGCCTTAAGTTTTTAGCCATGTCTATAATTTTACAATGAACAATATTATTTGACAGAAGAATCTCACCAGTTCCTTTGCTTGTCCCTGCTTATTATTTAAGCCATTTTGGCAGTGGATGTGGTAAGTTTATTTACAAATTAGTCCAGCAACTATAAGCTTTGCAAGTAAATAAAACATGATAAATGAGTATTCTAAAGTATTAGCATTTTTATCCAATTAGAGTGTTAAGTTTCTAAAATGCTTGAACGTCTTTCCACTTTGTTTTGTTCTTTGGGAGTTTCACAATGCTGCTTGTGGTCAGATAATGCCATAGAATTTGGGAGCATTTCCAGACTTAAAGGAACCACTTTTTTCTTGTTTACAGTTTCATGAAAATTTAAATTTTAAATATTTTATAATATTTTCAATATTTACATTGCAGTTGTTACTTCTACAACACTAACAAAAAATTAAGGTTATTAATTAGTGTATCTCTCTTAAGACATATGCAGATTTTATCATAACAAAACCTAATAAAATAATAGTAGTACCAGAGGTATAGTAGTAATAGCTATAATTTAGTATCTATATTATGTGCCTGATATTGTTTAATCACATCAACTGTTTGAATCCTCATATTATATTTAAATAACTTTCACTTCTATGTATTAATATTCTCTTCTTTAAACCACTGATCCAAAATGGTTTAATAGAGAAGAAATCAACACACACACAATACATAGATGAACAAAAAATGGAACACAGAACCAATTCCAAGTCATACTTATTTTATTTATCCATAATTGGCAAGCTTAATATTAACTTCTTGAAATGGAGTTCCAATACCATGATGAAAAAACAGATAACAGACATGTCAATCAGTATATGAAAATCATTATCTCCAAATTATATCACCCTTCTATCCATACTTATAAACCATAATGGTAAAACATTCTGTTTTAAAGGCTTAACCATTTCTGGACTTTCTGAGCACCATGTCTGTACTCAGCTGATCATAGTAAATCAGATTGCTTTACTGTATCACTACTTACTTTAGCTAGTTCCTAAAGGAGCAAAACATTCCTTAAATCTTAAGCTTGGTGTGTTATATTTTTCTAATGTACATTAAAATAAGTAAACAAATATTAGAATAATGATTACATATCTGTACAGCTTAAGCTTTCATAAAATACATATACTACCTGTTAAAATTCTTTTAATATTTTCAGATGATCCTTTGAGCTGAGGGAATATAATAATTTCATTTGATTTATACATATCACTTACATATGACAATAGTGTCCTTGGTTATTGTTAATGCTCATGTTATCACTTTGAAAGTGAAAAGCAGATGGGGTAGACGTGAGCTTGGAGGAGGAGAAACTGCCACACTCACAATGCAGGAAAAGTCTTTTTTTTTTAAATCCACAAATAAGAATATATGATTATTGCAGCTATTAGACCCAGGACTGATGACTGCACATAAAAGACTGCAGCAAATGAAGATTTTATTGTCCCCTTTCTGACTTTCTAAAATGACACGGAAGCTTACATGTTCTGGGCACCATTCCCAGAAGTATAGCTTTCTCTCCAAAAATCCACAGATGCTCTTCTGGGAATGAGGTGGCAGCACTGGCAACACAAATGAGCTGACAGTGTGCTACCATTCCTGGAAGCACTGCCTTCTGGAGCTGAGACTTTCAAGAAAAAACACCAAACTTGATTTTGCTCTGTTCTTCACATATCCTCTGTATTTTTAAAACTCAAAGATTAATATTATATGGAGGGAAAAACCAGTCTGGTCTGTGGTTGTTTGGAGAAATCACTAATATATTTTTTGAAACTGGAGACATGGTGGTTTGAGTTATCAAAGACTGGAGTTTCTAAGGCACTGTATAAAGAAAAATTGGAAATAGACACTTAACAACCACAAGCAGACCAATTCATTATGCTTTGCCTGAGAATACGACACTATAAAATACTTACTTTTAAACTAAAACAGTTGCTTTAGTACTGTATTATCATAATTACTTGTATTTTATAGTGATTTTATCTTAGATTCATAGTCTGCTAATTTTTTAAAGTGACCTTAGTAATCATCAACCAAATTCTTCATTTTATAGTTTCTAAGAGATTAAGTGACTTAGTATGAGCCAGCTGTGACACAAATGGAGCTCTCCTGAATTCAAGGGTAATATGTTACTTTTACCAATTTCCAAAAAGTTTCAAATTTATTATCCCGTTTAAGAAGTCTAGAAAACCTATGGAGGTATCACTATGCTCATTTGGAAAGAAATGAATGGAAGCCCCAACAATTTAACCAAATTGCTTCACAAAATATATTTAGCAAAATCACAAAATTTAAAAACCCTCACTTTTTTTCAATACAACATATTATAATATATATTAAATATTCACTTTATTAGACAAAATGACTAATTATAAGGCATAGACTGGGGGCAGTGGTTGGCAGTGAGGGACAAAGAGAACTTGCACCTAAGGATGCACCTGAGCAGAATGAGGGAAAAAAATTGTGGGTGCCTGCATAGGCAGCCTATTGGAGACAGCTTGGACCTCTACATTTAGCTGATATGAGCTGAGGACATGCACAGGCCCCACTCCTCTATTCTGGGCCAAGTGTCCCAATGCTGGAAGAGAAGAAAGTAAACACTTAAAGGGAACAGAGCCAACTCAGCATTGACCCTCAGAGCTTCTGCTCCAGAAACTTAGGATCAGAACCCCCTTCCGCTGATAGCACAGTTATGGCCACTGAGCATATGGGAAGTCCCACCTTATACCCAGCATCAGCTCTAGTCCCACCACCCCCAGCCCCACCCTATACAAAGGTGACAGCTACCAGCAAACCCAGAGGAAAGGCCTGACTTGCATCCATGTCAAATCCAGCTCTCCCACCACAGGCATTGGGAGAAAGCAGTTGGTATAGGGATGCTCCTACATGTGGTCACCCTTTAAAGACTGCAATAGATAATGATTTCACCTAAATTTAGAGGGGCAAAGAAAGTTAAGCAAAATGAAAAGGCAGAGGAACTACTCTCAATTGAAAGAGAAAGAGAAAACCCATGAAAAAATAAATAAAGAAACAAATAATTTACTATATAAAAAATGCAAAGCATTGGTAATAAAAATGTTAAACGAATTAGGGAAAAGAATAGATGAACACAATGAAAGTTTTAATAAGGTATTAGAAAATATATAAAAGACCTATTCAGAAATGAAGAATTCAATAAGTAAAATAAGGAAGGGATGAATAGCATACTAAGTGAACAGAAGAATGCATAAGTGATCTTGAAGATAGAATAATGGAAATTGCCCAATCAGAACAGCAAAAACAAAAACAAATTTTAAAAAAGAAAGCAAATACACAAGCTTCCTCTGGGGTGCAGGTGGCCTGGGTCACCCTCCTGCTAAGTCTGGAGGGCAGCGCTAGGATAAAGGAAAGGATCCCTCAATCTAGTCTGCAAACTTAAGGACCAGCTCTTATTTCGCCTTTCCTTCCAGTTGTTGACACAGTGCCTCCTGGTACAAAGGAATCTATATGTTGAAAAGACTTAAGGGAGGGGCGCCTTCAAGATGACAGAGGATTAAGATGTGGAAATCACCTTCCTCCCCACAAATACATCAAAAATACATCTACATGTGGAACAACTCTTAAAGAACGCCTACTGAACGTTGGCAGAAGACCTCAGACTTCACAAAGGCAAGAAATTCCCCACGTACCTGGGTAGGGCAAAAGAAAAAAGAAAAAAACAGACAAAAGAATAAGGAATGGGACCTGCACCTCTGGGAAGGAGTTATGCAGGAGGAAAAGTTTCCATACACTAGGAAGCCCCTTCGCTGGTGGAGCCATGTGAAACTTTGGAGCCATGGAGGAGAGCACAGCAACAGGGTGCAGAGGGAAAAGCAGAGAGTTTCCTGCACAGATGATTAATGCTGACCAGCACTCACCAGCCTGAGAGGCTTGTCTGCTCACCCACGGGGGTGGGTGGGAGCTAGGAGCTGAGGCTCGGGCTTTGGAGTTCAGATCCTAGGGAGAGGACTGGGGTTAGCTCCATGAACACAGCCTGAAGGGGGCTAGTGTGCCACAACTAGCCATGAGGGAGTCTGGGAAAAATTCTGGACCTGCTTAAGAGGCAAGAGACCATTGTTTAGGGGTGTGCAAGGAGAGGGGATTAAGAACACCACCTAAAAGAGGTCCAGAGATGGGTGCAAGCCACGGCTATCAGTGCAGACACCAGAGACGGGTATAAAACACTAAGGCTGCTGCAGGAGCCAACAAGAATTTTGTGTTCAAGCACAGGTCACTATCTACACCTCCCTTCCTGGGAGCCTGTGAAGCCCCTCACTGCCACAGTCACATGATCCAGGAACAACTTGCCTGAGAGAAAACATGGTGTGCTTCAGGCTGTTGCAATGTCATCACGTGGGCCTCTGCCACCACAGGCTCACCCCACATTCCCTACCCCTCCCTCCCTGCAGCCTGAGTGAGTCAGAGCCACCTAATCAACTGCTCCTTTAACCCCGTCCTGTCTGTGTGGGGAATAGATGCCCTCAGGTGACCTATATGCAGAGGCAGGGTCAAATCCAAAGCTGAACCCCAGGAACTGTGTGAACAAAGAAGAGAAAGGGAAATTTCTCCCAGCAGCCTCAGGAGCAGTGGATTAAATCTCCACAATCAACTTGATGTACCCTGCATCTGTGGAATACCTGAATAGACAACAAATCAACCCAAAATTGAGGTAGGGAATTTGGAGAGCAACTGTAGACTAAGGGTTTGCTTTCTGCATCTAATTTGTTTCTGGTTTTATGTTTATCTTAGTTTAGTATTTAGAGCTTATTATGATTGATAGATTTGTCAGTGTGTATGTGTATGCTTTGTTGAGTGATTTTTGTCTGTATAGCTTTGTTTTGTCATTTGTCTTGGGTTCTGACTTCCGTTTTTTGTTTCTTCTTCTTATATTTTTTAGTATAATTGTTAGTGCTTTTTATCATTGAAGGATCTGTTTTTGGTTGGGCTGCTCTCTTCTTTCTTTCTATCTTTTTTATTACTTTTTTATTTTTAATAATTTTTTCTATTTTAATAACTTTATTGTATTTTTTCTTTCTTTCTTTCTTATTTTCTTCTCGCTTTTCTTCTGAGCTGTGTGGCTGACATGGTCTTGGTGCTCTGGCCAGGTGTCAGGCCTGAGCCTTTGAGGTGGGAGAGCCAAGTTCAGGACATTGGTCCACCAGAGACCTCCAAGGTCCATGTAATTTCAAATGGCAAACGCTCTCCCAGAGATCTCCATCTCAATGCTAAGAACCAGCTCTACTCAATGACCAGAAAGCTACAGTGTTGGACACCCTATCCCAAAAAACTGGCAAGACAGGGACAGAAACCCACCCATTAGCAGAGAGGCTACCTAAAATCATTCTAAGTGCACAGACACCCCAAAGCACAGCACCAGATGCTGTCCTGCCCACCAGAAAGACAATATTCAGCCTCATCCACCAAAACAGAGGAACAAATCCCCCTCCACCAGCAAGCCTACACAACCCACTGAACAAAACTTATCCACAGGGGGAAAACACCAAAAACAACGGGAACTACAACCCTGCAACCTGCGAAATAGAGACCCTTAACACAGTAAAAGTTAAGAAAAATGAGAAGACAGAGAAACACACAGCAGATGAAGGAGCAATGTAAAAACCCACCAGACAAAACAAATGAAGAGGAAATAGTCAGTCTACATGAAAAAGAATTCAGAGTAATGATACTAAACATGATCCAAAATCTTGGCTATAGAATGGAGGATATACAAGAAATGATTAACAAGGACTTAGAACTAAAGGGCAAACAAACAATGATGAACAGTACAATAAATAAAATTAAATATTCTCTAGAAGGAATCAATAGCAGAATAACTGAGAAAAAAGAACAGATAAATGTCCTCTTATGATAAAAAATAAAATAAAATAGTGGAAATAACTAATGCAGGGAAGAACAAAATTAAAGAAGGAAAAGAATTGAGGCCAATATCAGAGACCTCTGGGACAACATAAAATGCACCAACATTCGAACTATAGGGGACCCAGAAGAAAAAGAGAAAAAATAAAAGTACTGAGAAAATATTTGAAGAGATTATAATAGGAAAATTCCCTAATATGGGTAGGAAAATATTCAATCAAGTCCAGGAAGCACAGAGAGTCCCATACAGGATAAATCCAAGGAGAAACATGACAAGACACATATTAATCAAACTATCAAAAATTAAATACAAAGAAAAAATATTAAAAGCAGTGAGGAAAAAGGAACAATTAACATACAAGGGAATCCCCATAAGGTTAAGAGTTGATCTTTTAGCAGAAACTCTGCAAGCCAGAAGGGAGTGGAAGGACATATTTAAAATGATGAAAGGGAAAAACCTACAACCAAGATAACACTACCCAGCAAGGATCTCATTCAGGTTTGATGGAGAAATTAAAACCGTTACAAATAAGCAAAAGCTAAGACATTTGGCACCACAAAACCAGCTTTACAACAAATGCTAAAGGAACTTCTCTAGACAGGAAACACAAGAGAAGGAAAAGACCTACAATAACAAACACAAAACAATTAAGAAAATGGTAATAGGAACATACATATCAATAATTACCTTAAATGTAAATGGATTAAATGCTCCAAACAAAAGACATAGACTGGCTGAATGGATACAAAAACAAAACCCATACATATGCTGTCTATAAGAGACCCACTTCAGACCTAGGGAGTCAGACAGACTGAAAGTGAGGGGATGGAAAAAGATATTCCACGCAACTGGAAATCAAAAGAAAGCTGGAGTAGCAATTCTCATATCAGACAAAATAGACTTTAAAACAAAGACTATTACAAGAGACAAAGAAAGACACTACATAATGATCAAGGGATCAATCCAAGAAATATAACAATTGTAAATATTCATGCACCCAACGTAGGAGCACCTCAATATATAAGGCAAATACTAACAGCAGTAAAATGGGAAATCAACAGTAACACAATCATAGTAGGGGACTTTAACATGCCACTTGCACCAATGGACATCATCCAAAATGAAAATTAGTAAGGAAACACAAGCTTTATGACACATTAAACAAGATGGACTTAATTAATATTTATAGGACATTTCATCCAAAAACAGGAGATTATACTTTCTTCTCAAGTGCTCATGGAACAGTCTCCAGGATACATCATAACCTTTTGACAAAATTCAACACCCATTTATGATAAAAAGAAAAAAACCTCCAGAAACGAGACATAGAGGGAACTTACCTCAACATAATAAAGGCCATATATAACAAACCCACAGACAACATGGTTCTCAATGGTGAAAAACTGAAACCAAGTCCACTAAGACCAGGAACAAGACAAAGTTGCCCACTCTCACCACAATTATTCAACATACAAGGGAAGTTTTAGCCACAGCAACTAGAGCGAAAAAAAAGAAATAAAAGGAATCCAAATTGGAAAAGAAGTAAAACAGTCAGTGTTTGCAGATGACATGATATCATACAGAGAGAGTCCTAAAATGCTACCAGAAAACTACTAGAGTTAATCAATGAATTTGTTAAAGTAGCAGGATGCAAAATTAATGCACAGAAATCTCTTGCATTCTTATACACTAATGATGAAAAATCTGAAAGAGACATTAAGGAAACACTCACCTTTACCACTGCAACAAAAAGAATCAAATACCTAAGAATAAAGCTATCTAAAGAGATAAAAGATCTGTATGCAGAAAACTATAAGATACCTATGAAAGAAATTAATGATAATACAAACAGATGGAGAGATATACCATGTTCTTGGATTGGAAGGATCAACATTGTGAAAATGATTTACTGCACAAAGCAATCTACAGATTCAATGCAATCCTTATCAAACTACCAATGGCATTTTTCACAGAACTAGAACAAAAAAAATTCACAAGTTGTATGGAAACACAAAAGACCCTGAATAGCCAATGCAATCATGAGAAAGAAAAACGGAGCTGTAGGAATCAGGCTCCCTGACTTCAGACAATACGACAAAGTTACAGTTATCAAGACAGTATGGTAGTGGCACAGAAACAGAAATATAGATCAATGGAATACGATCGAAAGACCAGAGATAAACCCACACACATATGGTCACCTTATCTTTGAAAAAGGAGGCAAGAATATACAATGGAGAAAAGACAGCCTCTTCAATAAGTGGTGCTGGGAAAACTGGACAGCTACATGTAAAGGAATGAAGTTAGAACACTCCCTAAAACCATATACAAAAATAAACTCAAAATGGATTAAAGACCTAAATGTAAGGTCTATAAAACTCTTAGAGGAAAATATAGGCAGAACACTCCATGACATAAATCACAGCAAGATCCTTTTTGACTCACCTCTTAGAGAAATGGAAATAAAAACAAAAATAAACAAATGGGACTTAATGAAATTTAAAAGCTTTTCATAGCAAAAGAAACCATAAACAAGATGAAAAGACAACCTTCAGAATGGGAGAAAATATTTGCAAACGAAGCAGCCAACACAGGATTAATCTCCAAAATATACAAGCAGCTCATACAGCTCAATGTCAAAAAAACAAAAAACCCAATCCAAAAATGGGCAGAAGACCTAAATAGACATTTCTCCGAAGAAGATATGCAGATTGCCAACAGACATATGAAAAGATGCTCAACATCACTAATCATTAGAAAAATTTAAATCAAAACTACAATGAGGTATCACTTCGCACTGGTCAGAATGGCCATCATTAAAAAAATCTACAAACAATAAATGCTCAAGAGGGTGTGGAGAAAAGGGAACCCTCTTGCACTGTTGTTGAGAATGTAAATTGATAGAGGCATTATGGAGAACAGTATGGAGGTTCCTCAGAAAACTAAAAATACAACTACTATATGACCCAGCAATTCCAGTACTGGGCATAAACCCTGAGAAAACCATAATTAAAAAATGTCATGTACCACAGTGTTCACTGCAGCTCTATTTACAATAGCCAGAACATGGACGCAACCTAAGTGTCCAAAGACAGATGAATAGATAAAGAAGATGTGACACACATATATACAATGGAATATTTCGCAGCCATAAAAAGAAACAAAATTAAGTTATTTGTAGTGAAGTGGATGGACCTAGAGACTGTCATACAGAGTGAAGTAAGTCAGAAAGAGAACAACAAATACCTTATGCTAACACATATATATGGAATCTAAAAAACAGAAAAAAAGGTTCTGAAGAACCTGGGGCAGGACAGGAATAAAGACGCAGATGTAGAGAATGGACTTGACGACAAGGGGAAGGGGAGAGGTAAGTTAGGACGAAGTGAGATAGTGGAATGGACATATATACACTCCCAAATGTAAAATAGCTAGTGAGAAGCAGCCACATAGCACAGGGAGATCAGCTTGGTGCTTTGTGTCTACCTAGAGGGGTCAGATAGGGGGGATGAGAAGCAAGAGGGAGGAGATATGGGGATACTTGTATGTATAAAGCTGATTCGCTTTGTTATACAGCAGATACTAACACACCATTATAAAGCAATTATACTCCAATAAAGATGTTTAAAAAAAAAGTAAAGGACTTAAATTAAATAAATAAATAAATAAATAAAAATTTAAAAGAAAGTAGTTTAAAGATACCTCTGGAATGGCATGAAGCTTACCAATATTCACATTATAAAGGTCCCAGAAGGAAAAGAGAGAGAGAAGGGGATCAAAAATGTATTTGAGAAAATTATAGCTGATAAATTCCCAAACCTAAAGACAGAAACAGATATCCCCATAGAGAAAAAACAGGTCTCAAACAATATAAACTCAAAGAGACTCCTACCATGACATATTATAATTAAAACTGAAAAAGTTAAAAATAAAGAATTATAAAGTCAGGAAGAGAAACATAAAGAATCATATACAAGGGAATCCCCATAAGACTATCAGCTGGTTTCTCTACAGAAACTATGCAAGCCAGGAGAGAGTGGCATGATATATTCAAAGTGTTGAAAGGGAAAAACAGTATTTTAAGATACTCTCCTCATCAATATTACCATTTAGAATCAAAGGAGACATAAACATCTTCTCAGACAAGCACAAACTAAAAGAGTTCATCAATACAAACCTACCCTAAAAGAAATGTTAAGTGCCTTCTCTAAGTGGAAATGAGGTAAGAATCTATAGAAAAGGGAAAAATACCCCAAGAAAGGTAAATATATAGTAAGGATTGAGCATCAACCACTTAAATAAGCCAGTACAAAAATTAAAACAAAAAATTGCAAAAGCAAGTATAACTACAAAAAACAGTTAAGGGATAAACATAAAGATATAAAATATGACATCAAAACCACAAAATGTGGGGGAGAGGAGCAAAAAATGTAGATCTTTTAAAATGTGTTTGAACTCAATGACTAACAATTTAAAACATGTAGATAAGTTATAGGTCAACATATAGGAACCCCATGGTAATCACAAATCAAAATCCTACAATAGATAGACAAAACTAAAACTAAAACAAAACAAAACAAAAAGAACAGGAGCCCAAACATATTACTAAGTAAAATCATCAAACCACAAGGAAAATAAATTAAGAAGAAATGAACAGAGAAGAACAACAAAAACAACTGGAAAACAAGTAATAAAATACCAATAAGTATATACCTATTAACAATTGCTTTAAATGTCAAAGGACTTAAAGATCCAATTGAGAGACATAGAGTAGCTGATTGGATAAAAAAGTAAGATCCTTCTAGGGCTTCCCTGGTGGCACAGTGGTTGAGAGTCCGCCTGCTGATGGAGGGGACATGGGTTCGTGCCCCAGTCTGGGAGAATCCCACATGCTGTGGAGCAGCTGGGCCCATGAGCCATGGCCACTGAGCCTGTGCATCCAGAGTCTGTGCTCCGCAATGGGAGAGGCCCATGTACCACAAAAAAAAAAAAACAAAAAAAGGAAGATCCTTCTATATATTGCCTACAGTGGCTCACTTCAGAGGTAAAGACTCACACAGATTGAAAGTGAGGGGATGGAAAAAGATATTTCATGCAAATGGAAATGCCAAGAAAGCAAGGGTAGCATTCCTCATATCAGAAAAAATAAACTTTAAAACAGACTATAATAGAAGACAAAGAAGGGCATTATATAATGATAAAAAGATCAATGCAAGAATAAGATATTATACTCATTAACATATATGCAGTCAATCCAGAGCACCTAAATATGTAAAGCAAATACAAATAGACATAAAGGGAGAAATTGACAATAATACAATAATAGTAGGGGACCTTAACACTCCACTTACATCACTGGACAGATCATCCAGATAGAATATCAAAATGGCCACAGTGGTCTTAAATGGCACAATAGACCAGTTGGACTTAATAGTTACCTACAGGACATTCCACCCCAGAAACAGCAGAATACACATTCTTTTCAAGTGAAAATGGAATGTTCTCCAGGACAGATCACATGCTAGATCACAAATCAAGTCTTAACAAATATAAGAGGATAGAAATTATATCAAGTATTTAGTCCAACACAGTGATATAAAACTAGAAATCAATTACAGAAAGAAAAATGGGAAAAGAGCAAACACGTGGAGACTGAACAAAGTGTTACTAAAAAAGCAATGAATAAATGAAAAATTCAAAAAAGAAATCAGAAAATACTTCAATATAAATGAAAATAAGAACTCAACTTTCCAAAATATATGGAATGAAGCAAAAACAGTTCTAAGAAGGAAGTTTATAGTGATACAGACCTACCACAAGAAACAAGAAAAATCTCTAATAAACAACCTAACCTACCACTTGAAGGACTTAGAAAAACAAACAAACAAAAAGAAACCCAAAGTCATCAGAAGGAAAGAAATGATAAAGTTCAGAGAAAAATAAAATAAAATAGAGACAAGATAAAGAGAAAACATCAAAGAAATGAGAGAGCTGTTTTTTCAAAAAACATAAACAAAATTGATAAACTTTTAGCAAGACACACCAAGAAGGAAAGATGACCCAAATAAACAAAAAAGAAATGAAAGTGGAGAAATAACAGCTGATGGAACAGATATAAAAATATTATAAGAAAATACTACAAACAGTTACATACCAACAAATTGGAAAACCCAAAAGAAATGGACAAATTTTCAGAAACATAGAGCCTGCCAAGACTGAATCAAGAAGAAACAGACAATTTGAATAGACCGATCACTAGTAGTGAAATTGAATTTGTAATAAAAAAAATTTAAAAAAAACCTCCGAGTAAACAAAAATCCAGGACTGGATGGCTTCACAGGGGAGTTCTACCAAACATATAAAGAAGAACTAATATGTATTTTTCTCAAACTATTTCAAAAAATTAAAGAGGATGGAAAACTCCCAAATTCATTCTATGAGGTTACCATTACCCTCATACCAAAACCAGACAAAGACACTACAAAAAAGAAAATTACAGGCCAATGTTTTTGATGAATATAGCTGCAAAAATTCTCAACAACATATTAGCATACCAAATCCAACAATATATAAAAAGTATCACACAACATGATCAAGTTGGATTTATTCCAGGGATGCAAGAATGGTTCAACATTTGCAGATCAATCAATGTCACACACCACATTAACAATGGGAAAGAGAAAAATCATGTAATCATCTCAATAGACGCAGAGAAATCATTTGACAAAACTCAACATCAATTCATGATAAAAACTCATCGAAGTGGGTACAGAGGGAACATAACCCAGCATAATAAAGTCCATTTATGAAAAAACTCAGCCAACATCCTACTCAATGTTTAAAAACTGAAAACTTTTCCTCTAAGGTCGTGAACACAATAAGGATACCAACTCTCACCACTTCTATTTAACATAGTATTAGAAGTCCTGACCACAATAATCAGAGAAGAAAAGGAAATAAAAGGCATCCAAATTGGAAAGGAAGAAGTGAAACTGTTACTATTTGCAGATGACTTGATACTGTATAAAGAAAAACCCTAACGTCTCCACCCAAAAACTATTAGAACTAATAAATAAATTCAGTAAGTTTGCAGGATACAAGATTGATATAAAATGCATTGCTTTTCAATACACTAATAATGAACTATCAGACAGATAAAGTGAAAAAAAATCCTGTTTAAATTGCATCTAAATGAATAAACTACCAAGGAATAGACTTTAAATACCCAAGAATAAACTTAACCAATTAGGTGAAAGACCTATACTTGAAAACTACACAGCATTGATGAAGAAAATTGAAGATGATACAGAGAAATGGAAAGATATCCCATGCTCTTGAATAGGAAGAATTAATATTGTTAAAACAGCCATACTACCCAAAGCGATCTACAGACTCAATGCAATCCCTATCCAAATACCCACAACATTTTTCACAGAACTAGAACAAATAGCCCTAAAATTTATATGGAACCACAAAATACCCTCAATTGCCAAAGAAATCTTGAGAAAAAAGAAGAAAGCTGGAAGTACCACCCTCCCAGTTTTCAGACCATACTACAAAGCTATAGTAATCAAAACAGCATGGTACTGGTACAAAAACAGACACATAGATAAATGGAACAGAATAGAGAGCCCATAAATAAACCCATGCACCTATGATCAATTAATCTAAGACAAAAGAGGCAAGAATACACAATGGAGAAAAGTCTCTTCAATAATTGGTGCTGAGAAATCTCAACAGCTACATGTAAAAGAATGAGATTAGAACATTTCCTCACACCATATACAAAAATAAACTCAAAGTGAATTAAAGACTTAAATGTATAACCTGAAACTATGGAACTCGAAGAAAATATAGGCAGAACACTCTACATAAATCATAGCAATACTTTTTTTCTGTGTCTGTCTCTTAAGGGAAAAGAAATAAAAGCAAAGACTTTTTAAAATGGGGCCTAATTTAAAAAGCTTTTGCACAACAAAGGAAACCATCGACAAAATGAAAAGGCAACCTACAGAATGGGAGAAAATATTTGCAAATTATATAACTGATAAGGGGTTAGCATCAAAATTATATAAATAATGTATACAACTCAACATCAAAAAACAAACAAACAAATCAAAACAAGTGCAGAAGACCTGAATAGACATTTTTTTCCCAAAGACCTACAGATGGCCAATAGCCATGTGAAAACATACACAACATTCTTAATTATTAGAGAAGTGCAAATCAAAATCACAATGAGATATCATTTCACACCTGCCAGAATGGCTATCATCAAAAAATCTATAAATAACAAATGTTGGAGAGGATGTGGAGAAAAGTAAACCCTTGTACACTGCTGATGGGAATGCAAATTCTTGCAATCACTATGTAAAATACTATGGAGGTTCCTCAAAAATCTAAAAGTAGAACTACCATATGATCTAGCAATTCCACTCCTAAATATATCCGGAAAAAACAAAAACACTAATTCAAGAAGATACATCTCCCCCAATGTTCATAGCAGCACTATTTAAAATAGTCAGATATTGATGCAACCCAGTGTCCAGCAGCTGATGATTGGATAAAGAAAAAGTGGCATATATATACAATGGAATATTACTCAGCCATAAAAAGAATGAAATGCTGCCATTTGCAGCAACATGGATAGGCATAGAGAATATTATGCTTAGTGAAATAAGCCAGAGAAAGACACATACTGTATGATATCACTTACATGTGAATCTAAAAAATAAAACAAATGAATATATATAACAAAACAGAAACAGACTCACAGATATAGAAAACACACTAGTGGTTACCAGTGGCAAGAGGGAAGTGGGGAGGGACAAGATAGGGGTATGGGATTAAGAGATACAAACTAGTATGTATAAAATAGGTAAACAAAAAGGATATATTGTACAACAAAGGAAATTTCAGCCATTATTTTGTAACAATTTTACTGGAGTATTATCTGTAAAAATATTGAATCACTATGCTATATACCTGAAACTAACACAATATTGTAAATCAATTCTTCTTCAATTATAAAAATAAATAATAAAATAAAACAAAATGACTAATTATGTTTCATAAGTTTCCTGCTTTTTATTTTTCAAATTATACCAAAAGAAACTCTCTTTACTATGTAAGTAGTAGTTACCATTCTATACTAAATATAAGACTTTTTATTGGCTGGTTGGTTCATTCAGGTTTTTTCTATAAGATAGCTCTAGTAGCACTTAGTTGTCTTCAAGTTCATTCAAAGCAATTTTGTTAAGTTGTATGTGACAGCTGTCATATCAGCGTGCATTCGAAAAAAGACATCAAATCGGTGAATTTTTGAGTAGCAATTTTAATATTGAAGATGGAAGAAAAAAAAGCAACATTTTTGGCCTATTATGCTTTATTAGTTCAAGAAAGGTAAAAACGCAAATGAAACACACACACAAAAAAAGATTTGTGCAGTGTATGGAGAAGGTGCTGTGACTGATCAAATATGTCAAAAGTGGTTTGTGAAGTTTTGTGCTGGAGATTTTGCTGGACAATACTCTATGGTTGGGTAGACCAGTTGAAGTTGATAGCGATCAAATCAAGACATTGCGAACAATCAGCATTCTACTATGTGGGAGATAGCCAACATACTCAAAATATCCAAATCAAGCATTGAAAATCATTTGCACCATCTTGGTTATGTTAATTGCTTTGATGTTTGGGTTCCACATAAGTTAAGTGAATAAAACCTTCTTGACAGTATTTCCACATGCAGTTCTCTACTTAAATGTAATGAAAACATTCTGCTTTTAAAACAAATTGTGACAGGCTGTGAAAAATGGATACTGTACCACAATGTGGAACAGAAGAGATTGTAGAGCAAGTGAAATGAATCACCACTAACCACACCAAAGGCCAGTCTTCATCCAAAGAAGGTGATGTTGTGTATATGGTGGGATTGGAAGGGAGTCCTCTATTATGAGCTACTTTCGGAAAACCAAACAATTAATTCCAACAAGTACTGTTCCCAATTAGACCAACTGAAAGTGGCACTCAATGAAAAGTGTCCAAAATTAGTCAGCAGAAAATGCATAATCTTCCATCAAGATACCACAAGACCACATGTTTCTTTGATGACCAGGCAAAAACTGTTACAGATGTCTGGGAAATTCTGATTTATCTGCTGCACTCACCAGACATGGGATCTTCAGATTTCCATTTATTTTCATCTTTACAAGTTTCTTTTAATGGAAAAAAATTTTAATTCCCTAGAAGACTGTAAAATGCACCTGGAACAGTTCTTTGCTCAAAAAGATTAAAAAGTTTTGGGAAGACGGAATTATGAAGTTGTCTGAAAAAAGGCAGAAGGTAGTGGAACAAAAGGGTGAATACATTGTTCAATAAAGTTCTTGGTGAAAATGAAAAATTTGTCTTTTATCTTTACTTAAAAACTGAAGGCACTTTTTGGTCAACCCAGTAACTCTCCAAACTACTAATTGTACAGCTACTCAATCAATTGACATAAATGGCAAAGAATGAATTTTTATGATCCACAAAGTTTTCATTTTTAGATGCATATGAAATAAAAGCTTTATTTTGCCATAAAAAATCAGTCAAGTGTCTTCTGGTGTTTCATATTGGTGGAATCATTCATGATGCAAAGAATGCAATAAGTCACAATATCATGAATCAGTTGGTTCTTGAGGCTTTGGTGTAATTTTCTGTTTATACATAATTTTCTTCTACATGGTATCAGAGTGATCAGATAGGGATCACAGAATGTAGTATTTCCTAGGCTTTCAGTAAATGCTTTGTGAGAATGAATGGTTCTAGATGTATAATCATAAAAAAAGAGCCACCACACTTCAGTAATTAGATCAAAATCAGATACAAGAAACAAAGAGAAACTGATATGTAATATCAGTCTGTTACCATGTCATAGATGTCTTCAGGGTTTCAGTCCAAACAGTTGAACCCTTTAACAGAGCAGTGCTTTGTCTTTAAATTCATACTTTTCCCTTCATTTTTTCTTTATTAATAATATTCATTGAAGATCATACAATATGATGAAATAATATGGTTACTCAAGTTAATTATTTTTTTCCCTATATTTGTCTCAATATATGAGTTACTTGTTAAGAGGGAATACTTTCAACAATTTTCTAGGACTTGTTCATTTTCTATTTCAGCATTTATTTTTATTTTCTTCAACACTTACACCATATTTATGAAAAGATGAAAAAGAAACTAAGACATTTACAAACCAATCATTTCATTTTGCAGGGAGCAAAAAATGTAAAGACACAAAATGGTGCTGCCTACACCACTTATAACCAAGCACAGTGGCTTCTGATTGATAGACAATCTAAAATACAAAGCATTTCTCCAAAGAAGATATACAGAGTGCCAACAAACACATGAAAGAATGCTCAACATCACTAATCATTAGAGAAATGCAAATCAAAACTACAATGAGATATCATCTCACACCAGTCAGAATGGCCATCATCAAAAAATCTAGAAACAATAAATGCTGGAGAGGGTGTGGAGAAAAGGGAACCCTCTTACACTGTTGGTGGGGATGTAAATTAATACAGCCACTGTGGAGAACAGTATGGAGGTTCCTTAAAAAACTACAAATAGAACTACCATATGACCCAGCAATCCCACTACTGGGCATATACCCTGAGAAAACCATAATTCAAAAAGAGTCATGTACCAAAATGTTCATAGCAGCTCTATTTACAATAGCCTGGAGATGGAAACAACCTAAGTGTCCATCATCGGATGAATGGATAAAGAAGATGTGGCACATATATACAATGGAATATTACTCAGCCATAAAAAGAAATGAAATTGAGCTATTTCTAATGAGGTGGATAGACCTAGAGTCTGTCATACAGAGTGAAGTAAGTCAGAAAGAGAGAGACAAATACCGTATGCTAACACATATATATGGAATTTAAGAAAAAAAAAGTCATGAAAAACCTAGGGGTGAAACAGGAATAAAGACACAGACTTACTAGAGAATGGACTTGAGGCTATGGGGAGGGGGAAGGGTAAACGGTGACAAAGCAAGAGAGAGGCATGGACATATATACACTACCAAACGTAAGGTAGATAGCTAGTGGGAAGCAGCCGCATAGCACAGGGAGATCAGCTCGGTGCTTTGTGACCGCCTGGAGGGGTGGGATAGGGAGGGTGGGAGGGAGGGAGACGCAAGCGGGAAGAGATATGGGAACATATGTATATATATAACTGATTCATTTTGTTGTGAAGCTGAAACTAACATACCATTGTAAAGCAATTATACTCCAATAAAGATGTTAAAATGAAAAAAAAAAAGCAAACACATATTAGAAGTATTCTTGCAGGTTCAATTGCCTTGCTTGGGACAGAGTTTGTGTACTACTTGGACAATATGTTAAGGACTGACAGAGCACTTATTCTGTCTACTAATCCGTAATGCTACTTAATTTTATCCTGGAGTAATGCAAGTAAAAATATTTCCTTTCTTCTCACGATTATAGTTGGTAGACCTATTTTTCTGTGCATTTTCAGGTAGCAGTCACTCAAATATAATGATCTAAACAAATTCCAAATATTGATTTCTTGGCAATGATTCTCCTACTGCCCCAGAAAAAAAATTGCATGAAAAAACATTATACATAATCTGTTCTCTCTGTGCTTTGTGTGTATGTGTGTGCTGCTCCAACATATTGGTCATTTTTTCTTTTTTCCCAGAGTAACAGTGACACAAGCTGCTTGAATAGATGAACAGTTTTCAAATCAACTGTAATTCTTTAATTAGAAAAAGAAGTTAATACAACAATGCAAAGATAAATAAAATAAAATGGAAGAGCTGGAGGGGCAAAGCACTTTTATCATTTTCTATAATGTAATAACACTGCTAACTGTATGAATGAAAGTTTAGTCAATCTTCCTTAAGCAAGCCAGAAAAATATCCTTAATGACATGTTAAGATGCATGATAGGAATGGAAATCCCACATAGTAAAAGTTTTATGCCTTAATTTTTCAATTATCCATTCAACTAACATTATTGAGTACGTATTTTGTACCAAGTGCTCTTGCAGGAACTAAAATATGTATTAGTAAATAAAGCTTAACAGCTAGTGGACAAAGATAGAAGTAGATAAATTCACAAATAAATACATTCTTTTTCAGATAATATTACACACTATGGAGCATAAAAGTAGGTAAGTGGAAGGAAGATATCAGGGGGAGATTCTGGGAGAGGGAACACGAAGTTCCCATGTTCTGAGATGGAAAAGTGTCTCGCATGTTGGAGAAAAAACATGGAATATAATGTAGAGGTTAGAATTATACTGGGTAAAATTAGGGAGGTGCATGTTGTTCAGGGTTTTTTAATTGTGGAAAAATATACATAAGATAAAATTTACAATTTTAACCATTTTTAAGTGTACCATTCAGTGGCATTAGGTTTATTCACATTGCTGTGGAATCATCGTCACTATCAATTGCCAAAACTTTGTCATCATTCCAAACTAAAACTCTCTATCCAATAAATAATTATTAACCATTGTTCCGCCCTTAGCCCTTGGTAACCCACTGTACTTTGTGTCTATGAATGACTATCCTAGGTACCTCATATAAGTGGAGTCATACAACAGTTGTCCTTTACTGACTGATTTATTTCACATGGCATGTCTTCCAATTTTGTCCCATATTTTAGTACGTGTCAGAATTTCATTCACTTTTGAGAATGAATAATATTCCATCATATATATATAACAAATTTCATTTATCAGTCAGTGGAAAATTAGGTTGTTTCCATTTTTTTGGCTATTGTAAATAATGCTGCTATGAACACTGGTGTACAAATATCTACTCAGGTCCCTGCTTATATCCAGAAGTGGAACTGTTGAATCATATGGTAATTCTATGTTCAATTATTTTAAGAACTGCTATATTGTTTTCCATAGAAGTTGCCTAATTTTATTTCCCCAACAACAGTGCAAAAGTGCTCCAATTTTTCCACAACCTTGCCAACACTTGATGTTTTGTGGGGTTTTTTTTCTTTCCCAATTGCTTGCTTTTTTTTTTTAACATCTTTATTAGAGTATAAGTGATTTACAATGGTGTGTCAGTTTCTGCAATTTTGTGGTTTTTTGATAGTAGCCATCCTAATGTGTGTGAAGAGGTATTTGATTTTGATTTGCATTCCCTAATGATTAGTGATGTAGAGCATCTTTTCATGTGTTTTTGGCTGTTTGTAAATTTCTTTGGAGAAATGTTTAATCAAATTCATTGATCATTTTTTAATCAGGTTGTTTGGGGTAGTTTTGTTGTCAAGTTGTAGGAGTTATTTATATATTTTGGATATAAATCCTGAATCAGATATATGTGAAAATATTTTCTTCCATTCTATAGGATGCTTTTTACTCTGTTGATAATATTATGTGATGCACAAAAGTTTTTAATTTTGATGAAGTCCAATTTATCTATTTTTTTGTTTGGTTGTGCATTTGGTGTCATAGCCAAGAAATCATGCCAAGGAATTATGCCAAATCTAATGTCATGAAGCTCTTCCACTGTATTCTTACATGAGGTATAGTTTTAGCTCTTACATTTAGTTTTATTATCTACTTTGAGTTAATTTTCATATATGGTAAAAAAAATAAGCATCTGACTTGGGCATGAAATATAATCCTTTTAACATGTAGCTGAGTTTGGTTTGCTAGTACTTTGTTAATGATTTTTATATCAATATTCATAGTGAATATTTGGTCTGTAGTTTTATTTTGCTTTGTTTTATCCTGTAGTGCCTTTGTCCAGTTACAATATCAATATCAGGGTAATACTGTTTTCATAGAATGAGTTAGGAAGTGTTTCTTCCTCTTCAATTTTTGGAAGAGTTACGGAAATATTGGTGAATAGTTCTTCTTTAACTGTTTGGTAGAACTCACCCATACCAATGAAGCCATCTGGTGCAAAGCTTTTCTTTCGGGGGAGGATTTTTATTGCTGACTCAATGTCCTTACTAATTATAGTTTTATTCCTATTTTTTCATTTCTTCAGTTTTGTGTTTTGTGATTCAGTTTTGTTTTTCTAGGAATTTGTCAATTTCATCTAGGTCATCCAATTTGTTTGTGGACAGTTGTCCATTGTACTCTCATAATCCTCTTTATTTCTGTAGAGTTAATAGTAATGTCCTCAGTTTTATTTCTAATTTTAATAATTTGTATCTTCTTTCTTTTTTTCTTATCCAATCTAGCTAAAATTTATCAATTTTATTGATCTTTTTGAAGAACCAACTTGTGGTTTTGTTGACTTTCTCTAATATTTTTCTATTCTCAATCTCTAATCTTTATCATTCCCTTTCTTCTGCTTGCTTTGAGTTCAGTTTATTGTTTTTATATTTAGGGTGTTTTTTAAGGCTATTGTATGGACTTTGGTTTTTACTCTGAATGAAATTGGAAGCTGTTAAAAAGTTTTAAAACTGAAATAACATAATCTGACTTTTGCTTTGTGCTGGAAATAGATCAGAGTGATATAATTGCAAAACCATAAGGCCAGTTAGGATCCAATCTAGGAGGCAAAGTAATGATTATGTTGTCTGTAATTCTGGTATTCTGGAAAAAAGTTGAAAATTGTGGAGCAAGGTTTTTTAATATATCTGACATGGGATGTGAGAGGAAATGAGGTGCCAAGGATCATGGCTTCAAATTTTTTGGCCTTAGCAACTCGAAGAAGAGGGTTGCTGTTCTGAGATGAGAAAGAAGTGCATTGGGAGTTTTGGAGAAGATCAGCAATTAAATTTTGGACATATGAATTTGTAACCTATACTAGACATCCATTTGGAGGTATCAGATAGATACTTGGATATATAAGTCTGAGATTCAGAAGTAGAGATATATATTTGGAAACTATCAAACCAATATTTACAGCAATGCATTTGAATGAAATTATCCAGAAGTTAGGGTGTATCGGGAAGAAAAGATATCAAAAGATTAATTCCAGGGGTACTCTAAAATTTAGTCAGGAAGATCAAAGGACATCAGCAAAAGGACTGAGAAGCAGCTGCCAAACTGCCAGTGAGATGAAAAAATAATAAAGGGATAGTGATCTCTTGGAGACAATGTCAGGGGGAAAAAAAGGTGTTTCAGGAATGGGAGAATGATCAACTACACAAAATACAATCAACTACATAAAATCTATATCTATGTTTATATCTATCTAGATATCTTTTAGAAACTGGGTGGAGCTAAATGTGAAGTCAAAAAAGGGTTTTACTTAAAATGAGCAATTCAGCAGGATTTCTGCCTGATGGAAATGATCAAAGAGAGGGGGAGAGGGCTTCCCTGGTGGCGCAGTCATTGAGAGTCCACCTGCCGATGCAGGGGACACGGGTTCGTGCCCCGGTCCGGGAAGATCCCACGTGCCACGGAGCGGCTGGGCCCAGGAGCCATGGCCGCTGAGCCTGTGCTCCGCAACGGGAGGGGCCACAACAGTGAGAGGCCCGCATACCACAAAAAAAGAGAGGGGGAGAATTAACAACAAAGATGGAGCAATGACTGAGTGATAACAGTGGCTGGGGTCTAGGGGTCAAGTAAAGAGCTGGCTTTTACTAGCAGGACAAAGAGTTCACTCATAGTAACAGAGTCAATGAGTTCTGCAGCTGGTAGGTGTGTAACAGTGGTTGTGAAAGCATGTAGAAATTATCTTCTGGGTTTTTTTTTTTCTTAGCAAAATAAAACACTGGGAAGTTGGTTGAGCCTGGAGATGGGATAGAAATTCCTAGAGGTTTGAGGAGACTGTAGAGATGTGACGTCGTCCTTTGGAATGGTAAGGCGGTATGGAGACTACACAAATGTAGTAGGATGTTATATAGAGCTAGGGATTCCCCAAAATTGACAGTTAAAACCCTAAGACCAGTCAGTAAGGTAGATAATTTTTGTGACTGTATTATACAGCATGGGTACAGACCTGAAGTAGGTGGAGAGTTAGAATAAGCAAGTGAGTATAATAAAGTAAGAGAAAGGAAATGTGATTAGTATAATAATGAGTAAAGGGATTCAAGATAAATAAGAAAGAGAGCATGTTTATATTAGTTTCCCTTTGCTGCTGTCTTAAATAGCATCACAAGATTATTATCTTACAGTTCTGGAGGTGAAAAGTCAGACTCAGGTCTCTAATCAAGTGTCAGAAAGGCTGAGGTCCTCTCTAGGAGGCTCATAGAAAACACTTCTTTGTGACTTTTAGTTTTTAGAGATTGCTCACATTCCTTAGCTATTGAACCCTTTCTTCCATTTTCAAGTCCAGTGATGACCAGTCTGTCTCATGTCTCATAACTGACACCTTCTTCTGCTTCTCTCTTCCACTTTTAAGAACCCTTCTGTTTCTGTTCAGCCCACTCAGATGATCGAGAATAATCTCACAATTATAAGGTCTTTAATGTAATTACATCTGCAAAGTTCCTTTTGCCATGTAAGATAGCATATTGACAGGTTTCAGGGATTAGGACATGAGCTTTATTCTGCCTTTCACAATAATGAGGGAAAAATAAGTGAAAGATAAGAAGAAGGAATGGATTTTAGTTCCCAATGAGTTTTGAAGACTGTTAGAATATGTTCATTAGAAAGAATGATTTGATGTGGCCGAGTTTACCATTGATCTCCAATATCTTTTTTCTGTTATTCTTCCTGGGTACACAGCTGGATACACTTTCAAGCCTCCTTTGCAGTTAGATGTAGTCATATGACTGAACTCTGGCCAATGGAATGTGAGTAAAATTGATATATATCACTTTCAGTCCTGGCCCACAAAGTCATCGCATATGTGGTCTTCCATTTTTCTCTGTAATACTTGAAAAAAAAAAAACTATTTATATTTATATTCAAATTAATTAAAATTAAATAAAATTAAAATTTCAGTTCCTCAGTCACACTAGCCATACTTCAAGTCTTTAATAGCTAAATGTCACGTTTGGCTACCGTATTGATCAGTGCAAATATAAAACAGCTGCATCATTGTAAAAAGTTCTATTGGGTAGTGTTGACTAAAGGAAGGAATAAGCTTGGTTCTGTAGGTGACTGAGTATAGAAGAACTCTATTCCCACTTCTTATTACATTGGACTGTACCAGGATGAAGAAATAAAATTTTCTTTTGTTAAGTCAGAGATTTTACATTCTTTATAATGGCAGTTAACACTCTTTAACTAGTACAGCTGGAAAGAACAACTGATATGGTGGACATTATGAGACACCACATGGAATTCCCTTTTGGGAATAACACACTTGCTAGCCCAGCTATTGAGTCTATTGCATCCAAAGACTGAGGAGGTATATAGGCCTCAGTCTCTTGCTTCAACTTGAGGTAGCTCTGACTAGTTATCCAATGTTCAGCATTGCCTGAAGGGTCATTTGAGACTTCCCTAGAGACTCCATGACAGCTTGATTTCTTCTGCTACTCATTCCTATTTATTTTCCTTCCCTTCTACAGGTGTTTCTGTTTTTTTTTTTTTTTTTTTTTTTTTGCTTTGCTTTGTTTTGTTTTATCGTTTTCAAGGGCACTTGCTAATGTACATCCTCCTGCATGTTAAGAACCGTCTCAGACTTTGATTCCTGGGAACACAACCTACAACAATTGGTACTGGAATTGGCCCAAGGAAGTAGATGCTAGGATAGGATATAAGAATTGCATCACCTGTCATCTCAGTGTTAATAAGGACCCCATCACTCGTGGTAGATAATGCGCAGAGAAACTTCGTTACTAGTGGATGGTTCAATTGTTAAAGCTTTCAACAGTGGTGAACTGAGATGGTATATTGTTGGAAGGGAGTGCATTAGCAGTTGCCAGGTATCAGATATTTGAGGGAAATGGCAGAAAGGGTAAATGTAAAGATGATAGTATTGGATGGCTATGGTTGAGTTTACTTGATGTTTTGAAGAAAAGATAAGGAAAAACTGATGGTACCACAACTAAAAGCTAGAACTGAAATCCAGAAGGCCTCCTTAGTAGCATGCAAAAAATCTCTCATCTCCTGCAGTAGGAGAGCAGACAAAGCTGAGGATCAAGCCCAAGATTTAATTATAAGAACATCAAAGCTCCCAGGAAGGTTAAACTCTCAAGCAAGGCAGGCCAGGGCCCAGATTAAGAAAGAGTAACCTTTATATATGGGGTAGAAACATCTTGAGGATCCAAATCCTACCCCCCAAAAATGAATCTCAAATTCCCAGATCTCTTAAACTCCCTGAGTCTGCAGAAATGGCCCACTTCTCCCTATTAGGTCTAGCACTCTCCTTTCCTTGAAGGCAAAGTAGACCCTTTCTCCCTGAAGACAGCATTTCTTTTCCTCAGAATCTGCCCCAAAAGGTCCACCCTGACCATGGGCCAATAATTAAGGTCAAATCTCAACATAATCTGGCCAAAGGTATGTTGGACCTGATTAGAGAAGAAAGAGACTATACCCCCAAAGGAACTCCAAGATTTGTCTCACTTGTGTTAGCAGTAGCCAAGGAAGAATATATGAGACACTTATTCCATTTGTGTGCCATGTAGCATAATCCAATCACAGAAATAATCTGTCAGATTTATAGTCCAAAGGATTAGACAGGGCATTTACATCAGGGGTGGGAAATCTCGAGGAACATGGTAGAATTCTTCCTACTCCAAGGACATTACAATTAAAAAAGAAATTCTGCAAGCACTGAGTCATTGAACTTTAGCCTCACTATAGTATAGGTTAGGTGCAGCAAGAATTATTATCATCATCTCATAGGTAAATAAGAAGTTCAAGATATGAAAGCAACTTGACCTTATTCTAGTAATTATGGTGGGTGTGGAGAAAGGGTTTAAATAGAAAGATTTTGACTTCAAGTCCAACATTTTCTTTGCAACACTTCATAAACTACATTTGGACTTATATGTCTATATCATTACTGTATTGCATGTTACCTGATTATAAAATGATAATGTTAAAGTATCACATTAGTATAAGAATTTAGAATTTTTTAAATGATTTTATGTAAAATTCTCTCTTTGATGTAATATGAAGAGCAGAGGCCAATTATTTATTCCTCACATATATTCATCATCTTGGGCTGTTATAAAAAATACCATAGATTGGGTGGAATAAACAATAGAAATGAAATGTATTTACTCACAGTTCTGGAGGCTGGAATTTGGAGATCAGAGTGCCAGTGTGATTGGG
The DNA here is from genome assembly GCF_963455315.2 of Globicephala melas. Lineage (NCBI taxonomy): Eukaryota > Metazoa > Chordata > Mammalia > Artiodactyla > Delphinidae > Globicephala > Globicephala melas. Next base: position 56,777,933 of record NC_083318.1, on the reverse strand, counting down.
CTCTTATGAGAGCTCTCTTCTTGGTTTCCAGATGGCCACCTTCTGGTTGTGTCCTAACATGGCAGAGAGAGGGAGAGAGATCTTTTCCTCTTCCTATAAGGCCACAGGTTTTATCAAATTAGAATCCCACTCTTATAGCCTCATTTACTGTAGTTACCTTCTAAAAGCCCTATCTCCAAATATAGTCACATTGGGAGTTAGGGCTTCAACATATGAATTGTGACAGGGACACAATTCAGTCCATTACACCACAATATCAAGCTTGGAACATACACACAACAATTAGTGAACAAATATTCATTCGTTTTAATTTTAATTCATTCAATTGATACGTGGTCAAGCCATACCCACAGAGAATCAGATAATTATATATATATATATATATATATATATATATTTCAACTCACTCAATTCTGATAATTAATGGAAAAGAATTAGAGATTGAAAACCACTAAAACTTTAAACTCTATATAGTTATAGATAAAACTTTTTGAATTAAAAAATAGATGATTATCAACTCTCATTTTGGCTGGAAGGCTTAGGCTTGACAAAGAACTTAAAATTTTCAATGGCTTCAACAGTTTCATATAAAATATCTTCAGTTAAAAACACTGGTTAGATAGAAATATCATGATCAAGGTAGCCATATACATAATTTGTTTGGCATATATTCAGTAGCTTAAAATTCCTATATTCTAAGTTATAGTATTTTTGACATGACCTATGGTGCTTAATATATGTTGAAACTGGAGTCTGGGGGGGAGGGTAATTATCAAAATTCTTCTTCAAATAACATTACAAAGTCATGACATAGTTTGATATTACAATGGAAATCACACTATACACACTTCATCCATTAAGCAACTAATATTTTTGCCTACAAAATACTCTATCAAATGCCAAAATGGCACTATCATGACAAAGCCAGAATGGGGGAATTCTAAACTCATTAACTTATGACAAGATGGCATTTGTTTTCACTTTGTCAAATCAAGAAGAAGCAAATAAACTTGAAATGTTACTATTGGGAGAGACTGACCATTACTTTGACCTACTTTGGTAATTCAGATACTCTTATGCCAATACTCCTGTGGAACTGTGGAAAAGATGTTGAGCACATTGTAAAAATAAGGGAAAAAATCTCAAGAAAATTAACATTTTTTAGCTATTAGATACAGTCATTAGCAATATTCAGAAATATTCTGACAGCTTTCACTACAATTTCCTTTCCTTTTGTTTTTAAAAAATCTACTCTAAAGAAATACATTCAGCTAGGTTATAATTAACGTGGCTGTCAAAAGATATATATCATCCACTGCTTACCATCCTAAGGTAGCAGTACTATTGTTCTCTGTCTAATCAGGTCAAAGCAGTGACAACTTTAGTTAGAGTTATTGTCAAGACACTGCCTAAATTCTCTAACAGCAAACTATGTTATATGTTTGCTCCTGCATCTTTTATTTTAACCTTGTTGGGAGAGGGGAATTTTTTTTTTTTTTTTTGTAAATTGGCAAGTCCCTTATTATATGTGTCCTAACAGCACACTTTCTTGTATTTCACAACCAATGACCTAGCAGCTGACCTACCAGTTCTACCAGAATGTTAAAAGTCTAATGAGCTTATTTTAATAATATATCAAACAATTTGACTTCATAGCATAAAATTCATGAGAAATGGAACAAAATATATGTGGAAGAAACGCTTCCTATATAAATTACTATATTCTAGGGAAAATGCATTTTATAAAAATGCTAAATAATTGATTATAAAAATGATTTGAGCTTATTACTGAAAGTTTCAAGTTTGCAGGAACATTTATCATTTAAACTGGCTGTGAACATAAACTCTGTTCTGATTTCTCTCTTTTTTTTTTAAAGTATGGTACATGACTTTCAACAAGAAAGATATTTTATGCACAATATATGTTCTTTTAATTGAGAAAATTTTAGATAATTCTGTATTATTTTTAGATAGATTGACCTCTCAAGTTTTTATCCATTCATTATCCCTGTACAATTTTTGGTTAGGAGAAAGATTCAGAGTAAAATAAGAAGCTTATCTTAATACAGATAAATCCAGTTCATGAAAATAAATATAAATTATTTTGTCCTTTGTAGCATATGTATTGTTTAAAAACTGAAGAACATTTTGATTTTTTTTCTTTGGCTGCTAATTTATTCATTTTAGTTATGTTAATTTTCCAGGAAATTATGCTCACCTCTTTAAGGAAACATTTCTGGTTACATACTGACTTTCAGGTCATGGCATATGCAGCTTAAGATAATAAGACTAGCAATTACTTTTCTATTTTGACACACTATTCCAAGAACATTGTGCTGCATTTAATGAAGTAGGCCATTGCTGCCTTTAGGATGTATTCAGGCAGTCCTTGACTTAGGTGGCTTAGCTGTCCATCACACATAAATAATCAACCAAGAATGACCAGTGGACGCTGGAAAATCTGCTTCCCTCTCCCAATAGCCCCCTTTTCATTATTTCTTCTTACTCTTTCCAGAAGACAATGCCTGGAGTGATCTGTCTCCTCTCTTCCAATGTGCACTCTCTCCTGGAATTTCTAGTCTCACCTCTTCACTGGATTTGTAGGAAACATTCATGATCATGGGCCTGGGCTGGCTGTTGGAGGCAAGAAAAAGTAATAAAAAGAGATAAACTGTATCCCCATTAACTTTCCACTGCCGTCCCTCGGCGCCACCTGAGACACCATGCCTCCGAAGAACACTGTTCTAGCTCCTCAATACATCCGGTGAATACTTAACTTCATAGGCACTTGACAAATCTTTATTAAGCCATATCTTTTTACTCCAGAATTACACATCCCACTCCACATCTTAAGAAAAATAGACCTAGGGTAACCTAAAATGTAAAAGAAAGAGAGGGAGAAGGAAATGGAGACAGGGAAAAAGAAAAAAAGAGAGAGAGATTATTCTATTTCTAATTTGACATCTAGTCTGTCAATGAGAGACACTTCAAATGAAGACCAAAAACAGTGAAATTAGTCACTTCTTGAGGTCTTTAATAAGAAGAAAATAACAAAAGCTGTCACCTGACCTGGCAAATTAGGTAGGATTTGAAGAAAGAGATCATCATCCTTGCTGTTCCTCTTTACCAGTTTAAAGCTCTTAAATGTCAGGAGGTCTGTTCCTCATTGTTCAGCATTTCCATTCAAGTCTTTCATTGTCCTAGACCCGCCTACTATAGCCTCTGCCTCAGGCTATCAGATGACTGGCACCAAGAATTTTTATTCTCCTTGACCATGAGTGAGTGAGTGGAGAGCGGGGAGAAATAGGAGAGACCTCAATTCATTGAAGGTGCCTAAATTGCTTTCCTTGTGCTGAGGTTCTATAGTGCTGTAGGAACAGTGCTGTACTTCTGGCATTTAGCCTCCTAAATGGATAAAAGAACCTAACCAAGACAGATAAACTATTCCTCCAGGCAAAATGTATTTTGAATTTCAAATACCTGTGTTATCTATAAACTGCTGGAAAATTTTATGGTTATAAATTGGTTGTTGTTTTGGAAACTTCCACAGGAAGTTTACTGAGTGATTCTGAAACTCAAGCTTGCTCATCTTTGAGAAAGCTTTGCCTGATAGTGGAGTCCTGTGAAGAGAAACAGGAGCAACACAGACTTCAGCTTAAAATTATGGTTCTATTTTGCCTCTCTTCTCAACCTGCAAAGCCTTCACCCCTCCTTTTTATGATACTCCTTTTGTTTTCAAGTATAATTCCTAGTCATTGGTATATGTATTAGGGGGGCAGGTAATTTGTTAAAAAGCAGTGTGAGTAATCTGGACTTTACAAGCTTAAGCCATTTGAGCAAGTAGCATTCACTTCAGCCAGGGCAGCAAAAGGCTCCTGCTGTTAAAAATTTTGAAAGGAGTGAAGTGAGTCAGAAAGAGAAAAACGAATATCATATATTAATGCATATATGTGGAACCTAGAAACATAGTAGAGACGAACTGGTTTGCAAGGCAGAAATAGAGACACAGATGTAGAGAACAGGCGTATGGACACCAAGGGGGGAAAGCGGGGGTGGAGTTGGTGGTGGGATGAACTGGGAGATTGGGATTGACATGTATACACTAATATGTATAAAATAGATAACTAATAAGAACCTGATGTATAAAAAAAAAGTTAAATTAAATTAAAAAATGTTTTGAAAAGCAGTAGCTTGAAGTATTATATCTCATAATGTAATATACATTTAAATAGAGATCCCAAGGATCAAAGCCATAAAGCCGGAAAAATGAAGCTTTGAGTCAGGTAACCAGTTAGGAGGTATTTAGAGGAGACCTGCAGAAAAAACTTTTATAGGTGAGGGAAAAAAATTAATATTGAATGCATTTGCAAAAGTCATCAGGGCTCTGTACATAGGAGGATTGTTCCTTTATTTTATCAATAAGTATTTACTGAGCTCCAATATGTCCCTAGTGAACACATATGGGGAATGCAATGATGAATAAGATAGAGGTCCAAGGCCGAAATTATTTAAAAACTACAGAGGAAGAATACAGTCTGATAGTACGAGAGGTCTAAGCAGAGTGAAGAACAGGAGGACAGGAAACTGATGAATTTCAGTTTGTGGGAGTTTGGGTGGGATGGAAGAGTAAAAGGGTGGGTTCTAGAACTTTCCACAAAGGAGAAGTCTAAGCAGGTTGTTTTTCTGTCCCAGTCAATTTACAGCAAACCATAAGAAGTGGGCCACTTCACCTACAACTGTTTCTATTTAGACTTTCATGGTAGTAAGTTTTTGACAAACTTATATTTTAAAACCTGTGTCATCAGGAAGCTGTCATGTGAATCATAAGGCACATTCAAGGAAGAGAAGAGATATCCCATTTGAACATGATAGGCTGAAGTCCTTCGATGGCACTAGCCTGCAAGAACGATGAAACAGTTCTAGCTGGGAGGGCCTGCTGACTTGTGCTCTTCCCAGAGAGGTTGGTGGCAGCAGTTCCTAGCCATGGAAACACTGAAAAGGGCTAAAATGGTTTATTTCTCCAGTATGCCTATTACAAACAGCATTCCTTCCCCTGGCAAGGCAAGTTAAACAGAGTGGTTTGGTTCTCAGCAGGACAACACACAGATATCATAAGCTTTCTTTGGCACATTTTTATTAACATCAAAAGCCTCCAGCAGCTTCTGGAACTCATCTTCCCAGAGTAATTTATGAGTTCTTTCACTTGCTTTTTCATCCTTCCCTAGGAGCTCTCAAGCATTCAAGTTGTTACCCACAGCTTACCCACCACTCTCTATTTTAACAAAGAGATGAGAGAAAATAAGACATGAGGAGTATTTTTGACTCTTACTCCTTTGCATTAAATAAGCGCCAGGGCTCGCTTTTGCCTAACTCCTTTGTTACAGGAATTTGGCTTCATCACTGTTCCTGTTTCTGTGGCTGAATCTTTGTCCTCCTGTATCCTCAACATGGTTTTCTGCCCACACAAAGGGGTTCACATTTGCTTTATGATACCACTCATTTGAAACCTTGAACAGAGCCCCAATGTTTATTCACTTAACAATTACTTATTAAACACTTCAACCCAGGCACTGTGCTTGGTGATTGGGCTATAACCATGAGCAAGACAGGGTTCCTGCCTTCAAGAGGCTTGCAGTCCCATCTAGAGGGAGGCATAAAACAATTAATTATAAGATTATTTGAAAAGGGCAATGAGAGATGATAAGCTTTGAGGGGTTCATTCCATGTGTTCTTCACCTTTGCTCTCTGAAGCTATACTCCCTAATAAAGAAGTAGCGTACAAGCCCCTTGCCTCTGCCCCTACTTTATGGGGAATGAAATTCAAAAACTGGCCCTCAGAATGGGATATTGGGATGGATTCTCCCTGTTCGTATAGATATTAGGACACCATCATTAGTGGGGCAGTGATAACATTTGGCATACGGTGGCATCACAATTATTAAAGCTTTCATTTATGGTAGATTGGAATGAAATTAAGGCAAAAAGTTAGGCATCAGGATATATGCCAGCTGTGTCACTTGAAAGGCATGGGCCAGGGGTCATTTTAAGGAGCTTGAAGTGGACTGGCTTATTTTAACTGTAACGGAAGCCTTGTAAGAGGAAAATTGTAAGCTAAGCGCATCTTACTGCCTATGCAGCCAAATATGAAATGCTACTTTTGCAGATTTTGAAAATTTTGGGAAGAATATGATCACTTGCAGCTGCTGACTATAACTATAAAGTTAGACCAGGATCTTACTCTAAGTTCTCAGACCTGTAAAGGGGGCTGTTCTTGGGACACCAAGTGACCATGAGATTGAAAGAGCCCATCATGATCTGGGAATCGTGAAATCCACAAAACCTTATGGTTAAGCGGGCACAGTGGAGAACTATAGGACTAAAATAAAGTTATGTATTTGGGATTAGGTTGGAACAGATCTAGAAGGGAAAAGTACATTATGCAAACAGTAAGACAGATAACTTGTCAACCATTTCTATTACACTGATCACTCTTCTTCAACTCATACCTATAGCTAGTGGAGGTAAGGGTTCCTTTCAGCCAAATGGCAGAAGAAAGAATTTGGGCCCAGTTCATAGACTACATTTGGCTGAAGTTTGGTCCTTGTCAAAAATGGGCAACTGATGCATCACAGCCCCATCTGTGGTGGCCTTATAGTACTTTGGTGATGGAGATGCAGTGGTCAGTGCTTCAGTTTTGTACTATTGTCTAATTTGTATAGGAGGAGACATGACCTGAGATAGCCATCCTCTTGCTGGCACAATTGACCCATGAAAGAGTTTATGCATTGATATTCATGCAATAAACTCAAGAGCAAGGGCTCATTTTTTCTCCTGAAAGTTACACTTTTCCAGCAACAGAGATTGACACAAAACCCTCTAATTATCTTTCTTTCTTGAGAAAAATAGCCAGCCACTTGGTGACAGGTGGATTATATCAAACACTTTATACTCTAGAGGAGAAAGAGATTTGTCCTTACTGGAATTAACAATTATTCCATCTATATGTTCATCTCTCTTACCCACAGTGCCCATGCCAAGAAAATATCTAGGGTCTCAGAAGTCTTTACCACTAATTGAAAGGAGACCTTACACCAACAAGTTGTAGTTGAATGGAATAACAATTATATTACTTATGTATAATCACTGAGTCTTAATGTCTTGGTAGCTTATTTGCCTCTGCCTATATGATCTTACCTTGCATTATAGCTCTGAATTGGACAATCACTCCACTTAGCTCTTGGCCTATACAATGCTAATATCCAGTATGATTCCATCTCCTTGACTTATACTTATGCTTGTGAATATTTTTGACATTCTAATATTACTACATAAGAACTGACTCTTGCATTTATTTTACTCCTGTGATCTTTTACTCTATATTACTACAAGCTAATAGTTTAGAGATTTCAAATAATGTTATAAATATATTAAATATTCTGTTTCCAGTTTGAAAACAAAATATAGTTTCCTCATCTGTAAAATAGGGATAGTGTTTATTGCTGTAGAGATTAAATGAGATAATACATATTATTTCTCAGAAGCATGCCTGGCATATAGGAAGCACTTGTAAGTATTTGTATTATTATTCATACATGTATCATTCATAAGGAACTCAAAATATGAATACTTGTATATGTACCAGAAAAAATAAATGAATAACAATGAACTTCAACTTTGATTTATTCACTGAGATTGAGTTACAGTAACCACTAGATAGCTTATAGATGTAGGTAGATGATGGATAAATAGATAAGTAGATGATGGATAGATAGATAGGCAGTTCAATAGAAAGCATGTCTAGCTTTCTATTGAACTGTTATGAACTTTAGATTTAGAACTTCTTAACTGCTGCTAATTTTTTTTATTGGGTACCTCATGGAAATGAATCACAATTCAGCTGAAGATGTGGTAAGATGTCAGCCTCAGTATGATTCCTAATCAGATGAAATAACTTCTAGTTTTCCTGCCAAGAGGAGCGCTTACCTTTTTAAGAACATCATTTAATCATCAGGTACATGTTATAGATCACTTTTCTTCCATGCAAGTAGTAGGCTTCCAAGTTGAAAAAGGAACTGCTGTATACATGTTTTATGGCTTAACATTATCATATACCAAAGGACATATTTTGCTCTAAACTCTTTCTAATTGATAGGTGCATGCAGAAAGGTATTAAATCTTTTAATATCCTAGAGTATTCTTCAATTTCTCATGCTTTCAAGACTTTACATATATTATTCCCTCTTCCTGTAATATTTTGAACTATTTTTTCAAGACTCAGCTCAAATGTCACTTCCCTGTGAATATAAGTTCAAATTAAAAAGTAAAATTTAAAATCTTGCACAATCTGCCCTTAACTCCAACTTCTGACCTCTCTACCCCTCAACCCCTCATACCATCATATCTTTACCCAAATATCACCTCAAAGAGTCCTTCCCCAGACACCATTAGCATTAGTTTCCTGTAGCTGCTATAACAAATTAGCCCAAACTAGGTGTATTAAAACAATAAAAATTTATTCGCTCGTAGTTCTGGAGGTCCAAAAATTCAGAGTAAGTTTCAACGGACCAAAATCAAAGTTTTGCAGGGTCACATTCCTGCTGGAAGCTCTGGGGGGGATCTCTTCCTTGCTTCTTCCACCTTCTGGTGACTGGCAGCATTCCTTGGCTTGTGGCCACAAATGTCCAGTCTTCGAAGCCACCACCTTCAATATTTTCTCTGCCCCATCTTCACATTGCCTTCTGCTTTTTGTGTGTTCAGTTTCCTGCGGCCTAGCTTTTTTTTTTTGGCAACACTGCAAGGCATGTGGGATCTTAGTTCCCCAACCAGGGATCAAACCTACTCCCTCTGCACTGGAAGCATGGAGTCTTAACAACTGAACCACCAGGGAAGTCCCTTGCTGCCTTGCTTTTATTAGAATATTTGTAAATACTTTTAGGGCCCATCCAGATAATCCAGAATAGTCTTCCCATCTCAGGTTCCTTGATCACATCTGCAAAGTCTTTGTCATGTAGAATAACATTTACAAATTCCATCAGTTAGGACTTAATATCTATGTGGATGATTACTCAGCCTACTATACCATTAGAAGAAAAAAATTATGACTTGGATTACCACCAGTGCTTGCTGACACTCCATATGCCCCTTCTTTGCTTTATTCTCCTTCAAAGAAATTATAGCTAACCAATATGCCTTATATTTTACTTATTAATCTTGTTTTTTTTTCCTTTTACTCCATTAGAATGTCAGCTCCATGAAATTAGGAATTTGTGTCCATTTTTAAACTATCATAGAATAATACTTGTCACTTAATAGTTCGTCAAACATATTTGTTGAAGAATGAAGGACACAAAGAAGGAATAAATAAATGAATAATTATTTTATGAAGTTTACACCTTTATTTTTAGCTATAGAGCATTAGATTAGACCCTATAAGTGAATGCTACAGTAGTAAATTTTCTAGCCCTAGAATTGTTGCAAAGTGTCTTGTACAACTCGGGAGTATTCTCAAGGGATTTGTATGCATAATAATGGTTAGATAAGATATATATACCTTCCAAATCTAACTAAAATTATTTGAATCAGTTACACAATGTTAAGGCATTTAATATTCTTAAGATCACAAAAGGTTTCTTCTTTCCTTTTCATCTAGGTCTTATCACTCTGGAGAGTGATGTTCTGTGGCTCCTGATTCACTAACTCCCCTTATAAAATCAGTTATTTTTCTGTTTTCAGTAGTATTCAATGCAGAGGGAGAGAAAGTGAGAGAGAGAACAAGAGAAGATTTTCTAAAGATTAACATTTAATTTATTTTTAAATGGTGCCAAACGTGTTAGATGTCTGCACTGGGTTTGATGGGAAGGAAGAGCCAGGATGGCCCAGTGCCAGATGTTAGAGCCCAGGCAGTGTGAGGAATGCAATCATTTAGGAGAAATGCCTGGTATTACATGTCAGAGTTGAACAACTGGGCCACTGAGCACAAGATACCAGAGCTTGAGGGTGGTGAGTAAAGCGTTTATGTAGGGTGAGGGTGCCTAAGTGAGGGAGACAAAGCTTGAGTTAAGTGAAAAGGGCATTTAGGTGGGAAGGAAGCCAGTATGGAAGTCAGAGTCCAAGTAGAATAAAGAGAGCTTCTTTGAAGTGGAGTTGCCTGACACAGATTGTTAGAACACAGACAAGTGAGGAGGGTGTCAACACTTGGGGCTTGGTGTGGATTGTCAAAGCACGAAGATAAAAAGGGTTTTCAAGCAACAGAGGGGCAGTACACATATATTAGGCATACCTATATTAATGTTGCTATAGATCAGTTATTGGGGTTCATGTCCAAATTACACCGAAATATACACATTTAAATTTCAAGTTCACTACAGAATTTTATAATGCATCTGTAACATAGAATAATAATAATTCAGAATAATATTTTTCTCTCCATTTGATCATGAAACATGAATGGTTGAGTTTTAGACTAGTTTTAATTATTCAGTGTTTCTAAAATGTGTCCAAGTCATCAGTCAGCTATTTGGTAATAGGACACAAAGTTCATAGTCCTGGGAATTGATGTAACCATGAAACTCTGGGCAATAGAAATAAGTTAATAAAGAAAATGAGAATTAAAGGAAAAAAGAAAAGCTCATATGATATCTATGGCATCCATGAAGGTGAATGATTCAGATACTCAGATATTCCATCAAAAATTAAATTGATATTCAGCTGCAAGAAGTGCAAATAGCTCACTCAAAATGGGGCACTTTCAGGGTCTGCTTCAGCTTGCAAGCCAAAGACATGTTTGTCACCCATAGGTCTAAATCAATAACCAAGCTGGGAATGTAATGGGCTTCATAAGGGAAGAAAGAGGCTATATTTCAAAATAGCTGCCAACATTAACTAATATTAATATAATTTAGTAAATTATATTAAATAAAAATAAAAACTTCGGTTAAAAAGCACAGTTTTTCAGAATGCATAAAAAATATGATACAACTATATTCTGTCTATAAGAGGCACACTTTAGATTCAAAGACACAAATTGTTAAAAATTAAAGTAATAGAAAAGAATATACCATGCAAACAGCTACCTGAGAGAACAGAAGTAACTATGCTAATATCAGACAAAATGGACTTTAAGACAAAATTGGTTACTAGAGACAAAAAAATACATTTTATAATAAGAGCTTCAGTTCTTCAGGAGGATATATACCAACTATAAATATATGCACCAAACAAAAGAGTACCAAAATACGTAAGCAAAAGCTGACAGAATTGAAGGTAGAAACAAGCAATTTAACAATTGTAATTGGAGATTAACAATTGTAGTTTATGACTGCAATACCCCACTTTCAATAACAGATGGAATAGGCAGAAGATAAACTAGGATATAGAAAACTTGAACATTATAAACAAAGGAGAACTAATGGACATTTACAGAACACTCTACCCAACAATAACAGATATATATTCTTCTCAAGAACACAAGGAATAGTCTCAAAAATAAACCATGTGTGGAATTATACAACAAGCTTCAATACATTTAAAATAATTTAACTCATACAAAAAATGTTCTCTGACTGCAATGAATTTAAATTGGATATCAAAAACAGAGGAAAATTTGTGAAATTCACAAATATATGGAAATTAAACAAAATATTTCTAAATAATCAATAGATCAAAGAACAAATCATGAGGGGAATTAGAAAATAAAACAAAAACACAACATACCAAGACTTATGAAATACAAAAGCAGGGCTCATAGGGCAATTCAAACCTGTAAATGTCTATATTCAAAAATAAAGAAGATATCAAGTCAATAAAAAACCTTCCACCTTTTGTCAGGAATGCCATGTTAGTTTAATATCCAAAAATCTACCACTTTAATATACCATATTAAAATATAAAGGACAAAATCACATCTTGATGTATAAAAAGTGTTTGACAGTATTCAACAGTTTCATGATTTAAACACTCAACAATGTAAGATAGAAAGGAACTTCTTCAACTTGACAAAGGGCATCTATAGAAACAGAAAAAACAAACATACACACAGCTAACATCAACAGTCTTTCACTGATATTTTCCTTAAGATTAGGGAAAGATATTTCTATCTAACATTTTACTGGAAGTAATAAATAAAAGGCATTCACATTGGAATTTAAGAAGTAAAGCTATTTCTATTTGAACATAGCAAGATCTTGTATACAGAAACATTAAGGAGTCTATCAAAAAACTCTTATAACTAATAAAACAGTTTACCCATGTGGCAAGATACTATATACAAAAATCAATTATATTTATAAACACTAGCAATGAACAATCCAAACTGAATTTTTAAAAAAATTCTATTTACAATAACATCCAAAAGAAAAGTACAAGACTTGTGCACTAAACACTACAAAAAATTATCAAAAGAAATTAGACTATCTAAATAGATGAAATCACATCCTATAGTCATTAACTAGAAGATTTAACCCCTATCAAAGTTCCAGTTTTTTTCAGAAACTGAAAAGTTGATATTAAAATTCATATAGAAATACAAGGGACTCAGAATAACCAAAACAATTTTGAAAGAAAAAGTTTAAAAAAAAAAAAACAAAGTTACAAGACTCACATTTCCTGAGTTCAAAACTTACTATAGAGCTAAAGTAATGAAGACAGTTTGGTAGTGGATAAGGATAAGGATAACATAATTGTAAATCATACATGTGTTTATCTAGTACCTAGACATACAGTGTCTAGTATCCAAAATATATTACAAACTCTTACAACTCAACAATAAAAAGACAAATGACCCAATTAAAAAAATGGGAAAATGATCTAAATAGATGTTTCCCCAAACAACTTATACAAATGGCCAATAGATACATGAAAAGATGCTTAGCATTATTAGTCATTACTGGAATGCAAGTCAAAATCATAATGTAATACTTTACAACCACTAGGATGGCTAAAATAAAAAAGACATAAAATAAGATGTGTTTGTAAGGAAGTGAAAAACTTGGACACCCTCATACATTGCCTGTTACTTTGGAAAATAACCTGGCAGTTCCTTAAAATACTAAACATAGAGCCACTGTATGACCCAACAATTCTAGTCATATATATCTATATATACCCAAGGTAAATGAAAACATATACCAATAAAAATCTTGTACATGGTTGTTTATAACAGCATTTTTCTTAATAGCTCCAAAGGAGAAACCACATAAATATTCATCAACTAATGAATAAATAACAAAGTTAGGTGTATCCATACAATGGAGTGTTATTCTACAAAAAAAAAAAAAAAAAAGAATACAGATATATGCTACAACAATGATGAACTTTGTAAACAGCAAAATGAGAGAAATGTGGTATAAAAGATTTTTTACTGCATGGTTCTATTTATGTGAGATGTCTAGAACTGGCAAATCCATAGATACAGAAAATAGATTGGTGGTTCCCTGGAACTGGGGATCAGTGGAATATGGATTGCTACTAATGGGTATGAGATTTCTTTGGGAAATGTTGAAAAGTTTCTGAAAGTAGATTTTCATGATGGTCGCACAAACCTGTGAATGTACTAAAAACCACTCAACTGTATACTTTAAGTAGGTGAATTCTGTGGTGGGTTAATTTTGTGGTGTGTGAAATATATCTCAATAATGCTGTACAAAAAAATAACAAAAAAGAATTAACCGTCAAGTATTAGCCAGAGGTGGTTATACCTATTTGACTGAATTTTAAATGGGTTTGATCAAGGAGGTTGTAGCATAAAATTAAATAAGGGAAAGTTTGTTTTTAAGGGACATCTTGACCATGAAGAAGCTGTATGCCAAACATGTCTAGGGAAGTGAGTCTATATGGCATAAGGCATGGTAGCCATGGAAGTGTACCAATGCAATCTTCCTTCAAGGGAGGACTTGACATTCAGTTGCAAGGTGTGCTATTAGCTGAAAGAGTCTACCTAAATCTCTTTTAGGATGCATCTTACCTTTGGAGCCAAGCCAATGACTGGTCATGATGTAGATACAAGAGTAGTCCATTGCTGCAGAACAGGGGTCTGACCTCATGGATAATCTTTGCCTTGGAGCTCCTGGTTTGGTTGTCCAATCTGTATAATGGCTGGAGATTCTCCCTGCTATATTCTTCTTTCCTCCTTTTCTTTTACAGTTGTCAGTTATGTATCATATTCTGAATAATTTTCCTGTCCACTTCTGCCTTTATCTTTCACATGTGCTACCCCAATAGACTATTTGCACACCTATCTTACCATGGTCCTTGTATAGAACCCAATGGACATATCATAAAATTTATCAAATTTGGTTGTAATTATATGTGTATCTGACATATTTCTTTAAAAGAACCCAGAATTAAGGATAATCTTTTATCATAAAAACAAGTACATACCAATGCATTTAATTCAAAACTTTTAAAGGTATCATTGTTGGAAATCAACTTTGTAATGAAATTATCTATTTAATATAACTACCTAAGTGGTCATCTTAGATTTTTTCCACTCTCAATGGTATTATTTTTCTATTTTATTGATGATTCACAGAATTAAGGAATTTGGACACAGTTAAATTAGAGTTTGATTGAGTACTTCTGGCACTAAACTCGGAGCAGTTCACTTTCACTGTAGAAACAAAATAAATCATCTACCTTTAATTTAAAGAGTAACAATAAAAAGAACAAAAGAAAAAACACTAAAGTAGTACTATGATATTTCTAAAAGACAAATCGAGATTTTACTTGTACGTGCCAAAAAGAAGCATAATAAAATTCCCCTATTAGTTTATTGCTGTATAGCTTTCATCTTTTAATTTCACAATGAAAATGTAAATTGTTATTTCCCTGAAAAAGACATTGTGGCAGTGTTATATTAAAACAACATAGTTTATAAAAAATAAATTGAGCATGCTTCTAATAGAAGAGTCAGTTTTGGTAGCATTGCATAAAAAAGAAGTCACAAGTTTTTTGTTCTCTTGATTAAAAGTCAGCCATCCTCACTATTTATCACATTTATAGCACAGTCTACTGGACTTTGGCAAAGCTGCTGTGATCACAAACTGTTTCTTGAATCAGAGGAAATGAGCAGACTTGTGTGCCAATTCTTGAACAATAAGTTTGGTTTTCTAGCATTTCTGGAAGAAATTGCCATTTTTTGCTTTTATTTTTATTTTATTTTTTTTTCAGCTCTTGTTCCTCTGCAGCATTCACAGAATACAGATTTTGACCATCTGGGGTCCACACATAGAACAGTATGAGGCATGACATGCCTGCTTGAAACACATTTACCTCCTGGTTTAGGAATGATAATAATAAAAATGTGTAACACAGGATGTTATGGATTTAACTGTGTCTCCCCAAAAAAGATATGTCGATGTCCTAATCCCCAGGACCTCAGAATGTGACCTTATTTGGAGATAAGATTTTTATAAAGGTAGTCAAGTTAAAGTGAAGTCATTAGGATGGGCTCTAATCCAATATAACTGGTGTCCTTTTTAAAGGGGAAATTTGGGCACTGAAACAAACACATGAGGGAAGATGATGCAAAGTCACAGAGAATGCCATATACAAGCCAAGGAATGCCTGAGGCTACCAAAAGTTAGGAGAGAGATTTAAAACCGATTTTCCCCAACAGTCCTTAGAAGGAGCAAACCCTGCTGATACCCGAATCTCAGATTTACTTTTCAGAATTGTGAGACAATAAATTTCTGTTGTTTGTGTCACCTAGTTTGTGGTACTTTGTTATGGCAGCCCCAGGAAACTAATACACAGGCTAAGTTTTAATTCACTGTATGGCATATGAACTTTATTTCAGGAATAATTCATTTTTGGAAATACTTTACTATAATTCCTTTCAGCATATATGGCTTTGAATAAGACCACATTTCTATATTTGTCGTGTACATTGACTTTCCCCATCTACTCCTAAAATCTCCCCACTCCTCACAAAGCAATAAAGGGAACAGTGAATACGTAACATTTGAATAGAAATATCTTTTTTCGTTAAAAATAAATAGTTAACAAACACATTGAATCTAAAGAGCTCGTGTGGTATGTAGCCTTCAAGATGGCACCCTATGGTCCCTGCCTCATAGCATCCATGCTTTTATTTAACCTCCTTTTGAGTATGGGCTCAATTCAATGACTTGCCTCAAAAGAACAGAATACGGCGGGAGTGTTGGGACATTGCATTGAAGTGTAGATCACAAAGGTTGTGACTTCCATTTTCGATGCTCTTATGTACTCTCTCTTTGGACTGTTCACCCTTGGAGAACCTACCATGTTGTAAAGAACCCTATGCAAAGGCCCCTGCATGATGGGAAAAAAATGAGGTCTTAGTTTAATAGTCCATGAGGAAGTGAATCCTGCAACAACAGCTGCCTGAGACCTGATATTTCAACTCATCAAGTTCTGAGATAAAACTGTAACCCCGGCCAACACCCTGGCAATAAACTTGTAGGAGACCTTGAACTCCACAGAAGCACCCCACTAAGTGCCTATATCCACAGACTATATGAAATAATAAATGGTTGTCATTTCAACTCCTAAATTTTGGAGTGATTTGTTACATAGAAATATATAAATAATATAAATTATAATATATAATAATATAAATTATTATAAGAGCTATAATAATTATTAAGCATTTTTCTCCCTTTGCATGATTATCATTATATTACTTTTGAGATTTTATGGAAAATGTAAGTGATGATAATTCTGAGAGTAAAAAGAAATGTGTTGAAGAGGACTAAGAGAACTGTGTTTTCACAACTGCTTCTACCAAGTGAGATTTGCTTTAGAAACACATTTGCAAAGGTTCAACATAAATGGAAAGCATTTAGAATAACCTGCAAGCATATTCTATTTTCTAACACATACCTTGATTTGATTTCTCTCAGGTACTGAAAAGTTTAATTTGTTAATTTCTGTTGCTGGTATTATTGTTAACGAAATTATATTCTTACCCAATAGATGCTATTAAGATATTAATAATGTTCTATTTAGTGAAAGGATTCTATAATGTTATTAATAAGAAGATTAGACAATTTTATAAGGAAATTATTGAGCACAAAGAAATGTGGCACTGATCAATGACAGACTCATCCAAAAAAAGAAGTATTGTTTCTCTTGTACACTTTTTGGGGAATAACAGATTTTACTGGTTAACAGATGAAATAAATATGTGTTTTATTATTCAATCAAAATAACATAATGAATGTGTTAGTTTCTATTATTGTTGTAAAAATTTCCACAAATTTAGTGTCTTAAAACAGCACTAATATATTATCTTAAGGTTCTAGAGGTCAGGAATGTGACATGGGTCTCACAGGACAAAAATCAAGGTCTTTGTAGAGTATGTTTCTCTTTGGAGACTTTAGGGGGACACTCCATTTCCATGCCCTTTTCAGCGTCTAAATGCTGCCTGCATTTCTTGGTTTCCAGTCTTCAAAGCTAGCAATTATATAGGTCCAGTTGTTCCCACATCACCTCTCTCTGACCCTTTTACTGTTGTCACATCTACGTCTGACCACAACTGGGGAAGTTTTCTGCTTCTAAGGACTAATGTAATTAGAAGAGGCTTACATGGATAATCCAGGGTAATTTTGCCATTTTAAGATCTGTAACCTTAATCACATCTACAAAGTCTCTTTACCACGTATGGTGATATATCCACATGTTCCAGGAAATACAGCCCTTATTCTGTCTAGTAGATTACAATAGTAGATGTTTGTATTTGGCTAATAAATAATACATTAAAAACTATAAAACTGTGTTGAATTCTGAAATTTCACATCAATGCATATACCCAAGAATGTAAAGAAATATGTAAAGATTTAGGCATGTGTACATTTCAAAAAAATTTAGTATCACATCAAACAAACTTAAGCATGTGTTCCATTTCAAAAATAAAACTTAATATCACTCAAACAAATTTCATTTTAAATGAAAATGCAATACGTTAGATTAGAGAAAGTAAGTTCTAATAAAATAGACTGAATTCCCAGAAACCTTACTAGATTAAAATAAAAATATTGCCATATTATAAATCATTTTAGACATAGCTGGTAGCTGAATTTTCTGTTTCTCTGTTCACTGGAAATCACAAAGATAATCATATTGATCAACATTTAAGTCTGTACTTTTAATAAGAATAACTGATTTCTTTTAGTAAAATTAAAAACGGAATTAGTAACATATAAAAACCATACCATTAAAAATTATAACATGGAAATGGAAGTAATACAAACCATTGTAAATAGGAGTATAAGTGAAGTTAACAGCCTATTGTCCATTTTTCAGGTAATGCTTTTTGGCCCATTAATATTATAGCAATGTAAGTTTGAGACAGATCTGCTAATTTCTCAATATATCCACTATGTAATATCCATGCTGTAAACTTTGGTTTCTTGTAGTTCTCCATGTAAAAATATAAGTTGAGCCACAAGCAAATATAATTTGTCTTTACAGAAGGCGACTGGTATTAAGGAGGTAACATCAAACACTTTATTACATTTATTAAGTCAGCCTTAGAAAACACAGCTCTAATTACATCAAGGCTGCTTACAAACTATCACTCTTATCTTTTGCTCCAAATAAATGGAAGTACTTACTCTTTCCAGGACATATTTTGAAAAGTGCATGAATTCAAACTATACTTCCCCACCAAGAAATATTTCACTATAATTTTAATCAAGATAACATAAATCCCAAATCCATCAATATCATTATGAGCATCACCACAACAAAATTTGAATTTTACTTTTTGTTTGTGAAAATATTTAATATATTTGTGCTGTTTTAATCAATTGATTACTAACAATAAGTTCTTTAGTTACTCTATGCAGAAGGAAATAAAATAACACTTCGAGAAAATAGTAACTATTACTAAAATAAATTTAATTATATATGCACTGCAGAGAAGCATAAAAGGTTAATTAATAAAAGATCTTTAAACACAAATTTAAGACTAAATTTTGTGAGAAAAATGGAGGGAAAAAGCTAGTTACAGGAGAAAATATAAAGAGGTAACAATTCTAAATTTTAAGGGAGATATTTATTATATTTCTGAAAGGAGAGAGTAGGAATCAAATTAATGTCATTTATATTCTACTGGCTAGAGTTGAAGAATGATGTAACATTTTATTTGAAATGTCAATATTGACAAATTCTAAAAATTGCATCATTTGAAACTCTTTAAACATATGATTTAAAAATATATATGACAAGTTCAAAATGCTCAAGGAGGTTACAGAGTTTTTCAAACTTTTTCAAAAAGTTTTAAGATTATTACTCTGAACTATAATTCAGACTCAGTTTTGAGTCATTAGTTACAGATCCCCAACTCTCATGATAAGTTTTCCAGTGAAGTCTCTAAATCTTATTCTGCAGCTGCAAATCAGTTGAAATCATATCACTGTTAACCCTCAAGATAACATTAAGATCTACTGATCTCAATTTTTACTTTTATTTTTTGAGTAGCTCTAACTATTTGTAAGAATAGATATTTCATGAATTTTATTTTTTCTTAGAGGTCTTTGAAAGAACAATGATTACTTATTTTTAATAGAATAAAATTAAATTAAATCTATCTTGCAATTACCATAGGATTCACTACACCTTGTATAAATCTGATACATTATGAGATCTTAGTGATATTGTTTCTATACATTGAAACATTTTTTCTATTTTATCATCTTATTTGTTATTTAAACTGTTAATCATTACTGTTATTATTTACTGATACTCATAAATTAATCCCAGTTGTGTTAAAATAGACTAAGACAATATGGAAACAGAATGATGGAGCCCCTTAAAGAATGACACAGTAGTGAAATAAATAGTCACTAATTCAACCTTTTTTAGTGTTGTTATTGCATAGATTAAAGTATTGCATAAGCTTTCAAGAACCTATAAAAAAGAAAAAGACTGGAAGCACCATATTTGTGGTCTGCTTTTCAACATTCTTTGAACAAAGTTAAAATTCACAATTTGTTATTTTCTGGTCTTAAAGTTAAAGAAAAGTACAATTATCAATATAAGACATTTTACGATAATTAGATGAATCAGAAAATGAATGCAAAAGACAACACTGAGTCTAGACTCTAAGGATGGTGAAATCAGTTGTATAAGTCAAATTTCAGACCATGTCCTTTTTGACGATGATATCCTGCATGGATTTTCTCAAACTCAACAAATGACATGTAAAAATATATGTCTAAAAGCAAAAAGAAAATGTGTTATTCTTTTTAGGGTCATTCAACAGGAAGAACTTCATCACAATCGCTTGGATCATCCCATTTTGTTAAAAGAAAATGGGACAGCACTTTTTTATCTTCTTCATGAAATTTTAATGAAAATTTTATGATGAAAATATGATGTTGTTTTCCATTCTTTTATGATATCTGTGCCAAAATTTATTTGATAAAGATTGTAAGTGGACAAATGTTGAAGTTAAGAGAGTATACAAACAGACAAGCAGGAAATAGATTATTTTTAAATGAAATAATTAATTGGTTAGCTCATTTAAGTACTCTTTATAAAACTATAAATCAAAATGTTTTGCAGTTATGGAACAAAGATGGCATGTTCTGTGCAACAAAATTATCAGCTATCCAAGGTTTCAAAATATTTGTCAAGTATGAAGGTGTATGTGTCAAGATGTGATATTTATTGTCTTGATTTATAACTTTTAAATATTAAGATATATGCTAGTAGGCTTTTATTTGTTCTTTGAGATTCACAAATATTAGGTGAAAACTTGGTTGAAAAAATCATAACACATACATCAAAAAATATTTAATTTCTAAAAACTCTCCAGAAAGTGGGTTTAGAGGGAACTTACCTCAACATAATAAAGGCCATATATGACAAGCCTACAGCTAACATCATACTCAATGGTGAAAAGCTGAAAGCATATCCTCTAAGATCAAGAAAAAGCAAGAATGTCCACTTTCGTCACTTTTATTCAACATAGATTTGGAAGTCATAACCACAGCAAACAGAGAAGAAAAAGAAATAAAAGGAATCCAAATTAGAAAAGAAGAAGTAAAACTGTCACTGTTTGCAGATGACATGATACTATACATAGAAAATCCTAAAGATGCTAACAAAAAACTACTAGAGCTCATCAATGAATTTGATAAAGTTGCAGTATACAAAATTAATATACAGAAATCTGTTGCATTCCTATACACTAACAACAAAAGATCAGAAAGAGAGATTAAGGAAACAATCCAATTTACCATCGCATCAAAAAAAATAAAATACCTAGGAATAAACCTACCTAAAGAGGCCAAAGAACTGTACTCAAAAAGTTATGATAGGGCTTCCCTGGTGGCACAGTGGTTGAGAGTCCACCTGCCAATGCAGGGGACATGGGTTCATGCCCCGGTCCGGGAAGATTCCACATGCTGCGGAGCGCCTAGACCTGTGAGCCATGGCCACTGAGCCTGCACATCCAGAGCCTGTGCTCTGCAATAGGAGAGGCCGCAACAGTGAGAGGCCCACGTACTGCAAAAAAAAAAAAAAAAAAAAAAAAAAAAGCTATAAGATATGGATGAAAGAAATCAAAGATAACACAAACATATGGAGAGATATACCACGTTCTTGGATGGGAAGAATTAATATTAATATACTACCCAAAGCAATCTGCAGATTCAATGCAATCCCTATCAAACTACCAATGACATTTTTCACAGAATTAGAACAAAAAATTGTACAATTTGTGTGGAAAAACCAAAGACCACAAATAGCCAAAGCAATCCTGAGAAAGAAAAACAGAGTTGGAAGAATCAGGCTTCATGACCTCAGACTATACTACAAAGTGACAGTTATCAAAACACTATGGTACTGGCATAAACACAGAAATAAAGATCAGTGAAACAGGATAGAAAGTCCAGAGATAAACCCATGCACTTAGGGTCACCTAATCTATGACAAAGGAGGCAAGAAGATACAATAGAGAAAAGACAGTCTCTTCACTAATTGGTGCTGGGAAAACTGGAGAACACTCCCTAACACCATACACAAAAATAAACTCAAAATGGATTAAAGACCTAAATGTAAGGCAAGATACTATAAAACTTTTAGAGGAAAACAGGGAAACACTCTCTGACTTAAATCACAGCAAGATTTTTTAGATCCACCTCCTAGAATAAAGAAAATAAAAACAAAGTAAAAAAATAAAAACAAATGGGACCTAATCAAACTTAAAAGCTTTTGCACAGCAAAAGATACCATTAACAAAACAAAAAGGAAACTGTCAGAATGGGAGAAAATGTTTGCAAATGAAGCAATGACAAGGGATTAATGTCCAAAATACATAAACAGCTCATGAAGCTCAATATCAAAAAAACAAACAACCCAATCAAAAAATGGGTGGAAGATCTAAATAGACATTTCTCCAAAGAAGACATACAGATGGTTAAAAAGCACATGAAAAAGTGCTCACCATCACTAATTATTAGAGAAATACAAATCAAAACTACAGTGAGGTGTCACCTCACACCAGTCAGAATGGCCATCATCAAAACGTCTACAAACAATAAATGATAGAGAGGGTATGGAGAAAAGGCCACCCTCCTACACTGTTGGTGGGAATGCAAACTGATACAGCCACTATGAAGAACAGTATGAAGGTTCCTTAAAAAACTGAAAATACCGCTGCCGTATGATCCAACAATCCCACTCCTGGGCATATATCCAGAGAAAACCATAATTCTAAAAGATACATGCACCGCAATGTTCATTGCAGCATTATTCACAATAGCCAGGACATGGAAACAACTTAAATGTCCATCAACAGAGGAATGGATAAAGAAGATGTGGTACATATATACAGTGGAATATTACTCAGCCATAAAAAGAATGAAATAGTGCCATTTGCAGCAAAATGAATGGACCTAAAGGTTTTCATACTGAGTGAAGTAAGTCAGAAAGAGGAAGACAAATATCATATGATATTGCTTATATGTGGAATCTAATAAAATGCTACAAATGAATTATCTACAAAACTGAAATAGAATTACAGATATTGAAAATAAACTTATGTTTACTGGGGAGTAAGGGCAGGAGAGAGATAAATTGGAAGATTGGGATTGACAAATACACACTACTATATATAAAATAAATAACTAATAAGAACCTACTGTATAGCTCAAGGAATTCTACTCAATATTCTGTGATGGCCTATATGGGAAAAGAATCTAAAAATGAGTGGATATATGTATTTGTTTAACAGGTACAAATGTATGTGTTCACTTTGCTGTACACCTGAAACTAACACAATATTGTAAATCAATTATACCCTAAATTTAAAAAAAAAAATAATAATTTCTTTCCATTAGCCTCTTGACACTGTGTAACTATATCTACCTTCTTCCCAGGGAATATTTCTGAAAAATACTTTGACAGAGACAACCACAGCCTTCTTCGTAATCCATCTCTACCAAGCAATCGGTATTTATTTGCTTAAGTAAGATAGGCTCTTGAAAGTATGTTTTAGAGAGGAAAAGAAGTTCTATTCCTTTTCCAAAATGATCACAAGTAACCTCTTAGGGAGAAAAATTACTGGTGGCATCTCCCTTAAAAAAAAATGCTGCTGTACAAAGCAGCTTGGTAGAGAAGATTGGTGGAAGAGACTGAGGCAAGAAATAAGAGAGGAAGCAAAAGCAAGAGAGGGAAAAATAGAAGAAAGGAGAAAGGGAGCAGCTAAAAGATTAGATCCTTAACACTAAACTTATTCATGCATGAAATTACTAAATAATGTTGAACAAAATACTTCACTTTTGAACTTCTCTGATCCACTAAAAAAATAAATAAATAACATATCTTCAAAGAGTAGAGACCAAGATTTAGAATTAAGGATCTTGGATGTCCAGCCCTGCAGTGATATGTCTGACCTTGGAACATGTCATTTTAATTCTGTAAGATTCAATTTATATTCCTGTTTCTTAAAGAAATCAATGCTGATAAAAGCAATGTATGCTTATTCTGGCAAGTTCTGAAAATGAATAATGGTATAAAAAGAAAATATAAATCACCTACCCAAAGATAACCACTATTAATATTTTGATATATTCCTTCCATTCTTTCCTTCTAATGAATGTGCCTGTTTACACCCTTTTTTTCCACTTAAACTTGTGAGCCTTTTCTCATCTCTTAAATATTCTTTTAGAGTACCATTTTTTATTATATGAATAAATATGCCAACACATATTCTGTAATGTATTTATCCTTTCTCATATTTTGGACATTTAGATGGCTTCCAAATTTTTTACTATTATATATAATAGTCAGATGAAAATCTCTATACATAAATCATCGAGTTTATGACTACTTACTTAGGCTATGTTCCATAAAAAGGGTATTAGAGGGTCATAAAATGTGACCTTTCTAACAAGCTCTTGATAGGAATTCCCAAATTGCTTAAGCTTCAGTTTATTGTTAAAATAAGAAGCTTGCATTAGATGATTTCAGAGGTGCTTCTCTCAGCTGTACAATTATATGACTCTGTGTCTTTTAGCCAGCTTACTATGGACTTCACATTAAAAAGTCTATGACTCATTAATCATGTAATCTTCTCTGACAAAATAATAATACCTCAAAAACAATACTGCATCACTGTTATCTATATATTTTTATGCAGTGGACTGGGATCTTGACTTGTTAGTCTCCCAAAAGCTTACTTTGAGCCAAGCATTCAGGTGTAAATGGTTTATTAGGGAAATCTTTCCAGGAAAAATTAGTAAGGGTATGGAAGAAGCTAGATAGGGCATAGGGAAAAGCCAAACAAAGGTGACATTGCAGGTCAAGTCCCAGGCTCTGTCTAACCTCACTGTCTGCTAGAAAACTGCATTAATAGTGCTCTATTCATTGCTTTCCCTTTCTCTCCAACTTCAGTTTTGTTCAGGCTCCAGCTACACTAACTCTTCTTTCACTTCCTCAAATATTCTAAATTCTCTTGTGCCTCAGGCCCTTTGCATATGCTATGCCCTCTCTCTGGGGTCCTCATTTACCTAATTTCTCTCTGTAGTAGATGCCCACTGCCATGGGGTCTTTTTTGTGTTTACCTCGTAATACTGAACATATTTCAATAACTTGTCTACCTACCTTCTTTTGTTTGGGGTTTTCACTTCTTATTTAGAAATAAAATTCATTAAAAAATTGTAAGAAACAGCCACTTTGGAGACAGTTTGGCAGTTTTTTATAAAACTAAACATACTCTTACCATATGATCCAGCAATCATACTCTTTGGTATTTACCCAAAGGAGTTGAAAATTTGTGTTTATGCAAAACCAGCACACAGATGTTCATAGCAGCTTTATTCATAATTGTCAAAACTTGAAAGCAACCAAGATTTTTTTCAGTAGGTGAATAGATGAATAAATTAAGGCATATCCAGACAATGGAGTATTATTCAGCTTTAAAAAGAAAGGAGGGAGGACCTTCAAGATGGCAGAGGAGTAAGACACAAAGACCACCTTCCTCCCCACAAATACATCAAAAATACATCTGCATGTGGAACAACTCCTACAGAACACCTATTGAATGCTGTCAGAAGACCTCAGACTTCACAAAAGGCAAGAAACTCCCCACGTACCTGAGTAGGACAAAAGAAAAAACAGAGACAAAAGAATAGGGATGGGACCTGCACCTATGGGAGGGAGCTGTGAAGGAGGAAAAGTTTCCACACACTAGGAGCCCCTTCACTGGTGGAGACAGGAGTGGGGACTGGCAGGGGAGCTTCAGAGCCATGGAGAAGAGCACAGCAACAGGGGTGCAGAGGGCAAAGCAGAGAGATTCCTGCACAGAGGATCGGTGCAGAGCAGCACTCACCAGCCTGAGAGGCTTGTCTGCTCACCCACCAGGGTGGGTGGAGCATGGAGGCTGAGGCTCGGACTTCAGAGTTCAGAACCCAGGGAGAGGACTGAGGTTGGCTGCGTGAACACAGCCTGAAGGGGACTAGTGAACCACAGCTAGTCTGGAGGGAGTCTGGGAAAAAGTCTGGACCTGCCTAATAGGCAAGAGACCACTGTTTCAGGGTGCATGAGGAGAGGGGATTCAGAGCACTGCCTAAACGAGCTCCAGAGATGAGCAGGAAACACTAAGGCTGCTGCTGCAGCCACCAAGGAGCCTGTGTGCAAGCACAGGTCACTATCCACACCTCCTATCCTGGGAGCCTTTGCAGCCTGCCACTGCCAGGGTCCTGTGTTCCAGGGACAACTTCCCCGGGAGAACACACAGCATACTTCAGGCTGTTGCAACGTCATGCCAGCCTCTGCTGACACAGGCTTGCCCCACATTCTGTAACCCGCCCTCCCCCTCCTGCCTCAGTGAGCCAGAGCCCCCTAATCAGATGCTCCTTTAACCCCCTCCTGTCTGGATGAAGAACAGACGCCAGAGGGCGACATATGTGCAGAGGTGTGGACAAATCCAAAGCTGAACCACAGGAGCTGTGTGAACAGAGAAAGGGAAATTTCTCCATGCAGCTTCAGGAGCAGCAGATTAAATCTCCACAACCAACTTGATGTACCCTGCATCTGTGGACTACTTGAATAGACAATGAAAAATACGAAATTGAGGTGGTGGACTTTGGGGGCAACTGTAGACTTGGGGTTTGCTGTATGTGACTGACTATTTTCTGATTTATATGTTTATCTTAGTTTAGTTTTCAGCGCTTGTTATAATTGGTGGATTTGTTTACTGGTTGGTTGCTCTCTTCTTTTTTATTACTTTTTAATTTTAATAATATATTTTTTATTTTATATTTTAATAACTTTTATTTTATTTTACTTTGTTTCTCTCTTTATCTTCTCCCTTTTCTTCTGAGCTGTGTGGCTGACAGGATCTTGGTGCTCCAGCCGAGTATCAGGCCTGAGCCTTGGAGGTGGGAAAGCTGAGTTCATGACATTGGACCACGAGAGAAATTCTGGCCCAACGTAATATCAATCAGCAAGAGCTCTTCCAGAGATCTCTGTCTCAATGATGAGACCCAGCTCCACTCAACGACCAACAAGCTCCAGTGCTGGGTACCCCATACCAAACAACTAGCAAGACAGGAACACAACCCCACCTATTAGCAGAGGGGCTGCCTAAAATCATACTAAGTTCACAGACACACTAAAACACACCACTGGATGCTGTCCTGCCCACCAGAAAGACAAGACCCAGCCTCATCCACCACAACACAGGAACCAATCCCCTCCACCAGGAAGCCTACACAACCTACTGATTGAACATTACCCACTGGGGGCAGACACCAAAAACAATGGGAGCTACAAACCTGCAGCCTGAAAAAAGGAGAACCCAAACACAGTAAGTTAAGCAAAATGAGAAGAGAGAGAAATACACATCAGATGAAGGAGCAAGGTAAAACCCAACAGAACAAAACAAATGAAGAAGAAATAGGCGGTCTACCTGAAAAAGAATTCAGAGTAATGATAGTAAAGATGATCCAAAATCTTGGAAACAGAATGGAGAAAATACAAAAAAAGTTTAACAAGGACCTAGAAGAACTAAAGAGCAAACAAACAATGGTGAACAACAAAATAAATGAAGTTAAAAATTCTCTAGAAGGAATCAAGAGCAGAATAACTGAGGCAGAAGAACAGATAAGTGACCTGGAAGATAAAGTAGTGGAAATAACTGCCACAGAGCAGAATAAAGAAAAAAGAATGAAAAGAATTGAGGAAAATCTCAGAGACCTCTGGGACAACATAAAATGCACCAACATTCGAATTATAAGTGTCCCAGAAGAATAAGAGAAAAAGAGAAGGACTGAGAAAATATATGAAGAGATTATATCTGAAAATTTCCCTAATATGGGAAAGGAAATATATAATCAAGTCCAGGAAGTGCAGAGAGTCCCATACAGGATAAATCCAAGGAGAAACATGCCAAGATATATAGTAATCAAACTAACAAAAATTAAATACAAAGCAAAAATATTAAAAACATCAAGGGAAAAGCAACAAATAATATACAAGGGAATCCGCATAAGGTTGACAGCTGATCTTTAAGCAGAAACTCCGCAAACCAGAAGGAGTGGAAGGACATATTTAAAGTGATGAGAGGCAAAAATCTACAACCAAGATTATTCTACCCAGCAAGGATCTCATTCAGGTTCGACATAGAAATTAAAATTTTAGAGACAAGCAAAAGTTAAGAGAATTCAGCACCACCAAACCAGCTTTACAACAAATGCTAAATGAACTTATCTAGGCAGGAAACATAAGAGAAAGAAAAGACTTCCGAAAACAATTAAGAAAATGGTAACAGGCACATACATACCAATAATTACCTTAAATGTAAATGGATTAAATGCTCCCACCAAAAAACAGAGACTGGTTGAATGGATACAAAAACAAGACCCATATATATGATGTCTACAAGAGACTCACTTCAGACCTAGGGACACAGACAGATTGAAAGTGAGGGGATAAAAAAATATTTCATGCAAATGGAAATCAAAAGAAAGCTGGAGTAGCAATTCTCCTATCAGACAAAATATACTTTAAAATAAAGACTATTACAAGAGACAAAGAAGAACACTACATAATGATCAAGGGATCGATCCAAGAAGAAGATATAACAATTGTAAATATCTATGCACCCAACATAGGAGCACCTGAATACATAAGGTAAACACTAACAGCCATAAAAGGGGAAATCAATAGTAACACAATCATAGTAGGGGACTTTAACACCCCACTTTCACCAATGGATAGATCATCCAAAATGAAAAGTAATAAGGAAACATCAGCTTTAAATGATACATTAAACAAGATGGACTTAATTGATATTTATAGGACATTCCATCCAAAAACAACAGAATACACTTTCTTCTCAAGTGCTCATGGAACATTCTCCAGGATACATTATATCTTGGGTCACAAATCGAGCTCTGGTAAATTTAACAAAATTGAAATCACATCAAGTATCTTTTCTGACCACAATGCTATGAGACTAGATATCAATTTCAGGAAAAAAAAACTGTAAAAAATACAAACACATGGAGGCTCAACAATATGCTGCTAAATAACCAAGGGGCCACTGAAGAAATCAAAGAGAAAATCGAAAAATACCTAGAAACAAATGAAAATGAAAACTCAGTGAACCAAAACCTATGGGATGCAGCAAAACAGTTCTAGGAGGGAAGTTCATAGCAATGCAATCCTACCTAAATAAACAAGAAACATCTCAAACAATTTAACCTTACACCTAAAGCAATTAGGGAAAGAACAACAAACAAAACCCAATGTTAGCAGAAGGAAAGAAATCATAAAGATCAGAGCAGAAATAAATGAAAAAGAAATAAAGAAAACGATAGCAATGATCAGTAAAACTAAAAGCTGGTTCTTTGACAAGATAAACAAAATTGATAAACCATTAGCCAGACTCATCAAGAAAAAAAGAGAGAAGACTCAACTCAACAGAATTAGAAATGCAAAAGGAGACGTAACAACTGACACTGCAGAAATACAAATCATCATGAGAGATTACCTCAAGCAACTATATGCCAATACAATGGGCAGCCTGGAAGAAATGGACAAATTCTTAGAAAAGCACAATCTTCCGAGACTGAACAGAAAGAAATAGAAAATATGTACAGACCAATGACAAGCACTGAAATTGAAACTGTGATTAAAAATCTTCCAACAAAGAAAAGCCCAGGACCAGATGGTTTCACAGGTTAATTCTATCAAACATTTAGAGAAGAGTTACCACCTCTCCTTCTCAAACTTTTCCAAAATATAGCAGAGGGAGGAATACTCCAAAACTCATTTTATGAGGCCACGATCACCCTGATAGCAAAACCAGACAGATATGTCACAAATAAAGAAAATTACAGGCCAATATCACTGATGAACATAGATACAAAAATCCTCAACAAAATACTACCAAAAAGAATCTAACAGCACATTAGAAGTATCATACACCATAATCAAGTGGGGTTTATCCCAGGAATACAAGGATTCCTCAATATATGCAAGTCAATCAATGTGATACACCATATTAACAAACTGAAGGATAAAAGTGATATGATCATTTCAATAGATGCAGAAAAACTTTCAACAAAATTCAACACCCATTTATGTTAAAAAATTTCCAGAAAACAGGCATAGAGGGAAGGTACCTTAACAAAATAAAGGATATATATGACAAACCCATAGCCAACATCAATCTCAATGGTGAAAAAATGAAACCATTTCCGATAAGATCAGTAACAAGACAAGGTTGCCCACTCTCACCACTATTACTTAACATAGTTTTGGAAGTTTTAGCCACAGCAATAAGAGGAAGAAAGAGAAATAAAAAGAATCCAAGTCGGAAAAGAGGAAGTAAAGCTGTCACTGTTTGCAGATGACATGATACTATACATAGAGGATCCTAAAGACTCTACTAGAAAACTACTAGAGCTAACCAATGAATTTGGTAAAGTATCAAGACACAAAATTAATGCACAGAAATCTCTTGCATTCCTATACACTAATGATGAAAAATCTGAAAGAGAAATTAAGAAAACACTCCCATTTACCATTACAACAAAAAGAATAAAATACCTAGGAGTAAACCTATCTAAGAAGACAAAAGACCTGTATGCAGAAAACTGTAAGACACTGATGAAAGATATTAAAGATGATACAAACAGATGGAGAGATATACCATGTTCTTGGATTGGAAGTATCAAAATTGTGAAAATGACTATACCACCCAAAGCAATCTACAGATTCAATGCAGTCTCTATAAAATTACCAATGGCATTTTTCACAGAAGAACAAAAAAATTCACAATTTGTATGGAAACACCAAAGACACCGAATAGCCAGAGCAATCTTGAGAAAGAAAAACAGAGCTGGAGGAATCAGGCTCCCTGACTTCAGACTATATTACAAAGCTACAATTTTCAAGACAGTATGCTACTGGTGCAAAAACAAACATATAGATCTATGGAACAGGATAGGAAGCCCAGAGATAAACCCACACACATATGGTCACCTTGTCTTTGATAAAGGAGGCAAGAATATACAATGGAGAAAAGAGAGCTTCTTCAATACATGGTGCTGGGAAAACACCTACATGGGACAGCTACATGTAAAAGAATGAAATTAGAACACTCCCTAACACCATACACAAAAATAAACTGAAAATGGATTAAAGACTTAAATGTAAGGCCAAACACTATAAAACTCTTAGAGGAAAACATAGGCAGAAGACTCTATTACATAAATCACAGCAAGATCCTTTTTGACCCACCACCTAGAGAAATGGATGTAAAAACAAAAATAAAGAAATGGGACCTAATGAAACGTAAAAGCTTTTGCATGGCAAAGTAAACCATAGAAAAGATCAAAAGACAACACTCAGAATTGGAGAAAATATTTGCAAATGAAGCAACTGACAAAGGATTAATCTCCAATATATACAAGCAGCTCGTGCAGCTCAATATCAAAAAAACAAAAAACCCAATCCAAAAATGGGCAGAAGATCTAAATAGTCATTTCTCCATAGAAGATATACAGATTGCCAACAAACACGTGAAAGGATGCTCAACATCATTAATCATTAGAGAAATGCAAATCAAAACTACAATGAGATATCATCTCACACCAGTCAGAATGGCCATCATCAAAAAATCTACAAACAATAACTGCAGGAGAGGGTGTGGAGAAAAGGGTACACTCCTGCACTATTGGTGGGAATGTAAATTGATACAGCCACTATGGAGAACAGTATGGAGGTTTCTTAGAGTATAAAAATACAATTACCGTATGACCCAGCAATCCCACTACTGGGCATATACCCTGAGAAAACCATAATTCACAAAGGGTCATGTACCACATGTTCATTGCAGCACTATTTACAATAGCCAGGACATGGAAGCAATGTAAGTGTCCATTGACAGATGAATGGGTAAAGAAGATGTGGCACATATATACAATGGAATATTACTCAGCCATAAAAATAAATGAAATTGAATTATTTGTAGCGAGGTAAATGGACCTAGAAACGGTCATACATAGTGAAGTAAGTCAGAAAGAGAAAAACAAATACCGTATGCTAACATATATATATGGAATCTAAAAAAAATGGTTCTGAAGAACCTAGGGGCAGGACAGCAATAAATATGCAGATGTAGAGAATGGACTTGAGGACACAGGAAGGGCGAAGGGTAAGCTGAGATGAAGTGAGAGAGTGGCATGGACATATATATGCTACCGAATATAAAATAGTTACCAAGTGGGAAGCAGCCACATAGCACAGGGAGATCCTCTTTCTCAGGGCTTTGTGACCACCTAGAGGGGTGAGATAGGGACTGTGGGAGGGAGATGCAGAAGGAGGGGATATGGGGATATATGTATACGTATAGCTGATTCACTTTGTTATACAGCAGCAACTAACACAACAATGTAAAGCAATTATACTCCAATAAAGATGTTTAAAAAAAATCATACAAAGAAATGAGCTATCAAGCCATGAAAAAACATGGAGAAACCTTAAATGCAAGGTACACAATCTGAAAAGGCTACAAACTCTAAGATTCCAATAATATGACTGTTGAAAAGGCAAAACTGTGGAGACCGTAAAAAGATTAGTGGTTGCCAGAAATTTGGAGAAACAGTGGGATGAATTGGCAGAGAATAGAGAATTTTTAGGTCAGTGAACCTATTCTGTATGATAGTATTATGGTAGCTACATGTCATACATTTGTCAACTCCATGGAATATAGCACCAAGGTTGAATGTAATACAAAGTAAATTCAGTGTAAAATCTGGAATTTGGGTGTTACCGATATGTCAATGTAGTTTCATCATTATAACAAATGTACCACTCTGGTGGGGATGCTGATGGTGAAGGTTGTGTGTGTGGGGGAGGTCAGGGAGTATATGGAAATTCTTTGTACTTTCTGCCCAATATTGCTATGAACTTAAAACTTCTCCAGAAAGTATACTCTATTTGTTTAAAAAGTTTGTTAGAATAGGAAAATGAATTTCCACATACCCTTTAACCAGATTCCCCAATTGTTAATATCTTCTCACATTTAATCTTATCATTCCCTCATCTATATTTACACCTAATATTTTTCTCAATCTTTTAAGAGTCACTGATGACATGGTGCCCTGTTATTCCTTCATAATTGAATGAGTATTCCATAAAAAAGACATTTTCCTACATAACAACAGAACAATCAAATCAGGAAATTAACAAAGATATATTAACTATCAAATTCAGAGTCCATTCAAACTTACCTGATTTTTTTTCCCCATAGGTCCAGGATCTAACCTATCATCACATGTTGCACCAGGATTTAATATCTCTTTAGTTTTATTCAATATAGAACAGGTTTTCACTCTTTCCATTTGTTATCTTCACATTTAAAAAATGTATAGGTCAACAACTTTTTAGAATGTCCCTCAATTCAGGTTGATGTGATGTTTCCTCAGAGTTATGTCCAGATCATGTATTTTTATCAGGAAAGTCACTGAGGTGCTACTGAGTTCTTTTTAGTGAAGAGACACATAATGCTGATCTGTCCTATAACTGGTAATGTTAACTTTTATCCCCAGAGCAAGATAGTGTCTATAAAGTTTTCCACTATAAAGTTAATAATTTTTTTACTTATTAACTAATAAGTATTTGATAACTATTTTGTGAGGAAAAAATATATTTTTCTTCCTAAAATTTTTACTCCTTCATTTAATATCCTTGTTGTTTCTTGCCTGAAGCAATTATTACTATGATAATTTCCAACAATTTCCTAATCTTGCCATTAATTATATTTATTTATTGGTATTCCCTGTAAAGTAAAGCTTTCCCTTCTCCTTTTAAAATTTTATTTATATATTTATTCCTTTTAAAATGTATATTAGTATGACCTTAGAGATTCCTATTTTATCCAGTGAGTTATAGTTTGTTACTATCTTGCTTTATTTTGATGCTTAAATTGGCCCAAATTTGGTCAGTGAGATTCTCTTCAAGTTGATTTTTATGTCTTTTTAATGTAATTTTTTGTGAGACCAATTCCTTAACTTATGCTATTCTCCCTCTCTAGTTCTGAAACAACTGGTTCTCCAAAGAGTCTTGGTTTATTTTGGCAGAGAACAGCATTTAGAAAACAAGATCTAGGTGCTAATAGTGATCATTGCTACAAAGGGTTCATTTTTTTTTATTAAAGTATAGTTGATATACAAGGTTGTGTTAGTTTCTGGTGTACAGCAAAGTGAATAAGTTATATATATATATATATTCTTTTTCATATACTTTTCCATTATGGTTTATTACAGTATATTGAATATAGTTCCCTATGCTATACAATAGGACATTGTTGTTTATTCATATGGAGATTTCTTTTCTTCTAAGTTCTCCAAGTTGACAGAGCAAGAAAATACATACCCTAAATGAATACCTGTGTGCGCGTGCGCACACACACTCACCCATGCCTACATATTTATAACTATCTAGCTATTGAGAGAACCATCTAAAACCATGATTTCTCTTGGATATCTCCAATCCAAATTGAAAAAAAAAACAAGGCTTATTTTTGCCTCTCTTTTTCCCCCCAACACACTTATGGAACTCTTCCTTTCCATGAGAAACCTGGCTTTACTTCCCTTTAATCATTCTACATATTTACTCAATACTTCTCCACCCATATAATCAATTTCCTAATCACATAGAGCTCTACCAGCCAAATTTTCTCCTCCAACCAAGGGTGGTGGGGAAGAGAAAGAGAAAGAAAGATTTTTCTCCTCCAAAGTGCATCCTTAACCAAGTTCATAGTAATTCACTAAATCACAGAATAAACACCTTTACATATATTATAAAAATCCATCATTACTCTGTGATGGTTTCATCTAAAACAACTATACTTTTGTTAAAATTTTATGCAATAACCCAGTTTTCTAGTTGCATAACAGGTACTTAATAAATATTTATGGAATAGTTAATAGAATTAAAGTTCTGATTTGTATGTTTATAAATTTTTAACCACTTGTCTTACTTGTTTCCATCTTTTCCTATAAAGAATCAACAGTTTGCTTAATATTCCAATGAATTCCAATGATTTTATTGGAAACTGTGAATGTTTTTAAAGCATTTAATGGATTGCTAAAATGTCCTGCCAGTATGAAATGGAGCATCTCCTGAAACAACTAGGGTAAAAAAATCCTGGGGGAATTACAAAATAGTCTGGAAAAATATAAATAGATAAATAGCCAAGATAAGCAACTGCTACCATATTCTGAGCACCTGCTCTATAGTAAGTACTAAATTGGGCATTTTAGTTGTACATCCTCTGTATGGTAACTATTATTATGATTATTTAAATATGAAAAATACAGATAGAGATCTAACAACTTGTACAAGGTCACTCAGCAACTGAGGGACTGAAGCAGAATTCAAATACATCTAACTCCAAAACCTGTGCATTTAACATTCTTTTTGAAATAATAAGGACAAAAGTGCCAAATACTATTTGTCAGGCTGTGACAGGTACGATCTTTTCTGCATCTCCTTTTGGGCTCAAATCTCTACCATAATTAAAAAACCCTTTCTTCCTCAAGGCATGCAATGGAAAAAAATCCTGGGCAAGCCTCATAGAGAAAAACTTAATTCAGGTTATAAATTTAAACATGGTTGTAAGATTATTTGGAAAGACAGACATAAAGGAAAGCATTCAGAAAGAAAAGGCATCGTGCATTTTTAACAATTAAAAGTGCAAGGAGCTAAATGCTCTTGGCCCAGTCAGAGTCATGGCTTACTCTTCTCATTTAAACCATACAATTATTATAAAAATTGGAAAATCAGACTGGTATGGCTTTCATTTATTTATTTATGTAATGAAAGAGAGAGCATGAGAGAGAGAGAAAGATTCTATAGAAGTATAAAACCTATGATCCACCCACACCGGACTCCTTTATGTTCAGAGGGACCAAGCCCTTTCCAGCTTCAAGGTCTTTGAATGTGCTGATCACACATCCCAGATCAATTCCTCTACTTCTGTATGATCATCTTCTTTATTTCATCTGGGTCCCAGAAATAACCATTTCTACAACTGGGCCTTCTCTTCAAAACCTATCAAAGGACAATCTCTTCCCTGCCAGTCCTTGTTAATTTGTAAATGGAAGTATGACATAAGACTTTGCTTCGTTTATTTATAGTGATTATCATATTCTGTAGTGCTTTTTATTTTTTGCTTGTTTGTTTATCACCTATTCCCATAGGTGCTCTCATGTTTTGAAATTATATATTTAGTTCCTCAGCACTTAGCATAATGTCTGGGATAGACAGCTAGATAGATAGCTGGAGATATATAAATATGATACTGAATAATTAATTATTGAGTTAATAAACTAAGTCTATTAATTCTTTGTCCTTATAAAGTTTCAAAAAGTATAAATATTAAATAAAGACTACTAGGGATATTCTTTGTATAAACACAAAATTTATGATTTTATGTCTGTAGGCTAGGCATCATTTTTGGCATAATAAAATCAATGGAAAACATCTAATCAGAATTTTAAAAATTAACTTCTGAATTAATGCTATAAACTATCACATCTAGAAGAATAAGTTGTTTTTGTTTTCTGGCATATTTGTCATTTTTTTTAGTATTTTAACTTAAAATGATATAAGAAAATTATAGGCTAAAAGAAAATGAATCCATCTCAGGTCATGTCCTATGTAATAGCCTGGTTACAAAGGCTGTGACTTCAACTGACAACTTCGAGTTATTGGTCTGAGAAATTTCATGATTAGGCAATGTCTGCAAGGGCTTATTATTATCATGACCCCTAAACATGAATACAAAAATAACTGTGGTATAGCTAGCTGTTGGCAATTTACTTGTTAAAATTGTTCAAGTTTGTAGCTCTGAAACCATAGTCAAGAGTAAATGGTGCACAATATAAAATCATAATTTGGGCAAAGTTTATGAAACTCAAGATAATCCCTTTATTTAACCCATTAAAATTAAGAACTTAGGGAATAATGCCAACAATGATATGTCAGAAAATGAAAAAAAAATGTTTTCTCAGAATTCTATTTTGAAATATTCTGGTATTTATTTTCTCAAAATTCTATGCCATTTTTCTGATTTCTAAAAATTGAAAGGCTAGTAAGAATTAATGAAAATTTGAATAATGTATGCTCTAAACAAACTTTCTATAAAAAATACTGTGGGGATCTATATAATCTAAATTTTTTTGACAATATAACCCATGTAAACCTAATTGTCACTGTCTTCTACTTAGTTTATGATATAGGATATCACAGATTCCACTGACAATTTTTCAATAATTGTCTTTGACATAAGCATTTTTTATAGATTGTGATTTCCCTCTGAAAATCTGATTGTATCAATCAATCAGGCTGATTTCAACTGCAAGTAATGGAAAACCATGACTTAACTAATTTAAACATTAATAACATTTATTATCTTACATTAAAAGTAGTTCAGAGCTGTGTTAATTAAGCAGTTTACTAACATTATCAAAGACTTAGGTTCTTTCTATTTGTCTTTATGCCAACCACATATGTTGGCTTAATCTAAAAATGTGTTCCATTCATGGTTACAAAATGGCTGTCATGGACCATGGGCCTGCTGTACTCAAAGCCTCATATCATATTTATACAAGTCATCCAGGCAGAATCCCTACACCCACATGGCATTTACTAAATCTGATTCCATACTCACTCCTACACTAATCATAATATAATTAGCTGATTAGAATAGATTCATTGGAAATGTCCCCTTAAAGAAGAATAGGGTCATTCTTGAAAAAGTTCAGAGTTCTATAAACAAAAGATAATAGAGGAGACAGCTATTAGGTAGGCAACAAACTGCTTCAGTGACTCTTAAGTGAATACATACAACAAAAAGAAATTTGATATATCCCACATTCTAAAAAAACTGATGTAATTTGGTCTAAGTTAGTGACAGGGTTACTAAAATGAGATTTCACTGCTTTCCAGCCCTGAGTTTTCTTTCTGTTAATTTTCATCACTTGGTTTCTCCTGCAGGCAATAGCATTCTAAGCTGTACCCCAGAGAAGTCAAGAATTGTCTTCAGTCTTCATTAACATGTAGTATGTATTTGAGTAGTTTTGTTATTCATATATTTTGCTGATATTTATACTCAGTTCATTATGAACTTTTATAGGTGAGAATGTATGATTTACAATATTTACTGTGGCTCCATAATGGTTTTATTATGCAGGCACGGTTAAGGCAAAAAAAGTAGAGCCCCACCTCACCTTGAGAGCCTCTTGCTCTCACTAAGGCTTTTATTAAACATTCTGTGGCCATGGTAGTTAGCGCCAGTGACATGATTCCCCTGCAGAACAAGATTCTGGGGGTTTGTTCACAACAGATGAGATGATACAGTTCCCCTTTTCCCATTGTTGGACGTAGTGTTTTCTGAAACCAGATCTGAAACATCAGAGGTTATTTTTGCTGAACATCACACACTAGCACATTTGTCCAGCTACAATGAAAAACCCTTTAAGAATAAAGATGTGCTTTATTCCAATGGCATTTCAGGAAATGAAATTCAAAATTTTTGGCACTGAGCTGTACTTTTTGGGAGTCAGCTTCTTCCAAATTTTCTTGCATCACATAAAAAAGGTCAACTGTGGGTAAAACTGGAAGGCAGTCATTTATCATACTTCTCACTCTCTGCAGATCTTCTAATGGTTAACATAATCAAAAGGTTTTTGACTTAAACATTTGTCCCCTTCCTGGTTCTCAATGTTTCAATGCTATGTTACATCTCTAAGCACAAAGAAAAATCTCTATGAAAGAGTATATTTACTGCAATCTATTTTGTATTCATTTTCATATATTTGCAAACCAATTTCATACAAACATACAGAACCTGAAACAAGAATTTTCATGGAGATATATTCCTAAAACGTTACATATATTTTTAAGACATTTTGTAGATTAAAGTTCGAAAGCTGTACATACCCTGAAACTCCAAGTAATAGACATCTCCTTTCTTAGTACCTCATCCATATTGTCTGAATTCTGATCATCCTACCTACATTGAACTCTAAACAATATTTCATCTCTGCTTTTATGAAATATCAAAATGTGGAAATGTCTTCCCCTCCATTCAGCTTTTTGACAATGGCTAACAGCCATTTAGCTGATTTTCAGTTTAGCTCTGCAGCCATTTATTGAGTGTATACTCAGAGCATGACATGGTATTAAGTACTCTGGGAAATACTAAAATGAGTAATAACAAGAATCTTATGTTCCAAGAAGGTAGATAAAAAATAGACACATATGATTCACTTGTCTACCAAGGCAGCCTTTAATATGTGACATAAATGGTCTATGAGTTGAAGATTCTCATCTCTACCACTCACTAGATGAATAATTACATGAAACACTTTGTTACTGTTTAATGGATCAAAGCATTTGTTTGATTAGCATTGGGTGCAGGGGATGGGGGTGTCTGGCAAGTTGCTGTTAAAGCTAGGAAATGAGGAAGGTGATATTTCCCTTTGAGAATTAAAGCTTGGTATAAAGCCCAGGGGAGAAATAGATTCCCTGAACAGTAGGACTTTGTTGAAAATGCTAATATACAAGTGAAGGATTTATTTTATCAAAAAGGGGAACTACAGAAAGAGTCAGAGACACTTCAGTTCAGTGCTTAATTCAAACATTGGCTAAGAGAGTGGATGTATTAGATGCATTATCCATGGGAACTTGAATATTTTTCATTCTAATGTCCAGGTTATCACAAGAACAAAGCTGAATATCAATCACAGGAGTCAGTAAATACCATTTCCCACTTATTGACAAGACAGTACATATCATCAGATGGCCATGGCTGGCTAGCTAGCCTAACCTGATGCCATTAAACACTCAAAACAACCAATTCCCCTCATTTTGCGTTTCTACTCAATATGTCATTTTTAATTCCCATAAAAATCTACTTTCTAAGAAGTGTTCATTCTTTGTTTATTATATTTCTTATTTCTGTGCCCTTGAATTTTCATAGAAAATCAAAATTGATTATGTGGTCCTTCCCCATTGGCATTTGGTGACAAAAATATTCTGATCCATGTGGCAGCATTTTCATTCTGGTGTCTCTCTCAGTCTCACTATGTTTTTAGTTAAGTGTGATTCAACCACGTATGGCCAAATTTCCCCTGCATACTGATTAAATTTGGTCTGGACTTTTAAAGAACCACATTTCATCAGCCTTTCCTAGGACCAATGACTAAGACCAATGCAGTGACTACCATTTGCAAATGCACTTCCCTCTCTACTGACCTCCCCAATTGGCAAGCTGCTACATTTATGGTTATTTGACTCCACCAGTTTTCACTTGCATCAGTTACAAAAGGACATATGGCATTACTAAACTTAGTCTAGCAAGTAAGTGAACTAGTTACATCAGTGAAAATATTAAAGAAAGAACATGTCTTTGTGCATTCCTGGTATAAATATCTGTAATGTATATCCCATTAGGATATCTGTTTACCTTCATTTGTTGCAACATATTTATGTATCATTCATTCCATATGTGTACATAATTTATATATTATAATCACTGAGAATTTGATTAACCAAAAGTCATTTTAAGGGAAATTATTTGTGGAGACAACTTTAAATAAAATGTGAGAATAAAAAGACTAATGGCTGTTTTCTGCAGGGTCAATGCAATATTCTCAAGGAGTTTTTATGTTTTGTTTTGTTTTTCTATCATAAGTGAAGGAGAAAACATTACATACTATTATTGACAATTAAAAATGGCAAGATATATCTTAGATTAGTGAAACAGTACAAAGCCAAAAAAGATTATAAGATTAATAAGCATCAACACAGGAGCAGTACGAGATAATGGAAGGAAAACATGCTAAACAGATTTTATTATCAGATGGACCTAGTTTAATATTTTATCGTGTTTGGGGAAATTTCAATAATTTTTTAAATCTCATTTGTGTTATATGTAAAATAGAAATATTAGTACCTGCCTGTTTTATTATCATAAAAATTAAATTGTAATTTTTGCAAACTGCACTATAAAGTGTCTAGCATTTGGCAAAATTCATGTAATGGTAAATATCAATATTATAAATTCTTTCATGGTAATAACTTCAATGGTGTAAATATTTATTTAAGGAGATGATTCCAATTCCCTAACAGATAACTTACTATGGATAGAGGTACAGTGCTGAAGAATCTAAAATTCAAGAACTTCTGGTTGTTGAAATGGGAAATTGTAGGTGTTTGAGGAATTTGGGCTGATAAATTAATTAAACAAGGAGGTCATTAGACTGAAGTGGCTGTAAGGATTTAGTGGCCTCGGTAAGCAAACCAAAACCTAGGTCTTTAAATGCCTCAAAGTTGAGAAATTAAAACCAAAGGACAACTAGTACAAACGACCTTCTCTATATAAATCTTTTTCCCATCT
Organism: Globicephala melas; assembly: GCF_963455315.2. Lineage (NCBI taxonomy): Eukaryota > Metazoa > Chordata > Mammalia > Artiodactyla > Delphinidae > Globicephala > Globicephala melas. Next base: position 56,736,526 of record NC_083318.1, on the reverse strand, counting down.
CCTGTCAGTAGATTGCACCCAACCACTTCTGGTTTGTCACTGCCCATTAGAATCCATTTTTGCTCAAATAAACTCTTAAAATTTGTAATATGACTCAGTTTATTTTTTAACAGGGCTGATCAAGAAAAATTATATGGCTACATGAGGCAGTGACAAACAAGGAATTTCATTGGGTCCCTCATAGAGTGACATTGTCCAGAGGCTTAGGCAAGGGGCCACCATCCAGAAGAAAAGGGGGGCAAGGGCGCCCTTAGGGGGAGAGGGGATGATGAGAGGGATTACTTATATACGGGATGTATGGCAATGTCTCTCAGCAGCACCAGGAGCCTCTGAGTCACAGGACTCTGTAGGGTCAGGGCCAAAGGGCTGTAGTGGTTTGGGACCTTACAACTACAAGACAAGACAGGCATACTTCATTTTATTGCACTTGTCTTTATTGTGTTTTGAAGAGGTTGGGTTTTTTACACATTAAAGTTTTGTGCCAGCCCTGTTTCATTAAGTCTATCGATGCCATTTTGCCAACAGTTTTCCTCATTTCCTGTCTCTGTGTCACATTTTGGTAATTCTCGCAATATTTCAAACATTTTTTTATCATTCTTTGTTATGGTGATCTGTGATTAGTGACCTTTGATGTTACTACTACAACTTGCTGAAGACTCAGATGATGATTAGCATTCTTTTAGTAATAAAGTATTTTTTAATTAAGACATGTACATTGTTTTTATAGACACTAGGCTATTGAACACTTAATAGACTACAGCATAAAGTAAATATAACTTATATGCATTGGGAATCCAAAAAAATTTGTGTGACTCACTTTATTGTGATATTCACTTTATAATGGTCTGAACTGAACCCACAATATTTCTGAGGTATGCCTTCATTACCAACGGATAAGAGCCACTGGGTGAGGTTTTGTGGGATATGTAAAGCAAACCGGTTCTAAATGGCTAAAACTCTTCTCATTTGGGCTATTTCCAAATCAATTGGAGGTATAAAAGTTGAGTTTGTCGGTCAGCATTTTGTGCTAAGAGGCCTCAACCTGCAGTGAAGAAATCAACAACCTTCAGGGCAATATGCAGGCCATCTCTAGGTCATTTATATAACAGAAATGTAACTTCATATTACAAACTTGAATTGGAGGGTGTGTCAGTTATCTGCTGCATCTATGATTTGCATAGTCTAACTTGTAAACAAGCATGTCTTAAATCTGAGTTTGTTGTCATGAACGATACAGCATTTATCTCAATTGATATAGAAGGCAAAGTTACCTCAGTTTTTACTGCTAAAACTCTGAAAGATGGGGCTTCCCTGGTGGTGCAGTGGTTGAGAATCCGCCTGCCAATTCAGGGGACACGGGTTCGTGCCCTGGTCCGGGAAGATCCCACATGCCGTGGAGCGGCTGGGCCCGTGAGCCATGGCCGCTGAGCCTGCGCATCTGGAGCCTGTGCTCCACAACAGGAGAGGCCACAACAGTGAGAGGCCCGCGTACCGCAAAAAACAAAACAAAAAAAAAAAAAAAAACTCTGAAAGATGAAATACCCATGGTAAGTCAGATATTTTAGGAGATTCATTAATTTAGCAAAAGTTTATGGAATTGTGGAATTTTAATGGCAAAAAAAGTTTATATACTTCCTAAATAAAAATATTTCACAGGAAGTAATATGAACAATGTAGTAGAATAATGGCTCCCTAAAGATGTCCACATCTTAATCCCCATAACCTGTGAATACATTATCTTACATGGCAAAAGAGAATTTGCAAATGTGATAAAGTTAAGGATCTTGAGGTGGGGAAATTACCCTAGATTATCCAGGTTGTAAATGTCCTTATAAAAGAAAGAGAGAGGCAGGAGAATCAGAGAGAAGGAGATGTAACAATGGAAGTAAAAGGTCAGAGAGAGAGAGAGGGTAGGGGGAGGGAGAGAAAGAGGGAGATGGAATATTGAGATATTGATGTTGAGGAAAGGACCACACACCAAAGGATGCAGCCTCTAAAACCTGTACCTGTTCCAAGTGAAGAAATAGATTCTCCCATAGAGTATCCAGAAGGAACATAGCTCTGTCAACATCTTGATTTTAGCCCATAGACCCATTTTGGATTTTTGACTTCCAGAACTGTAACATAATACATTTGTGTTGTTTTAAGCCACTAAGTTTGTAGCAATTTGTAACAGCAGGAACAGGAAACTAATAGAGTGTGAGTTTTTGAATAAAAGACTATAACTTAAAATTATATAGGAATTTTAATAAATCCATTTAAATTAGCATTTTATTATCATAAAAATATGTTAAAAAAATCCACCACAATGTTGGACTTAAAGAGCTTTTAAATCCTCTAAGTGATGAGATAGTGAAGCCTTAACCCCCAATGTGACTGTATTTGGAGATAGGGTCTTTAAGCAGGTAATTAAGATTAAATGATGACAAAAGAGTGGGATCTTAATGCAATAGGATTGGTGGCCTTATCAGAAAAAGGGACACCAAAGACCGCTCTCTCTCATTCTCTCAGCATATGCACCTAGAGAAAAGGCCATGTAAGGACACTGAGAATGTACTATCTGCAAGACAAGGAGAGTGGTCTCACCAGAAACCACACTGCTGGCACTTTGATCTTGGACTTCCAGAACTGTGAGAAAATAAATTTCCATGAGAAAATAAACCACCCAGTCTATGGTATTTTGTTACGGGAGCCCATTCCACTAAGAGTGTCCAAGGAAACTGAAGGGTGAATAATCTTCCAATGTTTAGTAGAATCATAATCTTCTAATTTGAGGTAAATTTGTAATACCATTTTCTTGAACAGGAAATTCATGATGGCCATGTTAGGTTTCTGAATAAACACACTCTAAAAAATTCTTTAAGTATAAAAAAAAATTATGAAGATATTCTCCTAAAATAATTACTCCTATAATAATTCATCATACTTTAAAATCAGTAGGAATTTAAATCTCACTATAACCTTCATTATTATTACCTAGAATTTACAATTTAATGGCAACATGTTTCTAATAACCACCATCTCAGAAATATCATGTAATTCTCTAGCCAAGTACCTTGGTTATTTTTTATACTCTTTGTCACTATCTGAAATTATCAATTTTTACCTTCTTGGTATCTGTCTGGCTTACTATAATGAGAGAATAAGTGAGAAGACTTTTTCTGTCTCCTTCTCTGCTATATCCCAGAAATTAAAACTCAGTGTAACACATAGTAGGTACTCAATAAATATTTATTGAAGAACTGAGTTAATTAATATAAAAATTAATTATGATTCCATATTAATTATGAGTCTGAGTCCATGAAAATACTTTTAACTCTCCTTTTCTCTTTTATATCTAATATTTACAATGATGTGTTTCTTTAAAAGATACTTCACTCTACTATATGGGGTCCTAATTTTTGCCAGAAGCCTGGTTCAAATGAGACAGGATAACTTCCAGGTTCTGGAAACCAATTAATACACAGACCTAACTAGATTGCAACAGGTCACCAATGAAGGTCCAGATCTCGAAGGGCAGAAATTACAGAATCAAGTGAAGCTAGCAGACAGATGGCAGTCACTGAGGAGTTTGATCAGTATGGAGATGAAACAAAGGGAGGTCAAAACATAGTAGAAATAGTAGTAGCTAAAAAATTACTGAACATTTGCTATTTTCTAAATATTTACAAGATCTTTTACACATGTAAGGAGTACTATTTGAAAATTTTATACCATGAGCTTTCTTTTTCTATGCCTACTGTCCTGTGACTACTATCTACTGGAGTATTGTCATATATTACTCTGTATAGAGAACAGATGCAGCCTGGATAAAATAAATTAAATTAAATTCTAAGTGAATTTTTTGCTATTAATGTTGTGTTAGTTTCTGCAAAGTGATTCATGTATATATATATATTCATATATATATTCATATATATATTCTTTTTCAGATTCTTTTCCATTATAGATTATTACAAGGTATTGAATATAGTTCCCCTGAATGATTTTTTTTTAACTCACAGGAAGCAAAATAGCCTAAAACTAAAGCACTTTTTGATTTGCAATGATTTATTATTTGAAGAAATATGGATAAGTTTGCATCTAAGAGATGATAAGAGATAAGGGGTGAAATTAGAGAGAGAGCAGAGTTTTTACTGAAAGCCCTGAGTGGAGAATGCAGGGTATGGCAACACTCTCCCATCTAACAAGAAAGGGAACACTTATATTTCTAAATTTAAGGAGAGAATTAGAGAAGGACTGAAAAATGGAGAAGAATGCAGGAAGGAAGACCCATGTTGAGACTTTCTTGAGGCTTCCTTGCTGACTTCATAGGGCCCATTCTACAAGGATGAGTAGAGAATCCCAGGGAGCTGGATGAGTGCCAGAGCAGGAGAGCTTCTTGCGTGAATTCTGCAGTTAAACTGACTCATCAGCAGATCTGTCCATGACACTCTGGATACGACAAGCTGCCTAGAAATATATAAAACCTAATTGAATTTTCATTCCAAATTTACTTTGAATCGTGTACCAAATCTAAGCCATCAGACATAGGTTAGTATCTAACCAGGAGAAAATGATGTAAACCATTCTGCATGCAAATACTTTATACTCACACTCTAGGGAACATATTAACTCATGTGTGTGTATTCATATCTCCATGGCACATCAACAAATTCACTAAGAATAGAGCTGTGTGACATGGCATAACCTCTGAAATGTATTTGATGAAGTGTTTTTTTTTAATTTTAGTTGATTCTGCTGGCCAGTGGGCAAGGCATTACCTAGGTCTTCAAGGGTCCTTCCTCCTCCTAATGATGACACAGTGCATATGGATCACGAGTAAAAATAGCATGGTGAGATTTTTAGCCTGATAAAGGGTAAGAATTAGCCTATAGGCCGTATATGGTATGGAAGAGGTTCAAATTCCCCCACATGACTCAGAGATGGTTGCAGAAGGGCTGGATGAATGGGTCATGGAGAGAAGAATTTAGGGTAGGTAAAATCCAAAATAGGTAAATCCCATAACCAGAGGCTAAGTTAGGAAGCAGAGACATTTATAGCCAACACAATGAGAGAGGAATTGCATGAGAAGCAGGTGCACAGGGGACAGAGGCAAATACACAATGGCAAAGCTTCAATCAACCCAGGAGACACAGGAAAGAAAGAGGCGACAAAATGCAGAACAGCCTCCTGCCTCTCAAACCTTTGAAGTTATACCAATTTTTCCGCCACACCAAGAGGTATCCTGAGAGCATGAGTAGTAGAAGAAAGAAAAAAATGAGGAAAAAATGGAGAGAGTTTAAATGGGAAGACAGTCCTAATATCAAGTTGAAATTTGAATTCGTTTAGTTTAAATATTGGCTGAGACTAAACATCTAAAAGAAATTAAATTTTAAACTTGAATAGCTAAATTACTTTTAATAGACTGAATATTATTGGACTTCAAGGTGGTCAGCAGTGCAGTAATTAAATGAGGCAGTGGGGATTACCAAATTAGAGAAAGGACACACCTTGATGGGCTTTTTGATATCCTGACCATTTTAGATAATTATTTTATCTGATAGATATTTTATGTGATAGAATTTCTGGATAAGATCTCAGTTCTTATACAATTTAGTTTTTTCAGTTAAATTAATAAGTTACTTAAAGTTCCCCATAAATTTTTATTTTTCTGTAAAAAGGGGGATGTGATTATAGTAATAATATCCAAATAATATCAAGGATGAATAAGTGAGACTTTATAAACAAAGCACCTGGTACACTAAACGTGCTTTTTTTAAAAAGCTGTTTCCTTCCACTCAATTTCAGTGTTTGCTATGTTCTAAATGATAACTTGCTAATACATCCCTCAGAGAAGTCATCAAATATGCTAGACTAGGTGTTAATACACTTGCTAAACCACATGCAATGTTTCTGAGCAAGCAGGAGCCATGGAAACTTCTGGGAGATAAAAGTCTCCTTTCTAGAGAAAGATCATCAAGCTAAAGGCTACAAGAACCACCTTAAAATGGTTTTTAGTATAAAAAATTGGTATCATAGCTCATTAACTCACAAGGACAAGTTGATTGAGTTAGGTAGTGGTTCATTCGATTTATAAACAATACAATAATTTGAAAACAGTTGTTTTCTGCATTTTGTTCTATTTCAGTTATTTGTAAGATTAGATTTTATTTCAAGTTAACCTCAGCAAATGCCAGTGTTTGTGAAAGCATCAAGCTCTGGGCTATTAAAATATATCTTGCCTATGGCACCACACACTGAGACCTTCTGTCTTCATTCTGGGTGAGATTAATACTGTGGCAGTGGGATGCAAAGGTAACACACCTTCTTGTTTTACCTCCAGAAACAGTGATAAAATGCGTATAGAAACCCCACTGGCAAAGAAACATGGTTTTAATCACTGTCTACATTTTTTCGCTTGCATATTCCTCCCTCTCACTGAATATCAAAGTGCCTCTTTAGTCAAAACAAAACAATTCCTGCAGGTGTTCATTTCTTCTCTAACACATTTTATCTCTCCTTAGGGACTGTGGTCACCAATGTTTCCACACCATGGGCTATGTTGTTAAAAAAAAAAAAAAAAAGCCCCTTATGGTGACAACAAAACTATTTAAATGAACCCTCACAGGGGGAAAAAATTCACTTCTGTGTTATAAAATACTTAGTATGTCACAGATTTCTTTGGCTAAAAAGTCAGCAAATACATGTGAGTAGTAATATGAGAGTCAGTAGAAATAGTCACATAAGGAGCAGGACAGATTTAATACATTTTTTTGTACTTTGCTAATAATAAGTGTACTGATTATTCAGTGCTTCCACTATTAAATATGTCTATAATATACTATAATATATATACTATAATGCAGTTGCTAGGGATTTACATTATCTTTTTGACAAAAGCAGTGGAAGAAATAATTAATGGGAACCTAATTTCTTCTAGTTAATAGTAAATTAAGCAAATGGCAATCCTTGGTAATCAAGTGGTGTGTCATGCCTTCACACAATAAAAATCATAATTATCAATTTTTTTCTTCTCCAAACTCTATTAACATTAATATTGTTTGTTTCTTTATTCTCCTTTAGACTCTTCAGAAAACGTACTTAAATCTCTTTTTTTATATGAAACATGAGTCTTCCAAAGAGCATGTAAGATAGCTTATACATCTGTAAAAAAAAAAATAAAAAAAACTTGTGGTAGTTATTTTTGGTACTAAAGTTGTGGTAGTTACTTTTGGTATTATCTTTCCTCTTAATGGAAAAATCAAGATGATTCATTCACTGATTCATTCACTGTACATTTATTCATTTAACATATTAAATGTTTAACCATCTAAAAGACAACAGTATCATTTCTCTCCAGTTATTCATTTGGCAGGGAGAAGTAAATAATTAGAAAAGTATGAACAAAGAGTATTATGAAAACATGTTATATACATGTGATAGTCATAGTAATTTTGCTGCCAACAACTCTTTTCAATTTCCTTCTTTGTGAAACTCCTTGGAAAATTTTCCCCACACCATTATATAGTAAAGGTGGATTTTCCAGTCATGGTCCTCCATTCTTCCTGGACAAAAATTGGGCATATTTCTCATTCTAGGTCAGTCTTAGTGTTCCTGGAATATTGATTGATATTGTTTCAGAATGGATACCTAAGTCAAGTAGGACCCAAAAAATATTTTGGAGGGTTAAATAAGACATCAGAAGAAATATTTTGTGTTTGTGTATATGTATGTGTTCTCCTAAAATTCTTATGTTTACAAAGATGGAATAAAATGAATGTAAACTTATAGGCAATCATTTTCTACATCATATGGAAAGAACCTTTCATTATCACAGGGGCAATATTCACCAGAAAACAGAACCTAGTAAGAAAGAGAAAAAGAGAATGAAAACAGTAATAATCAGAAAGAGAGAGGGAGAGAGATAACTGTTGGCATAACTTGAGCTCCTGGAACCAAATGTAACTAAAGCCAGATTTCTCCATCTACTTCCCAATTACTGGAATCAGTAAGTTTCCTTTAAAACTTAATAATAATAGCACTGTTGAATGTTAATGTAACAGAATGTGAGCAGTAATCTTTCCCTGCTGTCTCAGATTTTTGCAGCGGGCTCAAATGTAGAGGACAACGTTTTCAGTGCTGCCTCAGGTGAGGTTCTCATCTATCTTACAGATTTGCTAAAGGATCCTCTAACTCATTCAGCCTGCACTTACCCTTTACCCTGAGGCTATTTGAAAGAAGGAAAACATTCTTTGGAGTTTGAAAAGGCCAAAGGTGAGGATTTCTTTGGAAAGACTTGTTCCTATACTGTTTTCCCCAAGCCCTTCTGCCTTAGGGAAGGAGGGGAAGATACTTCCCTCTCAGTTCAATTCAAGAGAAGGGGACTGAATAAAAATCATTTTGAGAGTTTTACATCGTCCCCCTGGAGGAAGAGGAACACAAGGCTGGGTTTCTGATTTTCACCTACTTAGAGAACTCTGAAAACGAAAGACTGGCTGAATCATGCTCTCAAGGACAAGTGAAAGACCCAGGGCATGAAGTGACCACAGAGAAATGACTCACTAGAAGCCATGGGACTGAGGGGAGAGCCTCCGTTGGTCAGCAGCAGGATATAGCTACATCAGTGGAACTTTTCATAAGAGAGTTTTGTGGTGGTTTCCAAACAACTCTAAACAGAATGAATGAGCTTTTGAAATCTACCTCATCCAGGATGCACTAACCCATGATTATCATGGGACCAGTAAAGATCTTTATTTTTCTTCTTCCTGCACCTCCAACTATGGAGGAACCAGATAAACCCCTAGGCATGAAGAAGGAGGAATTAAAGATCCATGTATAAACACTGAGAAGCAGCTCATGCCCACCCTTCTGACCTGCTTCCCAATTCCAAGAACAAAGGGTTTTCAAGTCTTGGAGAAGGAGAGTCTTTAAATCTCACAAAACTTTAAAGGAAGGAGGTCATATGATTTAATACTGGTCCTGGTTACACAAAGGAAGCTGTCATGTGTTCATTTCTTTACTGAATATTTATTAAGTGCCTCCTAGATGCCAGGCACTATTCTTGATGGTGGAATAAAACAGTAAAAAAGCAGAAAGTTGCTGCCATCCTGGGGTCTACATCCCATTGGAAGAGACAGACACAAATAAAATGACACAATAAACAGTACTACTTTGTTTAGTGTTATGAAAAAAATAAGGAGAGCAAAGGGAATCAAGAGCAATTGAGGGTCAGATTACACATTCTAATCTGGGAAGGCCTCTCTAAAGAACTGAGGAAAGAAAAGTAGACCCTACTGCTAATCCAATCCCGGTGTTCCTACAGAACGTAAACAACATTTCCAACAAACACAGACAACCCCAATGACACATAATGTTTCTACCAAGGTGTAGACAAAACAGAACCTCACTTACATGAATGAGTAGCTTTCCCTTCTTTTGAGTAATTGCTGCTTTATTACCAGGATCACACTCTGCCTTGCTTCCTTTTCCTCTACTGCCATACAAAATTCTTTGCATGTCTACAGAAGAGCCAGAAGGCCTGTGCTTGAGGATCATAATTAAGGAGGAAAAGAAGAGGTAATGTCAGAGAGGTTTTCAGATTATTAGGATGTGTAGACTAAGGAGATTGGATTTTATCTGATGTGAATTAAAGTCCTTTGAAAGACTGTAGGCAGAGGAATAAAACAATCCAACTCTAAAAGATTACTCTCATTAATGTATGCAAAATAGATTGATGGGATGGGACATGGAGGTGATGATGATAATAATGGAAACTGTAAAATCAATACCTTTTTCAATTGTCTAAGTAGGAGATGATGGTGGTTATAACTGGTTGTATAAGTAAAAATGGTAACAACTAGATTACAACTGGATTACAGATATATTTTAAAGGTATGGCCATTGGACTTTCTAAAGGATTTGATGTAAAGGTGAAGAAAAGTGAGAAATTAAAGACAATTTTTGGATTTTTGCTTGAACAACTAGGTTAAGGTTGGTGCTAATGGCAAAATGGGAAAATGTGAGACAACTAGATTTAGCAGAAAAATAGAGACTTATCTTTTGATGAGATTCAAGTGAATATGTTGAGTACATCATTGAACATTAAAGAATTTGAAACTGATGGGTATGTTGATATCCAGACTCAATCAGCCTAAAGGTGAAACAGTCGTTTCCATGATGTCACATATGCATTCTTAAAAATCCCTGTACTATGGTTATGCTAAATTGTATAATGAAAACCACAGACCTGATGAGAATGCAAAAACAGAATTTAAAACCAGCATAAGTGATACGATAATAATTTTGAAAAACCATAGGAACCTAATAAAAACAGTAGCACACTTTTACACAAGTTAATTGGTTAAGAAATACATAACTACTACAATAAATATGGCACTTTACCTTGAAAAAGACCTGGAGTTTGCTTATGGAATTTGTTTACTGTGTGCAAGAGGAAGAGTTCAAAATAAATGTAGGAAAAGAATGAAATAAAAAAGAAACAGGGCTTCCCTGGTGGCGCAGTGGTTGAGAGTTCGCCTGCCAATGCAGGGGACACAGGTTTGTACCCCGGTCCGGGAATATCCCACGTGCCGCAGACTGGCTGGGACCGTGAGCCATGGCCGCTGTGCCTGTGCATCCGGAGCCTGTGCTCTGCAATGGGAGAGGCCACAACAGTGAGAGGCCCACGTACCACAAAAAAAAAAAAAAAAAAAAAGAGAGAGAGAGAAAGGGAGGAAAACAAAACAAAAAATGGGATAAGAGGAAGGGAAATTAAAAAGGAAGTTGGAAATGGAGTCGTGAGGCCATGGTGGCCATAGGAAGGGTTACAGCTTATAGGCTGTTGTGAAGTGCTGCAAGAAAGATTACAGAAACTGAAAGGAAAGTTGTAACACCAGGTATAGATACGTGTGTCTCATTGTCCTCTCATTGTGTGCATTTTGTGCAGTCCTGTGCAGCTCAGTTCAACTGTGTGCAGTTTTCTGCATTTACTTAGTGTTTCCCCCAATGAAATTATGTACAAGCAATTGTGTTCAAATTGTTTCCTAATATATAAATTGCATTGAGCAAGTTTGTGTTTTCGAAACAAACATTAATAGCAGAACTATTGAAGCCAAGTAGCTAGATAACAATGATAATAATTATTATAATTACTATTATTAAAACCATTATTATGGATACATGGTACTTAGTATATGTGACAATATTCTAAAATTTTTATGCATATTTACTTATTTAAATCTCACAAAAAGGCCAAGGGGAGAAACTATATCAGCAAGAAAGAAGTGGATTTTTTGTGATGGAACTTGTTGGTAACTATGATGAAGGTGGTTTCAGAAAAAAATGACTCATATCCTTTTGGGAAAATGTTTCTCTAATTGCAACTGCAATCTACAAAATTAGAGGCACACATGTCTCAACTGTTTGAGTAATTTTACTACCTGATAGAGAATAAACTCAATATTCTGATGACTGAGAAGTATTGTTAAGCCACATGATCAACTATCCTTGAATCTTGCCTATGGCAGATATTAAGCTTTGACTCAACTCCAACTCTAGAAGCTTTAAGGTATGTATTTGTATATATATACACACAGATATACATAACTTATATATGTATTCTATACATGTGTATATACATATGTGTAAGATATATATACAATGTGTCTTTCCTGCAATGTATATTTTCAGTTTCTCCCATCAAATTTGGAGTCAATTCTCTCATCTCTTGAGTCTGAACTGAACTTGTGACTTTCTCTGGTCAGTGCTGCAGAAAGGTTAAGGGCTAGTTCTAAGGCATTACTAGCTTCTGCCCTCTATCTTAGAACCTTGTGATCATTTTGAAACTATATCTAGGATGGCCTGATGGAAAATATAAGAACATATTCACCCCAACAGAAACCATCCCAGATAAACCAACTCCCAACAGATCTGCTAGACAGCTACCAGACATAAGAGTCTAACCAAGACCAGTCATTATCAGTAGGGCTGCCTAGTTGATCCATAGACTCTTCAGCAATGATTAATAGTTGTTATTTTAAACCACCGAATTTTAGAATGTTTGTAACACAACATTATTGTGTAAGTAGATGAATTTAATGATCTTTTATATTCTGTGACAGCAGTAACAGAAGGCCTAATGTTAGGTCTCTAAATTCATGGTTGTTCAGAGATAAGAAATAGAACATTCATATTGCTGGTATGGTACAATATGTTGAATAATGTTCTCCCCAAATTAATGTCCACCCAGAACTTCAGAATATGACCTCCTTTGGAAATAAGGTCTTTGCAGGCGTAATTAAAGTAAGGATAGAGTGGAAATCATACTGGATTATGCTGAGCAAGTAGACTGTCAATACAAGAGTGAAAAGAACACACAGAGACCCAAAGAAGATGGAAGCAGAGATTGGAGTGATGTGTCTGAAAGCCAAGAAACATCAAAGCTTGCTGGACACCACTAGAAAGTAGGAGAGAGGCTTGGGATGGTTTCTCCCTTAGAGCCTCTAGAAGGAACCAACCCTGCTGACACTTTGATTTCAGAATTTTGGCCTGCTGAACTGTAAAGAGAATACACTTCTATTGTTTTAAGCCACTCAGTTTGTGACACCTTGTTACAAAAGCTCTTGGGATCTAGTACTCATGGTTAACAGTAGAGATGGCATTGTTCTGGAGTCTCTGTTTAAGAGACAAGTATCCTCGGTTGCAGCTTCAAGATGGTAGCAGAGTTAGCAGCATCCCTGGAAGACCAGTCATGTGGTCAGGGAGACATTTTTGGAAACTCAGTCTACAGCTTAATTTACCAGGCTTTTCAATATTTGTTCTAACCAATCCTTTGTATTAAATCCCTTTGTATTAAATCTCTTTCTTTATACATTAACCTAACTGTTGTTGTTTTTTCCTTTTAATTTTCAGTTGAATACTGAACAATATGCTCCTCAAACTCCTGATTCCAATTATGAGAAGTAATACATTTTCTTATGGTTTAAGCCACTTTAAGGCAGATCTTTTGTTTCTTGAAAGTCAAAAGCATCCTTGCATTAGACATAGTATAACATTATAATAGGATGAAGGTAAGAAGGTAGGTTTGTTAAAGGGGTAATAAATTAATCACCCCCTATTTTTATATATATATATATATATATATATATATATATATAAAACAGAAAGAATTTGAGGAGAATTTTCAGAAAAAAGGGTGATCTTATAAGGAATTTGTGAGTAGGGAATCTCAGATAATGGAATTTGTGAGTAGGGAATCTACAGGTACAGTAAGTCCCCTACATATGAATGAGTTCCATTCCGAGAGCATGTTTGTAAGTCCAATTTTTTCGTTTAGTCCAACAAAGATAGCCTAGGTACACAACTAACACAGTCGACTATATAGTACTATAGTACTGTAATAGGTTATAATATTTTTCATACAAATAATACATTAAAAAAACACAAAAAATAAAGAAAACATTTTTAATCTTACAGTACAGTATCTTAAAAAGTACAGTAGTACAGTACAACAGCTGGCATCCAGGGGCTGGCACTGAGTGAACAGGCAAGAAGAGTTACTGACTGGAGGAGGGAGAGGAGGTGGGAGATGGTAGAGCTGAAGTATCTCAGCAATAGGAGATGGAGGGCAAGCTGTAATTTCACTCATGCCTGATGTTGATTGAACGCAGTTTGCATCTTTGAAAGTTCACAACTTGAATGTTCGTATGTAGGGGACTTACTGTATCTCACAAAGTGCATGAGAAACAGGAGGAAGACTGAATCACCACCCTTCAGGCTCAGAGGGGAATCAAGGTCCAGCCATGATCCTGCCACAGAAACCACCTGCTTGGGTCCCACATGGAGTTGCCTCACTGGATACTCTCCTCCCCTCTGCTGGCCTCTTGACTCCACTTGGCTTTATTTATGCATCTCCAATCAAAAGTCCTGTTGGGAGTATTTGAACAGGTGCTTTTGAGGTAATTACCTTGCAGGGGCTGTTACAGATTCAACATCTTTTTTTCCTTTTTCTCCTAGACAAAATATTTCCCAACCTACCTAAGTAAGATGTGACCATGTCCCTGAGTTCTGGCTAATGGAATGTGGATGTGGACAGAGGTGATTTTTACCACTTCCGGTCTTGGCTCATAAACTCTCCCATGTGAACTTCCAATCTCTTGCTTCTCCCCTCCTGTTTGTAAAGTGTCAATGGACAAGACAGCCTGAGAAGCCACATGTTAAGGATGACAGAACTTCTGTCATCCTGTCTTTGAATGACTTTACGTCATGGAGTCCCAAATCAACAAGCAACCTTTTATCTACACTCGGTTTTACAAGCTGTTCTGGCATCTCTTTACTGGAATGGATAGGAGAAATGCCAAGATGAGTTCCCACCAACTTGCCCTATCACAGAAGTATTTACTGAGGGCTAATTACCTAAAAGACACCCTGTTTATTGTTTTATATCTTTTTCTTTCATTTATGTTTTCTACTGCACTATTCTGAGAGAAAATGATAAAAACATAGTGGTGAGAAGAAGGCAATCTTATGTTTTTATTATAAATCTTTGGCATCTGATAGAGGTGCCTGGTGTAGTTTGGGATATTAATAAATGGAATTTTGTTACAGGATCAAGGAAAGCTCAAATTCATAATTTTCCTTTTTTTTTTTTGTGGTACATGGGCCTCTCACTGTTGTGGCTTCTCCCGTTGAGGAGTACAGGCTTCGGACGCGCAGGCTCAGCGGCCATTGCTCACGGGCCCAGCCGCTCCGCGGCATGTGGGATCTTCCCAGACCGGAGCACGAACCCGTGTCCCCTGCATTGGCAGGCGGACTCTCAACCACTGCGCCACCAGGGAAGCCCCATAATTTTCCTTTTTAATGCAGTTCTCTAGAGGAAGAACAACACACCAAAGAGTAATAAGAAATTGAAAATACAGCTACAACTCTGTTGTTAACTGGGTGGTACCTCCTTCCACATTCAGGTCTCTTTGGTAAACCTTTTAATAGGCTCCAAGTCTCTTACTTAGTCAGTCAAGTGGTAGGAGAAAGCAGAAGAATAATGCTATACCCATGGGTTTGAATGTTTAATGCAATATCGCTCCAACTACTACTAAATGTGTCTAACTTACTGTCCTGAAACTCTTCCAAATAGGTCCCTCTTAACATTGTAGCAAGCAAGACAGAAGGGTGAGCAGAAGAAAGACTTTCTCTCTCTTTTCAAACATATAATAAGCTTTTTAAAAGAGTCTCATTTCCAATGCTCACTCTTTGAAATTAAGCTCTCTTTTAAAACTCCTTTCTTTTAACTTAGCCACTCTCTAATTACCACCAACTTGTTATTATCACTGTGACCTGTAGTCCCTTGACCTACTCCCTAGGAGACTCGGCCAGTATTTCTCAATGTGTGATTAGAGCAATATCTCTCAATACATGATTCAGAGCACCTGTGTCAGAATCACCTGGGTACTCATTACAACACAGAAATCAGGCTGTACCTCATTCTCACTGAATTAGCAAATCTACGGTGAGGCCAGGGAAATTTTTATCAAGCACAACAGGTTAGATTCATACCTGGAATGACACATGAGAATGTGAGACTCAAACCCTCAGACCATTTCAGTCCATGAGCAGTACTGTACTTCACCCTGCCTCTAGATAATACAAATAAGAAGCCTTTTGAAGAATGCATCCACTACAGCTCAAAATCCCACAATTTGTGCTGATTGCCAGCTCTGGGAAGTCCCCATTTTCTGTATTCACTACTTTCTTCTAAGTTACCTGGTATTGCTAGGGAAATTTACAGAAATTCTGCTAATTGAATAGATTGCAAATACTTGCTTTCTAATCTTGGCTAGTCAATTTCTGTTGCCTGTCAACTGCCTACTACCTGTCTCTCAGAATCCCAAAAAAAGACTCTTCCAAACTTTTTGCATCCTCACCTCAAACTTTCATGCCCGTCCATAATGTTTTCACTCTCATCACACAAAATTGGTTACTGATAGAACTGTATGAGAGCATTGGCCTTCCTCTGCCACTCAGAGTATCTCTGCTGTAAGCCCTCCTGTCAATGCACAAATCTGAGAAACAAATTTCTTTCTTTTTTGCCAAAGCCAACACTTCTACTTTTTTCCTTGGATATCCTTCCCTTTTGATAGATGCCTCAGTTCCTTTTACTGGTCCCTTCCCTATGTCCCATGGCATGTTGCTCCATTCCCTAGAGAAATTGTTGCTGTCTTTCCTTATAAGTGTGTCTCCCTCCAGCCAGCACACTGTGCTCTTTTCATCGCCAAATATTGTAGTAGAATAGCTTATCCTCATTGCCTAACTCCTCTTTCCTTCACTTACTTTTAAAACTTTGCAGTGTTTTCTCCACACCTCATCAGAGAGAAATCGTTCTTCTCAAGGAGAAGATCTTCCTGATTGTGATATTCAATAGTGGTTCTTCTTCAAACCCTTTTTAGCAGTTGATGCTGCTGCAGCCTCTTCCTTCTTTCAACTCTTTAGTCCTTTGGTCCCATGACATGTGATGCGTTCCTGGTCCTTCTCTAACAACTTAACTACATTCCTCCTTATCTTAAATGTAAATGTTTCTCACAGTTCTGTCCTCAGCTCCCAGGCTGTCACTGAGGAGAAGACACCAGCAGGAAATCAGAATTCACATGCGTTAGGAGCTCTAATGGGAATGAGCCCAGGGTGCTGTGTGTGCTCACAGCAGAATCATGTTCCCAAGCCTTTGGAGAGTTGTCTGGCTGAACTCAAACAATGAACACGAACTAGAAATGACAAAGGCAGGGAAGGCCTTCCGGCAGAGCAAATGAAAAGGAAATACAACACCGTATAAGAGGATGGGATCAACGCTTTTAAAGATCTTTGGTTAATTTTTACTCTTTTAAAGCCCCAAAATACACTTTCTTCAATCTTTTGTGAAAATGAGCTTCTACTGACAAAAAAGAGGAAGGAAAAGAGGGAGGAGAAGAAACAGGGAGAGGAGGGGAGGACAATTCCAAAACCAGTCCTGAACGCTTGCTTTGAAAAGCGTGGAAGTAGTTTGAGGTAAGTCAAAATTCCTACACATATTTTCATTACTTTTTATATGGGACCAAACATTAAGAAAAAGCAATTTTTTCCTTTTGTTTCATGTCATATAAGAGATATTAAAAGGTTTAAATTCCATTTATCAAGGTAAACCAACTTTTTTCCCCCTCATGGCATGAGAGCTTATGAAAAATAAATTTCCAACAACGTTTTCAGAGGTATTATTAGGTAGGTGCTTATTTGCTATTGAAATGACAAGCCACAGGTTCTCTTATTCCCTTATTCTTTTTCATCGAGGCTAAAATAAATGGAACACATCACCACTGATGGAAAACTCTTTTGGCAGACTCTTCCTTCTCACCTGTCAGCATTTTAATACCATTCAGACTGAGTTCAAGAGGGTTACTTTTTAATAAATGTAGGAACATGTAAATGCTTTTATAAATAAAACTAAGCCATTCTGCCTTTTGTTAGCTTGCTCATGTTTTACAAAGCGTTCTTTCCGGTACCCATCACATTATTTCCTTTTACTTTTCTCAACCCCAACCTCACAACATACTAATGGACCAAGCTTATTTCACACCATGTAATACCTTGCACTATTTAAGTATTTGTTTAAAAAGCCATCACCTTAAAATAGAGTGGAGGGAGAGGAAAGTGCAAAAGACCAATTCTGTTCCTTAATATCACTAATGGAAATATTTATAATCACTGAAAATAGTGTATTGCCGACAATAGCTCTGGTGAAGCCACATCTGTTTATCCTAATGCATAAGGAGCAGGATGTGTGACGGGGAATGAGAATATGCCATTTGATTTGCAGCTATTACCTGACTTCAAAGACAATGGGTAGGTGCATAAATAAAGACAAATCATTATGACAGTGCAGCAACAGGACCTCACTGCAAACAGCTGAAGCCCAGGTTGAAGCAGAATACAGGCTTCCTGCTCCACAATAAACAATATTTTAATACATTCTCTTAATGTCAGGACTTCTCTTCCTCAAATAAAATTGCTTAAAAAAAATACTTTTAGAGATGGCTTTTAAATGTCATATTTAATGTGAATTTCCTTTTATCATTTTATAAAATCAAATCAGATAATGTCTTCTCTCTCAAGAAACTTTTACTTTTCTTTCTAAATCATTTATTGGTGTATAATATAACAGTATATTTTAAAGTTACTCCATCTTGACAAACAAATAATACTTCCTTTTCATGTGGAGGAGTCAGATATAGAAGGCTTTTGGATGTTGATTGAGATGAAATAGAGTTCATTTAAAGTTTAAAATTGGTTTTAATAGAAGATCTGATGATTTCAAGAAAAAATATGGAGTCTTAGGGAAATTATAAAATTGTAAGTACAACACAGGTTTGGAGATAAATTTTAATTCTGAGAATCAATAATTGCTAAGGCCATCATTTGTCATTCTCATTTAATTCCACAAGGGAATTAGCCAGGACCTATAACTACGTCTTTCTTAATGGTAGAGTGCTCTAGAAGTAATACAAATAGCAAATTTGTAAAATAATATCTTTATATCTCTCAGCTTATTCATATGCAATCATTTGCATTCCTCAAATAACTTAAATTTCTAGAATGGAAATAATAATAATTCTAGGCATTTTAGTTAGACAATAAAATTAAAATATAGAGCAAGTAAGTCCATTTATGAACTTATTTTCATTAGTCATTACCTACAGTGACAGTGGACAGACCAGATTCAAACACCAAACTGTCACTCTTTAAATAGTTTCCATGTGCCAGGCACTGTGTTAGATGGTATATGGGTTACTTGGATGGAAAAGACATGGCTACTCTGAAAAGAAGATCATTTATCCAAGAAAAACAGAAATTCAAACAAGTCACCTTAATTAAGCAAAGGTAATATGTGCTGTGAGAGAACTATCCTGCTTGGGAGCCGAACAGAGAGCGTTCAATTCTGCCTTGAAAGGGTAAAGGAATTCCAGGCCTTAGAGAATGAATAATTTTTAAGTCATTGAAAAGAGCAGAGAGAATTCAAAACAAAAGATAATATTTAGAATCAAGATACAGGAATGATATTGCATGGCATTTTCTGGAAAGTGTGATGAGTGTTTACAGTATATGAAAGACAGGGAGGTAGCATGACTGTAAATAAATCTGGAAATGTAAAAGTACCCTCACCTTAAACTATTAATATGTGTTTTGAGGAATCTGAGTTAGATATAAAGTTGGTTTGAAATAACATACATATATACTTTATATTTCCTATAGCCGATCAGAAAGAGGCACTTAAATACAAGGGAACTAACATAAGTTTATCATTGATTTCCTACCATAAACTTAGAACTAATACGTTCATCATTCTTTATTTGTTTTGATCCTCTCCACTACCTCAAAAATTTTTATTTCCCCCATTTCACAGATGAGGAAACTGAGCCTTAGAGGGGTGAAATTGGAGTCTAATAACACTGACAGTAAAGGCAGAGCAGATTAGTGAATTAGGAGCACAAACTCAGCAGCCAGAATGCTTAGGGCCAAAACCCAGCACCCACACATATAAAATTTGTGACTTTGGACAAAGGCTTAACATCTCTGTAACTCAGTTTCCTCTTTATAAATGGAAATAATAATAGAACTTACTGGTAGGGTTGTAAGAGGTACTATTTGTAAACCACTTAGAATAATGTCTGGCACATAGTGATGCTTAAAGATTTGTTGTTGTGTTGTTAGCATCACCATTATTATGCAGGAAAGAACAAGATGACAATGCAGATGACAAACTATCTCTTCAAAGGAAATTAAGATTTGAAGATGACTACCTCTTCCCAATCAAATATATACTTTCTGAAAATGACAAAGAACCTATTTAAGCTGTACACACGTCATCCCCATAAACTTTAAAATCGGCACCATTATATTCCCCACTTTACAGAGAAATTTTAAATTTATGGAAACCAAGTAATTTGCTCAGGTTTCCATGGTTATAATGGTAACTGAGTTGGAATCAAATAGTGGCTGCTGCAGTTGCTACCATTCTACCAACCTCTGTCTGGTTGAGAGAGTCCAATGTCTTCAGGGGCCAGGAGCAGGGTCAGGGGAGACTTCACAGAGGAGGTTCTAAGTAAATTAAGTTTTAAAGGGTGAATAAGAAATGAAGATACAGTCAAAGACAAGGAGAGTTTGCCAGAAAAAGGCAATATCCAGTGCAAAGAGGCCCCAAATAACACACTGCTATATTTAAAATGGATAACCAACAAGGACCTACTGTATAGCACAGGGAACACTGCTCAATACTCTATAATAACCTAAATGGGAAAAGAATTTGAAAAAGAACAGATACATGTATATACGTAACTGAATCACTTTGCTGGACACCTGAAACTAACACAACAGTGTTAACTCTACTCCAATATAAAATAAAAAAAATTTTAAATAAAAATAAAAAATAATAAATAAAATGGGAAAAAAAGGCTAAATAAAACCAACCTGTACATCGAAAAAAAAGTACATGCATGGGGCTTCCCTGGTGGCGCCGTGGTTGGGAGTCCGCCTGCCGATGCAGGGGACGCGGGTTCGTGCCCCGGTCAGGGAAGATCCCACATGCCGCGGAGCAGCTGGGCCCGTGAGCCATGGCCGCTGAGCCTGCGCGTCCGGAGCCTGTGCTCCGCGGCGGGAGAGGCCACAGCAGTGAGAGGCCCGTGTACAGCAAAAAAAAAAGTACGTGCAGGGAAAAGGAAGCCCGATTTTGTGGATGATGCTCATGATACGTTTGAGGAAACGGAGGCAGAAGAAGGAGAGGAGGTCAGCGGATACCCAACCTAGCAGGGCTTTATGTGTCATCCTGGGGTTTTGACTGATTTTCCCTCAGAGATACGGGGAGTCATTAAAGCTTTCTGAGCTGGAGAATGGTACAGCTGCACCTATAACCACACAGGTTTGAACTGTGGGGATTCTTGACTGGGCAGGGGTTTGTTCCCTAGCCCCCTGGTTCTTCAAGGGTCAACAGTAATCAGATTTGGATTTAAAAGAGCTCACTCTGGTGGAAGTGTAGAAAGATCTAGGCTATAGACAGGCAGCCTGGTTAAGAAGCAATGCGATGAATGAAGGAACTGGCAAGGAATACTGAAAGAAAGAGTGAGTACACAGATATATTTGGATCTAAAGCTTTCTTAATTTTTCCAAAGATCAACACCACCCCCAGATCCTTCATCATCTCTGGCACCCTGGTGTTGCCTTACGGGAATAGTCATTTTATCCTAGCTAGGGCTGTCTTTCTGAACAAAGGATAATTTATTTCCTTTTTAAAATATTTTCTTTAATTATATCAACTTACTTGTACCACTTTTCACTACCTAATGTAATACTACTTTCAATTTACATTTGCATTTTAGCATAAACACTTTCCAAACTATTCCTAAATTGAAAAGATTCTTCCTAAACTTAGAAGTTAAAAATATTGAATTATGCTTTTTGATAATTAGAAAAAACCATGTGAAGGTTGCCTTGTGTTCTTGAAGGATCTCACAGTTGAACTTGGACATTTTGGCCAAAAATATTATATTCAAGTGTTCATCAAACAACCTTAAACTCATGTTGTGTCTCAATAGTGGACTGTAGCATCTGTAGTTGAATTAATGCTCTTACAAATTCTCTAATGATGTCAATTACATCATTTTATTTCATTTTTAATTTAATGTTAAATGTTCATGAATCCAATGTAAACATTTCAATTTTCTAAAATTTTATGATTTTATTTGACACTTACTTACTTATATTATACCAGGAAACTCAAAATATAGAAGTATCCCAGGCGTCTCTTCAAAGCCTAAAAGACTTTCTTTACACATTCATTCGACATTCAGGTATTAAATGCCATACAGTGTTTCTAAGTGCTAAAGGTACAGTCAGTAATTTTTTCATCAAATTTAGTGTATGCCAGTCAATGTTTAATCACTGAGGATAAGTAGACATAGCTCATGATCTAATGCAGTTTTCCAAACTGTGGTCACAAACAATTTGTGTGTTGGATAATGAAATCAATTGGGTTGATCTATAATGAATAATGTATTTCAAAAATCAAAATATAATAAAATGGATTAGAAAATATCAGAGTGCTTACGCCGCCAACCTCAGAGTGTCTAACACAAAGCAAGTATGATATTATTTTTTGATAATTTAGTTTCAGTTATATATGTAGAGGAAGGAGGGGTACACTGGCTTGAATAGTAAAATATACCCTTTCCTGAATATCAGAATCCTTTAAAAAGTTTGTAAAGCTCTTATATAAATTAATGAGTTCATTGATACATATATATATATATATCATTTTATCCTCAAAGGAGCTTGGTGCTTAGTAGAGAAAAGACATGTTAACAGGTAAATTAAAATGTAGAGCAATGTATGAAGCTGTAGCAGCATATACAAAGAGCAGAGGAAGTATAGAAATTAGTTCCATCTCTTTGTGCCGGGAAAGGGCTTGACCCTGTTTTTCTTTTTTCTTCTCCTCCCCCTCCTCCCTCTCCTCTCCCTTCCCCCCTCCTTCCCCTCCTCCTCTTTCTTCTTCCTCCTCCTCCTCCTCCTTCTTCTTCTCCTTCTCCTCCTCCTCCTCCTCCTCCTTCTTCTTCTATTAAAAAAGAAAAGCCATTGGACTTTTGGACTTAATACTCAATTTTGTAATTATTAATGTCTATTGCCCTAAACTTTGGGAGAAGAAACTGCCTACATTTTCTTCCTTGGGAGTGTTCTCACACATTTCAGCCTACATTCCACTAAGGGCAATATTTGGATAGAGTTGTCTTTGCCAGCAATGTAACCTGACAGATGGAAGTTCAGAAGGCAGGTATCTCAGGCACACATTGAAAGCCTTCCCCCTGCAAACTGATCATTGTTTCTGGCTAAACATCTTTAGTTCTACCACATCTAGAGATCCCACTGCTCCCTTTGCTATCTAGACCTTCACAAATTTCAGGGTTTCAAGGCATTCCTAAATTATCACTTAAATAGTTTGTGTGGTCAAATTATTGCTTACTTAACACAAATGTAGACTCCTTTTCTGTACTAGGTACTAGGTTATGTGCTAAATAAAACATTGATGAGCAAAAGAGACAGGATTCTTACCCTCAAGGGATTCACCCGCTATTGTCAATAATACTTTAAGCACATAATATCAAACATAAATATATTATTATGTGCTATCATATAAAATGTAGAAAAAGAATATTTCTGGGAAGACCGCATTTAAATTTGGGGTGGAATTCACAGAAGATCTTACCAAAACCACCATCTTTGACTGAAACTGAAGGTTGCATTAGGAGAAAATAGAGGGGTGGATGATGGAGGGAGTGGTGAAGGGGAAGGCATTACTGGTAAAGGAAAGGATATCTGTGACATATATGTAAAGGACCTGAGGCGGAAACTGGTGCATTTCAGGAGCTGGAAAACTGGCCATGGTGTGAACCAGGAAGAGACTGAGTAGAAAAACAACACAATGTACGACTGGAGATAAAGGGAGACAGGGACTAGGCTGTGCAGGATCTTTTGTGTATATTTAAGATTTGCGGTTTTTATTTTAAGAGCAATGGGAAGTCATCAAAGGGCTTTAAACAACCAAATTTGTGGACACAAATACAAAATATGAGATGTGCCTAATATCTTTTCTTTACAGTAGCTCATTGCACAGACATTGTTTGGCTTATGGCAACTATGCCCAGTCATATATTTATAGGTTCTTAGTTAAAAATGCATGAAACATCATGCACACATAAAATTTATGAAGAAATCATTTAAAGAGATTATTTTATGCCTCCCATAAACAGTAATAGCATACTCTGTAGTAAATAAATTGGTGTTCAATTGAGAATACTGTACTTGTTTTGTTTCTTTATATTCATTGGCTCACTGATCATTATCACAAGATGATATATTGAAAGTGTCTTCCTTATCATTGTCTCGATTTTTCCTACTCAAAGTGATTTCTAAATACCAAAGTGCACAACCAAAGAAAACAACTTCATTTCATTACCAGCTCACATTTACTTTTTCTCTTTTCCTTAAAAGTGATTTCCCTAAAATTCTCCACAAAGCAAGTTTTAATTTTTTCAACTCACATGTGATCCCTTCTCAACTAATATAAACAAACACCAGTTTTATCAATGGGAAATAACACTATCTTAATTATTCTAATTGTAGAATCAAAACCTCCCAAGTATGCTTATCTCTGTAAGGTAGTTTGAGAAAAAGGCAAAGGAGAGAAGACTGGAAGGTTGAATGGTATCCAAACTCTAGACAAAAAAATGTTTCACAAAACAATACTTAACTCATAAATCAGAGTGGTAAAGATATTGCAGTTATATAGCCTAACTTATTCCCTCAAAATAGTCTCTAATGTCTTTTGGAGACTGGGTTTGGGATTAGAGAAAAAAACAAAAAACTCATGGATATGTAGTCATAATTCTGCAGGAAGAAACATGTTTTATTACCTTATTTTCATTTTTGAGATATTGATACAAATTTCACAGGAGAAAAATACTACCTTTGATTTCAAATTCTCAAATAGAGAGAAATAAATACAAATTATTCCACTGAACCACAGCTCTTTGTTTTATGCATAGCTGTGTTGTAAAGGAATGTGAATTGAAAACATGTTTCTACAGGCTAAGTTTAGGTTGCCCTTTATGGATCTAAATTTCAGATATGTGGGCGCTGCATTTGTGAGCTGCAGTGAAAGCTACAGCATTAAGATGTCTAGAGAAAAGGAATTTGGCTCCTGTAGGGCTCTCCCACGATGGCAGCTTTAAACCCAAATTGACATTTAACATAGACAACTGAAAGGCTAGAAAAGACCGTACTCTGAAACTGTCCTCATAAATAAAGGTTAAGTATATGAATATTGTGATGCTGAAATCCGTATTAAACTCTATTATAGAAAGATGACCTGATCCTGAAATTTACCAGATTAAAAATGTGCTCCCAAGCTAATGAAAAGCATCATAGATACAGTGACATTTGCTTTCTCTTGCCTTCTCTCCTTCTTCCTTTGGCACCATCAAAAAAGCCTTGCTTCTTCATGGTCCTCACCTACATGGAAGAATCTCTTCTTCTCCCCATAAAGTGTACTGGAGGTAGAGATAATTTTTGTTTCTCCAAAAGAAATGTGTGTGTGTGTGTGTGTGTGTGTGTGTGCGCACATACAGTGGAGTACTCTGTACAAAGTCTGGGGTCAAGGACTCATGGAAATAATAAAGTTTGGGGAGTTGCAAACATTTTCCCTCTAAGAGTGGGGGAAAGTGATCATCCCCCATCTGATGTTGAACAGTGGAGGAAAACATCCTAGAAGTACATTAGGGACAGCAAGAGCAGAACAGGACAAGAGTACTCCACTGTAAGTGAGCAGTCCCTAAGTGACATAGAAGTTGAATCCTACATGAGGTCACAGGTGTAGGGGTTGACAGTGGAGAATAACAGAATTGAGGGCTACAACCTCTCTTGGATGAACACAGCAGGGGAGTAACATGATGGTGACACAGAGTAATGTGGCACAATGTCACTTAGCCAAGGTGAAGTCATGAATTTTAAAACTCTAACATTTACTGAGGTTTTATATTGTTCTTGATTCTCTACTTACTTAATTCATTTAATCTTTACACACACACACACACACACACACACACACACACGCACACATACAAACTCACCGATTGAAGCAGGTAGAATCTTAACCAATTATTTACAGATGGAAAAACTGAGGCACAGAAAAATGGCATAATTTGTCCATGGTCACACTGCCAGTACATGCTATAGGTGGGGTCTAACCCAGGCAGTATCTCTCCTGAGATATGGTCAAATCATGTCAGGTAATGCCAATGTCCCTCTTCACTTGAAAACATTCACACAGCTAGACTGCAGTGAAAGGAACACAGGAGAAGCATTTTGAGTTGATTTAATTTTGAATTTTTCCCATGAGTAGAATAAGTGCTTAAAAATAAAAGTCTGTTTTAATACCTAACAGTATTTTAAAAGATATAGAATTGGGATAAGATACTGTCATGATTTTCTAATATCTTGCAGGGCAATAAAGATTTAACAGAGCACAAGTATTGGTGTTCAAGGGGAAAAAATGAAGCCATTTCATGTTTCTACATTCCTACGTTGATACTCCTCAGTAAGCTGGACACAAACAGTTGTCTCACAAAATGAGGCAGTTTTAAACACAGGTTTTGGAGTGAGCAAACTTAGTTTGAAATATGCACTTTTGCACTTTTGTCTTAAATAATTCGGTTCCCTCATTGGTAAAATGAATATAATTATACCTATTTATCAATATTGTCATAAGAAGTAAATGAGACAGTGTAGGTAAACTATGCTGCTTAAACAGTAAGGCCCCATTTCAGTGGCTTAAAAGACTAGAATGTTATTTCCTATTTATACAAGATTCTTGGATGAGTATTCAGGTCTGGTAAGTGACTCTCCATCTTGTGGCCGTCAGGGAACTAGGCTGACTACAGCTAAGTCAGCAAAAAAAAAAAGAGAGAGAGAGAGAGAAAGGAAAAGGATAATAGCACATGGCAGGTTTTGTGGGCAAGGCCCACAGTGGCAAATTATTTCTGTAAAGATCTTAGTCACATGACTGTACTCACCTCCAGGAAATAGTGGGAGATATAAACTTTGTGCTTAAGAATGAATAAAGGAGGTTGTGGATAGCTGGCAATTTTTGTCACATGTACCTAAAATGCTTAGCAGAGTGCCTGACACAAAACTGCATTCAATTTAGCTGTTGCTGCTATCTCTCAAAGCCCTTACGGGTTTAAAATTCTAAGAAGTAAAATGGAAAATTATTTTAATTAAACCATAGATAACAAAATTTCTTGTAAATAGAACACTCTGAGCACTGTGATAAATTATTTCAAAGATAAGTACATGCATATTGAAGGTAAGATGATAATTACTTCCAGAAAAATAGTAGTTGTATCATTATATAAATCTCTACTCCCAGAGATGTTGAAAGCAGATATTAAAATTTGACAACAAGAAAGGAACCAGAAAAAAAAAAATTTCATGAGAAAAAAAATTGTTAGACAACAAGGACCTACTGTATAGTACAGGAAACTATATTCAATATCTTATAAAAACTTATAATGGAAAAGAAACTAAAATAGAATATATTAATATACTTATAACTGAATTGCTTTGCTATACAATTGAATCTAACACAACATTGTAAATTAACTATTCTTGAATAAAAAATGGTTTAAAAATTGTTAGAAGACTTCCCTGGTGTTGCAGTGGTTTAGAATCCACCTGCCAATGCAGGGGACACAGGTTCAAGCCCTGGTCTGGGAAGATTCCATATGCCGCAGAGCAACTAAGCCTGTGCACCACAACTACTGAGGCTGTGCTCTAGAGTCTGCGAGCCACAACTATGAGCCTGCACACCACAACTACTGAAGCCCACATGCCTAGAGCCTGTGCTCCACAACAAGAGAAGCCACCGCAATGAAAAGCCCGTGCACCACAACAAAGAGTAGCTCCTGCTCACAGCAATGAAGACCCAATGCAGCCAAAAATAAATTTAAAAAAAAATTGTTAGAACAGTATAGCATCCACTTTACAAATCTCTTGTAAATTTCTGCTGAATAAAGTATAGGAGGGAAACAGATCTACGATGGCATAATATCAACATACACCTTTTCTTTGTAAGAGATGACCTTTCCACAGTTCTATTTCTGGTCTCTTCAGGCTGTGATCTCTAATGTGCTAATACTGACCTACATCCATTAACTCTCAAGTTTTTGAACTTATATAAAAGATCTAACATCATCCAGGTAAATGTTTAAAGGAATCAAGAGAAATTCACTTATAGTATTTGGTAGGTAATAAAGTAATGGAATAGACCTCATTTTGTTCAAGAGTGGGTTATTGGGGGGACAAAAATGAAAAAAATCAATATTAAAAAAAAGCTGAGGTAACATAATGGGAAGAAAAGGACATAGTTACCTGGGAAAGTGAAATTTTCTGTAGTATCTCCTTAGAAATTCCCATGAAGTTAAACAAAACATACACTTTATGAAGCTATAGATAAACGGTTGGCTGACGATATACAGACTGAAATGGAACATTAGTCATCAGATTTAGGGAAGAAAGCTAAGGAAACAAATGATGCTTTAGCAAAAATATAAATGATACAAGAAGTAGGATTTGGAGGAAAATACCCAAATGTAGATATGAATTCCTCTGTCTCTAGCCATGTGATGATTTTTCCCATTTATGGGATAGAGAAAAACAATATAAATATTTTTTTTCTGTAGCAAGGTGGGTTTAAAGTTTCTACAGCATATCTCATGAGGCAGGAGTTTTCAAACTGTGATAACTACTATCTAGAATGAAGACGTCATTTTACATCATGACCTTATGCACATAAAGACACAAACACACAATGACAGTCTTCTGAAGACTATGTGTAATGCTGTCTGGAACTTTCTCTTCTCTTCTCTTTTCTTCTAATTCATTTAAAATAATGCTGATTGAGACGCATCAATCTGATTTCCTGAGAACCTAATGAACCCTGACAACTGCTAAAGGTGTCTGTGAATTCGCACTGAGAAAGAAAGAATACTGATTCCATGCTTGAAGTTTCTTTTTGTTTGTTTCCTGGTGATCCTTCTGTGTGTACCTAATCTACTTAGGAGCAGGTCCATCCCTTTCTTTAAGCTCTAAGAGGATTCCTCTGAGCAATGCTTAATGGGAATTTACTTAGAAAATGTTGTGAGGAGAGGGGGAGGATGTGAATAGATTCTTCATCAGCTCAATCTGTATGCTTCTCAAACCCCAGGGAACTCAATAAAGGGAGAAGACTAATTAAAGTGGGAGACCAAAATCTCCTCTTGAGACTAAGCTGAAGGCTAGAGGCATCCCCTCTCCATTTGTCCCTAACGAGAGTGAGCAATGCCAGCTCAGGTCTCCAGACATTTTAACAGTATCGCTTTCTTAGTCAGAGTGCTAAAAACAGTGTACTCTAATCTCATTCAGTACATTTTAAACTGCAGGAAATCTCTAAATACTAAATCTTGAAATAAATGTATTGTGTTATGACAGCATTTTAAAATAAGAAGATTAAAGAGAATGGAACAAAAATATCTGATGGCTTTGCAGATTTTATATATGTTATTTCACATTTTTTTAATTTACTTAGATATACATCTGTCTAAACATGTATGTAAGTGTGTACTAGTTTATGATATAAACTATTTTGCTTATAGTAAAAAGCATTGTAAACTGCTATAAGTTATTTTGTCACTGCATTTAAGTGGAAGTAAAAAAAAATGTGAAAACTGACTGGTTTCTTTGTGTTGGGGTCATAGAATTTTTATTTTATTAGTATCAAGATTAAAAAAGAAAATGTCGGTCTAACCATTCTGAATCATCTCTTCAAAAAAATGGGCAACAGAACAAGACTATAATCATAACTACACTGTAAAAAAATTGAGATTTATTATAAAAATACAGTGTAACAGTTCCATAATACATAACAACACTACTATGAATTTTAAAATCAGAGAATTAAAAATACAGAAAACTAAAAATAGACATATAATATAAAATACACTGGTAATTATTATCATTATGTGAACAAGAAGTAGAATAGAAATATATATTTTTTTAATCTTAAGAGGAGGAAGACTAGTATTTAGCTGTTTTGAAGGAGTTTATTACAAGCCAAAAGAAATTTATACTGACCACCAACTACACTAAATCCTTCAAGTATTTTTAAAAAATATTGTTTAGATGGGCAGAAAAATTAGGTCAAATGATAGCTAAATGGAGTTTTAACTATATTTCTACTAAAAACACAATCTAAAATGTAAAGTATGCTTTACAAATAATTAGGACAAAAAGAAACTCATTGAAAGAAAAATAATGGCTCTATATAATAAATGGGAAACAATGGAAAAACTAAAGAGTCATAAATGTGAAATGCTGACAGAAATGAAGAAAATTATTTATTACACTATATATAAATGAGTTAGCATTTCCTATTGAAAACTCTAAATGCTGCTCATTAGAGAAACTTAAAGCAAATGAATAAAACAAGTCAAAGTGAAGTCGTAGGAGGGAAAAATCAGATGGTTACAAATATAAACAGAAAGCAGGACAAACAATAATTATATCAGGTGAAAAATCATGAAGTTGAGTAGGAAACGTATCTTTACATGATGAGGGGACAATTTCCAATTCAGAGTCCTGGGAAGTGGAAGACATGACAGTGTCATACTTTACCTGAAAGCTGTGCTCCTGGAAAACAGCAGTGATTATCACTAATTATTAGAGAAATGCAAATCAAAACTACAGTGAGGCTCTCGTACTACAGGGCACCTGGGTGTTCAGAGCCTGAGGTCGACATT
Source organism: Globicephala melas (assembly GCF_963455315.2). Lineage (NCBI taxonomy): Eukaryota > Metazoa > Chordata > Mammalia > Artiodactyla > Delphinidae > Globicephala > Globicephala melas. Next base: position 56,706,149 of record NC_083318.1, on the reverse strand, counting down.
GCCAGGACTGCAGTGCGAGAGGGGCTCTGCTCTCGTCTTTCAATCAAACTGTTGTTCTAATTCAAAACAAAACAAAACAAAACTGCAATGAAGTTTCACCCCATTCTGGTCAGAATAGCCATCATCAAAAAGTCTACTCTACAAATAATAAATGCTGGAGATGGTATGGAGAAAAAGGAACCCTCCTACACTCAGTGGGAATGTAAATTGGTACAACCACTATGCAGAACAGTATGGAGGCTCCTTAAAAAAACAAAAATTGAGCTACCATATGATCCAGCAATCTCACTCCTGGACATATATCTGGAGAAAACTCTAATTTGAAAATATACATGCACCCCAATGGAAGAAAGTAAAATATCCATCGACAGATGAATGTATAAAGATGTGATATATATACACAATGGAATATTACTCAGCCACAAAAAGAATGAAATATTGCCATTTGTAGCAACATGGATGGACCCAGAGATTATCATACTAAATGAAGTAAATCAGACAAAGACAAATGTCACATGATATCACTAATATGTGGAATCTAAAAAAAAAAATGATACAAATAAACTTATTTACAAAACAGAAACAGACTCAAAGACATAGAAAACAAACTTATGGTTACCAAAGGGGAAATGGTGGGGATAAATTAGAAGTTTGAGATTAACATATATACACTATCATATAATAAGTAGATAACCAACAAGGACCTACAGTATAGCAGTAGGGAACTATACTCAATATTTTGTAATAACCTATAAGGAAAAAGAAGCTGAAAAAGAATAGATATGTATATATATATGTGTGTGTGTGTGTGTGTGTGTGTGTGTGTGTGTAACTGAATCACTTTGCTGTATACCTGAAACTAACACAACATTGTAAATCAACGATATTTCAATTAAAAAACAAGAAAGAAATCCTTCCAATATTTGTATTTCAGGAGACCACTTAATGAATAGAAATATCCTTTTCCATGTGACTTAGGAACTAATAGATAATCCAACTGTTTGCCTATAAATAGTGTCAGAGACAGACCTAAATTCCCATTGTTTGACTCATAAATGATTAGCTGAATTGTCTGTCCCTATTGGGACAAACCCAGTCTGGACAAAATACCCACTAACTTGACGTAACCTAACTAGTCTCATTTCTACCCTCATCACAGGCCCTGGGAACTGGAGATGCCTTTGAGTGCTGGAAAATGGAATACTCCCTATTTAACAATCCCTCCAGAAATCAGCTGATGTTAGAAAACACATTCCCCAATCAACTGTCTGATGAACCCCACCTGACTTTCTCATTCCTCTTCATCTCATTCTTTCTAGCCTTATTTACTCCTCATTGTAAAATAAGAGCCCTTTCTTTATGTTTCTATGAGTTCAACTTTTTTTTATAGATTCCAAATATAAATGATACCATGCCATGCAGTATTCATCTTTCTCTATCTAGTTTATTTCACTTAATATTAAAACTCTCTAGTTCCATCCATGTTGTTGAAGACAACAGGATTTTCTTTTTTCTCATGGCTGAATAACATTCCACTATATATATATACCACATTTTCTTTATCCATCCATTCCATCAATAGACACTTAGGTTGTTTCCATATCTTGGCTATTGTGAATAATGCCACAATGAACACAGGAGTACACATATCTAATATCCTGTTTTCATTTTCTTTGGATATATATCCAGGAGTGGAATTGCTGGATTATATGGTAGTTTTATTTTTAATTTTTTGAGAAACCTCCATACTGTTTTCCATAGTAGCTGTACCTATTTATACTGTTAGCAAAAGTGCATAAGGGTTCCCTTTTTTCCACATCCTCAACAACACTTGTTATGTCTTGTCTTTTTTTGATATTAACAATTCTAAAAAATGTGAGGTGATATCTGATTGTGGTTTTGATTTGTAATTTCCTGATAATGTGTGATGTTGAGCAACTTTTAATGTATCTGTTGGCCATTTGTATGTCTTCTCAGGAAAAATGTATATTCAGTTTCTCTTCCCAGTTTCAGTCACATTGTTTATTTGCCATTGAGTAGTCTGAGTTTTTACATATTCAGCTATAAGATGATTAAGGCCTGAAGATCAGATGAATAATATGGTGACTATAATTGATAATAATGTATTTATTATACAAATAAAATTTGCTGAGAGCAGACCTTCAAGATGGCAGAGGAGTAAGACATGGAGACCACCTTCCTCCCCACAAATACATCAAAAATACATCTGCATGTGGAACAGCTCCTACAGAACACCTACTGAATGCTGGCAGAAGAACTCAGACTTCCCAAAAGGCAAGAAACTCCCCACATACCTGGGTAGGGCAAAAGATAAAAGAAAAAACAGAGACAAAAGAAAAGGGATGGGACCTGTACCTCTGAGAGGGAGCTGTGAAGGAGGAAAGGTTTCCACACAATGGAAGCCCCTTCACTGGCAGAGATGGGGGAGGGCAAGGGGGAAGCTTTGGAGCCATGGAGGAGAGCACAGCCACAGGGGTGCAGAGGGCAAAGCACAGAGATTCCCGCACAGAGGATTGGTGCTGACCAGCACTCACCAGCCTGAGAGGCTTGTATACTCACCCATTGTGGCAGGTGGGGGCTGGGAGCTGAGGCTCTGTCTTCAGAGGTCAGATCCCAGGGAGAGGACTGGGGTTGGCTTCATGAACACAGCCTGAAGGGGGTTAGTGTGCCACAGCTAGCTGTGAGGGAGTCCAGGTAAAAGTCTGGAACTGCCTGAGAGGCAAGAGACCATTATTTCAGAGTGCATGAGGAGAGAGGATTCAGAGCACAGCCTAAACGACCTCCAGAGACAGGTGAGAGCGCAGCAATCAGCGCAACACCAGAGACAGGCATGAAATGCTAAGGCAGCTGCTGCAGCCACCAAAAGCCTGGGTACAAGCATAGGTCACTATCCACATCTCCCCTCCTGGGAGCCTGTGCAGCCTGCTACTGGCAGGGTCCCGTGAAGTAGGGACAACTTCCCTAGGAGAACACACTGCATTTCTCAGCTGTTGCAACGTCATACCGGCCTCTGCCACTGCAAGTTCACCCCACATTCAGTACCCCTCCCTCCCCCTGGTATGAGTGAGCCATAACCCCCTAATCAGCTGCCATTTTAATGCCATCCTGTCTGAGTGAAGAACAAACTCTCTCAGGAGAAATACAAGCAGAGGCAGAGCTAAATCCAAAGCTGAACTGCAGGAGCTGTGCGAACACAGAAGAGAAAGGGAAATTTCTCCCAGCAGCCTCAAGAGCAGTGGATTAAATCTCCACAATCAATTTGATGTACCCTGTATCTGTGGAATACCTGAATAGACAGTGAACATCCCAAAATTGAGGTGGTGGACTTTGGGAACAACTGCAGAATTGTGGTTCGCAGTATGTGACTGACTAGTTTCTGATTTATAGGTTTATCTTAGTTTAGTATTTAGAGCTTATTATCAGTGGTAAATTTGTTTATTGATTTGGTTGCTCTATTCCTACCACAGAGCAGAAAAATGAAAAAAAGAATAAAAAGTATTGAGGAAAGTCTCACAGACCTCTGGGACCACATTAAACACACCAACATTTGAATTATAGGGGACCCAGAAGAAGAGAAAAAGAAAGGGTCTGAGAAAATATTTGAAGAAATTATAGTTGAAATCTTCCCTAATATGGGAAAGGAAATAGTCAGTAAAGTCCAGGAAACACAGAGAATCCCATGCAGGACAAATCCAAGGAGAAACACGCCAAGACACATATTAATCAAACTATCAAAAATTAAATACAAAGAAAAAATACTAGAAGCAGCGAGGGAAAAACAACAAATAACATACAAGGGAATCCCCATAAGGTTAACAGCTGATCTTTCAGCAGAAATTCTGCAAGGCAGAAGGGAGTGGCAGGACATATTTAAAGTGATGAAGGAGAAAAACCTACAGCTAAGATAACTCTGCCCAGGAAGGATCTAACTCAGATTTGACAGAGAAATTAAAACCTTTACAGACAAGCAAAAACTAAGAGAATTCAGCACCACCAAACCAGATCTACAACAAATGCTCAAGGAACTTCTCGAGGCAGGAAACACAAGAGAAGGAAAAGACCTACAATAACAAACCCAAAACAATTAAGAAAATGGTAATAGGTACATATATATCAATAACTACCTTAAATGTAAATGGATTAAATGTTCCAACAAAAAAACAGAGACTAGCTGAATGGATAAAAAACAAGACTATAGGGCTTCCCTGGTGGCACAGTGGTTGGGAGTCCGCTTGCCGATGTGGGGGACACGGGTTTATGCCCCAGTCCAGGAGGATCCCACATGCTGCAGAGTGGCTGGACCCATAAGCCATGGCCGCTGAGCCTGCACGTCTGGAGCCTGTGCTCCGCAGCGGGAGAGGCCACGGCAGTGAGAGGCCTGCATAACGCAAAAAACAAACAAACAAAAGAACCAGGACCATATATAGGCTGTCTACAAAAGACCCACTTCAGGCCTAGGGACACAGACAGACTGAAAGTGAGGGGATGGAGAAAGATATTCCATGTAAGTGGAAATCAAAAGAAAGCTGGAGTAGCAATTCTCATATCAGGCAAAATAGACTTTAAAATAAAGACTATTACAAAGACAAAGAAGGACACTACATAATGATCAAGGGATCAATCCAAGAAGAAGATATAACAATTGTAAATATCTATGCACCCAACATAGGAACACTTCAATACATAAGACAAAAGCTAACAGCCATAAAAGGGGAAATTGACAGTAACACAATCATTGTAGGGGACTTTAACACCCCACATTCACCAATGGACAGATCATCCAGAATGAAAATAAATAAGGAAACAAAAGGTCTAAATGATACATTAAACAAGATGTACTTAATTGATATTTATAGGACATTCTATCCAGAAACAACAGAATACACTTTCTTCTCAAGTGTTCATGGAACATTCTCCATGATAGATCATATCTTGGGTCACAAATCAAGACTTGGTAAATTTAAGAAAATTGAAATCACATCAAGTATCTTTTCCAACCACAGCACTATGAGACTAGATACCACTTACAGGAAAAAAACCTGTAAAAAATACACATCGAGGCTAAACAATACATTACTAAATAACCAGGAGATCACTGAAGAAATCAACGAGGAAATAATAAAACCTAGAAAAAAATGACAGTGAAAACCTGATGACCCAAAACCTATGGGATACAGCAAAAGAAGTCCTAAGAGGAAAGTTTATAGCAATAAAATCCTACCTTAGGAAATAAGACACATCTCAAATAAACAGCCTAACCTTATACCTGAAGCAATTAGAGAAAGAAGAACAAACAAAACCCAAAGTTAGCAGAAGGAAAGAAATCATAAAGATCAGATCAGAAATAAATGAAAAAGAAATGAAGGAAATGATAGCAAAGATCAAAGAAACTAAAAGCTGGTTCTTTGAGAAGATAAACAAAATTTATAAACTTTTAGCCAGTCTCATCAAGAAAAAAAGAGGGAAGACTCAATTCAATAGAATTAGAAATGAAAAAGGAGAAGTTACAATTGACACTGCAGAAATACAAAGGATTATGACAGATTGCTAAAAGCAACTATATGCCAATAAAATGGACAACCTGGAAAAAATGGACAAATTCTTAGAAAAGCACAACCTTCCGAGACTGAATCAGGAAGAAATAGAAAATATAAACAAACCAATCACAAACACTGAAATTGAAACTGTGATTAAAAATCTTCTAACAAACAAAAGCCCAGGACCAGATGACCTCACAGGCGAATTGTATCAAATATTTAGAGAAGAGCTACCACCCATCCTTCTCAAACTCTTCCAAAATATAGCAGAAGGAGGAACACTACCAAACTCATTCTATGAGGCCACCATCACAAAACCAGAGAAAGATGTCACAAAAAAAGAAAATTACTGGCCAATATCACTGATGAACATAGATGCAAAAATCCTCAACAAAACACTAACAAACAGTATCCAACAGAACATTAAAATGATCATACACCATGATCAAGTGGGGTTTATCCCAGGAATGCAAGGATTCTTCAATATATGCAAATCAATCAGTGTGGTACACCATATTAACAAATTGAAGTTTAAAAAATCATATGATCATCTCAATAGATGCAGAAAAAGCTTTCGTCAAAATTCAACACCCATTTATGATAAAAACCCTTCAAAAAGTATACATAGAGGGACCTTACCTCAACATAATAAAAGCCATATGTGACATACCTACAGCCAACATCGTTCTCAATGGTGAAAAACTGAAACCATTTTCACTAAGATCAGGAACAAGACACAGTTGCCCACTCTCATCACCATTATTCAACATAGTTTTGGCAGTTTTAGCCACAGCAATCAGAGAAGAAAAAGAAATAGAAGGAATCCAAATCAGAAAAGAAGAAGTAAAACTGTCACTGTTTGCAGGTGACATGATACTATACATAGAGAATCCTAAAGATGCTCCAGAAAACTACAAGAGCTAATCAATGAATTTGGTATAGTAGCAGGATACAAAATTAATGCACAGAAATTCCTTGCATTCCTAGACACTAATGATGAAAAATCTGAAGGAGAAATTAAGGAAACACTCCCATTTACCATTGCAACAAAAAGAATAAAACACCTAGGAATAAATCTACCTAAGGAGACAAAAGACCTGTATGCAGAAAACTATAAGACACTGATGAAAGAAATTAAATATGATACAAACAGATGGAGAGTTATACCATGTTCTTGAATTGGAAGAATCAACATTGTGAAAAAGACTATACTACACAAAGCAATCTACAGATTCAATGCAATCCCTATCAAACTACCAATGACATTTTTCACAGGACTAGAACAAAAAATTGTACAATTTGTATGGAAACACAAAAGACCCTGAATAGCCAAAGCAGCCCTGAGAAAGAAAAATGGAGCTGGAAGAATCAGGCTCCCTGACTTCAGACTATACTACAAAGCTACAGTCACCATGACAGTATGCTACTGGTGCAAAAACAGAAATATAGATCAATGGAACAGGATAGAAAGCCCAGAGATTAACCCATACACATATGGTCACCTTATCTTTGATAAAGGAGGCAAGAACATACAATGGAGAAAAGACAGCCTCTTCAATAAGTGGTGCTGGGAAAACTGGACAGCTACATGTAAAAGAGTGAAATTAAAACACTCCCTAACACCATATAAAAATAAACTCAAAATGGGTTAAAGACATAAATGTAAGGCCAGGCACTATAAAACTCCTAGAGGAAAACACAGGCAGAACACTCTATGACATAAATCACAGCAAGATCCTTTTTGACCCACCTCCTAGAGAAATGGAAATAAAAACAAAAATAAACAAATGGGACTTAATGAAACTTACAAACTTTTGCATAACAAAGGAAACCATAAACAAGATGAAAAGACAACTCTCAGAATGGGAGAAAATATTAACAAAAGAAGCAACTGACAAAAGATTAATCTCCAAAACAAGCAACTCATGTGACTCAATATCAAAAAATCAAACAACCCAATCCAAAAATGGGCAGAAGACCTAAATAGACATTTCTCCAAAGAAGATATGAAGATTGCCAACAGACACATGAAAGGATGCTCAACATCACTAATCATCAGACAAATGCAAATCAAATCTACAATGAGGTATCACCTCACACGGTCAGAATGGCCATCATCAAAAAATCTACAAACAATAAATGCTGGAGAGGGTGTGGAGAAAAGGGAACCCTCTTGTGCTGTTGGTGGGAATGTAAATTGATACAGCCACAATGGAGAGCAGTATGGAGTTTCCTTAAAAAACTAAAAATAGAACTACCATATGACCCACTACTGGGCATAAACCCTGAGAAAACCATAACGCAACAAGAGTCATGTATCACAATGTTCATTGCAGCTCTTTTTACAATAGCTAGGACATGAAAACAACCTAAATGTCCATCAACAGATGAATGGATAAAGAAGATGTGGCACATATATACAATGGAATATTACTCAGCCATAAAAAGAAACGAAATTGGGTTATTTGTAGTGAGGTGGATGGATCTAGAGACTGTCATACAGAGTGAATTAAGTCAGAAAGAGAAAACAAATACTGTATGCTAATACATATATATGGAATGTAAAAAAAAAAAGTTTTTACTAACCTATGTGCAGGACAGGAATTACGATGCAGACAGGCATAGAGAATGGACTTGAAGACACAGGGAGGGGGAAGGGTAAGCTGGGACAAAGTGAGAGTGTGTCATGGTCATATATATGCTCCCAAATGTAAAATACCTAGTGAGAAGCAGCTGAATAGCACAGGGAGATCAGCTCGGTGCTTTGTGTCCAGCTAGAGGGGTGGGATAAGGAGGGTGGGAGGGAGATGCAAGAGAGAGGAGATATGGGGATATATGTATACATTTAGCTGATTCACTTTGTTATACAGCAACCACTAACACAACATTGTAAAGCAATTATACTCCAATAAAGATGTTAAAAAAATTTTTGCTGAGAGTACAACTTAAATATTTATATTTGTATACACACATATATATATACACACAGAGAGAGACAGAGACAGAGTCAGGGAGACAAAAAGAGAGAAAGAGATATAAATAAATATATTTATAAAGATACACAGAGAGAGACGAGAACTTTCATGTTCTAGTGAAAGGATAAATTTTTCTATAATTCTTTTTAAAACTGTATCTGCAAATAAGGGATAAAACAGTATTTTTAAACTTTATTTTCTTTTAAAATAAATTCAATTTTCACTAAGAAACCATAAAGGACCTAGAAAAATATTGCATACGTTTATTCATGGGTTAAGGAAAGCTTTTCTTTGTAGTACACAAAGATAGGAAACTCCAAGAACTGATTGATAAATCTGGTACATGAAAAAATATGTACGTGTATATGCATGTATATATATATATATATATGTGTCAATTTGGGCTGCTTTAACAAATTACCATTGACTGGGTGGCTTAAACAACAAGTTGTGGAGGCTGGAAATCCATGATCATGGTGTCAGCATGGTTGTGTTCTGGTGAGAGCCCTCTTCAGGTTTGCAGAAAGTTGACTTCTCACTGTATCCTCACATGGGAAAAAGTGAGCTAGCTCTCTGGCCCCTTCTGATAAGGGTATCAACCTCATTCATGAGGGATCCACCCTCATACCTAATTGCCTCTCAAAGACCCCACCTCCAAATACCATTACATTGGGGATTAGATTTCAACATAGGTATTTGGCAGGGAGGGGACTCAAACATTCAGTCCATAACTATATATAAAATGTAAGTACACACACATATTTATATATGTACATGTATATAAATATGTGATGTGTATATATATACAAACACATAATATATAAATACATTATATATATTATATATATATTTTATATATAATATATATATATATACATACAAGTAAAAACAGATTAAAAGAACAAAGTCTCTGAAAATACTTTGAAACCTATGTTTTGACCAAGTGCTAAAGCCTTAATTGGTCCTTATATGTGTAAATTGTGTATGACACCACTCCAAGGGACAAAATTTGCATTCGTAGTGCTTGTAGATTTGTTGATGTGAATACTGTAGATTTGTAAACTTGACAGTTTGCTGGCAGATTGCAGGCAGTGAAGTGTCCTGAAGAGGAGCTGTTTCTAATTTCTGGAATGTGCTATTTGGGGGAATGATTGTTGATCCTGTCAGAGGAGCGAACACACTCCAATTTTTACTATGTACCACACTTTTATATTCAGGTTTACATCATTTGCCAGTTGAAATTATGAAAACAATATAATATGCTTCTGTTCAAGTGAATATTTACAAACATCAGGCTCTGCTGTTTCCTGAGTCAACTTCCCCAGCAACAGCAAGGCCACAGGCCAGCCTTTCAGCATCTCAGAAAGTTTCCTGCCATTTAGCATCCTAAAGTAAAGGAAAATAATTATAAAAGTTGAAATAAAAATAAAGCCCCATCTGATGAAATTGAATTGAATTCAGGGCCACTGTTACTAAAGTAATGAAATCAAAAATATGAGATGCTATTTTAGAGCTACGTAAATAAAAAGTTAAAAATAATAAAAATCCTACTTTCATAAGGGTGGGCAATTGCTAATCTTTAACATCATTAATGCTTATATAAATTGACTATTTTTCCTGAAACAAATTTTATAATATTTCAAACTTTTAAAAAATATTATCGTTTAATTCTAGGAACTCACCATAAAGAAATAATATTCAGAGATACAAATGAAGATGTATATATAACAATACTATTATTTTTAATAGCAAAAACCCCATAAATCTCTTGATTAAAAATGAAAATATTTATTAAATTGGAAGTTTAAAACACATTTCCATGTTCAGTAAGGAGGTAAAAATTTGTAAATATGATCATTATTACATTTTAATAATATACAATATATTTAAGTTATCTAATAGATTATATAATCTATAGCTATACTATATAATATCTTATCTGTTAGACCTAAAATGTTGTATATTATGTTATGATATATACTATATCATGTATAATATATTATCATGTAAGATATATTGTATATTATCTTAACATATTATATAATAAAATATATGGTATATAATATATTATATACCATATATATAATTTACTGTATTTGATTACATTATAAATTTACTAAATATAGTATAATTAAATGTGATACACTTTATATAATATATATACTTGTATATTTAGCTTCTGCTATCGATTGAAGATTTGTGTCCTCTTCAAATTCATATGTTGACACCCTAACCCCCAATGTGACTATATTTAGGCCCCTATCTCGGGCCTTTAAGGAGATAATTAAGGTTAAGTGAGGTCATAAGAGTAGGGTCCTCATCCGATAGGTTTAGTGTCCTTAAAAGAAGCAATACCAGAGAGCTTACTCTTGCCCCAGGTGCCTGCACACAGAGGTAAGGCCATGTCAGAGCACAGCAAGAAGGCTGCCATCTGCAAACCACGAAGTAAGCTCTCACCAGGAACCAAATCTGTCAGCACTTTGATCTTGAATTTCCCAGGCTCCAGAAACTGTGAGAAACAAATTTCTGTTGTTTAAGTCACCCAGTCTGTAATATTTTGTCATGGCAGTGTGAGCTAAAATAGCTTCTTCCAGATTTTCAAATTTTCTACATTTTAAATTTTTATAATGATTTTGGTTGTTTTACGTAGAGCTTCCCAGATTTATTATGCTTTAGCAGCAGTCTCAGAATACCAAATAAAGGTAGGCTGAACAATAAAGGCATTTAGCCTCTCAGTCAATCAGGAGTAAATTTAGTGGAAAGCAGTTCCAGTCTTGGTCCAGTGGCTCAGTGATATCATGAAAGACCTTGTCTCTTCTCATCTTTCTCCCTGCGATCCTCAGAAGATCATTCAACCTCAGAATTGAAAGACAGTTTCTATGATCAGGTCCTTATTTGATATCACTCAAGATAGGAAGAAGGGAGATAGATGGAATAATTGGGTTTTTGTGGCGACAACCTGAGTTTTATCCCCACCTACAATAAGACAATTATTGGCAATGGATTATAAATATTTATACCTTGGGTCTTGGTCCACTTCTAAAAATTATATTTTATGGCTAAAGAACAAATTTGCGTTTAGGGGACATCATTATTTGAAGTGTAGTTCAATATCATATCACATTATCAACTCTAGCTCACTGTCAGGATGGCTGCCAACAAAATAACATCAGCACCTCACAACCATGACTTAGATTTAGATGAGCGTGAAAGCAAAGAGAAGGTTTGTTTTTTTGGTTTTTTTGTATTGTTGCAAAATCAAAGTTCTGCGAGAATGTTCCAAACAGGGCTAGTTTCTGTTCACACCCATGTGTCCAGGGACCTGCCAACCTGTTGTGGATGCTGTGGTCTCCATCCACCCTTCAGGATAGAGCCACACATTCCCCAGCTGCCAGCAGTGTTTGTTCAAAATGATAAACATATGAGACTATATTTTTTCTCATGGTTTCTCTGCAAGTTTCCATTTCCAAATTATTAAATAAGAATATCCTTTTACTCCCATACGAGTTTAAAAAAATGAATATATCTCAGTTGGCATGAGGTTACTTTTCTAAGGCAAAAAACATTTAATGTATTTTATATAGTTTGGTTTTATTAGTGTAAACTGTCACCCCAAACATTCATAACAGTCTTTAATACCTATAAAAGCTTTGTGGAAATCAGGGAGTGAGGTCCAGATAAGGTAAAATCTAGCATAAGAAAAAGAAAACAGCCATGGAAGATGTGATGGGTAAAATAATAGTCCTTCAAAGATGTCCATATCCTAATCCCTGGAACCTTTGAATATGTTACCTCCCATGGCAAAAATAAATTAAGGTAGCAGATGAAATAAAGGTTGCTAAATCAGCTGACCTTAAAATAGGGAGAATATCCTGATTATCTGTACAGGCCCAAAGTAATCACAATGGTCTTTTAAAATAGAAGAGCTTGGTCAAAGAGGTCATCAGAGTGATGCAGTGTGAAGGTTTCAACCCACTCTTAGAGGATTGATAGAGGAAGGATGCCAGGACACAAGGAACATGGCAGGCCTCTGGAAACTGGGAAGTGCAAGAGATCTCTCCCCTAGAGCCTCAAGAAAGGAATGCAGCCCTGCTGACACGTTGATTTTAGCCCTGTGACACTTCTGACCTCTAAAACGTTGAGATAATAAATTTACTTTGTCTGAAGTCACTATGTTTGCGACAATTTGGCATAAGAGCAATAGGAAACTAACACAGAAGGCTGGATGCGATTGGGTTAGGGATTGAACCCACGGGAATGTAAGGGCACAAAAATACACAGAAATTTGGGGTAGGGGGAGCATGGGGATTGCCCAGAGAATAGAAGTGGGAGAATTGAGCCAACTTCATATATGCCTCAAAAGGTGAGTTAACCTTACCTTAACACTAACTCAAGATTTAGCTGTAAAAGAAGGCCCTGTTTCTGTTTCTATTATGACTGTTGCTATTGTTACCACTGGTGCACTGCCTGACTTTGGACATTTATATGTTCATTTTACCCAGTTCTGGGTTTGGATTCATGATCCTATGTTCACCCTACCCTCTAAAATCAATCTCAAGGCTATAATTTCTCTTTGGCCATGTTTTCCACAAAGACCACAGCCCAGCTCATCTTCTAAAGCTGCAGTTCTCAAACTGAAGTATGCTAAAAACGGAGATATCCAGAGACTAGCCTGGGGTAAAGCAAGGGCATATAATCTCCAAAAATAATCTTCAGGAAATATCAGCACTTTTTAAAACATCTTTATTGAGGTATAATTGCTTTACAGTGTTGTGTTAGTTGCTGCTGTATAATAAAGTGAATCAGCTATATGTATACATATATCCCCATATCCCCTCCCTCTTTTGTCTCCCTCCCACCCTACCTATCCCACCCCTCTAGGTGGTCACAAAGCACCAAGAGAGCTGATCTCCCTGTGCTATGCGGCTGCTTCCCACTAGCTATCTATTTTACCTTGGTAGTGTATATATGTCAGTGCCACTCTCTTACCCTTCCCCCTCCCCGTGTCCTCATGTCCATTCTCTATGTCTTCATCTTTATTCCTGTTCTGGCCCTAGGTTCTTCAGAACCTTTTTTTTTTTTTTTTTAGATTCCATATATATGTGTTGGCATACAGTATTTGTTTTTCTCTTTCTGACTTACTTCACTCTGTATGATAGACTCTAGGTCCATCCACCTCACTGCAATAACTCAATTAGTTTTACTGTATGACCTTAAAGAATTTGTTTTTTGACATTAAAACTGGGCAAGCGGGGCTTCCCTGGTGGCGCAGTGGTTAAGAATCCGCCTGCAATTCAGGGGACACGGGTTTGAGCCCTGGTCCTGGAAGATCTCACATGCCGCGGAGCAACAAAGCCCATGTGCCACAACTACTGAGCCTGCGCTCTAGAGCCCACAAGCCACAACTATGGAAACCCGTGTGCCTAGAGCCCATGCTTCGCTACAAGAAAAGCCAACACAATGAGAAGCCCACGCACCGCAACGAAGAGTAGCCCCTGCTGGCCACAACTAGAGAAAGCACGCACCCAGCAAGGAAGACCCAACGCAGCCAAAATTAAATAAATAAATTAAAAAAAAAAAAAAAAAACTGGGCAAGCAAAACTACAGACCTAGCTTTCTGGTTTAGCCAATCTAATACTTTTTTTCTTCTTTCATGAATATACAATATTTATATGCAATCAGGCATTGGAATATTGGCTATTTTTGCGCTCTCATGTGGCATCAGTGACATTAATATTGTAGCCTAGAGATAGATGCCACTTGAGCCCATGTTTATTCTGCCATAAATTAACAGTCAAGGCTCATCAGAAGACCAGTCCAGATTTAAAGGGTGGTGTAGTGGGTTGAATGACTGCCTCCCCAAAGATACGTCTATGTCCTAGTAACCGGACTCTGTGAATGTAACATTATTTGGAAAAAGGGTCTTTGCAGATGTAATTAAATTAAAGGATCTTGTGATGAGACAATGCTGGATATCCCCAGGCAAACCCTGAAACCAATGATAAGGGTCCTTATAAAGGACCAAATAGGAGAAGGTACAGACAGAGAAGAGGAGAGTCCATGTGAGGATGGAGGCAAAGCTTGGAGTGAAGCAGCCACAAAGGAATGCTGATAGCCACCGGAAGATGGAAGACACAAGGAAAGATTCTTCTCTAGAGTCTTCAGAAGGACTATGACCCTACTGACACCTTAATTTCAGAGTCTGGCAGTCAGAACCATAAGATAATAAATCTTCGTTGTTTTAAGTCTCCAAATTTATGGTAATTTGTTACCATGGCCAGAGGATATAGCCTGCACTTCCTGATGGGAGGTATAAGAAACAAAGTCTCTTTGCAAAGGGGTAGGCATGGGAATGGGTGAAACTATTGCAGACATATTTGAAAACAATCTATCACATGTAGGAAATCAATGTTCTTACAGCAACATTTGAAACTCATTTTCATTAAAAATGAAAAGTTGAATGAAACTAAGAACTTTATTCAATTAAAATAAGGGATGCCTTACCTAGAAAAAATACATTTAAAAGAAAAAATACATTTAAAACATCTGCAAAGACCCTTTTTCCAAATAATGTTACATTCACAGAGTTCGGTTACTAAGACATAGACATATCTTTGGGGAGGCAGTCATTCAACCCACTACACCACCCTTTAAATCTGGACTGGTCTTCTGATGAGCCTTGACTGTTAATTTATGGCAGAATAAACATGTAAAATGTAAAAATACATTTAAATTTTTAAAGGCTCATATTTTCTTATTTATCAGTTTCATTATCTTCTAGGAAGAGCTTATGTAAGAGGAGAATATTTGGTTAATTTTTAAAAATTTTTATAGATGAATTAGTTTTGCATTAAAAAGCAGCATAACTGAAAAAGATGACTTTACTTTGAAAAGCTAATGATGCATTTAAATGGTATACTTGAGCTATAGATTGATAACTTCTTAACTCATAGTAGCTAATACATTTATATTTTGCTTATATTTATAATAATAGTCTCTACAGAACAATTAATTTACAAATTGCTCTATGGAAAAAGAGATGTAGAAGATATTTTAATAAGTTATGTGAATTTCTTTAGCAAGAAAAACTGACCATTAAAAAAAATAATAATAAATGATGGAACCATGCCCAGATGGAGCTAAATCTATGGGGAGCCAAAGAATGTGAGTGGCATCTCTAAATAAAATTTTTGTAAACCCAGATTATTACCTGCATTAATCACCAATGATGTCTCAAATGTATTGTCCCTTAATTATCACAAGGTAGTCAATATAATGATAAAATTGGAAGTTTTGTGCAAAGAAAACCCAGTGGTTTTAACACTCATGTTTGAAACAAATGTATAATAAATTAGAAAGAATATTTGCAAAGGCACCTTGCTACACCTGTCAGCACATAGAAGGTGTTGACAGTTTTTGAACCTAGGGTTTAATTCTTGTTGCTGATTTTGCTTCTTCCTTATGAAGGAGAAAAATATAAGAAGACACAAAGGACTTTAAGGTTTAATTAATGAAATGAATTCAGTCTTCTCCTTAATAAGTAACACCCCACCAAGTTGGGTATCTTTGTGGACATGTTTCCAAGGTTTAATAATCCTAAAGAGCAACTTCAAGACAAAAACTCTAAATTTGTTTATGGTTTAAAGCAAAACTGAAAAAACAATAAGTCAACAAAACTACAAAAACAATAAAGTGTGGGAACCGAATGAGGAGAAATTATTATTGGGATTGTAGTCTGATTGGAGCTCAATTTATTTATATGCAGTTTAAATTAAAGCTTCAATGGGAAGGTAAAAAACAACATTGCCAATTATTTTTCTTCACTAAAAAAACAGTTTGGTGATTATTGCCCTGAAGCACTACGAAAGATTGACCAGTGGATCAAAAACTTGTTCAGTTCACCACAGAGCAAAAAACTTCACGTTTTCTTCCCCACTCTCCCACCACCCCTCAAAATAAAATTTCCACTAATGTCTTATTTATTGGTTTCTTAGGTAACATAACTTAGTTATTACCTGATCATAGTGATTGAAAAAAATAACTTATTACTTACAGTTATGTATTAATGTAAGGCTAAGTTATCAAAATACTATGAAAATATAGCAATGAAAAAACTTGCTAGAATGATGTCACCTATTATAATCTCAGCCCATTTCTTTTAGTTGATACATTCAGTGTCAGAGCTGCTCCTCCTTTTACTGTTAAATAGGAAATTCATTCATATGATGTTTGTTGATAACTTAAAATATTGTATATTAAAACAAATATCATAGGTTTTTCATGAATAACTTCAAACAGAACCATCCAGCTTGCAATATTCATACATGTTATGCTTCTAGATTCCCAGTGCTTGAGTTCACTTACCCCTCAGCTATTAGGTTTGAGAAGTTTGAGGCACACTGTTCCAATACATGTTTGTTGCTATATTTTGTTTTTGTCAAACTGTTTTGGGGGCACTTTTCTGATCTCATCTATTTTATAGACAGTTAACAATCTACTCTGAAGTTCTTTGGGATGTTGTATTTATATCAGCCCCACACACTTGGGGGGAAAAAAGAGTATCATTAATGGACATGATGTCGGTAAGAGCTGCATTATTTCTGAAAATCTCTCTAACTTCTTTGCTTTCAATGTTCATCTTGACAACTTACTCATGTACTTACTCAGTGCAGCCACTATATATATTTGCAGTGAAGTTAAAAACTCCCTATCTGGGAGTACCAAAGGCTTTATATATGTATACATGAAAAATATCTCATCCACTTATTTCTTCATCCATACACACACACACGCTTACCTTTGGATAACATTTGCAGATCAACATTAATTTACAGTTAAAGCTGATGTTGTTATGGGAAGTTCACTGATGACACTATGAAATCCAATCTTTCTCCAGATTTCATGTGAGAACTTCTATTACTAGAAGACCTTTTTACCTTCTTTAAAACTCCTTGAATTTGAGGCTTAACTTTTATCAGTTAATATAATGACCTTTCTAAGATTTCATTGACTCCCAGAAGGACACTGTCATATTTTTTACACAGTTCATATCTTTACCTAGATTATAAGTATATTTAGTGTCTTTATATGTCCAAAGTATATTTAGTGTCTTTATATGTTCAAAAGACTCATGTTAAAATAAACACTAACTTAGTCCTTCATGTACTAAATTCTAAAGTCCTTCGTGTATTAAATTCCCTATATGTAGATTGGAAGGATTTTATTCGCTGCATTTTGATACATAAAGCAACAGTATTCACCATATATCAGTTTAGTCTTTGGCATTTTCCATTTAGTATTTCTAGAAATGCTGTAATTTTATAATATAAAAAGGCAAGACTCAAGTGGAAATGTCAAAACTATTTTTATTGAAGAGATGATCAATTCCTGGTGGCATTGTTACAAACTGCCAAAAGGTTTGTTTTTTAATTCAACATATAATAGGTTCAACATATAATAGGTGACTTTCCAAATAATACATTACCCTGAAGAATAACACCTAATCAGAGATATGCCAATCCCAGCTGCTGTCTTCTAAAAGTATACCAAAAAGAACAGAGAAATTTTTATTTATAGTCAAATTTCAATTTTTTAGAATTGTTATCTTGTCAACATATTACTTCTATGGTTTGCTTCACATTCTTCTAGATAAACTATTTCTAGTCTTTTCAAGTTCTGTACTTTTTTGAAGAAACTGAAGGTAAACAATATAAAATTCAAGTCATCTAACGTGGTTTTGGCATATCCATACATGCGTATCTGCGGTGAACATGGCATTTAAGGTAAGTGGATAAAATAAACTTGGTTACTTGTTTATTATTGTTTTCCATGTTTCTGTACTGGCTTACAAATAATTAGGATTTATCTGTTTTTAGATAACTGACATTATACAATGAATGATCCCTTGATTCTTATCCATGTAAGTTCCATATTAATGGTATATTTTTTTCATATTTTGACATTGGACAAGCACAAATGCATCTCCTTGCAAGAGACATTGTTACAATTTTGTAAAAATAAATCATGTTAGTAAAACTGAAAGGAATTTTGGCACTTTGACATGATGTATTCATTGTGTGAGCTTTCAGTATTTCCTTGATAAATGTAAAGGCTTATTAAGAGAGCTGCTGTAGGATAAAAGAGTCATAAAGTTTGTTTCATTTATGCTTTTAAATTCAAATCTCCCTCAGACAATTTGTGTTTGCTCAGTCGTTTAATAACCTTTATTGTGTTCCTACCACAGGCCAAGCTCTCTTTGAGGGACTAGGGATCCACAGTAAACCAAACCAAAATCACTATTCTAATGGATTTTACACTTATGTGTGTTGGGGAAGGGAGTATTAAATAGAAAGATTAGATATGTGAATAACTTGATAATGCTTCAGTTGTTGATATAAAAAAAGGCATGGTAAGGTTGATAGTGGTACCTGGGTGAGTATTGCTAATTGATAGGAGATGTAAGGAAAGGGAGGCCTCTCTGATAAGTAGAGATTTCAAGTAAGCAAATGAGCCCTGAAGAAAATCCTGTCAAAATGCATACCAGGCACAGCTGGTACAGTAATGCAAGGGAAAGAAATAGAACCTGTTTACCATTGTCAAGGAATAATAAGAGGACAGTGTGCCTAGGGTGCTTTACATTTTTATCACCAATGTTAGGATTTAACAATAATCTTTTCACTTACGAACATTTTAAAAATTACCAAGCATTTGCATATAGTATGTTGTTGATTGACACTATATGCCTAAAGTGATTGATAATTATTATCCCAACATTATAAAGGAGGAAAATGAAGTCCAAAGATTTTAAAGGCCCTACCTCCATTCTCACAACTGCTGAGTGATGAAGCTGGAATTATAATTCAAATCTCCTGATTCCTGGCCCATTTTTCTCCCTATTATTTTATATTTTGTATCAAAGTTAGACTAGACTGGGCCTTGATTAGTCTCTGAAATACTCAGTCCAAGACTTGAGAATCTAAAAACAAAACCTCTATTTGAAAGTGCATGCCTTGAGCAACTATAATGCCCATCTGTTGAAAGCTTTACATTTTAGAGAGGAAACTAATGCCAAGAGATATATTACTGAAGCTTATAAGGCACTTGAATTTAAAATAGTTTTTCTCTAAAGAGGTAGCATATTCATTGATCTTATATTAAAAAAGTTATCAACTGTAATTCAATAGTTAATTGACATGAAATTTTAAAATTATTTGAGCCCAAATACCCAGGATATATCAGAGTGTCTATTTAACATCCTCTGAACATAACATATGCCATCCTTCTATCAATATTTTATTCTTTTTATACCATCTACCTGGAATACATTTATATTCTCTCTATTTTGGAAAGTTTTATCTGTTGTTTGAGATATCATTCATGGTACCACTCTGCCAATCACAAGAGTCTCATGTAGCTCAGAATGTACTTAATGCTTATGTTTACTACTCATTTTGCCACTAAGATATGCTCTTTTTTATTGTTACTTAATGTTTAAATGTATTTGTCTTAACACAAATGAAAAATTTATGGATTGTTTGCATTTCCAACCTCTTTATTTTATACACACACACAAGCTTATACATATGTATGCATATATGCAGTTGTATATATGATAATCTCTTAGCAAAAATGGATGGTGTTGATGATTATGATTAAAAAAGAATGATTTCAACTAGAATAATTGATTACACAAAACTGAAGGATCTTGTAGAATCTTATAATTTTAGTGTCCATTTTAAGTTAAGCTTACAATTTTAATGTCCTGTTCAAATAAAGTGCTTACTAATCTCTCTTTGGAAATGCAGGAAGGAGTGGGTGGGAGAAAATTAAAATTATAGTGCCTGCTATATAAATGCTTTCATTTTTCTCAAATTTATTTTCAGGTACTAAAGTAACACATAAATACATTATTTTTTAAAATTTCAAGTATTAGAGGGACCTTCAAGATGGCAGAGGAGTAAGACATGGAGATCACCGTCCTCCCCACAAATACATCAGAAATACATCTACATGTGGAACAACTCCTACAGAACACCTCCTGAACACTGGCAGAAGACCTCAGACTTCCCAAAAGGCAAGAAAATCCCCACGTACCTCGGGAGGGCAAAAGAAAACACAGAGACAAAAGAATAGGGACAAGACCTGACCAATGGGAGGGAGCTGTGAAGGGGGAAAGGTTTCCACACACTAGGAAGCCCCTTCAAGGGCGGAGACAAGGGGTG
Source organism: Globicephala melas (assembly GCF_963455315.2). NCBI lineage: Eukaryota > Metazoa > Chordata > Mammalia > Artiodactyla > Delphinidae > Globicephala > Globicephala melas. The sequence continues at coordinate 56,685,395 of NC_083318.1, read as the reverse complement.
GGTGGGTGCTTCATATTCATTAGTTGAGTATTCTTACTGAGATCTTTCTACATTTACACACATACCTGTGCATCCACAGATGAATTCTTACTATTTTGGTTTGTGACAGATTAGATTGATACATAGATTATAGATAGGTTGATAGATGTAAAATGTATATATATAGTTTATATAATATGAATAATATCACTTTTATATATTTTTATGCAACTTCTTATTTTTCCACACTATTTCTTGGAAATATTTTATGATTCTACATCCTGATGTACATCATTCTTTTTAAATGCTGCACAGTATTCCACAATAAGGAATACTACAGTGAGTGTATTGAGTCATTCTTTTAAAGAAGAAATTTAGGATGTTTCCAGGACTTCCTTTATGTAAGAATCAGAGAATTATTCTCCTTGAAACTATTTGCAAGGATCACTTATTTTTGAGCTAAACATTAACAGTTCCTTTACCAGCTGGAACCTTATTCTACCTAATTATGTCTCAAGGATTTAATAACCTGGCACACAGAGGGAATAAGTTTCATATTTATTCCAAAACAATTTTTAAAAGAAAGGAAATGTACATTATATATTCAATGTGAATCATCTCTTAAACCAAGTTTTGTTTTGTTTTGTTTTTGCTTTTCTTTTGGTTTTGTTTTTGTTCTTTTTGGAATTGGGAATGAATAACGTAATGAATAACATAACCTAAACCAAGATGTTTACTAACAAAAGAAAAACTTCTAATAGCATATGTAGGGTCAAGGTGATAATTTAAAACACAATGAACTCAAAAAATGTGAAAAAAATTAGCAATCACACAGTCATGCCCTCTAATAATCAGTGAATCACAGAGAAATAATAACTCACTTTTTATTGAGGAGCTTCCTATTGATTTAAGTAACTCATCACATGGGAATTAACTAGAGACTCAGATATTCAGATAGACAAAAATGTTTTGGTTTTAAGTGTGAATTCAGAAGGCACATAACCAAGGAGGAGAAAAATTATGTTTAATATTGCCCAAGGTACTTTCCAGGAAGTAGTTCTGAATCTGCTTTGCAGGGCCAATTTTTTACAATTTAGAATAGTGAATGACAAATCTAAGACCATGGTTATCTCCTGCTGAAGTCATGGTACTGAACCAGACAGCACCACACATAAAACATGAAATGAAGAAGAAACCAACCAATAAAGCAAAGCATTCACTGAACTTTGTATTTCAAAAGACAGATGAGGGCCTCCCTGGTGGCGCAGTGGTTGAGAGTCCGCCTGCCGATGCAGGGGACACGGGTTTGTGCCCCGGTCCGGGAAGATCCCACATGCCGCGGAGCGGCTAGGCCCGTGAGCCATGGCCGCTGAGCCTGCGCATCCAGAGCCTGTTGCTCTGCAACGGGAGAGGCCGCAACAGTGAGAGGTCCGCGTACCGCAAAAAAAAAAAAAAAAATAGACAGATGAAATCAGAACGACACAAGTCCTATCTTGAGAAAATAGCACAGAAGCCTAGAATGGGGAGTGGAATTTGGCTAAGTTAAAATATAGCAGAGTAATCTTAAGAATTTCTAATTCCTAACTGAATTTTTGGCTCCAGATAGTGGTTTACAAACATAGAATTTTTCAACCAATTGAATAAAATGAAATATAAAGAATGAAATCAATTTTAAATGAAAGATAAAAGAGAGAAAAAGTGAGAGCAGGAGAGGCAGAAAGAGATTATTTAAGGGACCCAAAAAAAAAGCCCTGGAGAAATTATAGACCAAATAACTTATACTCCTTCAGTATGGTGGGCAACCTATAATTTGAGAAGATTTTAAATCACAAGGGCATCTCAAATAAGCCTACTTTGGTGTATAAGTTGTGCAAAATGAACACTATTTGACACACATTGGGAAAAAATAACCATTATTTATCTCAGTTAATCCTGTAACAGTACCACAACACATGTTATGGAGTCCAAGCTTGTACTGCTCGCCACAGATCAGGCCAACAAATCAAGAGATGAGTTGTCAGGGCAAGGAATAGTGGCTATATTCAGAAAGTCAGCAGACCCAGAAGATGGTGGACTAGTGTCCCAGAGAACCACCTTCCCGAAGTCAGAGTTCAGGCTTATTTTATACTAAAAGGGGAGGGGGTAAATTCTTGGTTCCAGCCAGACTCCAGAGGGGATGTGTTAATTTCTTCCTTCCTGCCGCCATTCACAGGTGGGCCTGGTCAGGATGTTTCCTGTGAGCTAAACAATGGTATTTTAGGTTAATGCTCATTATCTGTGAGGCAGGATACCCAGAGATGGGTCATTATGTATATTTTAAGCTTATAGGCACATCCCTTTATTGATTAACTTGTTCTTCCCTATTACACACGCATTTTACCTAGCATTATATAGTTGACTTGACTTTATGGATAATAAGCCTGGTTTATGCTAGATTAAATGAATAATGGCAATGGACATTGTTCGAACACTTATTATGTGTTAAGCAACACACTAGGTATTGTGCATAGATATACTCATTTAAGTATCAAAACAGCCACACCAGGGGATATTATTAAGCCCATGTTTTAGATGAGAAAATTGTAGCATAGAGGAAAAAACAAGAGAGAAACAAGGAGAAGATAAAGAGAGCCAGAAAAAAAAAATGTGGACTTATATTCAAAGATCCATGAAAACTGAAATAAATTATTTAGGCTATTTCTTCAAGGCTGATACACTCCAAGATGGTTGTCCCACTTCTAAACTGCTCATAAAATACATCACTACATAGAAATTAAATGAATTAGCTCTAGAAAGACTTTCATTTAAAGTCATTTACTGAAAAGTGAGCCAACTATTGATTTCTGGAAAGAGCTAGTAGAAATTAAATATCCAGATACAAAAGGAGTAACCAATGATTAATACCAATATTTGTCAGACATATTCATGAGGATCATTGTGCTTGGTCAAAATTTTATGTTGCTTTTTCCTGATAAGCACTTAGTGGAGTGTTTCACATTTTTCTGGAAATATATTTATGCTTAATTTAAAGGAAGATGGATCTAAACCAGAGATCTAAGAGTTTCTTAAAATGGTGGCATGTTGCAATCTGATATTTAGGTTATATGTACAACTGGATTTTGTGAAATTAAGGCTACAAAGTATTGCATTACATTTAGAAGAGGAAAACTGTTTACTTGAAATATTTCCCAAGATTCCTCCCTGACAATCATTTCCCTGAATTTCCTTTTCTTTTTACATTTTTTTTGTGAAGAAAAGATATAGCTGCACTTTCCCGAAGGAGGTCAAATTAGCCAATGACATATGCTTCATATTTTAATTTTCTTCCCTTTTGTGAAAAATGCAAACATTAGTAAACATCATAAATTCTAAAGAGATGTTTAGTAATATTTTTGTCAGCAAATTATTCTATAATACATACTAGGTCTGAGACACGTTCCCCTAAGATTCTGTGCAATTTGAAGAAATCTTGAAGTATAGGAGCTCTGTAATCATAAGACATTAAAAAACAAAATCAGAACTGGTGATTAGGAAAATAGGCATTTATGATTGAAACATTAGGAGAACTGGTTATTCCACTGCAGTGTAAAAATAACTCTCCTGTTTAGTGTTCACTTTCACAAGACTCCCTTCCTTCCTGTTATATCCCTTACTCTAACTTCAATAGCTTTGTCATGTGCTTTGCTTTATTTAATTCTTAAAATTCACTGCTAGAGCATTCTTACCATGGAATTGTCCAATCATCAAGGCACCTACCTATATTATTGTCCAATCATTAAGACACTTAAATTATTTTAATTTCCTGAATATTTTTTCTTTATAACCAAAGTAATTACAAACAAAAAAGAAAATAGCTTAGGAATGCATTATCACACTTGATTGAACAAACATTGCCAAATTATTTTCTACCTGCCCTACACAACTTTCCTTGTTCTTCTTTTTTTTTTCTTTTTCCCTCTAAGCAATATAATAAAAAGTATTTTATGAATCAGATAGAGTCAGGAGCTTTTTTCCTCACTATAGATATCATGTTAATTGAAACTGGGCCCACCCCATTCTGGTACATTGTCTAGTTAGTAATCATTAATGTATGTACCTCTTTTCTGGTTACATGTGACCCTTGTCATGAGTTACCCTCTAAATATTTATCCTATTCTACAATGTAGAGTAAGTTGGGATTCAAGATTTTTCCCCATTCTCTTGACTTTCATGAGTTCTATTAATCAAAGAAATACTTCTTTTAGCTTAAGCAACAAATCTCAGAGAATAATTCTTTTTTTCTTCTATGATACCTCATAAAGTGTTCTGACAAGCAGTAAATTCTCAAATAGTTACAAAATAACAGTGAGTTTCCCTGTTTCATATTCAGTCACAAGGGTACAATTTTCCATTTACCCATTTTGTTATATAGTACACATATTGGAAACTCATTTTTGTTTAATGTGATGTAAACTGGTCTCACTAGGAAGTGAGTATCTTCACTCAGACAACTCAGCAATCTCATTTGTCTGCCTAGACAAGCTAATCTGATTGTAATCCTGTCACTTATCTTTTAATTTCTTTTGAAGCTGAAGTATATCTGAAGTGGCATTCAGCTGGGAATCACATAGGTAAAATTGATTTTTATCACATTTAAATGTTTCAGGACCTGGGCAAGTGTTTTTAGATATACAATCTTAAACCATCTTGGGTGAGAGTACAACAGATAAACTGTGGGCATAAACTCAAGTGGTAAAATATAACAAGATTCTAATAATGCAAACAGAGACAGAAGTAGAGTTCTGGGATTCTGATCCCCATGGATATTTTTTTAGAGTGAATTAGCCATAGATAATTGTCAAAAAAACAGAATATTTTATTATAGAACTAGAGAAGCTATTGCTGTTCAAACAATGCCCAGATGCCTTCTTCCTCTTGAATTGAATCCATCTACAATACCAAAAACAAATATTAGGGAAAACAACAAAAGCATCTTTCATTTCTAAACTAGATTCATGAGAAAAACTGATGAGAGCAGAAATTAATAGCCAAGCCATTTCAAATGAGGCACACAAACTGGAATTTTACTTTGATACACACTGGTTGAGCAGGAAAAACTAGAAACCATAAGAGGTAATAGTGATTTTATTTAATTCATGATCTTGCACAAACTACTTGATCTGAGAAAGAGCCAAGGAGGCTTCAGTTTCAGGATAACAAATTAGGTAATCTCCCAAAGTCCCTTCGTCAGGAATTGAGTGCTGAAAGCATTTACCATGATGAGGGGGACCCATGAGGAGAGGTCCAGGTAAGGATAATGGGAGAATGGCCAGCCATGCAATTAGAAGGCAAAATTCAGAACCATGATGAAAATCATCTGGTAGTAGAAATCACAGCAGATGGCTGAACTTAGGGAGGGTGATCAATCACAGCATTGTTTGTAGTAACTAAAAATTGGAAATAACTAAATGCCCATCATTAGAGAAATAGATGAATAGAATGTGGAATACTAATGGAATAATTAACAATAGTGTATATAGTGAGACATAGAGATGCACACACATGTACACATACACACACACAGAAAATTAGGGAGAGAGACGTCAAGAACAAAATAAAGTGAAAAATCAAGTCGCATTATCATCCCTATTTTTTTAATCTCACTCTCCGAAGTAAAATTGTTACAAATAAATATACATGTATGTAAAGGGATAAACACAGATTAGAACTGTATACACTAACTTCCTGATGGTATTGGTCTCTGGAAACATGGGCAGAGATTCTTTAAAAGGAAATAGGGGCTTCCCTGGTGGCGCAGTGGTTGGGAGTCTGCCTGCCAACGCAGGGGACACGGGTTCATGCCCCGGTCTGGGAGGATCCCACATGCCGCGGAGCGGCTGGGCCCATGAGCCATGGCCGCTGAGCCTGCGCGTCTGGGACTTGTGCTCCGCAACAGGAGAGGCCACAGCAGTGAGAGACCTGCGTACCGCCAAAAAACCCCAAAAAAACAAAAAGAAAAGGAAATAGGATTATAAATACTATTCTTTGTGCTTTTCTGTATTTGTGCATTATTTAGGCAATGAAAAACAAGGAAAGAAAGAAAACACAATGAAGTAGATGATATCAAGAGAACCAGACACTTTGTATAAGGACTTCCAGAGCATTACTGTAAAGCGCAAACTGATTCATATGTGTTACTGGCGAAATCAGTTATGAGAGGAAATGTCGTCAGTCTCACTTGCTGTAGGTGATTGCATTATTCAGGACTCTTGGTTGCAAATAACAGAAACCCATGTTAAAGTTATTAAACAAGGAGGCCATTAGACTGAGGTGACTCCAATGCCTTGGTAGCCTCCATAAGCCAAACAAAAACTAAGCCAGAGTTCACTGACTAAGCCAGAGTTCACTTGAATTTGAGAAGGTGAAATTTGAGAACAACCAATCACAGCCAAGTTTTTCCAAACAAGGCAACTACTTAAGCTCCAACCAAGCAATTTTTTTTTTTTTTTTTTTTTTGCTTTGCTTTCCTTCTGCACCTTCTCTATATAAACCTTTCCCCAGTCTCCTCCTGTCAGTGGAGCCACTCCTAACCACTTTCGGCATGGCACTGCCCCTTTGAAGTTGACATATACTCGAATAAACTGAAAATTTGAATGGTCCTCAATTTATCTTTAGCACCCATTAATGCTAACTTAAACATGTGGAACATATCTTAAAAATCCAAGCACATTTTACAGGTAGGCTCAGGATAGTACTGGATCATCGGAAATAACTTAAAACTCAGATGTCATCAGAACTCGCTCAGTTTTGCCCAAACCTACCCAAATTCGGTCTTTTATTCACCTCTGATTCAGTTAAATTGCATCTCAATGATTGTATACAATACCCATCATTCTTTCAGTTTTAAATAGGCACATAGGTCCTTGACACCTATTCTGTCATTCCCCCTTCAAGGCTGAGTATAAAATTTTAAAATAGAATTTATAATACTGTTGTTAGTATCTACCCTTAATAGTCAATTCTTAATTGACTATTATTTTCATATAATATTTGTATAACTATATTATAAATATGATTGTTGCTAGTCATGAAATTTTAGTTCATTCCAGGATTCTATATCTTAGCCTTATTAAGAAAGAGAGAACTACTTAGTGTAGTGATTTTGAGTATCCCACATGATATATTTGTTTTTATTTAAAATCTGTGCTTGGGTTAATTCAATAATGGAGGTTAAGGAACAGCGAATTCAGTCATTTGAGGACTTTTTGTCATTCTATTTAGAGATATTCTTTTATTGACTAACAAAGTATTTTGTGCTTGGCTGAGATGAAGGATCATTTAACCACCCCAGAGAGGCATTTCAAAATTTGTATATTTCGGGCTTCCCTGGTGGTGCAGTGGTTGAGAGTCCGCCTCCGCAATGGGAGAGGCCACAACAGTGAGAGGCCCACATACCCCCCAAAAAAAAGAAAAATTGTATATCTCATAGAATCATTAAATTCAATGTACATTATCTTTTACTTTGAGGTATTTTGATTAACATAAACTAAGAAGGTTTCAGTGGAAATAAACAAAAAAGGTAATAGTTCATCAAAAAAGTGAAAGCATAACACACTACAATGAATTTGCAATTAAAGTTTCATTCTTTACATTTTTTGAACATGCATTTATGTTTAGAAATATACCTACTTCATATCTCTTCTGTTTCTCTTAGCAGCCTCAAGGATGCCAGACATGAAGATGAGAAATCATCAAACTCACTTAGCCATTCCAATTTATTATTTGTTATTATTTTTTACTTTTTTTTTCTTTTGTTGGGTTCACTTTTGGCTATTGAAGTTATGATTTATCCTATTCTTAGAACTGCTTAACTTCACAAAGCATTTCCAAGACCTAAAAATTAAAAATATAAGTATACATTTTCCTAGTGGGAAGGAAGAATAAATGGAAGGAAGTGTGATTGCTAGATTATTGTAGACCTGTGCATATGCAAAGATATATAGAGAAATATAGGTATAGACAGTGAAATGGAGCTCCCAGAAGGAGAGGAGAACAAGAATAGGGTAGAGGGAATATTTGAAAAGATAATGGTGAAGAATTTCTAAATTTAATGGAAATATTTTAACCTGTGCATGTTGTAACCAAGATGGTCAATGAACCTAAAATAATATATACAATAAAATCTATACCTAGGCACGTCATAGTTAAATGGCTATAAAGTGAAAATGAATAGAAAATTTCGTCATTGGGCAAAGACATAAAAGCACATAACATACAGAACAATAATGAGAGTTAAGACAGACGTCTCATTAGAAACAGTTAAGATCAGAGGGCAATGATACAGAGTTATTAAAGGCTTATAGGAAAAAAGTGCCAAACAAGAATTCTATATCCAGTGAAAATATGCTTCAAAAATGAAAAGAAAATAAGGACTTTTTTTCAAACATATAGAAGCTGAATGTATATGCTTCTAAGCAGAACTTTATTGCAAAATATGACAAAATTAATTCTTCATGCTGAAGGAAAATGACAGAAAACAGAACTCTGGATGTTAACAAAGAAATAAAAACACCACCAAGGGTATTCATATGCATAAATAAAGCAGATTTTAAAAATTATGCTTATTTTTATAGATATATGTGTATGTATGCATTTATAAACATATGTGTGTTTATATATACATGTTTGTGTGAGTGTATGTGGTTACATATATTGTGAAAATTACTATAAAATAAAATATATAAATTAAAAAAATAACAGAACTAAAGAGAGAAAAAGATAAACCACAATCCCAGCTGGATATATAATGTTCTTCATGGGAACTGATTTTTTTGAAATAGAAGAAAATTAGTATGGCATAGAAGATTTGAGTAGGATTATTTACCAACTTATTTGGTGTGGAAAGATTACTATACACAACAAAAACAAAGTTCACATTTTTTTCAAGTGCATGTTGAACATTCACCAAGATTGATCATATGTTGAGCCAAAGAACAAAACTTAGTAAATTTCAAAGGACCAAAATATACAAGGTGTATATAAAGCAATGATGAAATATTATTTCATTTTCATTAGAATAGCTAGAATTTAAAAGTCTGACAATATCAAATACTGGCAAAAATGTAGAACACCACGAATTTTCATCGTTGCTGGTAGAGGTGTAAAATGGTAGACTTTGGAACACTGTTCCAATAATGTTATCAATGTCTGACAAAATTGAATAAATATCTCCCTTAAATCAGCACCAGAGAATAGATAAACAATTTGCATTATAGTCATATCATGAGATACCACTAATAATAAACATTTTTTTGAATGAAAGAAGTCAAAAGTAACAGCTCCTTGGAGAATAGGAATTGACTGTTAGCAAAGGAAGGAAACTTTTTGGGATGATGGAAATGTTTTGTATCTTGTTTTACATGGTGATTACATTATTGCATAAATTCAACAAACGTTCAAATGTCAAATGAATGTTTAAAACCTGTGCAGTTTTATGTAAATTACACCTAGATGGACAAATACAACAACAAAGAAAAAGTGAAATTACAACAATTCCAATCAAGAAGTATTTATTGAATGAATACCAGCAGGGTCTAATGGTGATAGAGGTGTAGTTAATGCCAGCAACACAATACTCCTAATTTCCTCTCAAGCAACAATTTTAACTACAGTGAAAGAGTACACACACAAGTTAAATAATAATTTTAAATACAAATGTAAGTGATAGTACAAAACAGTCTATGATTAACTGTAAGTTGAAGTCTTGCCTTCATCTTCAGAGCAGAGAATAAGAACACTTTGAAACTGAGGAATTAAAAAGGCTTCTTGGAAGTGATATATTTGAGCCTGGCATTTCAACCTTAGTTAAGATTTGGTTGAAGGAGACAAAATAAAATAAAGACTGTATAGTCATTACCTCTTAAATTTTACTACTTTTTCTGAAACATGGGTAAATTAGTTTCTGATCATTACTGCAAAAAATTACCACAGACATAGTGTCTCAAAGCAACACAAATGTATTATAATTATGGAGGTCAGCAGTCCATAAAGGGTTTCACCAGGCTAAAATCAAAATGTTGCAGGTTGACATTCCTTCTGAGGGATCTAGAGGAGAATCCATTTGCCTTTTCTAGCTTCTAGAGATTGTCTGGCATATGATAAAATTATAAACATTCCCATTCAAAAAGGGAGAAAATAAGAGGAAAAAAAGGAAGTCACCAGTACCAAACAATTTCAAAATCCAGCCTGGAAAATCCCATTTTGTTTCAGAGTTCTGGAAATAATCCTCTTTTGATTCCAGGCCCATGGCTCCACCATTAGCTGAGTGGTATTACTACCTGTTTCCTATCTGTAAAATTGGCGGGGAGAGGGTCTTATATCTGCCAAGTAGGCAATGTTCACACATTACAAGGATTAGGATGTAGGCATCATTGGGAGACCATTTTTTCTGCCTACTGTGATGGGCTTTAAAAAATTCCTATGATTCTAGTTAGCAGAATTTCCTCACTTGATTAAAGTAGTGTAAACATATTAACTTTCCAAATTATAAACCTGAGAGGTGCTTTAAAAAAAGAAGAAGATGAGGAAGGATTTTTCTTTCACTATATCAGGGAAAATCATTTTTTCACTCTGGGAGGAATTATCCCATTGACCCCAGCAGTGACTATTTGTATACCAAGATTTTCTCAAACCTAGAATGTTATTCCACTCCCTACAAAAATCCTTAAAAGATCACTCTTTCAAATCTTTCAGAAAGCAGTTTATTGGGTGGGTGTTTTAGTTACCTATTGCTGTGTAATGATTTACATCAAAATTTAATTACTTTAAACAAAAATAAACATTTATTATTTCATGGTTTCTGTGGATTAGGAATTTGGGAATAGCTGGCTGGTTCTAGCATGGGGTATCTCATGAAGTTACAGTCAAGATGTGTGCGCTGCAGTCATTTACAAGCTTGATTATGCCTGGAGGATCCAACTGCATGATGGCTTATTCATGGCTGACAAGTTGGTTCTGCCTCTTAGTAGGGGGTTTTGGTTTCTTGCCACTTGTATATCTCAATAGTGCTGTTTGCAAGTTTCCTTGGGGGGCCATCTTGGAGATGGCTGCCACCATAAGCAATACAGAATTTATAGGGAAATCTGTCAGACAGAAGCTCAGTTGTGAAACAAATCCCCACAGGCAGTGAGGAGAAAATGTCCATGATCTATAAAGGATTTGAAATCAGTATTAAAAAAATATTTTGATTCTGTCTTCTAGAATTATCCTTACATTTGCCTTTGGGAAAGAAGACTAAGAAGAAGTATTCAGAAGGCTTCTTGAAAACTAGAATACTGTTGATATGTACATCATATAAGTGGAAATTGATCTAAACCACTGAAAATATTTGCTCCATATCTAGTATCTGAAGCCTTGATACAGCATCTATCAACTGCGTGCTTACGGAATTAGCCTTGCAAAAGTAGGCACAGCTTCTAAAGACTCATTTCGACACATTTTCCAAAAATGCATTGTTTGAATGGGAATTTAGCCAGTATTTTAAAAATCCCCTTGACTCTAAATTTAACATTATGAAATAATCATAATTGAAAGGAAATGTAAGAGGTCATCTAATGTTTTCTCTAAGCAGAACAGTTAAGGTAGTATTCAAAACAAGTGGATAATTATTTGGATTTGTGTTCTAAATCTTGCCTTTTGCTGGTGGTAACAGTGACCTATGGTGATGCCCCCAAGGCTAAAGTTGTTCCTATATTGTAACATAAGGTAAGGTATGTTTATTTAGCTTTTTTGGAAAGATTCAGTAAAAGTAGGTGATGCTTGAGATTGAGGACCAGAATATGGTTTAATAATTAAAAATTCTTTGTTCTGCTTCATCTAAAGGCTTATGGTCTGATTTTTGCAATGTTCCTTTTTAGAAAAAGTAAAAATAACAAACGACTACTGTTGGCCTTAGTCAGAAGGTAAAAACCTCATAATCCTTGGGATACTCATTCAACAAAGATACATGCAGTACTTATTTTTCCTAATATGGGGTTGGACATTATAGAAAAATTGTACAAAACAATACAACATCCTCAACCTCAAGAAACTCTATGTGCCGATGTAGAAAACAAACTTCTCATTACCAAGGAAGGGGAGGGGTGTGGGATGAACTGGGAGATTGGGAATGACATATATACACTACTATATATAAAATAGATAACTAATGAGAACCTACTGTATAGCACAGGGAACTCTACTCAATGCTCTGTGGTGACCTAAATGGGAAGGGAATCTAAAAAAGAGGGGATATATGTATACATATAACGATTCACTTTGCTGTACAGCAGAAACTAACACAACATTGTAAAACAACTATACTCCAATAAAAATTAATTTAAAAACTGTATGTGAAGGGTCCTGACGCTTGTTGGTTCAGATATGTCCATTACCCTCTCTTGCTCGCTAGATTCCCCTCGGTAGATCCTGGGCAAAAAGGAGTCAGAAGAGAATGAAAATATCAGCTTTATTTAAGGCTACCCAAAATGCAGATGCATTAGTAAAGGTGGAAGAGGACAGCACTGGGACATGTTGCCAAAGTGTGGTGGATATCTATTACTCTTTTTTTTTTTTTTTTGCGGTATGCGGGCATCTCACTGTTGTGGCCTCTCGCGTTGCGGAGCACAGGCTCGGGACGCGCAGGCTCAGCAGCCATGGCTCACGGGCGCAGCCGCTCCGCGGCATGTGGGATCTTCCCGGACCGGGGCACGAACACGTGCCCCCTGCATCGGCAGGCGGACTCTCAACCACTGCGCCACCAGGGAAGCCCTATTACTCTTTTAACTTCCTCCTCTCAGGCCCCAGCCCTGATCCAGTAATTCAGCACTGATTTTTCTCCATTTGCCCACATTTAGGCTAAATCTGACAAAACAGATGCTTATCCAGTACAATAGCAAGAACTGTTTATCCTTAGGGATTAATATGCATTTTATCTCCCTGTCTGAATGTCTCAAGATAAACCTAGAGCTACGCAGCAGTTTCTCCCACTGTGACAGGCTCTTAGTCGCCTTAAATAGTCTCGGGATGCATCTGCCATCTGACACTTAAGGTCTCTTTCATTAACATATCTCAGCCCCTGAGTCCTGCTAGTGATGCACGTGGCGTGATTTTGCAGTCACTGAAATTTACAGCCAAACTCAAACAAATGAATAGGAAGATTTTAGGAGGAGCCCAACACCTCATCCGGTATGACTTTATTAATTTATATCTAGTTAGAGAGAAAAAGAAAGCAAATTACAGCACAAGAGCTCCAGAGAATCCTTTAGAGTATGTATTAAAAAGTTGTTTTGAAACATGGAAATATGAAATGGGAATGAATTAAATTGATACCATTTCATTTCACTAATGAGTAAATCTTTAAACAACTATTTGCCATCTGGATAGCTGCCTATACAAAAACTCCTTCAATAAAGAATTGCTATTCCCTTGTTTATTAGAGTCGTATTTTTTATATACCTGTTCTCTTGCAGGTTTTCAGTGAAAAATGTAAATGCATTAAAATAAAAAGTTTAAAGGTCAAAACCTTAAAATATTTTAGATTACCCATGGTAATATGAATTAATTAGATTAACATATAATTATTGAAACCTACATTAATATGTAGGAGGAAACTGACATAGATAAAGGGAAGCTGAAATATTCTAATGACTTTAAGAATATTATTATGCAATAACTCCGTTTCTAATACTGCAGAGAACTAATAGACTCAGGTAATAATACCCTCGCAGCAAGATTCTCTTTGCTTTAATTTTATCATTGCCAACTCTTAAAACACAGTACTGATGGTAAGTACATACACCTGCATAAACACACATACAATAAGCACACTCACAAAGACTAGAATGTGTTTATTTTTGGAAATCAGTCATCTTTCATTCTATATTTTGTGATCAATGCCTAAGGAAAGAATAGGTGGCATGTATAATTAGCACTTCTAAACAATAATAATAAAATGTATCAAAGGTTAAGAAGTTAAGAATTAAAATGAAGTCCTGCCTTTCAATCCTAGTGGTTAAGCCATTTTTGGTCAAATGTAATAGTCACCATAAAGAGTAGATATATCACGGCTTCCCTGTTAGCACTGGCTAAATATTATTGCTCTGCTATTTCAACAGCAAACTGCAGGCCTTTGGAGCCAGCAGGCTCTCCTCAAGGACTTGCTGATGTGGACCAAAAATATTTTAGTGTGAAAAAACTACTCCCTAGTGCACTTGTTTGCAAACTGCTGAATTTCTAGATAACTTTATGTTCGAGGACTATTTTTGATAGTGCAGATCTGGTGCTGAAATGCCTCTAAAAGAATCAACACTTCTTTTTTTTTTTTTTTTTTTCTTTTTTACTCACAGCATGACAAACCCAGTAGAAACACAAAGCTGCTTGGGTAACAATCTTTTATTTTGTACAGTAATTTGTTGTGTTGAACCCAGACTTCACTGTTTTGTGCTTGCAAAACAGTAAAAAGCAATCAAGTGAAATGCAAATTAATATGAAACTCAAACACTCAACAGCTTTCAACTTAGTAGACTCAATTGCCAAAAGAATGTAAAGAAAAGCTTTAACACTGCTGTTAATTATGCTTTTCTTGCCAGGAACACTTTTGGCATTACCTAGAAACTATAAAGAATTGTTTTATTTCATCCAGAAATTTCTGTGTAATTTAATTACTGTTTATTTCTGTTTTATCTTCATCTGCTTTAACATAAAATCTAGCAACTAAGCAAATACTTTTCTTAATGTTTCTGTTGAGATGTATACTAAACTGAAGTCCCTTTAATTTCCTTGATAAAGTCTAGTTGAAGTAAGAGTAAATTTATTTTTCAATTGTTGTAATTTATATAGATTAAATTAACTTTTAGCTTTGTGTTGTCTACTGGGAATATGATTTTGCATAGCTAATTATATCTACTTGTTCTAATAAGCTTCTAACACACGAGATTTTAATATGTTTAGGAAAGTGAAATTAATATTATAGATAATTGAGACTGTTACATAGTCTTGTGTTTACACTACAGCCATGCATTAGGAAAATTTTACCATTCATGGATGATGGGGTGGCATATTTTATATTATGCCCTAGGATAGAAAAGATAAGCAAAACATCATGCTTCCTTCATGGAATTCAATATCTAGTGAGGGGATACACATTCAAACAAATAATTACAATAAAAAATACTAAGTATTGTGAGTGTTTTTTATTAAATCAACATATTTTGTTCTATCATCAGGCACTTAAGACCCATCTGTAATGTGATTTTTTTTATTCCTCTGATTAACAGACACAAATAAGTCAGAATTTGGTGAATAAGTTTTTCTTATTACATTTTTCAATCACATTAGGTACAGCGTTAACTGCCCAATTTGCTACCATTTCCACCACTCCCACTCCAGAAGGCCAGAGTATCTCTTTGGTTACCAAAGTCATTTTAGTTTGAGACCCTGAAGTGGTAGTGCCTTTAGTATATCACATAAACCTGCATGCTGACCGACTAAACTAAACTTGATTGGATTTCTAGCCCAAATATTCAATTACAATTGGATAACTGACAAATCTGCACTTTACATTTCAAAATAAGAACACATGCCATCCTTTATATGCTAAAGTGACATTCCTGACCTACCATCTGCCTTAAGAATTTTTCCTAGTTGAGAATAGATTTTTACTGATCCATATACACCTGGTCCCTTTTGTGATAAAAAGCATATATTTTGGAGACCGCTGGCCAGAGTTAGGGGCATGCTGTGTGGATGTGGAACAGGGCACAGTTAACTGGACTACATGGGGACTGGGCCGTGGCCTCATTAGTTATATACTGTAATCAGTTGAACTCAATAGTCACTAACAGCTTTATTGAAAACCAACAATATGCTCAGCTCTCTGCTGTGACTATACTCTTTCTTTTAGTGTGTTGAACGAAAGAATCTCTATAACAAATATCAAACTTGCTCTTTTGTTCTCTCTTATTTCTGGTGATACAAGGTCTCACTACTTACCTTTTCTTCTATTTTTTTCCATGTTTTTCTCCTTCAGTTTGCTTTTTCTTTTCCCTTTTTTTTGGCCATGCCATGCAGCTGTGGGATCTTAGTTCCCTAACCAGGGATTGAACCTGGGCCCTTGGCACTGAAAGTGTGGGAGTCCTAACCACTGCTGGACCGTCAGGGAATTCCCATTCAGTTTGCTTTCTGATGTCCATATTTCTCTGGGTCCTTTCCTATTCCAACCACTCATGTTATTTATGGGCAATTAGTGGTCTATCCTGAAATACAGTTACGTCACACAGCTTCCAAGAATGGGTCTTAGGCAATATCAATCACTCAGTGGGGGCTAAGAAGAGAGCTAGACTTCGAAATGGAACTTTTCTTACCAAAAAATATTAGTACAGTTATCTCCCTAAACTAATTTGATCCTTCATGTGTTGTGATGGTTACAGTGAGGAATACCAATGATTTTCCACAGTCGCATAACAACTCTTAGTTTTAGGCTCATGGACATTTCAAGCTGGAAAAATTCTTAGAGTGCATCTAACCCACTGAAATCCAAAAAGACTAAATAATTTTTCACCATTAGAAAAGCTGGCTAATGACAGAGTTTTGCATTAGTTAAGGTATAAGCTAAGCTGCTGTTATATAGAGACCAAAATGGAGTTAAGTTTATATTGCCATTATCAAAAGGACTAAGAAAACATCATCTATTACTAGATAAGTAGCAGCCTCTGCTATAGCAGAATTCTAAAGAATTCTTGTCTTTATTACAAGTTTAGGAGTCTTTACAGAAAAACAGCCTTACAACTTGAATAACATTCTATTGTTAAAAAATTTTATATTATTAAAATTTCATATCAGAACATCATCTCTGTGGTCATCATCTAAAGACCTTAGATGGTCTTTCCTCGTATCTTTTGTGATCTCTTCATACTACTCTTTATGTGAGAAAAAGTAAAAAATTTAACATATACATAGTATATATATAGTATACTAAAGATATAGTAAATATTCAAGTGTTCAATGTTTGAACCTAATTAAGAAAATTAGATAGAGGTAAAGGTTCATTGACATGAGTCTTAAATCATTACTGTATTAAATTACAATATTATGACATTTGAACCCATGTAAAGGAATTTCTACATTTATTGTAAAATTAACTTATACTACAAAATAGTATTCAAAAAAACTTTACATATGTCACTGGACAAATTCTACTGTCTGGAATATTTGAAAAAAATTAGTTCCCCAAATTAATTTGTAAATAAATGGTTGAATGTACAAATGAGTGAATTGACCAAGACAAATTTTTATTATGTCTTAACTATAGTAACCTGTACAGATAAAATACTTCAGAACTACTTGTTGAATAAATAAGTTCCTTGTGAGATGGTTACCTACTGACTTTGTTTCTTAGATCATTAAAAACAACTTTCATTCCTTCTGACCTTGCATTAAGAATTTGGGGGTTTCCCTAGTGGCGTAGTGGTTGAGAGTCCACCTGCCGATGCAGGGGACACGGATTCGTGCCCCGGTCCGGGAAGATCCCACATGCTGCGGAGCAGCTGGGCCCGTGAGCCATGGCCGCTGAGCCTGTGCGTCCAGAGCCTGTGCTCCACAACGGGAGAGGCCACAACAGTGAGAGGCCTGCATACCGCTAAAAAAAAAAAAAAAGAAAGAAAAAGAAAAAGAATTTGGTAATCAGAATATGTGTGAATCTATACTAAATCCAAAGCTTGGCTGATCTTTTTCTCCCAACTATTTAAATGCCCCCATTTTTCATATCAAAACTTAGAGGGTGAGTGATATAAATGTCCTTCTACACATATCAACAAAATATCCTAAGACATTTGCTGTCTCTACACCCAGGAGTATCAACAGACTCCAGTAACTTTTGTCCTCTGGCTACTACTTGTATAACATAAGGTAGTACATTTGCTATATTTTTCCAAGACTCCCAAAGCCATCTCCTTCTCTTTCTTTTTCTTTTTTTTTCCCCCCATGAGCTTCCTGTCATTTGTTTCCCTGGAAAGGTTTCCCAATGATATGCTGTGAGAGTTCTTTAAAGAGGTCCTGCCTTTCTTTCTAGGCTTTAGGGTGGGGATTGAAAGAAAAAAAAAAGGTCCCATTGCTGGAGACAGTGGGATGTATAGTACAGTTGGCCTATCAAGTCTAGTCTCTTTGTTTCCTTTTCTCTTTGAAAAGCTCTGCTAGAGCCACAACCAATTTTTTTGCTTCATGCCTCCAGCAGGGCCTCAGACCAGCTGACTAGCTGGCACCACATCCTTTGGAACAGGAATTCTTCCCTTTATAGGGTTTAGCTGTCATTGCCCAGGCATTTTATGCAGTATGATTGCTTCTCTACTTCCCACAAACACAACCTACTTTTAGAAGAACTGTATCTATTGTTTTCAAACTGTTGACAACTTTAAGACATTATATGCAAAGATTTCAAAATACAGAAATGATTTTTGAAAACACATGCCATTTAACCTAGTGGGAGCACTAAGGATACTAAGCACTAAGGATATATTAAAATATATAACAGATGATTTTATTGTAAAATTTCTAAAACTAATAACTTACTTCCTGTCTTTTACAAATTCAGTTTCAAGAGCATTTCCAAGATCTGGTTAATAAAAAGTAACTTCCTCATTAGTGTTTGTTTCTATTAGCTATAAGCTGGTGACATCAGTACTTCTCTGTTTCTTGAGTTTATATTTTAAAGCAAATTTAGAACTATAGGGTTATTTTGCTTTCTATTTTGTTAAGTCACTGCAAATTTCAAGCACGTAAATGAAGAATAAACTACAGAGTGATAATATTTCTATAGCTCCGTTGTTTGACATATATTGAAAGCATACAAATGGAAATTGGTTTTATTAGGACGGCATGCGTAATTGCATTAGAATTTTTCATGTAAACCAATTTTCATGACTCAATGGAATTTCTGCATAAAATGTCTCTGAAGCCAAATTAGCCAAAATAGAACCAATCAAAATTTCATAAATTAAATTTAAGGATATATATGTTCACAAATTTGCAAAATTAATGAAACTTGTTTTTTCTGAAATTAAAACATATAGAAATAAAAGGAAAACAAGGAAAAAAAGACACAGGATACCAGTTGGGGAAAAAAAAGACTTTAGTAGAAGATGGTACAACTTCCTTCCAATATTTGAAGAGCTGTTCAGTGGACACGTCTTATATTTTTGAGGGCCAAAGAGTAGACATAATAATATTAGATAAAAATCACAGAAAAATTTATTACATTTTACTACGGGGGTTTTCAATAAGAGTTATTAAGTAGCTAATCAGTTGCCTTATGAGGTTGTGTAGATCCTATCAGGTAGGTCCTATCATGAGACTTACCAACAAAATGTCATTTCATCGAGGGTTACACTGAACCAAGCCAATTGTATGCCAAAAAAAAAAAAAGTGCTCACATAAGAAGTTTGATCTGATATATGTATGCGTATGTGTATACACATACATATATTATATATATTATATAGGCATTGTGTCCCAGAAGCCCTTATTAAAATGAATACATAAATAACCTAGGTATGCCTTCTAGACCTACCCCATTATCATATTAGAATGTCCCAGATTATCAGAACAACTTGTTGACATAAATAAAAGTGATTATTGAGTTTACTGCTGACTACAGCAGCAGCAAGCCCTGGGAGGTAAGAAAGTACCTGAGGATGAGAATACAGCCCTAGAAGAGGCTTCATTAACAGAAAGGATCAGAGACTGACTTAAAGAAAAATCCCATTTGCCTGTTTTGCTCAAAGCATTAAAAGTCCCTATTCATGTACCCTCACAGGAACTCACTCTTTTATCAAGTGTATGTGGAGCCTGATTATGTGCCAGATACTCTTCCAGACTGTGAGAAAAGTGCAATGAACATAACAGGCAAAGCTGCTGCCCACGTGGTGTTTAAAGTCAGCTTGGGGATCCCTAAGAATATAAATTAAAGCAAAACATTGAGGTATTATTCAAAGAATTGAAATAAAAAGTATCTCATCAAACTCTTATAAAAGTTGAGACAAAGCAATAAAATTATATGACTATTTGAAGTGTCTCATCTTCCTTTACCAAGAAACTGTCCTAGGAATACAGATGAAGAATTCTAGGGGCAGGACAGGAATAAAGACGCAGACGTAGAGAATGGACTTGAGGACACAGGGAGAGGGAAGGGTAAGCTGGGACAAAGTGAGAGAGTGGCATGGACATATATACACTACCAAGTGTAAAATAGATAGCTAGTGGCAAGCAGCCACATAGCACAGGGAGATCAGCTCAGTGTTTTGTGTCCACCTAGAGGGGTGGGATAGGGAGGGTGGGAGGGAGACGCAAGAGGGAGGAGATATGGGGATATATGTATATGTATAACTTTGTTATAAAGCAGAAACTAACACACCATTGTAAAGCAATTATATTCCAATAAAGATGTTAAAAAAAAAGAATTCTCGATATTACAGTATATTGATTGATCTTAGAAAAATATTTGGAACAACACTTATTAATTTTGTGACAACTCATTTATATTTCTGTAATTTTTTGAATAGGTAATTTGCTCAAAAAGTTAATAAATTCAAAAACATACATAAAGTAAAAAGTATAGAGTTAAAATTACCCTCCCAGCTTTGTCCCATATTCACCCACTGCCCTTGCTACCTCCCCTGAAAGTACAGTAACCATTATTATTAATCTTCTTTGTGTTAATGTAGGCAAATATTAGTATAAAAATTTTTTATGCAAAAGATAAAGTAACATTCATATTATTCTGTACTGTTTTCACCTAATATATCTTAGCAATCTTTCAATATTTGTCCATAAAGGGCTTTCCTTTTCATTTTCATAGCTGTGTAGTATTCCATTCTGTGGATGAATCACAGTTTATATAGATAATCCTATTTTGATAGACATTTGTTTTATTTTTCATCATTTGTTATCAAAAATAATGTTGAGTAAATAACACTTTTTCATGCATTATTTCCAAAATGCAAGGGTATTTGTACAATGTAATCCTAGAAACAGAATTGTTTAAAATGGATATGTGTTTGCAGTCTTGATTAATTTTGCTAAAGTGACCTGCACAGAGACACACTAATTTACCCTCATAAATTGAGTGCATAACAGTTATCTATTAGTTTTTTCATGTTATGTTGATACTTTTTTGGATTTTTGCTGATATAGAATGTAAAAAATCGTATCTCAGTGTGATTTAGTTTGGACTCTTGCATGGTCCAAATTGTTTTCAGTAATCTTTATTCTAGAAAGATCATTTGGCTAGATAGAAAACCTTGGTTCATACTCTTCCTCTTTAAGTATCACAGATGTTGTTTCCCTGTTTTCATTGGTTGAATTTTGCTGTAGGGAAGTATGCTGGTTTTAACTTTACCCTTTAAGAGATTCTCCCTTAATTTTTTTCATTTTATTATGATACATCTTGATGTTGACCATTCCAGGTCAATTATTCCTCATTCATAACTTAACAATATAGTTTTCATATCCTAACAATGTAAATTTTGTTTTATTTTATTTTTCTTGAAATGTATCATGAGTTTCATCTTTGAATATACTTTTGTACTTCAAATACACTTATGATTATATAATACATCTTCTGGTTTTCTTCTCTGGGTACAACACATTTACTTATGTTGGACCTCCTTTGTGAATCTTCTGTAATTATTGCTTTTGTCTTCTATCTTTATTTCTGCTTTTCTCATTTTTATTCTTTTTACTTATACTGTAGTTCTCCCTTATGCCCCTAAATCCCTGTTTATTTTATTTTTCTAATGATATTGTTTATTTCTGCTCCTTCATTCTGATTTTACCACTTTTGTTTCATCTCATTTTGTTATCTAGTATCACTTTCCTGAGGTTTTGCATCTCTGCTGTTTGGTTTTCCTTCAAAAAGTTGATGCTTCATTTTTTCTTAAAAATTCTTGGTGAAATGTTAGTTTATAATTTTCACCTGCTTTCTCAAAACAACAAATTTTGGGTGTAATTGTTTTGTCTTTTTAAAAATTCTGCATCCTTTTTCTAACTTCTTATGATATATATTTTTTAATGCTGCCCTTGCTATTTTTCTCATTACCCTTTATTAAATGAGTTATCTTTTTCTTGACTGACTAGCCCTTTTCAGAAGAATCCCATGGAGCGTATAGAAAGTAGGATAACAGGATCACCTTCCTGGCTTCACAAAATAAAGCTTCCTTCCTTTGGTATGCAAAGGAAACATCCTGCAAATACAGCTTTGTTAAACTCTGTGTGGCTCTGCCTCCTCTTTCCCTATGGTTCTGTGCCCAGGAGGGCTTCTCTTGCTGTCCCTCTTCACCCCAATTTCCACAACTATTACTGTCCACAAGAGATTCAGTATTTATACTTTATAATCATGCCCTCATCTTCAGGAACTGTGTTTTGCTGGTCTTTTCCGAGATCTGCCACCACTTGGCCCCTTTTCCACTTTTTTTTTTTTTAGTTTACTTCCTCCAGTTCAGTTTTTTTGCCCTATTCCAGATGTTTTTAATAGAACTTATTCTTATTTTGAAATCCCTGAATTAAGTCTTTCTTCAACTTTCTTTCAAAATGGGAATTTCTTCTTTTGAATTACTGGAAGGAAAGGGGATAGATAAAAATTTACACAGTTATGCTCTTTCCAGAAGTCCCTATATTGATGATTTCATTTAAAAAAATAAATAGTTAACTAGGAAATATTGGAACGGGGGAGAAATGGATTTTGTCTATTGGGTCTCAGTTCTTCAAATTGGTAGTAAGCCCTGATCCAGACATCAAGCTTTATTCTTTTATTAACTTTTGTTATGATCAGATATAGAGAAACATTGTTCTTGAGGAATTAAAACCTTATTTGAAAGACAGAGTAAATGAAAATCCTATGGTTTTTTAAACAACATTATTTTTCTTTACTACTACAAAATAGACAGATGCTATGAAAGCCCAATGTTAGCAAGTTAATTTTTGATACTGATAAAATAAAAAACAAATGGAGAGCAGCCTTGAAAATTCCCTGAGCAGACGAAACCAGTTTAGTCATACAAGCCAAACTTAGTTTAGCTTATTTTGCAAGGCTAAATTGACCTGAGTCATGTCTTGTTTACACCTCGGGAAATTGTAAGCAAAGCTTAAACTGTTTCCGAAGGTTGATATGAGGTAACCACTGACCAATTCTCTATCATTTAAGAAAAATCTAATATTAAAAACAATCACTGTGAAGAATAAACAGTCACTGCCTTCTCACTATATAAGCTGCTTTGTAACAATATATCCCTGAGGCTCATTCCATGTCTTGGTTTGAGTGCTCCCAGGCTACAAACTGTCTTTTTGGTATTTGCACAATAAACTTTTACTAATTACTTCTTCAGCCTGTAAAAAATTAATACACAGAAACCTCAATTAAATAGTGTCAGGAGACCACAAGGGGGAGCTTTCGCACCCTGCGATAAGAGCAGAGCCCAACAGGAAAGACTCCTCTTCTTTGGCAAGGATGCAGCCAATGAAACTTCAGCCCTCCCAACTTCCTCATTCCTCTCTATAAAAGTGTTCTTCCTTTGCCATGAAGGTACTTGCTCACCCCTGTTGCAGACCCTGGATTGCAATTCTTTGCTGATCCCAAAGAAACCCATCTTTTTTGGAGAGATATCTGGCATTCTATTTCTTTTAGGTTAACAGGTGATACAATAGCTTTACATCTGTTATTTCTGAACTTTCTACAATACTTTTAACTTGACTGCAATGTAGTTCGAAAACTCATACAATTTGAGATTAAATGTTCAACTCCACCATTCCTTCTTTATTCTGCATTTCACTAATTGCACCTGCAATCAACCAGTTTCCTGCTCAATTATTTGCACCTGCATTTTTGCACCTGCAATTTTGGTGACCTTTTGCAATCAGTATGCATGTCTTTATTTACATTTTCAACTTGTTAATCTTATCAGATACTAGGTTTTTTGCTTAAACTCTTCAAAAAAAATTTTTGTGTGTTTCCAAGGTGAATTTGGAGGCAAGAAATAGATGGGCTGACAATGATTTAGTCAAAAAGTTGAGTTATTTTTAATTAAAATAATGATGACATTTTCCAAAAGAACAGTCATTACAAATAGAACAAACTTAGAGATCAATTTTAAAGGGTTATATACACTTATTATATATTAAAAATACTGTTTTAAAAAACAATAGCACATCTCCTAAATCTTATAAATTATGTCTATTTTTGTATTTACATGTGTCATGGAAGGTTAAAAGGTTATATTGAAAATATGCCCTTTATGCAGGCTAAATGGTTACCTCCATAAGAAGGATTAATAATTGGGGCTCCTGGACCCTTGAGATTTTTATCTTTTGCCAAATGATGTCTAAGTTCAAGTCATGATAATTTGAAATGAAGTCAAACAGACAAACCACTTAACCTGAGTTGAAAATTAATGGTTGGAAATGAATTAACTCCCTAAATATTTAATTACTTATAGATATAAAAGTCAGTGGTCAGGATCAAAGGTAATCTTTTGACACACTATTGCTCAGGAGGGTCTTTCATGACAAAATCTTTAATTTATTTTTAGGAAGTATATATAAGAAAGTAAATTTTTAAAAGTAATAAGTCAAATGGCAACTCCAGTTTGTTCTGAGAATTACTTGAATCTTATGGTCTCTGTTCTATTGCTATTTTTTTTAAGTGTTGCTAGTAGATGCTGCAATCCCACTAGCATAAACCTAAGAAAAATATTAGCTTGTTGAGATCTTGAGAACTAAAAGTTAATAAACTAACCAAAACTGACCAAATGTACTGTCACGTCTGAGGCCAGATAGATTTGTTTGTACATTTCCTGTGTCTGTTACTCTCATTTATGAAGATGAATTTTCAAAGGAGGAAAGGGAAGATAGATTTATTACATATTTTTCTATTATCCTTCTTGTTTCGGGATTTGCCAGGTCTATGGCGCTTGACCAAAAATTGTGTTTTCTGAATCATGCTTAGGTGGTTTGCTATTGTTCAAATTGAAGGAGCTCATAGGAAATTGCCCCTGAGAAATGCTGCAATGTGTGTGCTGTAAAGAAGTTAATGGAACCAGATTCACTGGGTTATACATTGTTCTTTTTATCAGAACCCTGGAGAAAACACCTCTGGATTTTTCCAGATTAGTCGGGTTTCCTGTGAGTCAGAAGTTAATTTCTGTCTTATGGATACTATGAATGTCTTGACTTGATTGATTTTCCTCTTCTTGTTGGTTGTCAGGAAGTTTAAAGCCAACATTATGACCAACTTTTTAAAAGAGACTAACATGTTTGATATGCATTTTATGTATCCACCATCTTATTTCCCTGCATGTATTTTCTCTTTGCTCCTCATTTTCCTTATTTATGGAGTATGTAGAGATATAACAGCCACCTCAAAAATAGGTATATTCTCTAATAGGACACCAGTTTCAGAAGAACCTTGGATCAAAGAAGCATTAACTGTGATTATTAACACTCTAACATTTCTAACATTTTTAGAGCCAGTGGGAAAATAGCAAAAAATAAGAAGTTAATGTGAAGAGAGATGACAGTTGCTTTGTGAACCTCATGCTTCCTCCTGTAGACTAAAATTGTGTGTGTGTGGTGTGTGTGTGTGTGTGTGTGTGTGTGTGTGTGTGTACACCTATGTGATAGGCATAATGGTTGCTCACACACCACTGCCTTGCTAACAGAGCTTTGATTTTCTCAAGACATCAAGAAGAGATCCCTTGATCTCAGAGAAAGTGGGCATAAAACTTCTTGTTTAGAGAGTGGTCATTTTCCATTTCTTGTGAAAGAGATAAAGGAGAATTCTGCTAAGGGTCTTTGCGTAAAACTTTCACAAGCAAGAAAGTGGCATGAGAATCTGTCTTACAGCTCTGGCTTACATCCCTGTCTTAGATAGAGGTCTTGATATCTGGAGCTATAGTAGCCTTCTTGTAGCCATGAGTCAACAAACTTAAGACTAAAACGCCAAAATTCTGAGGATCATGGAGTAGAAACATGGAAAAATCCTGGGTTCTTTATGATACACTGAATAACTGAACTCACACTACCAACTTTTTATCTCTAAACTAATTGCTGTGTAGAAGAAAAACAATATTTTTAATAGTACTTATATATTTTTTTTAATGTTACTTGCAATTGAATGTGTTCCTGATGATACAGTCTTGGAAGACAAAGGTTAGGAAGTCTAGCAAATTTTTCTTAGTGATTGATAACAGAAAGAAGACTTATCTCTTCTACAGTCTCAATATTGAAGTTTATTATAATTTCTTATATGATAGGTAGTCTGACAACTTTCTCTACATTTATTGGTACCTGTCACAAAAAATATCTGATTATCAGGGAAGACAAACCAACAGTATTTTTTCTTTATTTTCATATTTTTATTTTTTAAATTTTATATTTATAAATTAATATTTATATATTTATAATTTTTAGCAGTTAATAATGAACTCCACTAGCTATTCTTCCAAAATTGATATTTTTGATGCCGATATCCTTTGTATTTTTGAGGTAGACTTATCCAATTTAAATTTATTTCAAATAAACAATGGGAGGCCATTTTTCATTGAACACACACTATAACTTAGTGTGTTTTGCAAAGGAAAACCTGGCACTTCTTGCATTAATTTTGGATCAGAAATGGAACAATAGGCCCAGAAACAAGAGAATTTCAGAAAGAAAACCTATAGAGAATTTCAGAACCTCTCTACAGAAATGAAAAGGAAAGTAAATTTATGGAAGTCATTAACATTACAAACAGTGAAAACTATAGTGGAAAGAGTATGAAATAAAGTGCAGAACAGTGAAGAAGAATGTGACATTAGGCAATGAAACAGCAGAAAAAAAATCAAAGATGTGATAGATCATAGATAATATTTAAAAAACATTTATCATTTGCCTAACATTATGCCAAAAAGTTTGCATAAAGAGTTTTATTTAAAACTTACAACCACCTTACTAACTAAGTTATATTAATTATTCCCATTTTACGAGTAAGAAAGCTAAGCTCTGGAGAGATTCACTAAGTGACTCACAGTTACACTGCTAACAATTAAAGCAAGGATCGACTTGTGTCTTAGCATAATTGTAAAGTCTATCCTCCTAACAGCCATATTATGGTGCTCCCAGTAAATACATTAGGACAGCAGTGTGTATTCCTATACAGATCACATCTGCATTTTTGTCTAGCATACGCTTGTATATTCATCTATGCCCACAATTCTATTTTCCCACTAATGCTTCAGAGATTTTAGAACTAAAGTCAAATGTTATAATTTGACTATTCATGTAATACAAAATTTTACCATTGTACATATCAGCCAAAGTGTTTTCAGCAACCATTTTCATTTCTGCTCCTCAATTAATGTTAATCACAGTGATTATGCTAATCTAGGTTGTATACAGTATACAAGAAATAACAAGGAGAACCATTTTAGACTAAACAGCCAAAACAAGCTCCACAGTAGACACAAATACTTGAATTGTAAATAATTTGAATCAGGTCATATGCTGAATAAACAGCAAACATTTAAATATCAAAGAACAAGCAGAATTTTCTCTTTATAATAGTACATTTTAACATTTAACTCTTGATGTTTATACTTTCACATTATTTCTGCCCTTTATGTACTTCTACACTATTCTGAAACAATATATGAATCTGAAAAAATAATAACAGTTTTGTCTAAACAAACATTCAAGTTGATTTCTACCAATGGTACTGACTGTCCGTTATGTAATATAACACAGGATGATGGTGAATTGCACACACATTCTTTGGGGAGCTAAAAAAGTGACTATCAGTGCTTGGTAGCAAAAGGCAAATTCAGCTGTGAAAAAAATTGGAGCCTGAGGAAAATGTGCTCTCCTACATACACTTAGAAAATATTCTTCCATGTTTAGAACCAGTTGGCAAAATGTAATGAAGTTCTACAATCAAAAAATACAATGATACATTACAGTCTATATTATTCAATCTGTTCCCACACGGTTGCCAGCTCTCAAAACCAACATGGCAACATGACATCTATTCAGCCCAGGAACTTCAAGCTGATGCTTTTTTCTTGCAAAATCATGCATGGTGGCAAATAAACCAACCCCTATTTTATTTAAAAAATTAATATTTTGTACATCAAAAACTTTTTTCATTAATTTTGATGTGCTTAATATTTTGCTTTATAATATTATTTATCTTGATGACTAAGTGTTTTGGACTTCTTAAACTTTGTACCTGCAGTAAGTGCCTCACTCATTTCAATTAATCCCAGTCCTATACCATATGAATCTATTCTAATTTTATATGCTAAGAATCATAGAAAAGTCCAGGCATGCCCAATGAACATTCTCTATAAATCTGATACTCAAGGACACATTGTGGTATGTCTTTTGGGGAGTTGCCAAAAAAGAAATCATGGCAAGTAATAACCTGAACTAAAGTTTTTCTTTAAAAATGGAATAGGACTAAGAGGGGGAAGACAATCGTCCTATTTTCATGACCTTAGAAACAGCATGCAGGTAAAGGTCTAAAGCTATTTTACAGTCTTCTTTTGTAAGAAGCTTTTTTTTTTTTTTTAAGTAAAGGAGATTTGGCTACTGGAGAGTAAAAATTAAGCAAATTTATTAGAACCATCGCCTCCAAATATGTGTTGTCTTTTGCAAAGTGGTCATCATATTTATATATTAATTCCAGTGATGTTCCTATCAGCATTTTGAAATTCATTCCCACAACTTGCTCTCAGAGCTAGATTATGAGCCTTAGGAGTGAAGCAGTCTTGTTAATCTAGAGGCACAACACATTTTGTCTTAAAATAATTTTGCCAATTTCAGTGCCTAACACTTACATGAGAAGAATGTTGACTATTACTAGAAACCAAGTCTACTCGCAAAGAATGGCCACATGCCAAGATTGATTGAATTTAAACGATTTGAGCAAGCTTCAAAGGATATTCCAAAAGAAGAAATTAGAAAATATATGAATATAAATGAATTCTGGAATAAGAGAATGGGTGCCAGCTTTTAAGAAACTAGTTCACACTTGTTTATCAATGCTCGAATAGGTTTGCCAAAAATTAAGTTGAATTATTTTATCGTCATACCTTATATCTTATTTGCAGCTGATGTCCTCCAATAGTCTACGGATTGTTAGTTATGCTGGTTTTCTACAGTAAAATCATAGAGTAAAAAAAAAAAAAAAAAAAAAAAGAAAGAAACAACCAAACAAAAGATGTACATATAGTCACATACAGTCAGTAATACCCTTGAAAATTCCCAGACATTAAGTTCAAGTTAGCAGGCAGTTGAAGGTATAACTTCCATCACTGGAATAAGTTGTGATTTCTTTAAGCTGAGCACTGGATGAAGTAGTTGGATTGTATTTAAGAGCACATTGCCAAAAGTACATATCTCTAAATACTAGAAACCCACTCGGTATGGTGATCATTTCACACTATGTTACATATGTGGGAACCCAGGCCAAGTAATGGAAAAACATCTTTACATTCTAGTTTTTCATGGTAGTTCTGGGACATTTGTTTATTGAGTAGAATGTGTGTAAAATAGCTTACACCATTTAGAAGGATATTTGTTTCCTCTATCTTGTGTGTGCGTGTAAGGTATGAATTAATTTTTGCAAGTGAAATGCAGCTATGAAGTAACCTCACTGTATTTAATTGAAGACAGATTTATTTTTAAACTTGCTTGATATAGATAAGCTGGACCTCATTAAAATTAAAGACTTCTACTCTGAAAAATACAATGTCAAGAGAATGAGAAGACAAGTCACAGACCGGGAGAAAATATTTGCCAATCCGAAAAAGCTACATACTGTAGGGAGCATTTTTACTGTATGTGTCCATCTATATGAGATTCTGAAAAAGGCAAAGCTATGGAGACAGTAAAAAACCAATGGTTTTTAGGGACTGTGAGGGTTGCATGGGGAGAAACAGGCAGAGTTCAGAGGATTTTTTAGGACAGTGAAAATACTCTGTATGACACCGTATGTCATTACACATTTATTCAAACCCACAGAATGTGCAATGCCAAGAGTGAACCCCAAGGTAAGCTATGGACTTTGGATGGTTATGATGTGTCAATGTAGGCTCATCAGTTGCCACAAATATACCATAATGGGGGAGGCTATGCATGTGTGGAGGCAAGTGGTAGATGGGAGATTTCTGTACCTTCCCTTCCATGTTCCTGTGAACCTCAAACCGCTCTAAAAAAAGTTAATAAAAAAGAAAAAAAGTATATGAATGTACAATAACTAAAAGAAAAAAAGGAAATAACCCAGTTCTACCACTTTTTATTTGAGTGACTCAGTAATTAGATAACATTCTGAAGTTTTGCTTATCATCTGATAAAGAAAACAGAGTAAGAAGCAAGTGAAATTATATATATATGTTTATATATAATGTATATTAAAGTGTATTTTTAAAGCATTATAATAGCAATTTTCATCTGAAATAAATATAAATACAATATACTAATTTGAATTATTGTATACATATTAAATAATCTTCAAAAATTCTTACAATTAATTTGTTGTAGTATAATAAAAACACAGATATATATAATTTTCAACCCCCCAAAATTAATGGATATATAGAATCTATCTCCCTTGTAGGTAGCATAACACTAGCTAATATCAAATCACAAAAAGAAATCAGGAGATCTAGCATGTTCTTCACCTTAGCAAATTATTTTTTCCATGGTGTTTTATTCAGTGTTTTTTTCTACTCTTCCTTTCCACACATATTTGTTTTGTGCAACATTTTATGAAGTTGAAATCAGAACTGAAGATCTATAATGTATTACTAATTATTGATTGTTTTAGTAGTAGACAAAGAAGTGTGTCTTCGAAAAGTTCCAGATCTGACTACTTCAGCAACTGTGGCATGATTTACCAGTTATGTTTAACAATAAAGGATATCACACAATACTCAAGGCTGAGGCACACTGCCAGCTTATCAATCAATCAAGCACTAGTCAGCTTCCTACTCACCACACACTCTCATGGACGCTGTGGGAGAAGAGGAAATTATTGGTGACCGACTCTACTTTCAACTGCTTTTAGTATTTCTGATGTAAAGGAAGTCTTTTCTGACCTTCACTTTCCCACCTTCTAATACCTGTAAATGCTTTTGCTTCTAAATACCTAGAATGGATTCTATGATCTGCCAAACTCTGACTCTCCAATTTGGTCTCCAGAAGTCAAGCCTGTCCCTGAGACCTTGACCACTAGGCCAGGCAGATGATTCAAGGGGAGCCAATCAGAATTCCTTTCTTTGGGATTTAGAACTGCGAACAGGAGATATCAGTCTCAGCTGGGGTTAGAGAGATTTCGAATTCTGGAAGGCTCTTAATTTCCTGTTACAGTGCCTGCACTGCTTCCTTATGAGTTCCCTAAAACACACTTTTATGTCCTTAGAACAAATTCTCCCTTGTGACTTAATCTAGCTCAAATTTGTTTTTACTGTTTGGAACAAAATGTTCTAATTTATGTAAAGTTACTTTTATTTATTTATTCTTATTGGAATATAGTTGATTTACAACCTTGTGTTAGTTTTAGGTGCACAGCAAAGTGATTCAGTTATACAAATACATATATTCATGTTTTTTTAATATTCTTTTCTCATATAGGTTTTCACAGAATATTGAGTAGAATTCCCTGTGCTATACAGTAAATCCTTGTTGGTTATCTGTCTTATACATAGTAGTGTGTGTGAACAGCTACTTTTAAATTGATAGCTCTTATCAAGTGAGTGGATATGTCCAAAATAGTAAAGACACTTAAGTAAATGGTTAAAAACACGTGACTGCCCATATACAAGCTCTCAGCAATACCCAGATATGTCTGGGATTAAGAGGCACATTCCAGTCTGAAATGCTTGGGGAGCACAGAACATTCTTTGACCCACTCTGAGTTAGAGATATCAGGGCCATGAGGTTTCATGGGGTGGTAGATTTGCCAGGTGATTTTTATAAAACTCAAGATTATTGGTCTGTTTATACGTATTTCCTGAACTTTTTTGTCCCTTCAGGGTATGTCTAATATAATAAATCGAAAATAATCCCTTGCTCCATGAATGGAGTTGGAAGAAAAACTTTTATTACATTCCAATTCTGAATGAACTAAGAAAAAACTTCAGATCAAAATTAAAAGCTGAATAGATTTCATAAGAGAAAATATATACAATAAAAAGCTTTGTTATTAGCTATTTTATCAATTGGAAAACTCAAGAACACTGCATCCTGACATGCCCCATGCATATCTGGTCTCTGAAAATTAGAGAGATCGACAACAGGGTTAAGATATTTTGAAGGATGTCTGACTAAAAGGCAAAGCTAAAATGTTGTCTGTTTGCTTAATCTAAGTAGCTAAAACTAGAGGGGAAAATAAATTCCTCTAGGAAATGCCACACAGTGGAAGGCAGAGCACTTCAAAAGTCCAGAGGAAAGGGTAGGAATTTTTAATACAGAGGTTGATTAGAAATGTAAGAACTCAGAAGTGTTTCTCAAAAGTAGAAGGGTTAGGAAATTTACAAGGAAATCATTTCTAATCAGGGCAGAGACCTAGTGAATTAAGTGCTAGCTCACCTGGAAGCCTCAGAGAGTCTAGCCATTGGTTTGAAACAGGAGATCCATTTCTGGCCTTTATGGTGACTTTATCTCAGAAGAGGTATAATCAAGGGAGGAAAGAACGGTGTGATTTCACCAAAGTGATGATGGAGGAGGGAAATTGGATTCCAAAGCCCAATTATGGCTTCAACTTATCCTCTGTGAAGGAATCTGGAGCAGTAGCAAAAGAATCAGTATTTTATGATTTTCTAAACCTCTCTGTTAATTTTGTTATTACCTATATTTTTTCATGTGAAGAATATCAGAGGCCTCTGTGAAGAAAAAGGTCTGCATGGTTCTGTAGGTTAATAAAGAACTAGAGAGGCTGTATCCCACAACAAGGGAAGTCAGTTGAAAAGTCAAAAGAACATAATCTAGATGGAAGCAGCTATCAAAGGTAGGAGAGGACAAGAGCAGAGTGAATCCCTACAAGTGAAAGATAAGGATTTGGAGCTTGCTGAAATAAAGAAGCAACCATGATGACCAGAAGACCCACATGTAGTAAAGGAGACCAGACACTGAGCTTAAAAAGCCAGGGCTGTTTGTCAAGACTGAGCCGGCTTTGGTCTTTGGGGCAAGACCATCACTCAAGTCTGCTGGTCACACTTCAGTTGTGTGACTGGCTAAGTTAGGCAACCTCTTTGTGCCTCAGTTTCCTCACCTGTAAAGAGTAAATAAAATAATACCAGATTAATAAGATTTGGGAGATTCTAATGTTAGCTAGTGTTTGAGGACAACCTTTTAGCATAGAGGCTATTACATAACAGGAATCAATAAGAGGTATTATTAGAGAACAGAAGAAAACAAATATGGAGTGACCTCTGCGTCAGAACATATGCATGATTGATTCATTTCTTGAGCCAACATCTAATTTGTCTTAACATGGGATTAAACATGATTTTAGTCTAAAGAATATAGATATTAAAACAAACAAGCAAAAACCTCAATTAAAGGAGTTCAACATATTGAAGAACATGCATGTGAAAATAAAGCAAAAAAATTATCCGTGGAGAAATGACTGATTTTACTACTGAGATATAAGATACACAACATAAACCTGAAACATCATGTGTAGTGTCAAAAAGAAAGTGCTAGGGGCAGAGAGAATGAAAATGATGAGAGTTTGGGGGTAAGTCAAATGGAAGCAGGGACCAAGTAAAAGGACCCCCAATGGACTAAGCTGTAACAATTTGTGCAACAAAATAACTAAAATAGTACTGAATTATAATCCAAAGTTTAAAATAAATATCCATGAATCCATACTGATATAAATAATTACATAAATAAATAAATAGGGAAGAAAAGACAAATCTCCCATGCAGATGAATCTCAATTTATGTAGATACTCCTCCCCCAAGGAGATGGAACATGGGTAGTCATTACTGAGCATGGGCTTCCAAAAAAAGGTGGTATAGGAAAAAGAGTAACTTTACAGTAGAGAAATGTAACAAGCACTACTTCAGCCTGGAGCTCAAAGTCAATAGCAGCAATGATGTCATACTGATAGTGTGTACCTTAGATATGATGTGATGAAAAGCATACGTCCCCTCTGTGCTCTTCCTGCCAAAACCCATAACTACTGTCTAACTGTCAAATTCCAACTGAAATATTCTCCAAAATACCTGACCAGACCTCCTCAAAATATTAAGGTCATCAAAAACAATGAATGTCTGAGAAATTTTCACTGTCAAAGGAGCCTAAGGAGACATTAAGACTAAATGTAGTAGTATAAAATAAATAAGCTACTAGGCTATATTGTACAACACAGGAAATATAGACAATATTTTATAATAACTATAAATGGAGTATAACTTTTAAAAATTGTGAATCACTGTGTGTATACCTGAAATTTATATAATACTGTACATCAACTATACCTCAGTAAAAAACAAAAGCAAAAAAGACTAAATGTGTGGTATGATATCCTGGATGGGATCCTGAAACAGAAAAGGACATAAAGTAAGAATTAAGGAAATCTGAATAAAGTATGGTCTTTAGTTAATAAGAATGTATATATCAATATTGGTTCATTAATTATGACAAATGTATTATACTAATTTAAGATGTTAATGGGGGGAGTAGGTGTGAGACTATAGGAACTCTCTGTATTATCTTTACAATTTTTCTGTAAATCTAGAAATATTATAAAATAGAAAGCTTATTGAGACATACTATAAAACAGTAAGATAAGCATTTTCCCTCTCTAATATAGACTTCCTGGGGGCAAGAACACTGTTAGGTGTAACTTTCTATCCCCTATATCAACATCTAGCATAGTCTCTAGAACATATTGGTATCTGGACAAGTTGGTTGAACAAATCAATGAATGCAGGAAAATAGGTACTAATTATCAACAATACTGGGTTTAAAGTCATAAATTATGCCTGGGAGTTTCAGGAAAGTTTTTATAAAATGATAACCAGTAATTTATAGAGTAATATTTATGTATGATGAATACTCCAGAAAGAGCTAAAACCATGTATGTACTTTATCTCTTCCCATGTTAAAATGACATTGTGTCATATTAATAGTTAACTCTTCCCCCTGTTGTTACTATAGTTCAGACATAATGGTCCTCAACTTAATTTGTTCTTTAAATGGGCCAATTTCCTCCTTGCTCCAAATCTCAACCCACCTTCCCTCCTCCTTGCTTTCTCCCTCTCACCCTTTACCTAATCAATTCTTACTCAGTCTTTTAATCTCAGGTTAACTCTCATTTCCTCCAGGAGTGACTCCCTGTCTCCTGGGACTAAGCTAGGTTTCTGTTTTTGTTTTACTATTTTATATCACCCTCTATCTTTGTGTTTCTCCCATGTCTCTTATATCATTGCAAATACACACGCATGCACCCACACATACACATTTAATGACTGCAAACTCTACAAGAGCAAGGATTACATTAGTTTTGTTCACGCTTGTATCTCCTGCAATCTAGCATGATATCTAAGACATGATAGGACACAATACTTACTTGTTATATGACAATGAATGAAAATATATTAAATAGAAATAGAAATTTTAAAAAAGTTATGAAAAATAACAGACAAATGAGTTATCAACTTAACTCCTCTACACTCCCAAAGCCATCTTTCCTATCTCTCCCTCTAGCTATTTACTGTAGTTTCATATCTTCTTATCACTCATTTTACTCCAAAATAACATACTTTGCAACTGCTCCCTAGTATTCTCTCTCTATATATAATATGCTATCAGTCCTTAAATTACTTAATATAAGAAAGCTATTACAGGCACACATGATAATCCTTTATGTGCGCTAGAAATCCACATACACACAGAAAGAAATTAAAAGGACATATTGTTTACTGACCTTGCAGCCTAGTTTAAATTTGCTTCAATTTAAGGGACTCCTTGGAATACAAAAGCTATGTTTTTCAGCTCCATGTGCACGTACTGCACTACATGAAATACTTGGCTGGGTTCAGCGTCTGAATCCAAAAATATCTCCTTATGTTATTATGACTGCTGCTATCTCTTACAAAATTAGCTGAGCCGTGGAGATAAGAATGTTCTTCTGTTTCACACATGACATGCACACCCATAAACGTGTAGGCATGAGAGAATAAAGGGAGAGGGGCAGACACACACAGAGCTTTCCTAACCTGGAGCACAAAAGCAATTTTGATCATAAATATTCTGTTCTCTACCTACAGAGTAGTGAGACCCAGTCACAGGATCCTATAGAAATTTACCCAGTGCTAGTTGAATTGATTTATCCTTCCAGTATTTAAAAAATAAAAATTAAAAAATTTTTAAAAGGCTTCAAATATCTAAGTTAGGGTAAATGTGTTAATATATTTTAGCTTTTTTTTTTTCTTTTGCGTACGCGAGCCTCTCACTGTTGTGGCTTCTCCCGTTGCGGAGCACAGGCTCCGGACGCGCAGGCTCAGCGGCCATGGCTCACGGGCCCAGCCTCTCCGCCGCGCGGCATGTGGGATCTTCCCGGACCGGGGCACGAACCCGTGTCGCCTGAATCGGCAGGCGGACTCTCAACAACTGCGCCACCAGGGAACCCATATTTTAGCTTTTTTAGACCATTAAAAATCAGACATTTTGCTTTGCAGAATATCATTAGTTCTATGAGAAAAGTAGGGTTTGGGAAACTCAATTTTGAGGGCATTAAGATAGGAAATAGAAAAGACCTCATATAAGGCAAAATGGCTTAATTTGATCTTATCCTGATTTCATGTAGTCAGAGACCCCTCTAATTAAATCTAATTGCCTCAGTTATTAATGAGAGCTTGTGCACTCTTAAGAACGTAAAATGTCCCTAAAAGCAGATATATTTAGTCTATTTACAACTCAAGGGTCTACTAGAAAAATGCAGCAAACCGTGGTTTTACCTGGGTAAGGAGTTCAGGAAAGTGACCAGAGGACATTGGGGGAACTCTTCCCCTTTTTATCAGTAAATACCCATTTTGCAACTAGGAGAGAGATTAAAACAACACATTTAATTTAGGAATTTGAACTAAATACCTCTATTTGCATGCAAAATATATTGGACTATTTAAAGTGGCAAAATATTAGGGAACATGAAGATATGTAAATACAATGAATTTATAATTTCATCCTAGTAAAATAATTCTTAAATCCCTAATTCATGCCAATCTCTGAAATCCTGCATACATTTTTACTTATTGCAAAAATTTCCACAAAGGCTACTTAGTAGAATTGCTTTCTGGGGACAGGTTGCATATCAACACTTAAGAGTAACAAAACATCAAATTCTATAATATCCACAAGTTCAGTAAATATCCAGAGGGGTTATTCTACCTGGGTGCCCTCTGGGGCCAGGAAAAGTGCAATCACTTACCTATAGGAGACTAAATCTAGTAAGGCAGATACTTGCATAAAATCACTAAAATGGAATGTAATACATAATTTAACAAAAATATATAAACTGTACTATAGGAACTTGGATGAAAGAGCAATTAATTCTGCACCATCAAGGGTAGTTTCAGAGAGCTGTTCCTTGAACTGGGCTATAAAGAGAAGAAAATGCCTTCTAAAAATAGTGTAAAATACATAATGATTATCCCCAGAGGATATCTAGGGATTATTTGGCCTCTCCAAACCATACCCTTCCAAAAATATTAATTTATTCATTTTAAAATTGAGGTACAATTAACATATAACATTGTGTAACTTCACAGTGTATAATGTGTTGATGTGGCACATTTATGTATTGCAATATGACTGCCACCATGGAAGGGAACTTTAGCCATGCATCAAAGAGGGGATATCTCAAAATCTGAAATCTGGGGACTTCTCTGGTGGCTCAGTGGATAAGACTCCAAGTTCCCAATGCAGGAGACCCAGGTTTGATTCCCTACTCAGGGAACTAGATCCCACACGCATGCCACAACTAAGAGTTAGCATGCCACAACTAAGGAGCCCACGAGCTGCAATTAAGACCCAGTGCAACCAAATAAGTAAATAAATATTTTTTAAAAAGTCTGAAATCTATCCTAATTTACTTAGGTTTCACTTGGTTTGTAGGACCAAATTTGCTTTTATCTGAGTGCACACAGTCATTCAGAAACACACTTTTCCCAAGAATAGAATCGTCCAAAGACACACAGTCACACAAAGATAATGTGAAAAATACTCTCACTTATAAAAACTCTTGATTTTCAAGATGCATTCAATAAAATTTCTGAAAAAACAGATAGAAATATAGATGATTTAAGTAATTCCCTCCAAAAACATAAATAATCTTAAGTTTAAACATGTTTTTAAATTCATGGTAAAAGTTATTAAAGACTATGCTGTAAACTTAAGTCCATGTTAAGCATCTCAGGTTAGCCACACATTAAGGAATGAAGTAGACAATCTCAGATGACTCAAAATGATTCCCATTGACTACTGTTGAAAAGAGTATAAAGATGCTTTTGTACATTAAGTGTGAGCAATATTCAATCATGGAGATAGTCTAGGCTGAGCCAATGGAAATTAAAGAAAACAGAGATAAAGAAATGGTTGTGGAGCAAAGATGATAAAATGAGGGCTCATTTGACAGCAGATGCCTCTTTACATTCTTTGCAACTTTTCCAACAACCATAAAGTAGGTAGAGTCTCCATAATGTGGATGAGAAAGTGAGTTTCCAATAGGCTAAATAATGGGTCTCTGGACCCCATCAGTGAGTAGAGTGCTGGGCTTCAAAATCATCACGACCTCATTTAGAAGCCAGTGTCTCTTGTAGCTACAATATTATTCTGGATTTAACTTCTATGCAAGAAAACTGAGAATGATGAGCAGTGTCATAGCAAATTTTAGTTGGTTGATTGCAGTGAAAACCATGTGGAAAACCCTGTGATTTATATATGTTAAAGACATTCTGAAAAATGCAGGGTCTACACTGTCCAATCTTTATGGTTAAAGATCTTTTCTTCTACACTCATGCCCTAATTTTATAGTTAAATAATAGATAATGACAGAAAAAAAAAGAGTGACAGATATATTCCAGTGGAATAGCAGGATGCTGTCCTTCATTTCATCTCATAGAAAACACACACACACACACACTCACACTTTTTTATACTGAATTTAAAAAGCAAAAGAACAAAGTAGGCTCTAATTCAGGGCACTGGCATTAACCTAGAAACTTTTTCTTTGTCATGTTGGAAAATTGCACCACACTTAACAAGTTGTGGTTTAACTTCATTACTTTCATACACTTCATTAGCTTAGAGAAAGTTAAGTGGAAATAATCTGTGCATATATTATAGTCCTATCGAAAAGATATCAATCTCTTGAGCTGAAAATATGTTCATAAGATTTTACTTTCCTTATATTTAATGAAGAAGAAATCAAATTACTTTTACTTTATAAGGGAAAAAATCTCAGATGATGTATTTGGATATCTAATTAAAATGCTTATGTACCTTGCCTAATTAAAACTAGACACTTATTCAAAATAACAGGATGTCTAATGTATCTATTTATAAATAACTCAGAAGAAATGCCTAGAAACTAGGAGAAGCAGAGTAACTGAACTCTGTTCATGCATTAACCTTCATTTCCCTTCACTCTTTTCACAGGAACACCTTGTGTAAAACAAGCCCTGTCCTAATCAAGCTTTTTTAACAAACTTCCAGTGGTGACAAGCATAAAGGCAAAACATCTAAAGCTAAGAGTTTAATTTTTTTTTCAGCCTCAAGTGTTATGACCACAACCCAGAAATGCATTAGTCACGCGGGGATTAGAAGATGGCTTTTTTTAAAGGACTTGAACGATTTCATGAATGCAAAATGAATCCCAAGAGCCTGCCTATTTTGATTTGCTTAAATGTCTTTAATCATAGAAAGAGCCTCTATCTGAGAACACAGAAACTACTTGTAAAAATCCTAGACGAATCTTGGATGAGGATCTGAGGCATTTCATAATGTTTCTAAATATTTGAATGAATAGAATAGGTTAATGGAATTTTGCCTGGAATAGGGAAGAACTCAAACTTGGTTTTAAGACTCCTCACAAGAACTTTCCTAGAACCTAGGTCAAAATCCATTGCGTTGCAATCTGCTGTCTTCATGGCCTTTATAAACTGTCAGATATGATTCATGTTTATCCTCTCAGGTTTTGAATATTAGGAGCAACAATTTCAGAGCCAATCAAAAAAGAAAGTGTTGTGTTTAACTGCAATAATTTTGTATGCCCCCCATGGAAATTATAGATGTCTATAGATATTTTTGAGAGAATTGCTTTTTCTACAAGATAATAGGAATAGAATAGAATAGAGAGGTAATTTTGTGAATTCATCCTTTCTAAAACAGGCTAAGACATCTGAATGTGTTCACAGTGAAATTAGAAGG
This sequence comes from Globicephala melas, assembly GCF_963455315.2. Taxonomy (NCBI): domain Eukaryota; kingdom Metazoa; phylum Chordata; class Mammalia; order Artiodactyla; family Delphinidae; genus Globicephala; species Globicephala melas. The sequence continues at coordinate 56,644,937 of NC_083318.1, read as the reverse complement.
CCATTCATTTGAGGATTACATTAGAGAACAGACCGTTAAGAACCTTTCCAATAAGGCTTCCTATAAAGTAGTTAAAAGGCTGTTTTTTTTCCTCCCACATTTCCCCCCTTCCCTCCTTCCCTCCCTCTTTGTTTCCCTCTTTCTTTTCATCTTCTGTCCTTCCTTCCTTTGTCACATGTTGTTGGGCATCAACTATGTGCCATGAACTGGGTTAATTAAATGCTGAATATTGTAGACACTTTGTCTGTCCTCTGGGAACTGAGAATCTAGTTGAGGAGTCTGTTCATGTCATTGATCTCAATGACCAACTGAATCCATCTTGGAGACTACAAAAATAAAAATCAAATCTTCATTCTTCCTGTTAGTGAGTCTTTCAGTCGGTAAGTTAATATTATCTATGATCAACTTCAACTCCATTTATAAATCTTGAAATCAGTTCTACCTCACCTCAAAGATTGGCTACCCACCAATATTTCAATCCCAGACTTTCCTCCAACTTTTCTTTAAGATTCAGAAAAAATAAGTAAAAGTACAATGACCCCTGAAAGAGCATGACAACATTTTAATTAGCCTTGCTTCAGATTTGCTTATGTCGATATTAAGCCCTTATAATTCTAAAACTGACCATCCAACACGTATTTCTAAGATTTGAATACGCATATTGATTGACTTGGGTTTATTTTTTGCAAACCCTGTATCTTGAATTTTTATTAATCTCACTTTTGAAGTTTGAGTTCTATCAACTATAAACAAACATACATAGAAGTTATAACTCACAGAAATTCAGTAGTCTTATGTAGGCCAAAAACTATGCTCATAGAATCCCCAGAATCATTTAAGTCTCCTTGCAAAGATGCAGTGCCATAAACCTGTGTACTCTGTCCAACTGGGACCACCTCTGAAGTCAGCTTCTCCCTGGCCTCTGAAGTACCACTAGATTATTCAAGAGAGTGAGATGCCTCTGATTTATAGGAAATATTTTTTGAAGGAGATGTTCATCCAAAGCATTCGAAAGTCTCTTTCCCTCCTGAAAGGGTGTGTGCAAATAGTCAACTATCCTGTGTCTGAAGGGCTGAAGTGAATGTGACTTCACTTGTCAACGAGCTGGTAGCACACAGTGGTTAAGGGCAGAGTCTAGAGGCCGATGGCCTGGGTTTGAATTGGTAATTCACTGTTGGGTGACCTTGGGCAACTTGCTGAAACTATTTGTGTCTCAGATTCCTCACTGGAAAAGTGAGATAATGATAATTAATTTTCTCATAGGGTTGTTTTGAAGGTTCTAAGTTAATATTAGTAAAGCTCTTGAAACAGTTCCAGATATATAGTAACACATATATCTATATGTATGTATGTATGTATATATTAGGTTACTTTATGCTGTCTTGAAAATGAGCTGTCATTGACTTGAGCAAAGAGACCCAGAAATAAATAATCACATGTCTAAACCTCACCTTTCTCTTGTTGCAGGCAGATATACCTCCTGAATGAGTGGAAACATGGAGAAATAAAAGCTGAAGAAGAAAGTTTAGTGTTAAGGTCAGATAATCAAGAACAAGAGAGAAGCCATATGGGAATTACAGTAGGAAAGTCCTGTAAAACTCTCCCTTGCAGATTATTTCTTGTACTAGCTATGGGAGACAGTGCTCACCATGCATCTCTCCCTGAAAAAAAACATCTTGAGGGTAATGATTGCTTTTTCTTTTTTCTTTTTTTTTTCCAAATACAGATCAGAGGCATTATTCTGTCTCTTAGTTACCCTAGTTAGCTCTAGGTAGAGGAAATCGTTCCAGATATGATATTCTTACCTACCACTCTTAAGACACAGGAACAGTTAAGCAAAATTCACACAAAATTTCAAGGAGGAATACGCTGGTTATTTTAGTATAGAAGAAGGATCCATCTCTCTTTCTACCCCAGCTCAAAAATGTGAGTGACATTACCTCTAAACCTAAATTCACTAAAGTTGTTAGAGAAGGGAAGATTCAAAAAGAATAGAGAGATATGTGGTCTTTTTAATAGCATGATTTCCTAGAATCTATTTGTGGATTTCACTACTAGATAGTCATATCTATATTGTCTTTAAAAAAAAAAAGAAACACAATGGTAAGTAGCTAAAATAATCCAAAGTGAACAAAATATTCTTCTGACTTTAAATCTCATGTTTATTGCCTAAACAATTTGAGGACTGCTGCCCTTTGATTTATTTCTATTTACTGCATATGGATTCTTCGTCTCACTTAAAAACTCTTAGTGTTTTTGTCAAATAAGAAAAGACAACAGTGTAAAAGAATCATTTCCTCTCATTATAACTATCTTGGAGCTCCAATTGACTCAAAGGAGTCGTGTACAGAAAGAATAAAATGGCTTTTTAAATAGGTAGTAAATGGCTCTGAATACTTTTGCCTTATTGTGTTTAATAAGTGCCATTTAAATTGCTGGACCCAACACTCTCTATTACATTTAATCTTGGTGAAAAAAAGTAAAAATATCAGGAAAATGTTATCTATACAAAATTAAGACCAGTACAGATAGATGTTTTAATTCAAGCATCATTTGTAGCAATTGATTTATTTTAATCTCAATGGCAGTATGTAATTTCCTGTTAAAATAAAAGCCTTTTCAAAACTATTTGTAGAAAATGCAATGTGAGTCATTCTGGAGTCTAAATTTTCATGCAAATTCACAATCTCTCAAATATTTAGCTTTTTTTCAATTACTAAAGTGACTAGAACATTCAAGACTAAGTTAAAAGTATACTACTGGGACTTTCCTGGCAGTTCACTGGTTAAGACTTCACCTACCAATGCAGCAGGTGCGGTTCGATCTCTGATCGAGGGAGCTAAGATCCCACATGCTTACGGCCAAAAAACCAAAACATAAAATCGCCAAAAAACCAAAACGTAAAACAGAAGCAATATTGTGACACATTCAATAAAGACTTTAAAAACTGTCCACATCAAAAAAATCTCTAAAAATAAAAAGTGTACTATTGAAAAATGATTGTGTTTCTTTTTGACCTGTCTCAGCAAGGAAAGGAGAAAGGAAGGATAAAAGGAAGAAATAGAGGGGTGGTGGAAGGAAGGAGGGAGGGGGAGAGGGAGGAAGAAAGGAAGGAAAAAAGGAAGGAAGAGAGAGAGGAATCAAGGGAAGGAGGAAAGAAAGAAGGGAAGAAAAAGGAATGGTATACAGGCTCAGGGTGAGTGGGGAGATAGAAGAAAACAGAGAAAGAGAAAGAGATAGAGAGAGAGAGATTCATTTCTAACAATTTCTTTAATGTATGTGTATAAAATTGATTCTGGTTCAGAACATGAATCACCCTCTGTATTTGTTTTGCTCTTAAATGGTATATTGGATTAGGAAAAAGATGTGTTTTAAAATTCTACATTGATGTTTTGCTCTTAAATGGTATATTGGATTAGGAAAAAGATGTGTTTTAAAATTCTACATTGATGTGTACCATGTAAGATACCACAAAGCATGTATTTCTCAACACTCAATAGTGACCTGGAATTTGTTAAGTTTAAAGAACAAATGACCTTTAGAATAGTGGTTTTCGACTAAGGGCACTTTTGCTCCCCAGTCCCCACTCTGTGAGGGAGGCACATTTGGCAACGGCTGGAGAAATTCTTTTTAAATTTATTTTATTGAAGTATAGTTGATTTACAATGTTGTGTTAATTTCTGGTGTACAACAAAGTGACTTAGTTATACATATAATTGTAATGACTGAGGAGGAGGTACTACTGGCATCTAGTGGGTAGAAGCCAGAGATGTTCCTAAATACCCTCTGGTGTGATCTATCCGGGCTACAATGTTAATAGTGTCACTGGTGAGAAATCCTGCTCTAGAATGAAATTCTTGTCCTTTCCTCACAGTGTGTGCTGAGCTAATTAGGGAAATTCTCTGCACGAGGAACAATAATTGAAGCAGATTTGAAAATCTACATTGGAAGATGATGGGGGATGGTGTTAAACACATAGAAGTATGGACCTTGAAGTCATTCAGATAGGGTTTGGGATTCCTTTCAGTTAATAGCCAAACAGTGTATTTTAATTTGAGTGAGACTTAATTTCTCCATCGAAAATGGAGATAATAAAATCTAATTCTTTTATTTATTTAGACATGATAATGGGATGATATTAAATTCAAAGCTTGGAACATGGGTAGTTAACAAATAATTGTGGCTTTTATCATTGTTATCTTTATTGTTATCATTCTGAAAGCATAAAATTAAACTCATATTAAGAAATTTCTAGGCCTTCCACCAATTTTCCTCCTATCCCCACAAGTTAACTAAAATTAACATCGCTTATATTACAGCCTATGAAATGGCTGTAAATGTAAATTTATTTTTCATCATAAGCACAGGATCTGCAATCACTCACCCCTTTCTAGTTCTTCCCATATTTACATATTTCTACTATTTCACAAAGATATGCCCTTCTTTATTATAACCTCCTTAGTCATTGCCTAGGTTTAAAAATTTATATTACAGCTAAGCATGCAAGTGGCTATCGGTCTTCAGCTGACAATTAACAATATTAATGTCATCTTATATATGTAGAAATTGAAATGCTGCATAAAAACATTAACAAGAGCAGGCAGAGGATGTGTGTGTTTGTATTGTACAAATTTATTTTTATGTATAAAACTCAGACTATATTAATCAGTAATAGGTCTAAGAACATTTTGATATATATTAATTTACATTATTCTCAAAGCAACACTAAGGATAAGTGTTATTTCTTGTATGTTCCAGATTCCAAAACAGATATTCAAAGTTATGCCAATGTGTATAATAAATAGTAAAGCTAATCTCAAAGAAAGTCATTACAGCCCACTTTTTTGGCTCTTTGTGTTATTATAAATCATAGTCACTTTTCATGAACAATGAATAAAGATACCTATTAACCAGCAATCAGTCACTCAAAATTAGTACATTAGTGAATGTTGAGACTGTTGAAATATGCTGAGTAATTTAGCAGAAAATATGCTCAATTACTTCCAAGAATATTGTTCCATTACTACAAGTAATGTCACTCTTGAAATTCTTCAGAATTGGCACATAATATTCCTTATTAAAAAGAGACCACAAAAGCAAAGATAAGATATTATGGTAAGTATCTTACCAATTTGGGGAGTCTTGAGATTTTTATCAATCTTGGGAATATTGGGGAGGCTCTATTCTTTCACTAGCATTTATGTTACAAACAATGTGGGGAAGATGCTGAGAAACCTGTAGATTCTCTATCTCTGTCTCCATCTCCATCTCTATTTTTATCTATATCTATAACTTTACAAGAAGATCTATGGGATGAGGATGTACATAAATGCAAGAAGCAAATATTCTACCAAGGAAGTGAAAGAAAAAGAAGTAATCCCGTTTTTTTTTTTAAATTAAAAAAAAACACTCCTTTGGATTCAAGAAAGAAAATGAGCAATTGTCTGTTTCTCATCCATAAATCAATTCATTCTTCTGCTGTGAGAGAGTGAGATGTGAGGCAAGAAGCCAGGAGAATTTTGTGAAACTCTCTCCTCTAGGAAATGAGAAATGAAGAAATAATATTTATCTCCCAAATTAGTTTCAAGGAATTAGAGAGATGATTCGTGAGCTGAAATAATCAGAGAAAGTGGTAGGGAATCTAAGGCTGATCTAGGCCTTGCACTGTGGGCAGGATTTGGAAGCACACATTTTGGGATGAGCGGAAATGCCCTAGAGACTGAAATCTACCAGGAAAGTTCAGAAAGAGTGAAGATGACTAACTAGGGCACAGAGTGGTCATGAAGAGACTAAGGAAGATTCAGCTGAAAAGGGAAGAAGATAAAACTATGTGAACAGAACACTGAGAATATGCATCTGTTCTCCGGTATTGTTTTTTTTCTTCAATGAATATCATTAAGCACATATTGCAGGTATTAAGGTTAAAATATTCGATAAAAGTCAGGTAGTAGGTAAACTCTTACAGAGCTCTTTGGAAACAGCCCTGGGGCTCTAGGCTGCAGACATTATGGAATAATCTTCAAGATGACACAATCAGAATCAACAAGCTAAATCATTTTCTGTTTTGGGTTCCCCTCTGAATTGGAGAGAGGGTCAAATTGGCCCAACATGAGTTACCCAACACCAGGCCAGGGGAAAATGGAAACCCTTAGCTGCAAACAACTGGCAAAGAAAAACTGAGGTGATTTTACCAAAAGAAGGTGGAAGGAGTGCTTGGTTGGTGAAAAGGGCAGATACCCACCAATAGTGATGTATCAAAATAATGTGGAAGAAAGATTAAATAATACACAGTGTGGGTATAAAGAATGGAACTAAGCGGTAGAGCTGTATGATAGGATGTAGGGATGCCTGCTCCTCCTCTTTACTGTGCTCTGGAAATATGGGACACTTGAAGGTACAACCTCTGATTTCTTTATTTTCTTACCTTTAACGTTTAACATTGCTGTTCACTGTGCTTGGAATATTTATTTTCCTCTTATTGTCTAATTCCTCTTTATCTTTCCAGGTTAAACTTTAATGAGCCTCCATTTTCAGCCTCACCAGCTGCCCCAGCCAGATCAGCCTTTTTATGTTCTAAGAACTATAGATATGTATTTCCTTACTGTGATACTTATTTTTGCATTTAGTATTACCAATGTTCCAACTAACATGTTCCTTAAATTCATGGAGCATGTCTTCTTCAACTTTGGCATTAAGCAGAGTTACAAATATTTGTTGAAATATATATGGTATGATGCCTGTAGCTTCCTTCTGCCACTAAAAGCAGCAGATTCAGGAATTTCCTTCTGGTTTGGTTATCATCTTTGCCTTCATCTCACCACGCACTCAACCGATTGCAGCAGAATGACCAGGAAACAACCAATAGGATGACCATCAACCTATGAACTCAATCATTCTGCCTGACTCAGTCAGATTGTAACAGAACTGAGACTGAAGTATGCTAATTGAATTAAATTTATATTTAAATAGCCACATGTGGATAGTGGCTACCATATTGGACAGGGTATGTCTAAAAAGTACAATTATTGGCCACAGCAGCAAAAATGGCAGGAGAGGCAGAAATGAGCTAAGTCACAGCTTTGGTTAAGAATGGATAAGGGGATCCATGGCAGTCAGGAGATGAATGTAAGTGTTGAAACTGGGTGGTATAATGAATAACAAGTCAGTTCCCTGAGAGACAGGGCTTCAGCTGCTAAGATGGACCCTAAACTTTCTTATTTCTCACAACTACTGGAACAACCTGAAAATGTCTCAGTTCTTGGAAACAGAATGACACTAAATAATTCAATCCCAATATTAGGATTTTTTTTTTTTCTCAGGAAGGGAGATGAGAACAACTTTTGGGTGGTTCATCCCTTTCTTACCTTTACCCCCATTACACTTACTCCCTATCCTTCCACTTTCCACCCCCAAAACACCTGCATACCCTTCCTTCTCTATCATTTCCCCATCCTGAATCTTTTCCAGTTCTTCAAACTTTCATGCTCTCTCAGAGCCCCTGTCCTTTATACACAGTTATTTTTCCCTAAAAAACCTCTTCACCCTTCATCCCCATCCATCCTCATTCCTGATCTTGGATACCTCTTTGAGTAGCTATTCCTACTGCAAAAGTCTAAGACAGATGCCTCACAAGCTATGCTAAACAACTTAGTTTCTCATCTTTGACCATACCAAGTTCTTTTCGGTTTCAATGTTGTTTTTCTCTGGCTATCTCCATGTATTTTATAACGCTATAAGAGAAAAGACCTTCTATTACTTGCTCATTGTACCCCAAATATCCATCACTGTGTTTGATATACCTCATATTATTTTGTTAAGTTAATAAATTACACCCACATTTTCTGGAGGAAATGCACAATGTTAAAAAGTTCAGGGGGGAAAAGATATACGAGCAATTTTTCTGCAAGAATATGATACATTTTTAGAAATGTTATTCTGAGTTAAGTTATCCTTATGGACTGGAAAATAAGGAGAAATACTTTTAAAAGTCAGAATGACAATGACCAGTTTAATAGACAATTTTCCAGAAGTTTTTTCCCTCCACAATTGGAGAAGATTGAGAAGTGCCATCACATCTTCGAGAAGCTGTTATTGAAATGCACTTTCTAATTGGGATCTTAGCCTAGAAATTATGCTACGCTCCACACAGTTATAACCAAAACTTACACACTGGTTAAAACTGAATTGACTTACAGCTAAGATATAAATTTAGAACTAAGAGGAACATCTAGACATTCCTAGATAGTAGTTGACCATGGTGTGAGTGAAATAAATATGTTCCACCTGGTTCCTCTATGCTGGTTATTTGAAACGTGTGTGGAAGAAGTGACACTTCTGGGAATTCTTTGCCATGGTGTTGTAAGGGATCAAGTAGTGCAGAGGTCAAGGCATTATTTTCATGAGTCCAGTGAAAGCAAGCAAGGCAGATGCCATTTCCAAATTAACTTCTGGTAATTTGGCTACAATCCACTATCCTGAGCAATCTTTTTATATTTGTAATTCAGGTTGATATTAAACCTGAGTATATCTTTCTGTTTACATATCTTCCTGCCCTTCTTGAAGAGTGAAAGTATAAATTGGTGCCTTCATCTCCACTGAAGCACCAGAGCAATGCATGATTCTTTTTCACTGTTGGGTCTGATTACAATAGAGTGAAGATTATTTTTCCACCTGTGACACTGTCATTATAATCGTCTGACATATTTATAGTCAAGTGGGAGTGTTTCTCTGATGACTTAGAGCCTTTAAACCTGAGGATAACAAAATGCTGGCTATGAAACACATATAAATCCTAAGCAGAGAAAAAAATCAAATCTCCTGTTATACTATTTGTTTTCATCTAATAAAAAAACGAGCCTGGAGTATTCCAGGCAATTTAAGGAAAGAAGTCGACAGGCAGTATACTAAATATCTCGTTTTGCATCCTAGTAATTGACATAGCAGAAGCATAGCTCAAATACTAGAAAAAAAGACAGTTCACTGAAGGATCAGTTTCTTTGGATTAGGGTTATATTGCTTACCCTGTTCACCCTCTCTTTGCCAATAACATCTATAGCTTTGAAGGGTTTCCCTGTATGGTAGCATTTTCATTTGCCCTTTTTATTTCTTAAACCATGTATGGACTGACAGTACCCATTGTTATGACTGAAAATTTATCTTTTCTTTTCTTCAGTTATGTTGCCAGATTAATTTAGTCAATAAGAACGTCGATTGTTTCTAGACTAGGCATAGATTTTTAAATTTTTATTTATTTATTTATTTTTGCGATACACGAGCCTCTCACTGCTGTGGCCTCTCCCGTTGCGGAGCACAGGCTCCGGACGCGCAGGCTCAGCGGCCATGGCTCACGGGCCCAGCCGCTTCGTGGCATGTGGGATCTACATGGACTGGGGCACGAACCCGTGTCCCCTGCATCGGCAGGCGGACTCTCAACAACTGCGCCACCAGGGAAGCCCTAGGCATAGATTTTTATGGTAGCTTTTTCAATAACTTCATTTCTGGAGGTTTAACAAAATCAACTAGTGCTGACTACTACCCAGTCAACATCTACGATAATTCCTAGATTGAAGGTTCAGAGATAGTCATATTAGAAAATGTATATTGAAATAATACAATTTACTAGATGAAACACTTATCCATATTTTCTATGTTGATCAAACCTTAGATAAATAGGGTCATTGTAGTTGTCGATTTTTTTCTGCATGGTTATATGTTAGTTTCCTCAAAATATAAACTTCAAAGTTAATTTACAGGTTTAGCAGTGTTCATATTTAGGTTTTCTATAAAGATTATTTCCTTTACACTAGTTTGGTAACAACAATCTCTGAAGTTATTTAGCATATCATATTTGCTTTCCTGGGAGAGGAAATAGCTGATGTCAAATGTTACACTAGAATGATAATCTAAGATTTTTTTTAAGCACAATTTCCTTTGGGGGGTATTATCAGATGAAAAGTGTTCAATGTTTTAAAATTAAATTGCTTCTCTTATTATTCCAAAGTTTATTCACTCAACCACAGATAATTTTAGGATACTTCAAAATGTTCACTTTTTTTATTGTTAATGTAAAACATATTCATGTACGTATTTGGAAAACATAAAAAAGAACTAAAAAAACCCCACCTCACTCCAAAAAATGCCGTTACATTCATCACTGTATTTCTTATTTTTATTTTACATATGTCATGCTCTAAATATAAAACTTCATACTATTTGTTACTCAACATAAATAAACTGCATACATAAAATAATCAGCCCTTATCCGTGGCATTTAAATCGAAGTATGTTTAAAGCTTTCGACCCAATGAAAAAAAGGAAGTCTTCCACCTCTAAACCAAACTGGGAACTTCCAGTATAAGACACTCTTTTTATCTTTCTTCTGAAATGGACAACGATGATGCCTGCATTGAGAAGATTATGAGTTCCTTTCCAGATGCCTGAGGATCTGTTGTACATCGACCTGCATCTCTTAAGGAGTCTACCTATTGTGATCTAGGGATGAGATTTTTACGTATCTGGTCAATGGGAAGAAATGATCCTGATAACCAGGGTAATCACATAGTCTAAAATTTGAGGGTGGTTATTAGTGACTTTGCTGGATAAAGCCATATACTAACACTGTTCAGGTCAGACAGGGGCATCCTTAAGTAAGGTGTAAGAAAAGGAATTTTAGTGATGAATTCTGAAATTAATCTCAGCTGAAGCCGTTTTTGGTATACCAGGTTGAGGAAACTGTAATTCACTGGTCAAATCCAGCCCAATGCTTTTGTATGTCTCCTCAGCTAAAAATGTTTTGTATGCATTTAAATGGTTGAAAAAAAAAAAAAAAAAACTAGACATTTGTTTTCTTTCTTCTCATACAAATACCTACACAATATCCTTGATTTTGATTCTTAAATTGCAAAGCCTAAAATATTTGCTATCTAGCCCTTTATAGAAAGTCTGTGTATGCTGGTATCTTCTAGTCCAATCATTCACATTGTTTAAGACTTTGCTTCTTATCCAAATCTCTGATTTGGTTTTTCTCATAGCTGAACTAAAATATGGACCTCTGTAAAAAAGAAAAAAATCCCTTTGGACTCCAGAAAATATAATTGCTCACACAATAGATGGATAAATACTGATTTACAAAATGAACATTTTATTCTATTAAATTCAGCTTCAACTGAGAATTATCACTGAAAACTATTTATGCTGAAAGATTACTTTGATATCATATTAATAAAACTCAAAACTTTAAAAATTTTCATAGAATACCTGAATCTCTAGAAACTTAGTGGATCACAAATTTCAGTTTAAGAAACACTATTCTAGTATATTCCAGCTGTACTGTAGGGTCTGGAAAAACATTCAAGTAAGTGTTTCTCTCCTAAAGGCAGGTTTTAAAATTATAAGTAAATGACCTAGCCATCTACTTACTTTACTTTACTTTTTTTTCTAGTATTTTTTGCCCTTACTTCCTTTTCATAAATGTATTATAAAATGGTTTAAATATATGGTCAAATTTTTATAACAAGCCATAAAACTGTAATAAAAATATTTGATGTACTATTGCATAAAAAACACTTGGAAAAAAACCTGACATTATCCTATCAAGTTACTACTATTTTTGCTAAGTCTGGGATGTTGTAATATACTTTCAATTAAATTACCAAAATAAAACATCTCGTTTCTATCTCTTTCTTTAGACTGCTCATTCAGGCGTTTATTTTAATGGACTATTTTTTTTTTAATTAGGCACTTTAACATTTTTATTTTTCAAAACCCATTCTAATCTTTAAGATTATATCTGCATTTCTCTGTTGACCTCATGCACCTTTCTTATGACCTTTTCGGTGATACATCATTTGAATCATAACTTTTAATAGAAAAAAATAAAACTGAATATCACAAGTGGACTATAATTTTTGTGAGGCATCATCTGAGAATGTTGGGGGTAAATTTTGCATTTATGAACAACTGAGCAATTTCTACATCTTTCCACAGGAAGTTCAGTAAAAACACATAATTATTTTTTTGTGGGTCACACATATTAAATTCAACCAATGAGTACAATTTACATTTAACAGCAGCAAGACAGGAAAAAAACGAAGTTAGACCTAAAGGAGAGCATAAATTTTTAGCTTTTCACATTTTATGTTCATATCCTTTCCTCATTCCATGTAGCTTAGAAAATTTATACTATCTTGGTTAATCACCTTCCTCCATGCAGTTTATAAACAAGTATTAAAGTAGGGATAAAGTAGGGATAAAGATTCGTGTATAAAAATAAACATATATAAGTTTAGTCCCTATTCACTCTGACTCCCAAGAACTCGAGTGATATTGTAAATTTCCATTAAAATAAAGCTGATTGGGTTGCAAATCCTCTAGTCCTGGGTTAGCTACCTAACATTCTGCCACCTCCTGGGAAAACTAGCTTTGCTTTTGAAAGAGGAAAAACACAGGAAAAACACAGAAAAAACACAGGAAAAACACAGAACAAATAAACAGAGTAAGGCAAAGGGCTCTGAGATGAGGACACAAAGAAGTTAAATATAAAGAGAAAAAATTACAAAACCAAAACTCGTGAACAGATTTCTTTATGAAATCAGTCTGTTGAAACCAAAGTAAATTTTGGGAATTCAAAATTATCTGATCAATTTTGATAGTGCTGATTGTTGGTTGTGATCATTCAAGTCCCTAAACCTAGAATGACTCGATATCCAGCCAAGGTCCACAAAAACCTCATTGCCTGATAGATTAGGCCAAGGGTATTCAGCAGGAAAATTAGGCTATGATGTTTTCAAGATTTACAATTTGCTGCCAGAAATTCCATACAAGTTACAATTACTGCCAGAGTATGTTGTGTGATGTCAAGTGAAGATAACTACCTGCCAGTCTGAGTAATTAGTGTCCCCTCTGCTCCCATTCCCAATTTACCAAATGCCTATTTTATTCAGGTAAATGGGAAGAGTTCCTTTTCCTTGTCATCTGTTAAATTATAAAAAATGTTTTCATTGGTACATAAGCTAGGAGAGAGATGTTAACACTGGCAGAATTTTGTGTTAAATTTATTTTCAGTCTAAGAATAATTTAATACAAGTAAAATCTTTCATACATGGCTATTCTAATAGATTGTTCAGTTTATATCACAGGTATTATGGGAATTTTGCAATCAACCTTACAAAAACATTTGTAAACCATAATGTGTGCTGTATATGTAAGATACTGTTATGCTAAGTCAAGCTTCTAAGTAACTAGATGGAACTCTTCAAGGAATCAGAGGTGGTAGAATAACCAAACTTAGGTCTTGGAAGCAATACACACAACTTTTGTTGACCTGCTTTATGTCTATCTACTTTCTAAAATGTATCACTGTATTTTTACATGTTTGAGATTTTAAAAAATATTTTAACCAAAGGATGCAGTCTCAGGGTAAAATATATTTATTAAATCTAAATTGAGAATTTAAAAGAAAAGTAGTGATTTTATTTTATGTTTTACTGATTTAGGTACTGAAGTTTGGGTCTCACCATTAGATGATCATAAAGCCAAATGAATGCACATATTTCTTCAATTCATTACAACTTGCAGCAGACTTTCTCATCATACTTCACCCTTAATTTCTTCTTTAGAGAAGGAGGGCTGTCAGCCAAAATCAATTTACAAAGATATATTTGATTTAAGAATGAATGTGTCATTCTATGTAAAGTATTTTGAATTTTCAACCAAGAAAGGGAAAAAAATGGTAGGGAAACTTCAAGGCAAGCATCTTCAGAATTTCTACTTTTCACATCCGTAGATTTTAGAAGTACTGTTGTGAGATGGGGCAAACATTCCTTGCAATCTATTAGCTTATATAAAAAGTATTTTCTTTCCTTTTCTAAGTCTCTGAGGTGGATTGGAGAAGAGAAGTTGCTTGTTTGAATAAATAACAATTTAATAAACAACATAACCACTATAGTTAGGGTAATAATCTGACAAAGAAGAGTAAATGCAATAGTTTAACATAAAAGACAGTAAATGATTGAAAAAATATAAAAAGTAGAGAAAGTTCAACTAAAAAAAGTGAGTAAGGTAAAAATTCTAATTTTTGCTTCAAGTTTCTTTATATCTAACATGATATAAGGTTTTTTTTTTAGTCTCTTTTTGTATTCATCATTACTTTAGATTAAAAACCAAATTTCCTTTACAGAGATACATTTTGACTTTGAATTAATTTTATCTGAAATGTAAAATTTCTCTAGATAACACCTGAAAAAAATCAATTTTTATATTACTGATGAGAAGTTCTTCCACTGTAGACTTAAGATTTCAAAGCCAGCTAGGTAAATGTCTCAGGAATTATTTTGATGAAACTGAAGAATCCAAGGTCTATTCCATTATAAGGCAAAGTAATAAACAGTTATGCCCAGTGCCCTCTAAATCAACAATTACTGCAGCATCATCTTCCTTATTCCATCTTCATTTAGCAGAAATCATACCATTTAAAATCAAACTGGTACATGCATCCATTCACTTCTCGTCCAATCAAAATTGAATTACCTGTCAACAGAGAAGTACACTGACAAGTGTGAAGCCATTTGACCATGTTATATTTTAATCTGCAGAGACAAAAATGACAAGCAATTTATTTACATAAAACTGTACAAAAGCAAATTAAATTATGTAAAGTATTTCATAAATAGTTGGACTGGACGAGTGTTTAATACATTTTGCCATGTTTAGCATAGTTGCGTGCATAGTGACTCATAATAAACGATGATAAATTGTTCTCTGCTTCACTATCAACATCCAAGTAGCAGAACAATAGTCAATGATTAACATTACAAACGGATCGTACCACACTGAATGCAAGTGCTTTAAAATGTAGGAAAACTTGTCTGAAAGTAAACCCTAGGTAGCTGAAAAAATGATGCCTTCCTCCAGATGTTATATATACCTCTGCCCAGGTCACAACTAACAAGCTTTACGATACTCATGATCATCTTCACTCTTTTTTTTTTTTTTCCTTAAGGACACATTGTATATTTATTACTGATACAATATACCTAAAACTACTGAGATCTTCAGATTTCTCATGCCTGTTTTAGGATAGCTGTTTGATTCTTTGATTCTTGGCAGTTTCTTCTGGTCTCTGTGTTTTATTTTCCTATAAGACAGTTTCCTAGGGTAGCCTTTCAGCCAGACATCTTCATTACCATCTTAGTTTTCTTCCCATAAATATAATGCCTCCCTTGTTTTCTGAAACTCAGGCAGCAGGCCAGTCAGAAACCATAATGATATCTGGAGGTTCCAAATGAGCATTAAATTTTAGACTGAAGCTACAGACGTTGTAATACACATAAATTTATATAGTTACTCAATTTATAAATGTGTCCTAATGTATAATGCATGCAAAATTCACTTGAGCTTCTTGTGTACAGAAAACAAATATGGTTTATATACTGTACAACCAAAGTGAAACAGCAGTTAAAAGAAAAATAACAACAAAAAAAGAAAGAATACAAATTGTAAATCAATATTTTACCTTGCAAAATGGACTGACTTCACCCCTGATAATCTCTGTGTTACTATTACAATAAATGTTTTAGCCTTCTAGACAGAATTAAGCAGCCCATATAAATTTTGTTTTATGAATGAATGATATTTAAGACTGTTCCACTATCTGAGTTTGTCAGAAGGCAAATTTTTAATATATTATTTATTATTTTCAGAAAATAAACATGGATAAATATACAAGGTCAAAAAAGGTGAGAATAGCCCATTTCCCCTCATTGTCCAAACCCAACAACCGTTTTTTTACCATAACAACAGGTATAAAAGGCACAGTTGCTTATTTTGCATTCACTCATTTATTATTTTTTTGTTTCTTTTTATTGATTTTTTTCAAAAGCACTCTATATATGGAGTGGCACCAAATTTAACCTATTCAAAATAAAAATCATACAAACACAAAATATATTTCTGTGTCATGCCAACTCATTATAATAATAAACATGTTATGATAGCTAATTCTACTAGAATTACTGCAAATACTTACAGTACACTGAATTTTATTCTTTCATACCCATTTTAGTTCTAAAGAGGCTCACAAGTTAAATGACAATGACATGGCTGTCTTGAATGTTGTGCAGACGTCATTGGGGAATGTGGATCCAATTAATCCAAAGAGCCCATATGACCCGTATTAGCTTTATAGACAACAGAAGGGTTTTAAGATAGAGTGAAATGAGCTATCTAATGTTTCAAGTGTCTCATGAAAGAAAGAAAAAAATGCATTAAAAAGTTTGCTGCACACATGTGTTATGCAATTGAATATTTCCTTTGTAACGTGCAAGAAAAAATATGTATACATTTCATAAGTATCTTTAGAAGTATTTTGTCTTAATAGGTACTTACAGATTATACAAGGCAGAACTGCTTTAATGCAGTTTCCTAACAAAGTACTAGAATTGTATCTTTCCATAATGTAAATAATAATCAAACATAAACATGTTCAATTATTGATATTTTAGTCCAATGTTTTTGTTTCTTCAATTACATATCTTCTTTCATCCTAACTATTACACATAAACTAACATCAAGATGAAAACTCCATTTAAGAAAGAGCATAAGGAAATGACCCCACCAAAGAGTGGGGGTACCCCACCAAACAGAGGAGTGGTTTTCAAAGAGTACCCCACCAAACAGAGAAGTGGTTTTCAAAGATAAGCATTTGATGACCTATAGTGAATTAACAACCTATATTCCAGGCTGCTTCATGTTGTAGTCTGAGAAATATTGCAAAGCATGAAACTATCCAGAGCTACATATTTTCTACATTTCACTACCTAGTCTGTCCCTGGATTGTTACTTTTTCTGAATGTCTCAGCTCAATTTCCAATTGTATTAAATTATCCTCTGTAGAGGAAGTGACTCAAAACCTGCATATTCTGTTTCTTTATATTACACTGAAAAAAACTGCATATTTTCTAACTTTGAGATGTGTATACCATGAGACATGTCACTGCCCAGAACTCATTTCTTTCTTGTTTACTCTGGCTTGGTTTTAGGAGATTATGTTAAATAACATTCAAATCACATTAATGAGTAAGTCTTTTAGGGTGTCACCTTGTTTCAAAGTTATGAGTCTCAAAATGTGCCACATTGCACAGGATTGAAAATTAATGCACTTTTGTTAACATGGAAGAGTGCACTGAACACGTAAAAATTGCACTTGGTCATTTGAAATGTGGATAAGACCAGCAAGCATAACCTGACTGTACAATGATTATAGTGAACTTAAAGACTATATGCTGTTGTATCTTTCTTTCCCTACCTACCCACAAATATGATTTTAAAAAGTAAAATCTTCCCTGATAATATTTTTGAAACTAAACTTTAACCTCAACTAATTGTCTATTTTAATACCAAAAATATGTCTCATTGACTTTTCATTTTCTGAGCTTTCAAATAAAATCCATTTTAAAAGAAAATGCACGCTTTCTGGGTATAGAGAAAATGTAAAATAAACTGGTGTTTGAGGGCTTCTGTGCATGCCTGGGTTCAGTGACTTTTGTTACTTAATGGATTTCCACATCAAGACCAAATCTACTTCATGATTTCCCTGATCTGTCGCATGATCTTCGGCCTGTTAATGACATAATTGTTCCAGTTAGTTGATAATAGTGGTGCTGTTCTGAAAAATATATATATAATTTTTTACAACTTATAACTAGTGTAATTGATACATGTGGTCAAGATTATGTATATACTAAGAATATTCAATACAGGTATGGGATTGAAATTGATGCTTCTGACTTGAGAAAAACAACATATGCCAATTTGGGACTGCAATCTCCAACCAGGTATTGTTTAGTTTTCAGCCTTTGTTACAATATTAAAGCTGTGATCCTCCCCCAAATGCTGCTTCTGGAGTTCCCCTCTGTAAGGACTATACCTTTAGAAGGACTCTTATCATTTTTGAGGGATTGCCTTCCACGGTGATTAATCATTTCTGATCACACGTCTGAAATATATTTCACCTGATCTGCTTTCTTTTGACCAACCAGATGACATTCGAACTAAATCAAAGTGACTAAAATCATACTTCAGCTTAGGGATAATGAGAGTGTGCTGTGTTCTGCTAATCAGGCTTGTTACCATGAAGGAAACTTGCAACCATCTTTTTTTTTTGTTTGTTTGTTTGTTTGTTTTCTGGAGGGGGGTGGGGAAGAGAGAGAGCCAGTGTTGGGAATCAGTGAGGGGGTTAGACATGCAAGTAACAAGGATGGTTTCTACATTGTATATTACCATCAGGCTAAACAGTATCATTCACTAAAGGCCCGATCTGGAGGCAGAAGTGGCAGGCAAAGCTTTGTCTCTTTGGTAGCCCCCTCTTTTTGATTACAAGGTTTTGTTTTGTAAGGTTTTTCACCCCTTATCCTCCTTCTCATACATGAAAAAACTTTGCTGTTGCTTCTTTATAGCCTACAGGTAAACTTCTCTTCTAGTGAGAGTATTGACAGGAGATGGCTTGTATTCCCCCGTTTTTGTAAGGGGAATATCCTCAGTGTTGGCTTCCTCATTTTTGCTGAAACTAGCTGCACTGAAGGTCTCATAGGATGAGGTCAACTTTTTGTTCAGGAGGTTTCTGTTGCGGTCGCCCATGATGGCGGCTTCGCCATTGGCCAGCTTTTCCTGGCTTCCTCGTTCATCAACAGGCATGAAAGTAGATAGTTTGGGCTGGCTCTTCTTCCTCTCCGGAGAAGTGCGGACGGGCATCCAGCAGGAGTCTGAGTGGCCATACTCATCACACTCACGGGTACACTTCCCAGTTAGGGCTACATCTGGAAGAGGTCTTGAATCTGAAATTCAAGGAGACGGAGCCATTAAAGTTGGCCATTTCTCAATAGGTTTTCCTGACCTATATAAAACTGGAGGGGATATATATATATATATATATATTACATTTATATAATATATATTACATATCTATATTTCCTTTACCATATTATTTCCCTTTTTTCAACACCCTGCTGTTCATCATCTCATAGAACAATTTTTATTTCATATCCAATAAAGATAAGGTTTTGCAAAAACATCAAATGTTATAGAAAGAGAGGAATGGACAAACTGATAAATTTAAGTGTGTAGAACAGACAGGTATATATGCATGTGTTACAGGACAGGTACATGTGCATATTCTCAAGTAGAAATAAAGTACACATGTATATTTTTATGGGTACAAATTTTTCCACATGCATAAGGAAAGTTATTGAATCCAAAAAGATAATTTTCTGTATTTATAAATTATCCCAGAAATCGTGTACCTTTGCCAATTGGATTCCTTCCTGCTTCTACATTATTCATAGAATGCAAATATGCAAAACCTTATAGTAAAAATACATTGTAAAACATCAGGGTGACTCAGAAGTAGAACCTAAATTGACAGCACATTATGTGGTTAAAAAGTAAAAAAGCAAAGTACTAGTGGGTTCCAAGTGTGAGCACACTAGCAGTATCACCACCTACCCCACTCTAGCCCACACGCTCCTGCCTCCCACCTTGTTAATGACCTAATGTGTGCTGTAGTATAGTCCGTTGAGTGTTCACATAGAAATACATCTGCCAGTGTGTTTGCTGAATGGAAATATTATATGAAATGCAATGTATTGGGTAAATCGAGTCAAAACTTCTACAATTTTGATGAAATGGCTTGTATTCTTAATTAATGGTGTTGCCTAATGGAGTGGGAAATATCTGTCTTCTATTTCTATAAAGCTAAGTTATATCATTATATGTGTCTGTCTTTGGAGAACAGTTATATATTTTCTTACTATTAAAAATATTTTTTTAACAAATTTTGTTTTGGTTTGAAAAAGAGAGTGAGAGAGAGAGAAAAACCTGCTTCACCTCAACAGATTCTAAGAAAACTACCTCTAGGGTTTTATTTAATATATTTTACAGTTTCTTTTATTGCCAAAAAAAAGAACATAATATGACTAACATGACTATGCTCCAATTTATATCATTCAGTACCATTTTCTTACAAGGCTTGGGACTTAAAAGACTGACAAATTTAACCTCTGCAAATATATTCACAACAAATGAAATCAGTGAGATTTGCATATGCATCCTGGGTAGACTTGGTTTAAAATAGAATGGGGGTTATTTAAATTATATCCAATATATTTAAACCCTCTGCTTTTGCCTCCACGCAACATCCCCTGTAGTTTGTAATGATATTCCTATTTGATTATCATTTGTATAAGGATATTTTTAGAATTTTTATCCTGCCAAAACTCCTAAATCAAGGCAGTCCAATACTACATGTCATTTTTTTCCTACAGTGATGGGTGGATAACCGAAATATTGACATTTGTCAGCTCATTGATTTTTGAACAACTGTGACCTGAGATTTTTATGCTGTGTGCTCAGAGTTCAGCAAGGAAATCCCATTATTCTTCATAGGAAATCTAGAATTACTTTTCTCTTTTCCAAAGGTAAATTGCAAAGATAATTATTTATTGTAGTTGCAAATACTACTATTTGACTTTTAAGTGAGCAGATCCTATTAATTTTATCATCAAAAAATAAAGCACTTTTCTACTTATCTTTTTGTGCTAAATTCCCTCTGTCTCTCAAACACAAATTTTAGATGCATTTTAAAAATCAAACTATTGACAAATTTTGTGAATGGTTTTTGTAATCTGGTCAGTTTAAATGAGCAAATTGAGTTCTTTGGGAATATTTCTTGTCTTGGGATACTTTGCTTATTTGAAGCTGACCTAAATTCTTTGAACAGACCAAAAAAAAAAAAAAAAGAAAGAAAGAAAGAAAGAAAGAAAACCTTATAAAAATGCAAAGTGTGAGATCAGATCTACTTTTTACTCTAAACATTCCTTTTTTTGTCACTGCTTAAATAAATTCAAGCTTTTCTTTTTTTCTTATGCCTACCAAGGACACAAGACAATAATCAGAAATTTTGCTACTGAAATAGGAAAAATCTCTACAAATGTGGTTGTCATTCCCTGCAGAACTGACCCAGAATAGTCTCCAATCATCTCTCTATATTTACTTAAGTCTCACGAAATGTGACAGTTTACTTACACAATGACTTACACAGGTCGCTGCTCTTTGGGGATTAATTTGTGTTTCCTGTTTGAAATTCATAGCACCTTGTTTTTTGTTTGTTTGAGATGCATTTAGGGATAGCTCATAGAGCTACCTTAATACTTTAACATCTCTTCCCACCTGTTATACTTAACTTGTGCACCTTGAACTCCCTGTAGCTCATAAAAAAATTATATTCATTTAGATTGACTCAATTTCCAGTCAACTAGGAGTGAGATACTCTTCAATTCATTCCCTCAGCCTTTACTTCATAGTCTGGGTTATAAGCATGACTTTTAATAAGGATCTCCTGTCATTTCCAAAGTCAAAGACTTGATTGGGGACCACAGTGGAAGTTGACAAGACTAATTGGTTGAGACATGTTGCAGTGTTTATCATCAAATTTAGAAAATAATCAAGAAAGGCTATAAGAGATTCATCACAAGCAATCAAAACTTCCAATCTTGATGACTCAAATGAATCCTCAAAAAATGCTAATGATCAACTAACACAATTTATATTATGATGCAATCTATTAAAGGAAGGCATGAGTGGAATAGTATTTTTCTGTGTTTCTGTATTTTCTTATTTTAATTATTCAAGTAGATATTACATATATATGTTTTTTAAAAGACAAAAGTTATATGGGGTCTTACAGAATCATCAAATGCACTTTTTTCTCTTTTTTATAAAAGATATACTCTTAAAATGTCCTATTTGTTGTGGAATTACAGAGGCAGATCTTCCATAAATAGTAATCCTTCTTAGTCTTTCAGTCTTCCACTGAAGAAGGTGTTTTGTGATATCTAAGAACATTACTTCACGCTTTAGTTTAGTACTCTTCCCTTTCATTTTGACCTGAGTGGAAATGGAAAATAGTTAATCAGAACTCTGTTTACTTGGTACTGAGTAAATCAATTAAAAAAGTAAAATGTTCTGTATCAAAATATAATGGTATTCTTTATCAGCATTTTCCATAACCAACTCAGTTCCTTAGAGGTTCCCCCCTACACACGCACTCAGTCATATCAAATCTTGAAAGGACTGGAAGTAGAAATCGTATTCATTAGCTCTTGTTGTTGCTTTAGCATCATTTGCAGAGTTCTCCATTTTTACCTAGCTATGCTATTTACTAGAAACGTTACATAACTTTAGAAAGTTAAAGTCCTTTCTTAGACATAAAGTTAATTTCCCTCTCAAAAGTAGACAGTTTTCAGCCATCATAATATCAAACAATGTACAACACATAAAATACTTCCCCACATTTCATCTCTTTTACTTATCACCTCAACCCAACAGCAAGGAGGATGGAAACAGTGAGGGGTCCAGACTACGGAAGAGCTGAGGCCAAAGAACAAGTGTTTTGACTTTCACTTTAGTGTTTTCCATAACACCATATTGCTTCTTCTTAAAATGTAACAACAAAGTTATTTAGAGGTCAATTACTGCTACCCACAGCCATAAGAAAAAGCTAGAGTCCCCAAAGAAAGAGAAAAGAAACATATCTGACGAGCACAGGAAATAGATGCCACAAAGACGCAAATTTTACTACTTAATGAAAAAAATAATAATTCAACCTTTTTAAAACTATACATTTCCTAAAGTGGAGGTAATTATAACTAATTTAAGAAGTCAAGTTCTTTCTCTGAAAAGAAATGTATTTGCTCTTAAGAGGCAGGGAAATGAGTGGGTGGTGAGAAGATACTGCTGCAATGACCTCAGCAAGTAGCGACAGACAATACGTAGCATCATTAGAAATAAAAAGGAAAGCCCAGATTTATGGAGGCATTTGATGTTTCAGGAAGCTGTCCTATACAATTCAGAAGCCTTTAGAAGTATTATTATAGGAGAGCACTGGAATTGTTAAGACTCTTAAAGACAGCTCTGCACCAGTAAAGATTTTGATGGACTCAGTTATGCATTCTGCCAGAATCCTGGTCACCCATTCCTATTCCAGACCCTTGGCTTGGGGCTGAAGATAAAAGGATTATTTCCATTTCCTAAAAGAAGCATGAAAATGTTGCATTTAGTTTTTAAATATTTCCAGAGTTTTTCTTTGTTTTGTTTTGCTTTAAGCTCAGATACTTAAAGCTATATGTATCAATTGCTTATTTGTTTAATATACAAATAATTCTCTGACCGTATGAAATAAATGGATTGCTAATCAATGTGTAAACTCCGAGACAGTCACATCCTTCCTGTGCACTTAGCACATTCTTAACATTATTTGACAAAATTTTGCAAATAAAAAATTGTGCTATTCTCTTCTTTTGAGGAGAAAAATCACACACAGGCACCTTTTCCCTTATTCCTTTTTAAAGTACTTATTTCTCTCTTTATATGTCTTGACTTCCAGTTATCCAAAGATTTCTTTTTCTAGAGACACACCTAATTCTGGTGGAATTTGGTGGACTACAAACAACTTTTACAAAAGGATGAACAACAAATAAAGGCAGATAAATCTGTTGATTTTCCAACAAATAATTTAACATTACCTTTATTTTCTTTAGTCCAAATGAAAATATCATTTTTATTCTAATGATTCAATCAAATGCTTTATTTTATAATAGCTGTCAGAAAATGATTTACTTTTGCCTTACATAATAAATCTGAGAACAAATAATTACATAAATGTTTTACTGGAACATTATTATTATAGGCAATAAAATTTAGGTGTGAGGGGGCGAGATCCAAAAATTGAGTACTGAGTCAGACTTGGCTTTTTTATATAAATGGCCTAAAGATCCCCGCCTTTGATCTATTTGGGGAATTTGGGAAAGTTAAAGATAAGCACATAACAGATCATGAAGAAGATGGAAATCACTGACTCAGATAAGCAGTAAGTGATCCTCCAAATATCCCAACACTTTCTGGAAGAAGGGGAAATTTATAGTTTTGCAAGTAAGTGTTATCCAGTGTTACTACAAGGGGGTTAAGATTTCTACATTGTATTCTAAGTTATCATGAAATCACTTGATTCAACTGAATTAGAAGAGAATAAAGATCGTTTATCCAACCAACCCTTACTTCACTCTCAATTATACCTCTCCTGAGTGCTTCTCTCAAGACAGAGTGGAACTTGTGAAAAGAACGGGAGATTAGGAGTCCCAGCAGTGCTGAGTGTGATTCTGATCCCATTATGTATAAATTGTGTGACTTTGGACATAATTTCTTTGAGCCTCAAGTTCCTCATATGTGAAGTAATAATACCTACTTCCCATGTATTATGGGGATAAATGAGTTAATGTATATAAAGTTTATATCATGGTGTCTGGTGCCTTGTAGATTTTAGGTAAATAGTAGGTCACAGCCCCTGGAGAGATTTAAAGAAGTATAGATTTTTTTTTTCCTCTCTGCCGTCTTCCCTGAATGAATGGGTATTAAGGGAATAGGCTCCAGAACCAGGATCCCTGAACTCAAATCCTAACTTTGTCACTTAATAAGTATGTAACTTTAAACAAGTTACTTGATTCATTTAAATTTCCTCATCTTTATAAAGAGCATAAGAATGAATTAACTTCTTAGGATTATTGTGAAGATTTAATGTGTTAATAAAGGTAAAGTATTTGTAATAGTTCTTGACACACAGTGGGCCCTCAGTAAATATTAGAAACTTCAGGTGCACAATCCCTTATCTGCAACTCAGTCCTCAAAATAGCTTTGAAAACCAAAAGCTTTTTTTCCCATAAATTTACAACAAACCTGACTTTCAGTACAAGGTTATTTTTCATCTTTATTTATCTCACATAGTGTGAATATTTATATGTTTTCCGGGAGAAACAGTGTTTAATTAAGGACACTGTCTCAGACTCTTTGATCTTTAAAATTATATACATGCATGATATTACCTTTTCTAATATATGAAAGATTTAATTTTTAAGATTTATTTGTTTCCAAGGATTTCAGATAACTTACTGTGGACCTAGTAACAATCATCAGTCAAGAGGGCATGTATTTGGAGTTTCTTTTCCAATAGTACTCATGGATTTATGCTGATAGAGTCTGCAGTATGCCAGAGCTACCACCTACTTAGGAAAATACAGTGGTCACTGGTTACTTATATCAGATGTTCCCCTTAACACGTCTTTATTAAGACTTTGGCAGTGAAGATTTATTCAGAATTTGTCATTATAGTTGCTCAAAACTGAAGGGCAAATGCTCTATTAGTTGCAGTTATCTTTACAACCTAAACAGATCAACCTCACAATTAATCGTTTTCATTTGAAAGAGACTTGCCCCTAAGATGTTGGGTTGTTATCTTGCTTTGCCTGCATGGGCCACAACATAAAAAAAAAAGAGCTCCCTTTTAATGACATGTTAAAAATTAGCAATAAGCTAAGACTAAGAGGTTGAAAATCAAGAAAAGACAACAAAAAGCGGTCGTACATGCGGTACACCCTTCAGAGATCAAAAACAATGAGACATAAAAGCCATCTAGCATACAAACTACGCAGACTTTATGATGTATGTACGTGCTTGTTTTAAGTTGCAAAATAAGGCCAGACGTTCCTCTCATCTTCCTATACACAGCCCTTTGGAGTGTGACATCACTGCCCCTACTGTCGAGATCCTATTTCCACAGCCCTTGAAGCTGGGCTAGCTTTGACAACTGGAGTGATACTGTGCAATTTCCAGGAGAGGTCTCAAGAGTCCTAGCAGCTTCTGCTTTTGCCCTTGGAAGACTGCCATCTCCATTCTGACAGAAAGCGTGATCTAGCCTCTTTGAAGATGAAACATTTTTTGAGAGACAGACTAAGTTACCTCAGTTGGCCCAGTGGAGCCTACCCCCAGCGAAGCCCCCAAGTGAATGCAGCCACATGAGTGATCCAGGAAAAACTTGCAAAAGAAGCAATAGTCAATCCACAGAAGTATAAAAGTAATCAATCTTTGTTGTTTGAAGCTCATAAGTTATGCTTGTTTGTTTGATTTTGTCTCTTTAGGGGGTGGGGAGAGTTCCTTGAGGCAGCAATAAGTCACTGAGATCATGATCATGGACATACTATATTATCTGCAGTAAATCAAAAAACACCCTGAGATGTGGCAACAATATATTCTACTTCTTTTATGTCTTCTTATCATGGGCAACAAACTGACCAATATTATGGAAAGCATAAACATTTTCAGGGCTGTAAGCACATTTAATCAGTAGTTCAAGCAGAGGTCTCCCATAGAAAGCTCTGGAAATTTTGGTCCTGTAATTACAGGATTTCACTGCATTTTTCACCTAACAGTGCTCTAGTTCAGGCTGACATGCCAAGACAATATTAAAATGTTTAAACAGGTTTGAAAGCATCAGCAACTTTTCTCTGTACCTTAGGCTAAACTCAGTTAAACAGCAATTGAATGTATCTCAAGAAGCATTTACTGCCCTGAGGCTTAGACCACTGTCATTCTGAATGTGGTATTAGCGTATACAGTGGAGACTGCAAGCCAAGTCTCAAGCAGTCCTGCTGAATCAACTCAAACATGATTCTGCTGGTTGGTACATGAAAACTGCACTACAGCAGAAAAATGTATGGTGGCTGCTGGAGAGTGATCTATTTATGCACATCAGAGCTGGGGCTTCACTTTGATTTCCCTATTGACGAATGCAAAATTAGACGTGGTGGAGGTTAAGGGAGTATTAAGGGAGGAGAGTGTAAAGGAGAGGAATTAAGTGCTGGAAATGAGAAGATGCTCCAAAATTGATCAGAAGAGTTTATAAAACCCAGAATGACATTGGGGACACTATTACACAAGTTAGCGGTTGATCATCCCACTGAAAATAGACCAAATTCTGGTTGTGTGGGTCATTTATGTTTATTTTTCCACTGCAATAATCAAAGCTTTCATGATTTTTCTTCTGGTCTCTTGGGTTTCCTTAAATTAGAAATTATTTGCTTTGGGTGTCATAGACTAATAATCTGATGAAAAGTGTAAGTATTGCCTCCCTCCATAAAGCATGTGCCCATAAAGTCCGCATAAAATTTCAGTGGGGTTCAAGATACCAGAGTAAGGGTTTCAGCATCCTGGTGGATGGAAGAAAGAAGGGTGCATTTTTATACTGATACCTTTTTTCATTTGAGTTTAAATCACTGGTTAAGAAATATTTAACAGATCAACATTCATCCTTGAAATATAGAAATTTACATGTGGTAAATAAATTGCCATTCAAACAGTGACAGAATGATTTAAAATTAACAAACAAAAAAACAAATTCTGAAACACGTATTTAGAAGTAAGGAAAATAATTTAGATTTGATTATGTTAATATTGTACGTAGGTCGTTTAAATGCCTAAATCTAAAAACCCCCAACAAGTTATAAGGCTTTGTATTAATAGCAGATTCATACTTGTGGGTGGATTTTACTGATTGCTGATCACTAACTTGAAATGTATTTTCTTTCCTAGAATCTACATCCAACATTTACACCGGTGTCTTGAATTGCCAGCAGCTGGATCTTCACTAACCATGAGAAGGGAGATGAATAGGTGAATTCTTGTCATTAAGGAACTTTATACAAAACAATAATGATACAGATGAGTTTTTTTTAATTAATAAAATGTGTTAGCCACTGTACATTTGTTTTACATACAGTAAAGTGTGAAGTGAATGCTTCTAAAAGAGTTGCAAATATCAATTTAGAGTCACTTTCCAGTAATGATCTCAAATCTTCAATGTTTTCAATACTGGCTAAAAAATTGTAAAATATATATCCTCAAGAAATATTAACATTGTCTTTAGGAATGGATATTTATTCTAAAATAATACATAAAGGCTCTATTAACTGTAAGAATATTATCTTTGGATTGTAGTCTTGAAGGCAGTGCCCATTTTATCTTTGCTTCTTCATATAACATGTAATTCTATACAAATAAAAAAGCTGAAAAAAAGGAAACTGGAAAAATCAATTAAAGTATATTTTCTCAAACCTTCTTTCCTCCCATATAAACCATGATAAAGCATTTTTTAATTGAAGTACAGTTGATTTACAATATTGTGTTAGTTTCAAGTGTATGGCAAAGTGATTCAGTTATACATATATATATTTGAATTCTTTTATAGTATAGGTTATTACAAGATATTGAATATGGTTCCCTGTGCTATACAGTAAACACTTGTGGTTTATCTATTTTATATGTAGTGGTGTATATTTGTTAATCCCGTACTCCTAATTTATCCCTTCTACTTTCCTCTTGGGTAACCATAAGTTTGTTTTCTATGTCTGTGAGTCTGTTTCTCTTTTGTATATAGATTCATTTGTATTATTTTTTAGATTCCACATGTAAATGATATCATATAATATTTGTCTTTCTCCATCTGACTTACTTCACTCAGTAAGTGGTGAATTAATGCTGATGGAATCTAGGTCCATCCATGTTGCTGCAAATATCAATAGTTCATTCTTTTTTATAGCTGAATAATATTTCATTGTGTGTGTATATATGTGTGTGTGTGTGTGTGTGTGTGTGTGTGTGTGTGTATCTCACATCTTCTTTATCCATTCCTCAGTCGATGGACATTTAGGTTGCTTCCATGTCTTGGCTATTGTAAATAGTGCTGCTGTGAATATTGGCGTGCATGTATCTTTTTGAATTAGAGTTTTCCTCTTTTACAGATACATGCTTAGGAGTGGGATTACTGGATCATATGGTAGTTCTATTTTTAGGTTTTAAGGAACTGCCATACTGTTTTCCATAGCGGCTGCACCAATTTACATTCCCACCAACAGTGTAGCAGGGTTCCCTCATGATAAAGCATTTTTTAAAGTGAAAAGTTACAAAATAGGTTGTATAATAAGTAGCTGGTATTAAATATCTAAACATTTAATGTGAACATGTTAAATATTGAAACAAATTAATTTAGTATTTGGGAATGTTTTAAAAAGAAAGAGAATCACTACAGTAGCCATAATATGATATAAATTTTTTCTATGTATTTTTTCAATGCATTATTTTGTGTGAAAGTCTAAAATAGGCTATGTTAAAGCTCAAATCATGTATGAAATAGAACTGTAACATAATATGATTATTTTTTCCACAGAGGAAAATCATAGCAATTTAGATTTACTAAAGATATTACTTTATTAATTTTTTCTAAATGTGGCAAAATCACAACACCTGTTCATTTTCTCCTTCAATGTAGTGATCCTGAGAAACTATACAATTATTCTAATGATGTGGCCATTTTAAAAACACATTCTCAAACTATTTGCATGGGAGCACCTGTTGAAATATTTATCATACAGAAAGCTTATCTAGTTGAAAATACTCCTGTAACAAGAAGCTGTGTTGTAACGGAATTCTATTAGTTATTATGATCCGGGAGAAAGACAGAGTTCCTCCTTTGTGTTCCTTACTGAGGAAAGTTTCACAAAAACCCTGAGTCCTGAAGTACTTTTGAGAGATGAGGCTCTGAAAGCTTTTTAGTAGGAGCTGAAACAATATTTATGGGGAGAGTTTAAAAACTGTTGGAATACTGGCTCCTTAACTCTGGTCAGTAAGTTGATCAGTTAAACTAAAATTGGCAAACACGATTAGGACCAAAAGAGTGTTGAAGGGCTTGGGAGCTTAGAGCAGGTAAATAAAAGGAAAAGGAAGGAAATGATCTCTGATGACTAGCAAACAGGACTCAATGAGCAGTTCAAGTGGGGGAAATCAATGAAGCAAAACTGGATCAGTTTGCTTCATTGATTTTTGCTGCTCATTGAAATGTTTTCCTTTATTTACTTCCTATTTCTTCAGAGAGTGACTAAGTCTCACTGTTGAATCTCCCTGTGAGCCTGTGATGAGCAGATAAGCAAGCTCTGGAGATCCTCTTATGCCTACATTATACCTTTTCATGCTCCATGGATTCAGAGGCACTTCAAATGCTCCCTGTGACGCTGTAAATGCCTCACTGAGCCCACAACCTTACTGTGGTAGGCGGAAAGATGGTTCCCCTCCTAAAATGTCTACATCCTAGTCCCCAGAACCTGTGAACATGTTAGATCACAGGGCAAAGGAAAATTAAGGTTGCAGGTGGTAATTTTCCTAATAAACTGTCCTTAAAATAGGGAGATTATAGGCGGCTAGGATACAAACCAAAGAATGTGGACAGGCTCCAGAGACTGGAAAAGGCAAGGAAACAGATTGTCTCCTCAATCTTCCAGAAAGGAAGGCAGTGCTGCTGAGACTTTGATTTTAGCTCCTGGAGACCCATGGTCAGACCTCTGACTTACAGAACTGTAAGAGAATAAATTTTTGTTGTTTTAAGACACTGAGTTTCTAGTAATTTGTTACAGTTGCAATGGCAACTGATACACTCTCACCACTTCTCTGTTCAGAGTAAGACAGCATATATTTGGTCCTTTCTACCCATATTTCATCCATTGAAGGAAATGGAGTGGAAAAATTTTGATTTTCAAAGTTTTCATTGAGTCATGTTTACCTAATTTTTGAGTATCTGCTCAGGAATTTTTGTTTTACACTTTTGAAAATTTTGCTACATTCTAGTATCTAATAGTGCAAGTTATTTGTATCTGACCAATCAACAGAGTCCAGCAAAGTGCTAACAGCTCTCCTTTCTGAGTGATAACATCTTCCTCCTCCGGACCTCAGTGATAGCTGTCTCTGGGATTATTACCAGAGAATCCACTTTAAGGCATTCAAAATTTGGGTAGTGTGATTCCCAAGAAGAGAAAAGAAAGAGAATTTGGCATAACATATAGGAAGGAGAGCCAGGTACCAGGGTACAACCTTAATGATGGCTGTCAGATTATTATGGTGCTTTTGACTTCCTAATATTTATTACTTGTGTCACATTTGTCTGTTTGTCCTGTTCCCTCTTAGTAATTAGCAGGAAAGTGCCTAATTAAAAAGCACCCTTATGATAGTTTTAAGAACAGTAAGTAGAATAAATCTCTCCCTACTTTAAAACCCTCTTGTATAAATTTCGATATATGTTTCCAACTTTGTATTTTTGCACAGAAGTTCCTTCAGGATCAGGGTCCTGCTTACCTCTTTCCATTCTTATATGCTCCCATTTGCCACTTCAACAGACCTACTGTAGTTGTCATTTCTAGAAAGCCCTTTGCTGTTCCATGTCTTCATAATCCTAATGCCTTGCTTCTTCTGCTATTCATTGCCTTGTCATCAGTCTCCCACAAATACTTCAAAATCCAGTTTCAGCATTTCAACTTTGAGATTTCTTCTAACCAGGCTGTCTAATTCTGACTTCTCTTTGCCTCTCTAGTCTTCATCCTATGCCTGTCTCTACCACAGCATTTAATGTATTGCACTAAACCATTCATGTGACTTTTTCTGTAACATGTAACTCCCTGTGGCTAGGATTCACAAGTTACTTAACTGTGTACTTGGGACGCTAGCACCGAGCCAGTC
Organism: Globicephala melas; assembly: GCF_963455315.2. Lineage (NCBI taxonomy): Eukaryota > Metazoa > Chordata > Mammalia > Artiodactyla > Delphinidae > Globicephala > Globicephala melas. The sequence goes on along the minus strand of NC_083318.1, from coordinate 56,613,500 downwards.
ACATGCTCAATAAGTGCCTTTTTAATGGATGGATCAAAACCAGGTAGGGAGGGCTTCCCTGGTGGTGCAGTGGTTGAGAGTCTGCCTGCCAATGCAGGGGACATGGGTTCGAGCCCTGGTCTGGGAGGATCCCACGTGCCGCGGAGCAACTGGGCCCATGAGCCACAACTACTGAGCCTGCGTGTCTGGAGCCTGTGCTCCACAATAAGAGGCCACGACAGTGAGAGGCCCGCGCACCGTGATGAACAGTGACCCCGCTCGCTGCAACTGGAGGAAGCCCTCGCACAGAAACGAAGACCCAACACAGCCAAACTAATTAATTAATTAATTTAAAAATAAAACAGGTAGGGAGACATATTGCATGTCATCCCTGATGATTCTGTCTAATTCCACAATGGCCATAGGTAAATGGAGGATAAGGACATATGTTAATTGCAAACACAATGTAATTGGCCAATAACAGAAGGTGAAGTGTTTCAGTATGTGCAGATCTGAATGAATTTCTTTACTACTCACTCTCCTTACCCTCTTTCAGAGCCTGTCCTATAATCTCTAGTTGAGATTTGCTTTCCAACAGAACAATGGAATTGATTGAAATAACCCATGGATATATTTTACAGAAAAATATGCAGTCCTCATCCTCAGCCTGGGACAGGCTAGTGGGGTCACTGGAAGCAGTAGTGGATGCAAAGTAAAGTCTAAGGGGAAAAGCCTATACTTAGTGGTCACAAGGCTACACGTATGAACTAATTTGTTAAGCTTCTTTGGTCATGGGTGGTAGCTATTTTATAGTTATTTTAATGTTTTCAGGACCTCTGGTTGGCAGTTATACAAATCTTTCAATAATAAACTTGGGAAATAAAATTTATTTTGGGCTTTTACACAGCTTGTATCATAGAAGAAAAATTTCAAAGCATGGAGTCATGAAGGAAAGGTATTCTATGTGATGGAAAATGAAAAGAAGAAAGCTCTCTTCTCTCATTCTTGTAATGTGGGTGTATTTTAATAGGAACTATTGTAGGCAATATGCCTACCTATCTTAGTTCAATAAATCTTATTTGCCTTTTCGTAGCAACCTGATGGGTACATGTTAAGTGAGTAGGATCATGGGCAATTTACATCAGTGCTTTTCAAACAGAGAATCATGATCCTCTGGTTGGTGGTTGAACCCACTTACAAGGTTATAACCAGTTTACACCATGTTCACATTATTTTGTAAATATTTTGTTGTAGTTTTTAAAAAGTATGTGTATGTATATTTATATGTGTGTACTCAATCCCTATGTAAAATAAATATTTTATTCTGGGTCACACTGAATCTATAGCTTAAATCATATCATGTAGAAATCTGTGTACTTCTGGCTACTTCTGAGTAAGCTATATATTATGTGATATTTAATATAAAATATAATTTTAATATGCACACAATGTCATGTGAATTTTAAATTGTATTTTTATCTGTCATTTCAAATTGTACTTCAGAGACTAAAATTTTATCCTCATTAAAAAGGAATTCAGGGGCTTCTCTGGTGGCGCAGTGGTTGAGAGTCCGCCTGCTGATGCAGGGGACACGGGTTCATGCCGCAGTCTGGGAAGATCCCACATGCCACAGAGCGGCTGGGCCCGTGGGCCATGGCCGCTGAGCCTGCGCGTCCGGAGCCTGTGCTCCACAACGGGAGAGGCCACAACAGTGAGAGGCCCGCATACCACACACACAAAAAAGAATTCAGTTAACTCAACAAATAAGAGTTAGTCACATCCTCAATAACCACTTCAGGAAGTCTACTGTAAATACAGTTTCTTACCTTGGGACATTCTGAATTTACAGTTAATTCCCTAGATTCCAATTTTCTAGAATTATGTGTAATCGTGATGAACCTTCTCATAATCCACTTAAATCCTCGGATAGACTTTGATTTATATCAATCAGCAAAATGGCAACAGACCCTTTAAAAAAGGAAGACTTAATATGACTTCTTAAAGTCATATAGACATTAAGATGTAGGACACATTTAAGCTGTCTAATTGTACCGCTGGTCTAATGCCTATGTATTAATCTGTCACAATGTCAAACTACATACATTTAGGGCTTTTTTTTTTTAAGTAAAACGTTTCTGTGCTTAACAAACTCATAGTGCAAAAAAATTCAGGAGTGCAATTAGAATGTCATCTCTTCTGCAGATGACTTAAGAAAAGCATGAATCAGAACTTAACAGTCAACATAATTTCACAGATAATCGTGGCAAAATTATGGTAATGCAACAACGCAGAGTACAGTGAGATTAGCAGAGAGTGATGATCAACTATTTATCTCTACCTTCTGCCATGCATGCTCTTTATTTAAGTCTCTTTTTTTTTTTTTTTTTGCCAATGTTTTCAGTTTTTACTTTGCCAGCAGTGGGCATCGCATAGGAAAAGAGGTTTCATGGTGTAAACAGATTTTTCCATGTGTTCAATGAATTAGCTTCACTGGCTCTTAGGCAAAACAGACTGGCTAGATGGAATTAATTTTAGCAAGCTTTTGTATTTTGCCCAGGGTCTTGTACAATTCAAATGAATCAATACTATACCAAAAAAAAAAAAAAAAAAAGATAAAACTACAAGTATTGTAATGAAAATCATCACTAAAGCATATGCTTTAGGAGTTTCCTTTAAATGGCATAGTTAAAATTTTTGTGTACTGTATTAATCATTGCATTGTACTCTGTGAGTACTTAAGTGAAGTATTTGGTGGGAATTTTGCTAATTTGTCAACCTTCTCTTTCTGCAAATAAGCCAAGGACTAGTGGAATTAGGACTTGGTTATGACAGGACAGGGGAACACAGAGGAAATTTCACTATACAGAGAAAATAAGAGACAAACTTTACTGCAAAAAGCTGGCATGAAGTTTTCAGTTTCAGGGAAGATAGGTCACACTATTATGGTAACATAACCTGCAAAAGTAAATTCATTCATTCAAGAAATATTGATGCATCAGGCACTATTCTAAGACATTACAAATATTAACTCATTCAATGCTCACAGCAACCTTGTGGGGCAGGTGGTATATTGCCCCCATTTTACAGATGAGGAAACTAAAGCACAGAGAAGTTAAGTGAGTTACCCAAGAGTTTGCATATAGTGAGTGTTAATGAGGTTGCAAACCCAGACATTCTGACTTCAGAGCTATGCTCTTAACTGCTATACCACACTCTCTCTCAATCAATAACACATCAATGTATTATAAACTCATGTTATAAGTAGGAAAAAAGGCATATTTACCTAAGCTGAATTCAAGTAGAAAAGCATTTCCCTATACATAGAAGAAAGCTAGAAAAAGCAATGTCTCTGGACTTCAGATATAGTAGGAATCTCAACAGTCTTAGATTGAAATAAGGGGAACATTTTTAGTTGGAACAAACAGAAAGGTGAAAACTCAAGAAACGTGTGTAGAAGTTCCAGGGCCTGAATGACATTGGGACAGCTGTCCCTCAGTTGGTCTTTGAATGGGATGAAGAATTTTGTATCTAAGTCAAAATAAGGAGTGTAAACTACTATGTTGGTAAAAAGCCTCAAACTTCTACTATTATTAAAGCCATATTCAGCTAAGAAAAGGTTGCGTCTTCATAATATGTGTCCATTTTTAATTCTACATGGTAGAAAGACACCTCAATTATGAGGTTTTGGATCATTTTCATTCCAGAGACAGAAAAGCCATGTTTGGAAACCACAGTGTGCTGGGCTGAACTTCTGAGAACAGGAGATGCTGAACCACTCCTTGGTGAACTGAATGTGAGAGTGGAAATAAATGCTTTAAGAATAGAAAAAGAAGTATGGACAGTCATTTCCGGCAAACAAAGCACCAAAGAGATTAGGTAGGACATATTAATCACAATTGGGTTGGTTAAATTGGGAAAGAAAATCTGACTGTACTGATTCTTAAGAGAAAATGAACACAAAGAGATATCTGGGTGATACTTATCTAACTTGATTCCCTGTATTAATCAGGAAACTGATTAATATCCAAAATTTTAGATTATTTGAGAATATATAGTTGTAACCCACGAAGCTGAGATTTAGTCTGTAGGGATGGGGAAATCAATGTACATTAAAATATAATGAGGTAAAGAGTGGTGCCTTTAAGTACACTTACATACCTCATACTTTTTCATAATGGTATCTCGGAGCAAAAAACCAGGGAACCATGCACAGTGTAAACTTTTACATTCACTTTGTGAAAACCTTTACTTTCATCTCTTCACTGGAGGGAATCAATGAATCAGAGTGATTAACACCCTGGGATCTGAGCAAAGGAAGTCTGATTGAGTCCACGTTCTTCCACTTACCAGCAATGTAACCTCCGGCAAATTACTTAACAGAGTCTATCGCATTGGGCTGTTATGAGGATTAAATGAGACAAGAGTGTTGAGTGCTTAGCATAAAGATCTACATATAGAAACACTTAGTATATTTTTCTGCTGTTATCATCACTGTTAGTATATTTTTCTGCTGTTATCGTCACTGTTACTCTAACTACTATGCTATGTATCTTTTCCACACATATATTTGAATGGGAGAATATTGATTCTAAATTATCAAAAATTATATATTTTTAATCAATGTCTTCTTTTCTTGGCATAATTTAAAGGAGTCAAAAGCTTACATTTTTAGAATATTTATCAATTAATTATAGAAAAACAATAGTTTTCATATATGAAAGATGATAAATTCATGTTTTTGTACTATAAATTATACTGCCAAATACATTTCTTTAAAATAAAGCCCCAGAATAGTAGATGAAAAAAGACATCTTTTAATAAGTTTATTTTAAAATTATTGAAATTAATAAATGTTAAAAATGCATACTACAGGAAGCTTACAAGAAATGTAAACTAATTTAATTTCAAAGATTAGGTGTATGTAAGTTAGTGATTTGTCTGGCAAGTAGCATTGTATTTTATAATTACTAGCTGTTCAATGTTAATTGAAACAATCTATTGTTACTTGCAACTATATCATATTAAATGCTATAAGTAATAATTAGTACTCTACTTGACTAGGTATAATCTCTCATTTCCCCCAAAGAAACAATTTTTACATAATTATTATTTTGCTTACTTTAAAATCACATTTTTTACTGCTTAAATCCTAATTTGCTGCTTTTTTTTTTATACTAGGACAGGAAAAGATGGTAAAATTGAGAAAGTTAAAGAGATTATGTGTCTTCAACACAGTATAATCTCTGAATTATTACTTGGGTGGACTTTACAAGTGTATCAGCATTTAAAAGAAAAAAGAGTTTAAAGAATCTTTAAACAGATCAGAAAGTATAAAATGTGTAGAATCCCAGTTAATGTGAATTAAATTATCTTCAAAAAGAGGGGGAAAAAAGTTAAGAAACAGCTTTCTGTTCTGCATGTTAACTAGCCTAAATAATGCAGAGCTTATGTGCAAAAGCGAGAGAATTTAAAAGGGAAAACAAATATCTTGAGACTTGTCTTTTAAAGTAACTGTCAAGGAGACTTGTCTCTCTGAATAAAAGCTAGCAGTGACTTACGGGATTCATTTATCCTTTCGGCTGTATTGAAAAATGTCATTTAACTATTTAAAATGTTGTCCAGTCAAAATAAGGACTAAGTATCTGCTCATGATATGCCTATATGGCTTCCAAAGAACACACCGGGATTTGGCATGATTAAATGCATTTGAGAATTTCAGTCAGGTTGAGGATACAGAATAAGATGATCTGAGAAGTATGACTAGTGATGCATTATTCATGAATATGGGAAACTAGTAAAATAAAATATGTTGCTTATGGTGTGCCCAGATAGTTAGGGCTAAATATTCCAAAATAGTCAGTATTAGATCTGCTTCTCCTTCTTTGCGTTAAAAAACTTCTGCATAAATAGTGATTCAGATGTAATAATGATGATATTGAATATTTAACCCCAGGGCTACCAAACAAGAAGAAGCACTATAAACTTTTTTTCCTGTTGGAAAAGATATAATTAAACCTGCTATCTTGTAGATAACTAAAGAGATCCACATTTTTTTTCCTCTTACAAAATGGAGCCACTTACAGATGAATCACCAAGCCACTATCATCATGTTAGATTTGCTTATTTTAAACTAACTTTTAAGTAACTGAAAATAAATAAATTTTGATGTATGATATGTCTTACCCTCTCCCTTGGCAGTTTTTCTAAACTGTTCAGTGTGGTTCCTATTTGGAGTTTGGGAGTGTTTTTCTCAATATACAGAAAACTAACAACAGCTACAAATTCTCAACTAGTAATCATATTTTCCTGACTGTATCTCAAAAGATACAGGGACACAAAAAGTCTGTAAAAATAAAATATCTTAAATAGCTAAGCATCCACAGAATATTACACTGCTGCTTGCTACAAACCCAAGATATCAGCATTAAATAAATTATTCTTTAATTAATTATTTTTGAATTTTTAAGCAATCATTTACAGATGATAGTCCTTCTAGTTTGTTCCTCTACAGTGAAGAAAGCTGATCATAGCTATTGATAGTTTCCTCCTCCTCTTCTTTCCTTTCTAGTGCTATTCTGTCATATTTTTTAAAATAGCCTGCTAATTCATATATACCACCTCCTGTCCTAAAAATTTGTCCTAAATGAATATTCTATTCAACCTAAATTGAGTTTGGTTAAAAATGTCTTTTTTTCCTCTTGCAGCACCTGGGCATGGAAATAAGGATAAAATGTGCACAGGGTATAATAGCCCAAATAGCCCAAAATCATCATAAGACTTGATTATTCAGTGCCTGGCACAATTTAGGGCATCTTTTCTATTGAGTAAGAAGATAAAGAGGCAAGTATTGTGCCCATTTCCCAGAGTGCTAAAATATGAAACGGTTGCCAAGTGATTTGCCTAAAACAAAGAAATCTAGGAAGTGAAAGAGGTATAAAGAATTTGGCTAAGCTAGGGATCCTGGAATAGATTGTCATTTTCTACTCCTACAACTCACTGTATGAGCTTATGCAAGCTAATTAACCTTGCTTAACCACTGCCTCCATACTCACTTGTAGGAATGTTGTGAAGAAAAAACATGAATCTGCACCTGAAATTCCTGGACATGTGCACATAAGAAGTTTTCAATAAATACGTGTTTAAGAAAGGACAGAATGAAGGGATAAAGGAAGGAAGGTGGGGTCCTCATTTTATCTTCTATTCTTTCCATTATACCTACCTAGTTTTCAGTGAACATATGGCAAATTTAACATAGAGATTGAAAAAATACAAAGAAAGGAAAATAATAGAGTGAAAACATACTGAAAGGAAGAAACATGGTGGGAAAGTTAGGGAAGACAAAAAACTTAAAAGAAAAAGAGTGAAAGAACACATGAAGGAAGGAGGGAAGCAGGGAGGAAGGAGAAGTAAAGGGCAGGGGAAAAAAGGATGGAAAGAAGGAAAAAAGGAAAGAAGAAAAGAGTATGAGGAAATTAAGGAAGAAGGAAATTAAAACAAACAAACAAACAAAAACAGGCAAAACAAAATAGAGAAAGATAATGAGTCTCTCAGCTAGACGTGTGACCTGTGGAAGAATTTATATTTTTCATTACCTTTATATAGATTTTCAGCTTTGTTTTAAGGTATAGCGTGTGGATTAATTATAAACATTGACTCTCAAGGTTTACAGATTTATGACAGATTAATCTAGGTTAAATCCATTAGAAGCTGTGTTGAAGCTAGTAGTCCCCTTCTTTTATATATGCAGGCAGTACTGTAAGGCTAAAACATAATTTTAAAAATGACTCTACAGGATATTAGCCCATCGGCATGAAAAATAACAGAGAATGAGTGAGTTGATCAGTCATTTCCTATCATGAAGAAAGAAAATATATAAAAGCCTTTGAAATGAATCTAAAATTGGAACACAGTAGACAAGTTAATGAAAAACTATGGGCCTGGCAAGAAACAAACAATTGCATTAGGAAAAAAATGTAGATCAATGATAGAGAACACTTGAACATGTTTTAGCATCTTCCCTTCATTTCAAAAAGTTTTTAGCAGTACTCTAACGATTAAAAAAGAGGAGTAGGGCTTCCCTGGTGGCACAGTGCTTGAGAGTCCGCCTGCCGATGCAGGGGACACGGGTTCGTGCCCTGGTCCGGGAAGATCCCACATGCCGCGGAGTGGCTGGGCCCGTGAGCCATGGCCGCTGAGCCTGCGCGTCTGGAGCCTGCGCGTCTGGAGCCTGCGCGTCTGGAGCCTGTGCTCCGCGACGGGAGAGGCCACAACAGTGAGAGGCCCGCATACCGCAAAAAAAAAAAAAAAAAAAGGGGGGGGGAGTAACCAACAAGAGCTGTCTGTTAAATACACATCGAGATTTACAGTTTTTCCTTTTATTTCTTTTAGGTTGATTTTCAAGTACTGAATCTCATCTAGAGTTTTCAAGATGTTTTAACTAGTCTCTTTATTGTGTTAAAGAACATAGACAGTTTAAGCTTCTTCAAATTTTAGTGTTTTAAGTGTTTTAAATAAACATCACTATTGGTCAGAAGGTCTTCCTGAGGCCCCTCTTTACCTTTAGCTCTTGCTCATTTGCACCATCAGTACCCAAATTACAGCTTTCTGTTGAGGGCAGAACATCCAAGAACAGATTTTAAATTAGATACTACTCAGGTTGACATCCTGTTCCTTTTTTTAAAGGAGTTTCTAAAGACTAAACTTGCTTTGAACTAAAATTTTTTAAAAACTAAAAATATGTTAGATTAGCTTCCCAGAAAGAAAGAACTTCCAAATGACTTGGCTAGGCAGAGGCCTATATTTTAGAACAACGTTAAAAAATGTTATTTGAGAACTGTTTAATGTTCCAAAAGAAGAACAGCTAATGACCTAAAATTAGTAGATGTTTTAGAGTGTTCCCAGTGGCTGATTTCAATTCCCTTTCAAAGTAAATCTGAGCACTATAATGACAGCAGAACTTTCATCACAATTTACACAAGCTTTGCTACTTTCTTGTCATGGTAGATGTGGATTTAAAACAGAATGGTGGGCTTTTATAAGACTTTGAAGGGTCATCTCACTTAAGTGAAGAACTTTACACCAGTGACTTACTCAAGAAATAGTTACCTGGTTCCTCCTATCAAGTGACTGTGGGAATTACACTACTAATTTAAACATGGATGCTGTCTTAAAGATGCAGAGAATCTACGAAAGGTAGACAAGTATATTAGAATAATTAAACCTGTTAGAAAGCAATGACTTTCATAACAGAAGTACAATAAATTGTGTGAACTGTTCAAGGAAGAATATACAATATTAATGCTATTTAACATTAAAATTGACCTTATTATTTTTGGATTTATAAATTGTCTATTGGAAATTTTTGAATTGTCATAGATCAAATTTGTTCAAATTATGACTGCCTGTTTTTGGTCTAGTATTTCATTAACATGTCTGTCATTGTCTTAAATATTTATGAAATAAATAAGCTCTATAAATTCCATTTTTGTATAGAATGTTTGGTAACCACTGGATATATAGATATTAATTCCTTCTTCAAAGTGAATCAAATGCATATCAGTAAAGTCAAGTGACAAGTTGAAGGAGTCCTCCATTTAATAAATAACATTTTGTTTTTGTCATTGACCCTGTCATTAAAAATGGCAACATTGGTCCATAACAGTCCCCACCCACATTCACAACATACAGCATTAATAACATCTCCACCCATTCTTCCCTACACAGGCTGACCTCCACTTCCAAGTCTTTCCAAATGTCATTACTCAGTATTGGATGAAAGATAAATCCGTTTTCTTCATCTCTGAATATGGTGAAAAATATTTTTTTTGTAAATTTCAGCCAATTATCTCCATCTGTCATTTTACTCTATAGGGAAACAGATATAGCCTCATCCAAGCTGGAAAATTTGTGTTTTTAGCAATATCATAATGATATTAATATGCTAGTAAGAAAGAAAAAACATATTGGTTTGATAAATATCCTTCCTAGAATATCACTTGCCACATTTAGATACATGATGAATAATTGTGGAGTAAGTGAATTAATGAATAATAAAATATTTACATCTCAGCATTATGATACTTCTTACTTCTCTGTTGAATGCATCAAATATATACAGGAGTCTTGCATTGTTACCCGGTGAAAAGCTCAGTGCCTTTAACAGAACTAGAGGAAACAAACAGCTCTAATGTACAACACCCATCGCTGAATTGAACTGGAACCTCTGGTAGCATGGGAGAGGTTAGCCCAGGTAAATTGGTTTACTGACTTTTTACTCAAGACAGATTCCAAAGTGCCTTAACTCTTCCCTGGTTGCTTAAAATTTTAATACACAATTCAGCAAACATATAAAATTCACAGAATTTCAGTCAGAATGCTCTAATTCATGGTTATCATTGGTGCTCATACTTAGCTTGATTTACATATTTTACAATTGTAGTAAGGCTGTTTTCTGTTTTGTTTTGTTTTGTTTTTTTCTACTCAGCCTCCTTTATTCAACTAGCATTTGAAACTATATGGAGAGAAAAGAGTAAGCGGCAAGAATTTTCCCAGGATTAAAAAGTCATCGTGACCTGTATGGAGTTTTTCAAGCAGCCCCATAAACTACTTGTGCAAATCATAGTGCCAATACCACTGAAAATGCCACCTAAGAGGTCATGACACAAACTCTGTCCACCTCAGTTCTCCCAGATGTGAAGTGATGATATCAGTACAGCCTAGCTAAAGCCTTGGACAAGTGCTGGTGGGCTTCTGTGAAGTTACAAGTTTCTATGAAACCCCAAATGCTCATAAAAGCAGCATTCTGGTTACTGCCTGTAACAGCCAGAGAAGTCTGTAAACAGTGTTTATGGACGTTTTTATAACCAAATTCATTTCGTTAAACCAAAGATGTCTCATGCTTTTCCAGAGAATTACTATTCTTAAGGGTGTCAGATACAATGATGCCTGTAGAGACTCAACAACGATGAAATGATGCTTCAAGATATTTTGAGCATAAGACAGACTTTTCTTGGGTCAGAGACACTTACTTACTTATGAGGAGGGCTTAGTCCTCCTAAGATTGTTTCTCTCCCCTCCACTGACCAGGCCTGGTCTTGTAGGAATCTTTTAAAAACTACATCCAAAGAAGGATTTTTATATATTATATAGCTCCCAGGAATAAGAGAATGAAGAGTTGTCACATCATTACCTTTTTTCCTAGGTTCTTTTTAAATAATATTATTTAGGGGGAGAGAAAAAGAGAGAAGCATTAAACCATACCTAAGGCATTTGGATACAGTGGAGGTTTTTCTTATCCATTTTGCAAGAAAAGAATAAATGTGAATTCAATAGCGATAACAGACTGAATTCTCTGAGCTGGCAAAATGGATATTTTAAACTGATTTTCTGTTGTGTGAGATCAAATTACTTTTGTTAAACTGCTTTAAAATTCAATATCACTTTCTCCTGTCCATGATTATTAGAAGGAAGGAAAGTGTAGAATATGTATTTTTTAAGAATTCTTTTCCTAGTTGTGTGAGTTACAATAAAGAATTCATTGCATTCTATTAATATTATTACTTATAGCAAAATTTAAGAAAAATAAGAATCCTACAGTTTTCCATATAATGAATGAATATAGCTTATACAATATACATATATGAGAAACTTTTAAAAATCAAATTTGTTACATGACCATACTAGCCACAGAAAATTAAGGAATGAGCTGAAAATAAATGAAAGAATTCATACTAAATAGCTGCATATAATTCACAATGAAACTGTGAACTTATCACATTAATCATCTTACCAAAGTGCTTTTTCTTTCCCAATTGAATGTATTAAAGGGAATAAAAAATATCCACAATAATAACATAGCAAAAATTCAGAGGATTGATAGTAATACTGAGCACCCTTTAAAAAATCATTACATACAAAAAAAAATCATCAAATTATACTGTTTGTTCATAAGCTTCTCTGTGTTCTTTGTTCAATACACTCAATTCTGTTAAATTGAAGCTAAACATGACAACTTAATTCATGATGTGCTATTTATTTTGTACTGTATTATACTGTGTATGTTGTTTCTTTTATTTGTAGATTTTCAGTAAGTGAAAGTGGGGGAGGGAAAGAAAGAGATCAGAACTGACAGCAAAACTGAATCAGTGCATCCCATGCCAATGAAGTAATGAAAACCCGCACTGTTCCTGCAGCGGCAATAATGAATATAAATAGACAAAGGACGTTGAATAGCTACTGGGAGGAAAAGAATGAAGCATCCATTTCAAGAAAGAACCTTTTTCTGCCATCACAGATAGCTTTGTGGACTGGCTAAATTAGGATGCCATATAACAATTTCATGCTTTAAGAGAAGTCTTTGACAGACAGCTCTCACATATTTTATTTAGGGGATCTGATTTAATAATAGGAGTTCTGCTTGTTATAATAGTTGTACATGCCCAAGTCTCTCTCTCTCTCCTCCTTCCCTCCCTCCCTTCTTTTTCCCCTATCTCTCCCTCTCTCACAAAAGAAGAGTGTTTTGAATACAGATCTGGGTGATTTATAGGATTATAATCATTTTACCTGGGAGGCAGTACCTCACTGGATTCTGGATGTCTAAAATAATATCAATATATTAATTTATTATTTACTCACAGATGCCACACAAATATGTAATAACCCATCACTTAAATGTCAGAAGTAGTAGTATAGTTATAATTATATGAGATGATTTCTTTGACTAGACAAGTTTTTAATTGAAAAATAAGGACAGAATAATATGAAAACCATTTCAGTGGTAGGCGTATGTACTTATAATGCTTAACTTTTAAATTTATAAAATTGTCTATAAATCGACAATGTATTAAGAGTACGGCAGACTGTCACTAAGAGTTATTTTGGGATCTGCAAAATTTCTCATAGCCACATGATCAAAACTCAATAGATAAAATATTCTGTTCTCTTTCTGGGAACATGCTAAAGATAATTCTTGAAATTACACAGAATAAAATAAACTTATTGTATTTAAGTAAGATTTTGGATTTGCTTATGCAGTATGATAGTATAAATGGGTAATTTACAGAGTAAGCCATAAAAATGCTTAAGTTTTAGCTCTCTTATGTCACAAAAGTAAAAAGTTAATTTACTAATGTAGAAGAGGAGGAAACAATATGTAATATGGTCCCCTAGATGAGGATTTATTCTCGTTAAGTAAAGGTTTTAAGATGTAATACATAAGCATCAATAATATAATTATTCTGTGGTGGTCTCTCAAAAGAAAGTCAAATGGAGGATTCCTTCAACTTGTCACTTGACTTTGCTAATGTACATCTGATTCATTCTGAAGAAGGAATTTATGTACATACATACATAGGCAGTTACCAAATATTCTATATAAAAAAAGAATTTATAGAGTTTACTTATTTCCTAAATACTAGACAGCAAGAAACATGCTAATGAAATACTGCACAAAAAAAGCAGTCATAATTTGAATAGATTTTGATCTAGGACAATTAAAAAATGTCCAATAGACAAATTCTAAGTACAGACAAAAGAAGGTCAATTCTAATATTAAATAACATTTTTGCTTCCAATGCTAGACCTGCTTGCTTAAAAAATAACAATAAGGATAAAAAGGGAGCATAAAGGAAAACCTGAAAAAATGAATCAGCTTTTATCTAAATAGAATCTGAACGATTATCCTGAAATTCATGTAGTGTAAAGAATAGCAGTCCTAGACAGTAAATCTGACTATTATCCCAAATAGCATAATTATCTCCTCTCTACTAAATACTCTGTGCTCTTTTCAAAAGGATGGGCAGAGGGACTAATTCTCTGTAGTTATGCAAATCCTGCCTAGAAAGAACACTATCAGTAATAACCACTGGTCAGTTTATTTCAAGATAATATACCAGGTGCTTTCATTGTCAAAATACCTGCATTATAATTCCATTCCAGTTGCTGTTTTTAATTATGAGGTTCTTCTCAACAGGAAACAATCCCACAGAGAACTGAAACAATTTATTTTAAATACTGTAAACAACAGAGAGGCTTTGCTTCATGGATTTGAGATTCCTCTTCATCCTGAGAGCTCACAGCATGTTACGCCAACTGAACATACAGTATTGATACAGACAGATTCTCATTTCAAAACGTTTTGCCTCGTGAAAGGCCTTAGATAGAGATTCAAAAGGCTTTGATTCTTTGTAGTAATTCCTAAATATTATATTTTCTTTGCTTTCCTAGTAATAACGTTTATGGAAATACAAATCATTGTACAAATCAAATACCCCGGTTCTACATAAAATCCAAGAAAAACACTTAGATAAGACACAGCTCTGGACACTAGTCTTCAAAAATACAAATAACTAATTTTTAGAATAACAAAATGTCTATAGGGTTCTTGTACCACATACTAGCAACTAAACCTTATCTGCTTAAAGAAAGACACAAAATCACCAAAACCTAATCAGTTTAGGCAATTGAGGGAAGGTTTCCATTGCTCCTTGCAGGTTAGTAAATAAAAGGGCAGCCGAATAGAATTTAAGGAAACGTCAAGAAAAATAAATATCTTAGTTAACTAACATCTGTCCCCACACTGAACTTCTAGAATTTACAATAACATTTATAGAGTACTTATTATATACTAGCCATGATTTTCAATGCTTATTTATTAACCCATTTAATTTTTTTTTATCCTCACTTTTTTATCCTAATTTTGATGAGTCACAAAAAGGTTAGGTAGCTTGTCTAAATCACTGTGCTAGTAAATGCCCCCCTAGCCTGAAGTTGAACTCGGTCTATCTCCTGAGTACATGGCATACTAAGAGTAAAGTTGAAGCCAATACTTAGAACCTAAAAGAAAAAGATATAAATACAATAATCTTTTGTGGGAATGATTTGACACGGGAGACATTGAGTTAATTATTATAAGGCCCATTAAGGTTGGGACGTGCCTTATCTTCCACTGCTTTCTCTTAGGGTGCCCACAACACAGAATTGCTTATTGTTGTGAGAATATATGATGTATGAAACTTCTGTGTCTCTGAGTGGAGTTTCCATTATTCTCATTTGTTTATCATGGATGGAAACTATGTCTACACATGAAAATTTGGAATAAATATCCATATTATTTAAGATAGTAAATTACTAAAAATATTAAGCTGCTGCTTAAATATTATTCAATACTGCAAATTATGAAATATGCTTTAGGCCACATATAAGGTACATTGAGAAATTTGTTTGTAACTTGTAAGAATAAGTCGATTTTCTAGAATAAGTATGAACCATATATTTTAGAACTGAACCTTTATGAAATCACAAATATACTGACCTCACCCAGAGTAGACCACATGGAGATTGTATGATATCTGTAGTGTGAATCTTGATATGAAATTCTGTTGACAAATACAGACTTAAATTTAACAATAGTTTTAAACATGTCATGGCAAAATTTACTACATGAATGTTAACTTGACCCTTAGATGATGTAGATTGCTTTTGGTGTTTTAAGTTTTAAGGTTTGTTCTCTGATATCCAAAGCCATGAACTGCTTGGTCAAAACAACAAATTTCGGGGCTTCCTTGATGGCGCAGGGAAGAATCTGCCTGGTTGAGAATCTGCCTGCCAATGCAGGGGACGCGGGTTCGGGACGCGGGTTCATGCTCCGGTCCAGGAGGATCCCACATGCCGCGGAGCTGCTGGGCCCGTGAGCCATGGCCGCTGGGCCTGAGCATCCGGAGCCTGTGCTCCGCAGCGGGAGAGGCCACAACAGTGAGAGGCCCGCGTACCGCAAGGAAAGAAAAAAAAAAATTTCCTTCAGCAATATCTTTTGTGGTATACACGAGGTGACCAAATCGCTTTCAATCTTTCAGCTTAACCAGCAAACTCATTTTATATCTAATGGAACGTCACATCTTTCACTTTCTGTAATTGAACAAATAAAACTTTTGAAGATGCTTTTCAGGAAAAGATGACAAAGCCTAAGAGTTGCCAGCAAGTCATTGACACAATTCAAACTTGTAAGAATGTATCAGACATTTGATTAGTCTTTCTTCTCTTTCCACTAAATGGCTTAGTCAAATAAACACATTCTATAGTCTACATTTCCTGTTAAATTTTCCAGGCATGGTAAACTTGCCAGTAGAGAGCCACTAACTGAACGTAAACTTGGTCTCGTAAGTATATAGCACCAATTTTCTTGGCAGGCAAATAGTAAATAATCAAAAGCAAATGACTGACCAGTTAGAATGGGCATCATCAGAAAATCTACAAACAACAAAAGCTGGAGAGGGTGTGGAGAAAAGGGAACCCTCTTGCACTGTTGGTGGGAATGTAAATTGATACAGTCACTATGGATAACAGTATGGAGGTTCCTTAAAAAACTAAAAATAGAATTACCATACAATCCAGCAATCCCACTACTGGGCATATACCCAGAGAAAACCATAATTCGAAAAGACACATGCACCCCAATGTTCATTGCAGCACTATTTACAATAGCCAGGTTGTGGAAGCAACCAAAATGCCCATTGACAGAGGAATGGATAAAGAAGGTGTGGTACATATATACAATGGAATATTACTTAGCCATAAAAAGGAATGAAACTGTGTCATTTGTAGAGATGTGGATGCATCTAGAGACTGTCATACCGAGTGAAGTAAGTCAGAAAGAGAAAAACAAATATTGTATATTAACGCATATATGTGGAACCTAGAAAAATGGTACAGATGAACCGGTTTGCAGGGCAAAAATTGAGACACAGAAGTAGAGAAAAAACATATGGACACCAAGGGGGAAAGCGGCAGGGGGTGGGGGTGGGGTTGTGATGAATTGGAGATTGGGATTGACATGTATACACTGATGTGTATAAAATGGATAACTAATAAGAACCTGCTGTATAAAAAATAAATTAAATTAAATTAAAAAAACAAAAAGCAAATGATTGGTTTCATGGTGTTTATTTGCATGGGGAGGCAGTATATCGTGGATGGTAAGAGTGTTGTCACTTTGGAGCTAGTGTCTGTGTTGGAATCACAGCTCCAGTGAGCTTGGGAAACTTTTAATACTCTTTGCCTGAGTTTCCTCAGCTGTAAACTGGGCTAAAAGTAGTACCTAGCTCCCATAGTTGCTGTGAATACTGAATGAAATAAATAATACATAAAACAAACCTAGAACAGACTTAGGCAGCCCGGCATGTTTTGAGTATTCAGTTAAGTGCTCTGATGGTGATTGGTCTATCTATACTTTCTATTAACAACACTGAGCCTTCAGTTGGGCCACATACTTCCTTAGGCACCAGTCAGTTTACACTGAAGCTAAAAATTTTAGATGGCTCTCAATGAGTCTAAGGTAAGATTGTAATGGAATCTGCCTAATTTATAGAAAAATGAAAAAAAATTATGAATCTATCACTTAGATTATCAATATTAGGTGTACCAACAGCAAACCAAGGCAAAGTGCTCGTATTAGGTATTTAGTAACACATATTTGGGAAAGTAGATCATGTCTTTCACGGTTTCAACAAGACTATCAATTTCATTAGGACTGCAAGAAATAAGTCCTTGAAATTGTTATACTTGTGACAAGCACATCACAGTGAACATATATTTGTCCTGTCCTCTGTATATTAAAATTTAAATACATAGAGTTAAACCTAGAGATAGGAGTCAGCCTGTATTCATTATGACATTTTTACCTCTGAATAAATAAATCTCCATCACGTAACAATTTAACAAAAAATTTGATCTATTCTATATCTTTGATCAGTTTGTTTCATGGCTCAACTTTTGTTTGTTTGTTTGCACTGTTTTGCTTTATATGGGAAAAGACTGAGGATGACAACCTTACAGTAGTAAAAATTGTTAAAGATATTTGAAAAGCAGAGTCATCGATGATTCTTTAGCACGGTCTTCATAGTAAATTCCTAAAACGGTTATCATTCTCTCTCCTTTCCCATATTATTTCCTGCCTATTTTGCCATTTGATTTTGCAGCTTCTCCCCTCACGTGGAAGAGTGTACTTCCTCCTACTAAATTAGGCGTGGCCTTGGGACTTGCTTTGGACAATGGAATGAAATAGAAGCAACATTCCAACACTTCCAACGTTTGGGTGTTCCTGCTTTTGCTTTATTTCTGCCAAACCACGAGAATAAGCCTGAGCTAGCCTGTTGGGGTAGGGTTGCCCTGTTGTCCCAGCAGAAGACAAATGAGAGAGTCCAGCAGAGGTCAGCAAAGCAACCCACAGACAACCCACAGTGGACCAGAGGGGCAGAGAGAGTCCCGCCAGGGAAAGCTCACCATGGTCCCAATGAAAATAACCACCCAACCACTAATAAATGCATAGGGTCTTAAGTCACTGGGTCTTGGAATCTTCTCTGCACAGTTTATTCTTTCTCATTATATGACTAATGCATGTGACGCTCATTGGGAGAAAAGTGAATGAATCAATCAATATTTGCTAATACATTCTTTCTACAATTTATTTCAAAGTTACTTTGTGCCAGGAATGTTCCAAATATTTTACATAAATTCTCAGTTCATTTCCTCACCAATAAAAATAGCAACTGTGAGCCTTACTTTCCGGCTGTGAGGTAGGTGCCTATGGAATCACAAAAATAGGGTTTGTCTCTTGTGGAAATCTCACTGAGAATGGGTTTCCAGGTTTCCACGCGGCACAAATACTGAATCTTTGAATTAGCGGTTAACTTAGTTAAAAGGAAAATTCAATTACTTAGAATCCTTTTCCCCTCTCTTTCTCATATAATTAGAGAGTGTATTTTTTGCTAGATGCCTTATGTTACAGTCTACAGTAATCGTAGCTCTATTTTTAGAATGTTGGTATATAGCGCTTGTTCTACATTTTTCTCATTAGTAACTTTTTACAAAGTCTCTACTATACTAAATTTCATATTTAAAAAAGAAAGTTCATTTTTTAATAGTGTGGGGCATAGGAATAGAGTGAACATTTACCAATTTCATATCATAAACATGGCCGTGGTCTATTTTAGCCTTGGAGATTAGGGTAATTTTAAGGTAAGCTTTTCTTCTGACTGGCATCAGTGATATACATTTCTTACTCTCTAGGTTTTTTTTTTGTTTCTTTTGTAAATATAACAAGCTAAATCAAAGCAGTACCATATTTTGTATATTAGGGCTTAACCTTAAGTTGGTTCATTTTGTTGGTATAAAAATTTTTTGGTTATTCTATAAGTAAATTTAATAAAATCTACAAGTAAAAAAAATCTTTGCTAATCATGTTTTTCCATGCAAAGGCATTTTACATATGTTTAATTATCAATGTATATAAAATTCCAATGATAAAAGTCATATAGTACCCATTTTAAGGACTATAAATTCCTTATTCAAGTTAACATAGGAAAAAAATTAGAAGTCTTTAGTTTCACTGATTTCAAAGATTATTATTTCCCTACTAGATTATAAACTGCTTTTATTTCTCCCAACTAAGAACTGTAAACTTTTTTAGAAATATATTGACACGGAATCTATTACACCAAAGCCCAAAGTAAAACTGAAGCAAAAAAAAAGATTAGAAACTCTCGTCCCGGATGCCTAGCTCAGTGGTACCTGACTCAGAGGAATATTATACTGACATCTCTTATCATTTTGACTGATGTCCTGTTTCTGTCTCAGAAGAAAAGAACATTTTCCTTCCCCATCATCTGTGCAAGCTAAAGCAAGAAGGAGATTGCTTTTGACTCATTCTAATTATCAAAACTGCTTTCTCACTCTCATTACACATCTCTGGTCTCTCTGCTGAACTACATTGCTTCAGCAATTTTGTATGCCAGTTAATGGACCTTCTATCACGTATATTTGTATCACCCTTCACCACTTCATTGTGATAAAGAAAAAAAATGCAAATGCGAAATGCATTTCTATCGCTATTTAGTCTTCAACTTACATTCCATCACCCATATATTCACATCATTACTTGTATACTTTAGTGCTTAGTTATAATAAAATTTGTCTGGGTAATTATATCATATATATATATATATCATGATATATATATATACACGCTTTGAGAATGCATCAACATTGTAGATAAGGTTAAATTTTACAACAAGGAATATTATAGAACAGTTTGAAAACTTAAAAGAAAATGTAGGGCTTCTCTGGTGGCGCAGTGGTTGAGAGTACGCCTGCCGATTCAGGGGACATGGGTTCGTGTCCCGTTCCGGGAGGATCCCGCATGCCGCAGAGCGGCTGGGCCCGTGAGCCATGGCCGCTGAGCCTGCATGTCTGGAGCCTGTGCTCCGCAAACGGGAGAGGCCACAACAGTGAGAGGCCCGCGTAACGCAAAAAAAAAAAAAAAAAAAAGAAAAAAGAAAGAAAATGTAGAAAATAAGTATATGAAATTAGCTTCTTATACTATGAGTAGTTATCTTAAGAAAATAATTATCCAAAAGTTAGTACAGATTACAAGTACCAGTTGGATTAAGAAGAAATTAAAAGGTTAATGGTTAGAAAACCATACTGGATTACTAAAAGAGGCTGGAATGGTCATCCTTAATTAAACTTCTTAATCTATTGACTAATATAAAGGATGAAACCTGCACTCTTTCATAAATCACACTGCATGCCACTTCCAGAAAGAAAATGTTATTCTAAATGAATCATATTTCTGATCCAGTAGGACAAGTCTACGTAAGATGCCTTTAAAATGTGTGTGGCCATTTCTCCCACTAATATTTTTCTGTTGGAAATAATTTTATGGTAACTGATGTGAAATAAATAGTCAAATGCTGGATTTCTGGGGCCAGGAAGTATGGTTAACAATGTTAAATGGGAAGTATCATGGCATTTATGTTTCAGCCCAAAGGCAGATCCACTTTTAGCACAGAACACAATCAGGAAGTGGCTCGTCCATCTAAAGGAGCAGAGTATAAAACCTCCTTTTAATCACCAGAGGACACAGGGAAGCCTCACTTCCTCAGACACGGAGAAAGCCATGCACATAGCAAGAGAAGCTCTATTCTATGCGTGACATGTATCTGGTGGCCAGCGCACTGCAGAGACCAAAAGAAGGAAAGCCGATCCTTCATAGAAGCACATAAAAAGATTCTGTATATTCAGAGGTTTTTTTCACAAACGCCAGTATGAAGTTTGAACATTTCTGCAAATAACATTAAGGATTCAACTCAAGGAAGCCACTTCCCAGCACAGACTCAAGGTCAGGGAAGGTGGAAAAAGAAAAGAAATGGGAGAACCTCAGGAAGAAAAGGAATCAAAACTAGACTGGAACATAGATGACTGCCTTACACATACCCTGCTAAGTTTTTGTTTTAACGAGTATCTGTCTTAAAGAACATAAAATTAACATAATATTCCTGCCACATATCATTAAACTTTTAAACATATGCATCCCATGCTTATGCTTAAATCCATAGAATAAGCTCTATAATTCTCTATTAATACTCAGGATAGCCGCAAGTTTAATGAGCACACACACAAACACACACACAGACCCTTACAGGCAGTGTTATCAAAAATATTCTAGACTAGTGAATTCTACTTCTTCACTGTAGTAAAGCTGCTGTTCCCTGGAGTGACCAAAGTAAGTTTCTAGAACAGGCGTTAACAGAGAATATAGTCCCAGTAGGAATATTCCAGTCAGGGAGTTTCTCTCTCTGTACTCAACTGCTCTCACACATATTTGAGTGGTTTCTAGAATGTTCTCTTGATGTTTCTCTGACTTATATCCAGGCAGAACTTAACACAGACAACCTTGATTTTGTGAATCATCTACATACATTATTTTAAAAATAATACTATTCTTATAGTCATTCATATGAACCAGATTTAAGATAAAATTTCATTGTTGCAAAGCTCATAAAGTAATTATTATCACATTGGGTTAATAGCTTTATATTTAAAACATCCTCTATTTATCCTCTAGTAATTATGACAATTATTCATAGCGAATAGTTTAGTTCAAAGCTAGGCTTTAGACTGGAATTTTTCCACAAGCAACTTCATTCCCCATCCTGCATTACACATGAAGGCAGGTACCATCCTTTGGGTCAAAATGAACCTCTTTTCTACTTCATTGCAAATGAAATGCTATCTTCGAAATATCATATACAAATTGTCATTCATTTCTTAAGGTACACTAGTGCCTTCATATTAAATAGTGAGTCCCACCCTCTCACCAACTATCCCAGCCAAATTTTACCAACCTAGCTTTGCACACAACTCTGACTTCCCTTTAGGTTGGCGTACCCCTTGTTTGAGCTGGCACTAATCGATCAATACGCTCATACTTCAGCTGTTCAAGCAGCAGCTAACCAGGCAGCCACAACAAACACAATTCTGGCAGCTCCTAATGTGTGTCTCTGCTCATAATTCACATGCTGTTTGCAAAGAGTTTATATGTAGACCATGCCGCTCTCACAAAGCTCAGTGCTAGGATTTTAAACAGAAAGCTTATTAGGCAAACAGTCCTGCAAATTAAATCATTACAAGTAGTTGCCCAAAATAGTTTGGGAAGACAGAGTGCATGGTCATGTATTTTTACACACAAAAACTAACATTTTCTTGGACAAGGCCACTGTTATAACAAATGATAAAATTCTGGCAAGAAGCAATTAATATTGATTCAATTAAGTATCATATCATTTACCTATAAGAACAAACTAATTTCTTCCCAATTAAAATCACAGAGGTCAAAGACAGAAGGGATGTGTATGAGACAAGTAGATTTTTTTCTACCTGCTATAAATGTTTTTGGGTGGGAAATATGACTTAGTACAATTAGAGAAGAATGCATTTACTCAAAACCTCACACATAATTCATTTCGTAGAAACTGAGCAGATTGGACATCACAGTTACCATTCTGAGTGCTATGATGGTAGAAAAATAAACAGAATTTGGTGTTTTCACTGTAAGAACTTACAGTATACAAGATAATACAAATATTGAAAAACTGTAAATGCACAAAGTCTTGTGCTATACAAGCCCATATCTGGGGGGAGGAATTCTGCCTGAGGCATTGACATGTAATCTGGATTTTGAAATGATTGGCTTTTGCCTACCTAGGAATGGTGTAGGGGTGAGGAGAGCACTCCCGTGACGGGAACAGCATGACTCAATGCATGGAGGCATGACAGGGTATTATGCATTTGGGGGTTCCTAAACTGATCCAGAATGGATAGTCCAGATTATGTGAGGAGATAAGGTTAGAAAAGAAGGTAGTTAAGGTTCTTTAGTGCTATGCCAATCTTATCTCAAATCCTTTGGTCAAAACGGTAAATCACTAATGTTTATAAGTAAGTATGTGGTATGATGAGATATATTTTGAGAGGAGCATTCTTACTTCAGAAAGAGTGGACTGGAACAGATAGGAAAATACTCTAGTAACCCAGTTAAACTAGCATGGGCAGCAAAGCTGGAGAGGAGCAGGGAGACTGGAGAAACATTTTAAAGATAGTAATTTGAAGCATAGAGAGTAAAGTAGAATAAAACAATTATACTCCAATAAAGATGTTAAAGGGGAAAAAAAGTCAAAGAAGACTAAATCAAACTTTTTTTAAAAAAAGTGAATGAGTAGTTACAGAGTGAAGTAAGTCAGAAAGAGAAGAACAAGTATCGTAGGTTAAGGCATATATGTGGAATCTGAAAAAATTGGTATAGACGATCTTATTTACAAAGCAGAAGTAGAGACACAGATGCAGAGAACAAACGTGTGGATACCAAGGGGAAAAGGAGGGGGTTGGGATGAATTGGGAGATTGGGACTGACATATAAGCACTATTGATACTATGTATAAAATAGATAACAAATGAGAACCTACTGTATAGCACAGGGAACTCTACTCGATGCTCTATGGTCACCTAAATGAGAAGGAAATCCAAAAAAGAGAGGATATATGTATACATAGAGCTGATTCACTTTGCTGTACAATATAAACAAACTAACACAATATTTTAAAGCAACTATACTCCAATTTAAAAAAAGTGAATGAGTAATAAAATGTCACTGGTACTTGTCTGATATGGAGTAGAAAGGACTCTACAAAGTTATCTCCAAATTAAATAAATAAATAAAATATCCTTCAACATCATCTAAACTTCCTAATTATGGAAAAATTGCAAGGAAGTATAAGAAAATAGGTGCATAAAATAATTTGATATCTCCCAAGCAATATAATTATCAAATGACAAAAGACTCTGGTCTGGCAATTAGCCATACGCTTTGTAAGGAGAACTTTATTATAGCTAATATTAAATATTCAAACATGAAGACAGTATTATGCACATTATTTATTTTTTTCTGTCTGCCACATGAGAATACTAATGTAAACATCATCTTAAAAAAACTTATTCCCAAACATTAACGACCTTTCAGTGATTATACATTATACTAACTAAATCATATTTCATAGTTCTATGAAATATATCATGGAAAAAAGTATGTGTTACTGAATGTGAATGATCTGGATCTTATGATGACTCTAAATTATATCTTCAGAAAGTATAGTTATTATCACTTCTAACATATAAAATCCATAAAAGGTACGGGAAATGAAAATCTTGTGTTCAAGTTATATATCAGATACACATACACGGATCCCCCTGCATGATCCTTGACTGTCATCCTAGAATACCTTTCATAAATCTTTTCCACTTTTCTTTTGTTTTTAAATACTTTTTTCATTGTTCCACTTTCAGCAGAAATCTTCAACATTATGAACACTGATGCTCCCAGGAATGCTTCCACTTTCTGTTAATCTCAATAGCCCCAGAGAGGCTAGCAAAATGAAGCATTTCATTTCTACATTTTTCACTTGACTTGTAGACTGATACCAGGTGACATTATTACTTTGGGTTGTGGATTTTGTTTGGGGAAGAGGAGAGTAAAACAAAGGATAAAATTATTGTCTCAAAAGGGGCTACATTTTGGGGCTGCCTTACCTACCAGTTTTCATTTAAAGTAACAACTCTAAGAATGATGCCTACTGCTGGAATTCTCAATATCTTATTTCATTTTAAATAATTCTCTGTTACTGGCAGATATGAAAACATTAATAAGGCTTGAAAAATGCTCCACAGAGATAATATTTAAGTCATTAGGGTCAGAGCCATGTGAAGTTTTTCATGCATAAAGAGATGAGTTTGTTATTGCAAAGTATTCCTACTATGTCCTTTCATTTGTAATATAGAATTATGCTTGGTTCATCCATATTTTACTGTGAGACTGTACAGATGCAACACACACACACAGGGACCATGTCATAGATCTTTGAATTGTTCAATATGGTTTGCGGTGCCTTGCATTTATAAAAAGTATGCTCAATGCATTTATGTAATATGCTCAGTTTTTTAACATTTCAGTTGAAGGGGAGATTTAAAGGTCAGTGCTTACTCTGCCAAGATAAGACTTTTTCATACTTAGAAATAACACCCCACTATGCAGGACTTTCAACACACATTGTTAGGAATCTAAAGGACAACAAAGAGTAGTAGGTTTTCCAGGACACCTGAATATATATAAAGTTTAAGGCACTTGCACTTTGACAGACTTGACAATTGTTAATTGCTTTTTCCCAAGGTATGCTTACTACAAAGAGACAAAAAAACCCGTATCTGGTTATGTCACACACACATATGCACACAATCTCCTCCAAATCTTCTCACTAAAATGCATGAATACCTGAATTATACTTAAAGGTGTAATTTCAAGCAATGCCTAGAAAAATTTCTCTAAAAAAATCATTTTTTTAAATAAAAATTCCACTTTAGATATAGCAGTTCAAAACCCAGTACATAATTAAATACATATGATGGATTTTACTGAGTGCTTAATGCATGTAAGATTTCCTTTGACAATTCAAATTTAAACTAACTTTAGTTCTTATAAATCTTGCAAGAGTATAATTGACTTAATTTTTTTTTTTTCAAAACAGCTAATACATTACTTTCATTTCTATCTCGATTTTCATATAAATGAGAAAAAAAATGTTACCTGGTAATAATCAACAGAGAAGCAGCTTGGGAAAACCAAATGCATTTTCTTTTCTCCTGTGCAGTCTTTTGTATAAGTTTTTGGTGATTTTGAATATGATTCATTACAACCAACACAGTAAATAGGGTAAAATTAATTTTAGAGTTGCAAATGTTCTGATAGGAATCAGTAGAGAGAGTGCTCCAGGCAGAAATTAACAATTTTTCTCTGGAGATTATGAAACCAATTTTCCACATGCCAAAGATATTAGTAAATGCATGTGCAGAACTATCTAGATGAAAGAGCATTTTTCTATAACTTTAAGGACAAACAATTTATATCAGACCATGGTTTTATTTTCCTGACTTATCCACTGATAACTTGTCCAGAAAATTGGACTGGTGTTGAAAGAGCACTGAAGAGAGAGCCAGGAGTTCTGGAATCCAGTTCTGTTGCTGCTCCATAAACTTGAACTAGCCCTGGTTAATTTCTCTATAACTCAGTTTTCTCTAAAAAGAGATTATCCCTAAAATAACCAGGGACTCGAAAATTCTGCTTCTGGCTTCCAGTGCTAACCACGTGAGAAAGGACAAGTGTCTTGCCTGATAATAACCTGTTTTCTATCAAAATTTCCCCAGTTGTTACACTTCAGAAACCAAGAGTGAACATATCATACACTCAAATGATAAAAATCATACGATAGTACATTTCTTCTGGGATTATCTTAACTCAGTTTTACTGAAGTTATTTGCCTACATAAATACCTACCCTTTTATTTAAATTTTTGCTCGACGCTGACTTAAATCTCCTCCCATTATTTTTCTCCAAACCTGTTTCAGCCCCACTGATCTCCTTATAACACTCCTGTATTTCAGCTAAACTGCTCTTCTCTAACTACTCTTATCGAAATCTATTTCTGTTTGAACCCTCAGCTACAATTTCTATCTTCTTCTTGGGGCCTTTCCTGAACAGAAGAAATCAGAGCTATTAATTGATTAAGATTCACGTTATAATTTAATGAATTTGTATGCATTTGTGTATAATGGTTGTGGTGGTTTTGTGGCACATCCAAGGCAGAGTAGCAAGAATAAGAACCATACTCAGCAATGTGTAGCCTTCCTCCCTTCCTTCCTTCCTTCCTTCCCTCCCTCCTAGTCCAGTGTTCACCTTGGCCTTACCATGGTATAGGCACAGTGTTAAACACTGTCGATGTAAAGAAGAATCAATCACATCCCCTTCTTGCAAGAAGGGACAGGCCCATGTAGATACAAAATCACAAGACATTACTACAAAAGCTAATGGAGACACGTGTCAAGTAATCTTTTCATATTTTGGTTTGTCGGTCAGTATGGTTTAGAGCATGGGCTGAGAAATGTAAGGGACATAGCTACTCTGCTTGCTAGCTGTTTGGTCTTCAAGAAGTTTCTTAGCTTCTCAGGGGCTTAACTTCCCCATATGTGAAATGGGGGAAATAATATTCTCTTCCTCAGCTTTTAGTAAGATTTAAGCAGATAATGTATCACAGTCCTTGACATAATAAGCAATAAGTAAACTGCCCATGATATATTTTTAAAGATATCTGTATGCATACCAAGCATTTGCATATATCTTGAGGCAAAGCCCCTCATCCATTATCAATAGATTTCCATAACACGTATCTTGCATATAGTAGATAATATTTGTAAATTCACTACCTATGATAAATATATGTCTGCCCAGGTTTCCCTGACATTCTTCT
Organism: Globicephala melas; assembly: GCF_963455315.2. NCBI lineage: Eukaryota > Metazoa > Chordata > Mammalia > Artiodactyla > Delphinidae > Globicephala > Globicephala melas. Next base: position 56,585,841 of record NC_083318.1, on the reverse strand, counting down.
GAGTGTATGATTTGCCTATCCAGGAAGAACAAACAGCTTTAGGCAGATTGCTTCTGCAGACACATGCTGCTTATATAAAGGAAATCCACTTTACTTAGAGAGCAGATTAAACCAAACCCAGACCCACAGTATAAGGTAATAGTGACTCCACTTTTGCCCCCCTTTAGGCTGCATAACTAATGCAGCTTCTGTGCCCTGTAGTGGTGCACTCCAGTGCTTCCCAGACTGTGTCAGTGACAAATGAAATAATATTCTCTCCCTTTGTGTTATGGACTGAATTGTATTACCCTCAAATTCCTATGTTGAAGCCCTAACCCCCAATATGACTGTATTTGGAGACGGGGCCTTTAAAGAGGTAATTAAAGTTAGATGAGTCAACAGGGCTGGTGTTCTTATAAGATAAGACAGAGAGAGACCAGGGGTGTGTATGCAAACAGAAAGGGCCATGAAAGGATGCAGCCAGAAGGAGGATATCTGCAAGCCAGAGGAAGAGGAATTGTGGAAAACCAAACTTTTCTACCCCTTGGTTTTAGACTGCCAGCCTCCTGAACTGTGAGAAAAAAATGTCTGTTCTTTAAGCCCTGCAGGTATATTTTTATGGCAGCCCCAGCAAACAAATACACCCTGCATTAAAATACTGGCCAAGTGTTTCAGCTAGTGTCTAGCTAGTCTATTCTATTTTAGAAGCAGAAGGGACTACTAGAAAGAAGGATAACTTTTCTGAGAACTAAAGCAAGGGAGACAGCCGATATTTATATTATGTGTTTACTTTCTACCAGTTACATAACTTTGCAATGGTCATAAAGTTAAGGTGACCAAACTGATGTGAGCCCACATGGTCTGGTATCAGACCCCATGCTATAACCACAACACTGTTCTTCCTACTGTTTCTAGTAATGGTTAGCTTTGAGACTCTGCAACCATTGGTCAGCCTCTTTGAGTCCTTGCAAATTGAGTGGAACAATATTTACATTGCAAACTTATTAAAAAGACTAGAAATAATGTATACAGACTGGTAAACACCAGGCACTCAATATATAATAATTATTATTATTATGTAGTGTTTCCTAAACACTAATTCAAATTGTGCTAGAAATACATTTCACAAAAATAGCTTATGATTAAGCCTGAGTTTTTCCAGTGGTCAGTTGTAAGACCTAGAAACAAAAATACCCTCAGAGATGATAATACAGTTTAAATATGGGAACAGGAAAGCTAACTGGTGTCCCTGGCCTGCCTATTTGGGCAGTGACATCACTTTGTTGGGGGATTGGCAGCTGGGAACATAAATCCAAGATCCTGATTCCATTTTTCTTCTCTCTGGGTGAGGAAACAAGCCTAGGTTTGCCTAAATAGAAGTACATGAAGAATTTAGGATTACAGGGATACTCCCAAATATATTCCATTAGGATAAACCATGGCCTGAAAGACCTTTCCTAGAAAATCATTCATTTAGGTAAGAATCATCTCAAAACATACACATTTCCTTAGTGAGGGTAAAATAACAGCAGCCTACACTTTCAACATGTCAGATCTTTGATAACTTTGCCTTAGTTTAAAAGAAATCTCTTTAAGACAAGGGCGGGTACTTAATAGTTAACAACTGAATAGGGAAACATATACATATAAAGGTACATAGAGCCTAGCCTTCCTTTGAACTAGGCCAGCTCTTTTTACATTATACTTTCATTGTACTTGTTGGATTAATCAGGTAGTTAATAACTTGAATATAAAGTCATTAAGCCTCACTAGGGAAATTACAAAAAAAAAATCAATGACATATTATTGGAGAAAAAAAAAATAGTCCCATCTACACAGTCAGTGCATGTGTGTTACTTGAGAAAACAAGTTTTTGGTTTTTTTTTAAAGATAGGAATATGTCACTGTGTCATCCTCTAAAGTAAATGGCAGGCACATGCCATCCATTTGTCATAGATTAGTGGATGTCTAGATGAGACAAATTGGGGACAATTCACTTCCTCTAAAACAAAAGTTACATAATAGTGGTAAACAATTCTCTCTTTCTCTAAATATATACGTACATATATAAATACATAAAAATATATAAGTATATAAAAATATATGCACACAACCTAGGGGCTTCCCTGGTGGCACAGTGGTTGAGAGTCCACCTGCTGATGCAGGGGACACGGGTTCGTGCCCCGGTCCGTGCATCCGGAGCCTGTGCTCTGCAATGGGAGAGGCCACAACAGTGAGAGGCCCACGTACCGCAAAAAAAAAAAAAAAATATATATATATATATATATACACACACACACACAACCTAATGGGAAAACACATTCACACATTGACAGAAAAACCTATTGAGAGTAAACAAATAAAAAATCAAAGGAATGTATTTTTCATTATTCTCAAAGTGATCAATTATGGATTCAGAGAAAGTATACTTATGGGATTTTTCTTTTCGGCTTATCTCCTAGGATACAATAAACTCAGTAACAAATTTTATGACCCAACATAGAGCAAGGATGATAGAATCTACTATCACCTGGATTGCTCTTTTCCTCACATTGACAAATGTCTAAGGTTTGAAACATGTCCCCAGTTATGTTTTACTATGGGAAAAGGTTTCCCTTGTCCATTTATCACTTTATGCCTGAAAGCGTGAGATTTGATTATTCTTACACCATCACCTAAACTTTTGCAGCCATGAAATTATTTGTTTTTAAACTCTAGACAGAGGTTTAACTTAACCTCCTGAGGCTGTAAATCCCACAGGTTGATTATATGATAGAAAAAGAAATTCTAAATTTGCTACCCTTTAATTTAATTGAGAGTGTCTACTTTTACCCAGCGTTTTGGGACAAGGTGAAAAGGAGGTTCTTCTCTAGGTCCTTTTTATATCCTTCAATTACTTCACAATTTTTTTTCCCCTCCAGATCCAGTGACCCAACTTTCTATTTTCATGCAAGCTTGATTGTATCCTTTTCTGTATTGGAAAGGTGACTCAAATCTTGGAAAAAAATATAAAATAGATTTTCTTGAATATTTAAGCAAAATACATTCTAAAAACTAGAAATAATTCTATCTGCCAAACTTCTCACAGCAGGGGAACAATTTTATATGATGCAAGTAACTGAGAATACTTTGGGGCCTAGAGGATATCTTTGTACACACACAGTTTACCTATGTTTTAGACTATGATATGTATTATTAGTGAAGTTATGGTTTGTAATATTTCAGCACTTATTAAGGGCCTGAAATATTAGGCAGGTTATTTCCATACAACGATTTTCTATTTACCCTAGATCACTAGCACCAAGGAAAATGAACATCTGATGATGGGAGTACCATGGCAAGACTACCTCAGGCTTAATTAGGTAAGAATTTATAATATCCTGCTTAACGTTAACAAAGCAACAATGTATTGATACAAGATCTACATGTTATAGAATGAAACAATCATTCTATAATAATTATCAGAAGAAACAGAGATAGGTTACTAATTAACAGAAAATTTCCTAAATTAATAGTATACAAGGGTTCTTCTTTTTTTTTTTCTATTTTAAAATAATATTTTTTTCCCATGCAGAAAACCTCAGTTGATTCCTTCACTTCCAAGCCTCAATCGACCAGTACTTGGTCCTCTGTCAGGACCAGGAGGTGTTTTTTTAATTAAAAAAGAAATGCTTATACTGAAATCCTTTTTTTGAAAAATAAGAATGAATAATTTCTCACGATGCTCTACTGCAAAACAGAGACCCAGACAAAAGACGCCAACAGAAGTTATTTTGGAAGACATAACAAGTACAGATGTCTGATAAGAAACTTGTAGGCCCTTGAAGGGCCTACAGAGAACCGTTCTGGGGTCAGCTAGTCGATTCTCAATAGGAATAGAAAAGTTATAAAATCCTCTGCCGGTGCCCCCAATGAATGACTCCCATTGCCATTGGTTCCCTATAGTTAATCATCCTCAGATTCAATACTCCAGGGTAAAGGTGAGGGTGGTAGAAAGGGGCTCACTACACCAAAGAAATGCAATTTAAGCTAGGTACAAAATCTACCAGGGGACCAATCTGCACAACCACAATTAATAGCCTAAAATAAAAGGAAAGAAAATGGCACCAGCAATATTTAAACCTAAGGTTTCAACCATAAAAATACCCTGCCTAGTAGATCTATAATTCAGTTCTCTATCTTTGGCTTTTATACAGGTCAATGTCTTTTTTGTTTCTGAAAATATACACCCAACTACTGTATTTGATTTCTCACCTATAGCTAAACCTTTACTAAAAAAGATTAGTTTGGCTATCAATATTTAAGCCCAAGGATCCTGTCTTTTCAAATAACAAAATAATTATATGGCAAATTGACATTTGATAGAACTCTAAAGAACTGTCCCTAAGGCATAATGTTTTTGGTTATATTGATCATAAAACTTAACTTGAATGTTTTAAGGATTTAAAGGAAAGTGTGTATTGACTGCAGGCAATGTTTTGGAGAAGCAGCCCTCAGCTGAACCATACATATTTTTTGTTGTTGTTTATGTGTTTCCTAACAGTGGTGTTTGGACCAAGGGCAGGATTTTCTCTAATGCTCTCCCCAGTTCCATTTGCCTCTAACAGATTCTATGAAATTGCTCCCAGTCCCACTGTTGGATATGCCTTGCTGATTTGCTTCTGTTTATCAGAAATGTTTTCTCTTATCTCAGTATGACCTATCTGTGATTCTGTAGTATAAACTAAAACACTTCTTACCAAGAAAATACACGTTTCTCCTCATAACCCATTGTGAAGATTTTTGAGTCTTTAAGACATGTTTTGTCCATTCTGTAGTCTTTCATTGATTTGTTTTAACATGTACTTATAAAGTATCTGGTGAAGTGATGGTCATACAGCTATCTCTCTTTTTAATGCAAAATCTAAATGGATTGATTCAGTTTTGTATCGGGAGGCCTGGATTGTTTCTGTTCTAGAGATTGTCGCAGATATCTGCACAGATTCAAGTATTTGGTTCTGCAGATTGAATTAGTTTTGATGACTTCACTGCAAGATTTTCTAGACAGTGGAACTATCACCTCATTTTCTCTTTAGCAATGGTAATTTGCAAATGGTTTTCACATACATTATTTCACTCAATTCTTCTTAGGACTCTAAAGAGGCAGGTATTATAATCACTATTTGGAGGATGTGGAAATTGTACAGATGGAAGTTACAGAATGTCCCCAAAAACAGTGACAGTGAATTCACATCTTCTAACAAAATGCCCACCATAAACTGGAAAGGATGAATAGAAGTAGGAAGATCATTTAAGATTCCAGCTATTAGGTGATGATAGACTCAGAAGACACTTATAAAGATTTATAAACAGCTTCTATATTATCTTGTGATATTTTGTTTATAATAGGATTTCCCATATATTATCTCCTTTGATCTTCACAATAACCATAGAGGAAAGAAGGGACTCACACTGTTGCCTTTCAAAGTCTCAGAAGTGTAACTTCTCCAAGATCACAATTATAGGATGAACTTGGTTATAGGAGGAACCAAAGATGAATCACAATGCAGTGGATGTATCTGCAGTGCTGCTTTTAAGAAAAACTTATGTTTGCATTTTAAGTTTAACAATTCATCTTCCAACTAATAGATAGACAGAAATTTCACTATACCTTGCAATTTCATTTCTATAACCTCCAAATGAAGCTGTAGAAGACAAGTATGCTTCTTGCTCAGGAAAATCCAGCCATATACAATATCCCACTACCTCAAGAGATGGTCTCAGAGATATATGGCTTTAAGGAACAGAAAGAAGTAGAAGAAGCCTATAAGTCCTTTGCTCCCTACCAAATTTCACAGAGCATCTTTTTAAATGAGTGATACCAAAAGTAGAACTTACCTTTTTACTATTACTCAGAGCAAAAGAGAAGGGAGCAGTGCTGACATTGACACCCCCTTAAATTTTAATTAAATGAAAGTGGTAAAAGTGACTCCTCCTGCTATTTTTTAGTTGTCACAAAGCTCTACTCTAAGAGGTTAAAAATAATTCCTTATTGTTTATGACAAAAGAACATCCCATCCTGTTTGAAAATCAGGTAATATCTGTTAAAAATAAGAATACGGCATCCAAGTACCTGCCACTGGACAACAAATGCCCTAGTCCACATTATTCTTTGGAAGATAGAAGCAGAATCAAACACTTACAAGAAAGGTGGGACAGCTTAGTTTAAGCTTTGAAATGGTAATGGATACACACACACACACACACACACACTTACACAAAAGAGAAAGGACAGAATACTTTTTTCATCTATAAAGACAAAATTAGGTAGTGGAGCTGGAATTGTCTCTAATGAAAGTGGAAGTTGCTTCCACACATTTTCATTTCCTTTCAGTCATAGAAATAGAAAAAATGAGCATTAGGTGAGAATCTGTTTGGAACATTATCAGTGCAGATGGCTGGACAACTTGAGAGGTATTATTAAAAGGTCAGTGGAATTGGAATTAAGGAGTCTTCTTACTCTCTGGATCTCTAGTTGACTCCATTTATAAAGTGAACTTTGAATAATCAGAGACTCTTAAATTGTGTCTATGGGTTGCCTGGATTAACTGGAATTCCCGGAAATGTACACAGAATTGTGTGCAAAACTGTGATTCTGGGCAAGTGTGTAGTTTTTCAGTGAGGGGGTCTTGAACCCTCATCGTATTCACAAAGCATTTCAAAACTCAAGTTAGTTAAGAACCATTGGACTAGTTGATGTGTAAAGGCCCTTTCAATAGTAATGTTCTGGGCTTCCCTGGTGGCGCAGTGGTTGAGAGTCCGCTACCCGATGCACGGGACGTGGGTTTGTGCCCCGGTCTGGGGGGATCCCACGTGCCGCGGAGCGGCTGGGCCCGTGAGCCATGGCCGCTGAGCCTGCGCGTCTGGAGCTTGTTCTCCGCAAAGGGAGAGGCCACAACAGTGAGAGGTCAGCGTACCGCAAAAAAAAAAAAAAAAAAAAAAAAATAGTAAGGTTCTATGATTTTAATAGAACAAATAGCTTCAGAGAAATGTAACCAAATCTCTCTGGAGAATAGAAATGTTACCACTGCTGACAGATTAGAACCTGGTCCAAAACATAATTTATGTTTGTAGCTTTTTCTAATTCGTTATTTTCTTTCTTCAATGTCTATCCCTACTAAATTCTTTGAATTTCATTTATTATATAATCCTTATATCTAACAAAGATAAAGATTTGACATTTGCCTTTTTATATTTATTTGGGAAAGGATAATCTCATTTCTTAGGGATATAGAAATATGTATATTTTAGAGTATGTATCTATAGAAAATATTTGTACATTACTTTTCTTATATAAAGAGAAACCTTATTCCACATCAACATTGTACCAAACACTTCTCAGAACATGGAATTAGGCAGTTTCTCATAATGTAAAGTATGCAGAAAATTTGAACACGTGCATGGGGAAAGAATAGTAACTCCATCAGGCAAGAGATTACTAAAACGACCACCGGAATGGAAATCATAGTACTTCAGATTGAGCCTGATTATAATTTCACAATTCAACCATTATAAATACTTCTAATTTTTCATTTCCTTTAATCATGCAAGCATTTAGCTACACTCTTTAATTATATATATCCAGAATCTCACTTTCTGTGTTTCTAAGTTGTGAAATTCTTCTTCAGTTAGTGGAAACTTTATGCACAGATTTGTAAGTGGAATGAGAATTATATATTACATATAATTATATATTATATTTTGCTTGAATAAACCTTCCTAATGATAGCTGTGAGAATAAATGAGTATTAGACTAGGATATAAAGTTATCTTTTCTAACCAACTCATTTTTACTTTAATTTTTTAATTTTAGTGATATTTACTACTACGGTTTCATTCAAAATACAGAACATAAATGAATTACTGATTAATAAAAGTTTGAAAAATCACTGTGAATCCACATGTTAAATAAGATAACAAAAATAAGTAATTTTGAAAAAATCATCTGTTTTCATATCCTTAATCTTATAAATTCAAGTTACTTTCCAAATTTTAAAACATTTTCCTTAATTATTTTTATATTTGTTTCTGTAGCAATCCACAAATAATTGAAATCCATAAGCATATATATATAAGCACATTTTAAAATCTCTTTCAAGTAAGAAATAAATAAAATATCAGCAAGTTCAGGAAGCTGCCTTCAGACTTTGGTGACAGAATGTAATAATAGTCTGTCCAGAAATTTCTTCTGCATAATAGGAGTTTAAAAAAATGAACTAAGCTAGAAATGAAAGTTGAAAGTTATAATCAGAATACCACTGAAAATATTCATTATATTAAGAGATAATCTCTAATAATGCTACTTGTCAAGTGTATTTCAAAAAGGATTTTTTAACTGAACAAGTTTTGTATTCTTGAACATTCTGATATATGTTTAAGGGAATGTTTTGAGGAAGCAAAAAAAATGGATCTAGATAACACTTTCCATAGATATTCTCTAAGGAGACATAGGGTTACATTTTATTTAAACATTGATCAGTGAATTCGGAACAGAAAATAGTGAAGAATGAATATAAAAATAGTATGCTTCTCATCAATTTGTAAACCTCAAAGATTGAAAAACAATCTTCTCATATGCAAAGTAAGTGTCCAGTTCTAGAGGAAAAAAAGTCTTTTTTGGCATCATTAGGGTCGTATATATCTACTTTAGTGTAACTGCAAATTTCTTACTGTTTGAATTACAGTCTTAATATTTGTTAGCATTTATATTAAAGACAGATTACAGGAATTCCTTTCTTTCCTCCCCCCATAAAGTCTTTTAGAACAATGCATACATTTAATGCTTGTACACATCAAGGACTCTCTTCTCGTTAGGCACATTTGGCATAAGAGCAATGATCTGAATAAACTCTAAACTGGCATGTTATTCCTGAAGGCTACTTCTCAGCCTGCTGACTTGGCTGTTAGCCACTGAAATCAAAGGAGAGGAAGGGGTGATGACTCGTGGTTTGCATATGTACACAATATCTGAGTCAGGTGTTTCTTAATCACATCTTTAGGGATAATTATTAGGTCAAATTACATTTGACAAGCAGCTCTAAAATCTTACTAAGTTATCTGAGGCCTGCAGAAGAAAATTAGCTTGCTTTACTCAACAGAAATGTATGAAAGCTAAAATGTGGAGCTTATTAACATGGCCATTTTTTAGGATCTTTCCTTGTTGTAAGACTCTGATAGTTAGTTGATGGTTCTGTGAATATAATGTTACTTCTCCATTAGCTAAAATTGCTATTCAGAGAGCATGATTAAGTAGAATTATGGGGAAAAATGAAAAATTTTATAGGAAGCTTTTGTAAATTGCTTGAAAGAGATCCTCAAGTCAGAAAACACCTGTAAATATGTCACTATTCTAAATTTAACCTTAATATTTCTATACCGGGAATTGAAAAATAGAAAAGCACAATTATGATTCAAGCCATTCCTGATATTTTACACAGCATTTAATACAGCACCTATCAGTACAGAGATTTATTTACAATCTCACTCAACTTCACATGTAAGTAATGCCAAGAAGGAAAAAAATAAGATAAATTTTTCTTGGAATTTTGTGTTTTGGTAGAGTAGCCAAAAAATACTTAAATTGTTAAAATAGCAGGGTGGTCTTTAAGAGGCATATATGTTTTTTTCTGTATTTATTACAAATTCTTTTTCTGTTTCTAGAATACATTGTATTATATGCCTTAGAAACTATAACATTTTACAGTTTAAACTATAGAAATAATGTTTTAAAGATATTGTTCAATTATACTTACTGGTATAATTTTGCCAACTTTTGCCAACAACACAATGTCACTGAAGTGTGGCCATTTTCAGCATGAGAGGTGATGAATGACCAGGAACTCATTTATCTAAAGCAAACAAGTGGTGCTCTTAGCTGTTTTCTGACTGAGTCAGAATTACAAGATAACGTGTCTGAAATAGTTCAAAAATGTAGTGCAAATGCACCGTATTAGGAAGTAAAAATGGAATGTCTAAAAGTGTAAGATATTTTGGGTGTTACACATGATATATTATGTCATGTAACTAAACTAAGTATTGGAGCATAAAACCAGACTTTAATACTATCATTGAAAACATTTAAGGTACTTGAAACTTTTGCTACACTCTACTAGGTAGGTGAAAAGAATTATAATTACTAATTTTTAAACGTTGACTTTCGTAATAAGTTGATCACATTGAAAAAATGGCAGACCTGGGTACAGAGATTCTAAGGGAGCTGATGCACTTTATTTTTTTTACATTCTTTATCTTTTATACATTTTAAAGGGTTCAGAAATAATGTTTTAAGTCAAATTACAATGTAAGATGTTCTTTTCATTGCTAATTTGGGGAATTATCATAGATATCCTTGAGTCATGTATTTTTTTCACTAGTAATATTTTAAAGAATAAACACCATTAAATAATGACTCTTGCCTTCAAGAAGTCTAGAAAGAGAAAAAAGACATATACAAATATAACACAAAACGAAAGGTATGGCATGTATAAGACGTAAAGAAAGGCTCAGGGAAAATCAAGAGACAGTCACTAAACTTTCTTTAAGTGTTTCTTTTGTAAGTCTGAATTCACCTAAATAACTGTGCTGCTCTTTGTGTTGCTTGCAATCTGCTGAAAGAAGTATTTACAGAAATTCTTTGTCATATGCACCTCTCAAAATTACCAGAAGAAAATGGGCCTTTCTGTTAGATCCCTCTACATGGATAATAACAGTCCCAGTGGATGGTATTTTGGCTATTTTCATGTAAAATATTTCAAAGTGGTTAGAAGCACAGGATGTGGAGAAAAAGGGCTGGGTTCAAATCAGTTTACTGAGTAACGTTTGGCCTTTTACTTGAAATCTCTGCCTCAGTTTCCCTACAGAAATAATTGGGGATTGTAATTGCATTTACTCCTTAGAATTGTTATAAGAATTAAATGAATTAATAGGTATAAAGTACTTAAAAGAATGCTCGTATTATGCCATCATTCTAGTCCCTCCTTTAATTTGAATCCCTACTATATTTTAAAATAATAATTTGTTGTGTCTTAATAGCAATGTATGATGCTCCAGGAAACTGAAGAAAAATATAGAAATTTCCAAGGTAAATACAAAATAAAACATTTGCATGTAATTAGTGTGAATAAAAAACAATGTCATCAGATGAAATTCTGAATCAATCAACATTTTAGTCCCTTTCACATTGGCATCCAACTTTTTTCAATGAGTGCAGTTAAGGGAATCAGGGTCCTTTTCATTAAAATCTGTACCACTGTGTTTGTCACTCTTCCTCCTTGCCTTTCTATGCCTTTTCTCATTAGCATAGGTCATGTCTACATCAACAATTGTCTACTTCTAGATACCAGGCTGCTTCCCTAAAAAACATGCAGGCTCAAATATAGGCACGTTTTAGCAAAGGCAATTTTTTTGATATATAGAAAAACATGTCTTTTCTAAGAATACAGATCTAAATATAAAGTGTAGAATTGTGTCTCAGTTTTACTTAAGGATAAGTGTCATTCATTAGTCTTTTAATATAAATCTTCCATTGAATATCAGTCAGTCATCATTCTATTAGCTTTATAAAACATGATAAATGACAGGGAACACGATGAATTCTGAAAGCGAATGAAGGTACAGACACCACACATGATGAAATGATTTTGATCTCCCCATGGCTAGTAGTTGACATACTGATTTGAAATTATTCGAACAGGGTGACTACGTTTATTTACTACCAGCATTGCGAACCATGCCATGTAATTAATCACACCCTGCACTAGCAGTAAGGAAATCTGCTCCCCACAATGCAGTGAACAGTTATTTGCCTCTCTTTCACTTGGCGTCTCTGCAACACTATTGTGATTTTGTTTCCAGAAAGACTTCTGTCCCTGCTATTTGGGGAAATGTATCTATAATATCTTGATCCAAGAATTTCATATTCAACAGATGGTATTCTTGGCTATGTATTCACTGTGGTTTCTCTGAGAAGAGCTGAGTGCTTAATATTGCTTGTTCTCTGCCAATCACCTCTTAGCCTACGAGTGAATTTTGATCAAATATGTATTATTCCTTGTGCTTTGGCTCTGGCCCTTTTGGAATTCTGACCTCTATCTAGCATGAGTTGCAAAGATACCAGGTTTGTTTTTGTATGGTCCTGTCTTAAAAGAGATGCCCAAGACTATATGTTTACATGCACAGATAAATATAAAATAGTCCCATACTTATAGAGACAGAAACATACACATGTGGCTACTCCTAATAGGACTGATTCTTTTCTGAAAGTGAGATTTTCTCTATACTATTTTCTCTGTGCATATCATATACATATACACCTGTCTTCAAATTTTGTAAACCAAAACAAGATACTTATTATGCATGATAATGTATATAGGATATTAAAAATACTTGTGGGAGATCATCATCTGAAAAGTCTTTTGAAATGCTGTAGATCAAGGATTAGGCTTTTTGCAGCAATTTTAATTTATTTACTTAAAACCAATAAAAGCAACTCTCCTCTACTTTATTTTTACATAGGTCTGGACATCAAAAAGATGAATGGAAGGAGAGAGTGTTAGGGACACCACAGGCTTCACAGAGAGCAGAAACTCAAATCTCATTCATTTTCTACCTCATCTAACAAGCCTCTATAAAGCTACAAGAGAAAGATTCTATTTTTCCAAACAAAGCAAAACCAAGAGTGAACTGGATTAACTGATCCAGTCTTCAGTTTCCTGAGGCTTTCTTAGTTGGCAAAAATCCACTATTTGTGTTTTTCAACTTACTTTTTTATTTTCTGGCCTGCTTTAAAGAGTGTCTTCCTGTTAGGCATTAAATCTGCCATCAAACGATTTGACATGGTCATTTGTAGAAAAAACGTTGTGATATCTCAGTGAAGAGGAAAGATGAACATGAGAATCAGATAAGGAGGATGCCACAAAATGTTTTTGACTTTATGATCAATTTTAGAAGTTGCCAAGTCAAATTACTTGTTCAACACTTCTAGATATCATTGCCTAATTAGGAGAGTTGACAAAAATGCTGTACACTTGTTTAGGTGAAAGCCAACGATTGAATTCAACCACAGTGCTAACTTCTCTATAACAGGGCTCCATAGCCACGCATTTAACTAATTTCACATCTCAGGCTATTGACGCAGGGAAATTAAATTCTTGTCCCTGTAAATGGACCTATCATATATTTCTCAACTTTTAAATATTTGCCTGCAATCAATCTATATATTCACTATTGGAAAGCAAAGGCAGCCTTCCTTTCCAGTTAGTATTTTATGTACCCATACTATAGGCAGCTCAGCTTCAGTCTTAATATACTTATGTCAGGAAGTATAGAGGCATTTCTTAATCACCTGAATCAAAACTGTGTATCAAATCTTTACATGGAATTCCTGGATAATATTTATTCTTTGAATATAACAAGTACAATGAAATAGAGTAAATGGCAAAAGTGTTGACCAGAGCACCCTATATGTAATACATGATTATAGATTTTTTTATTTCATTTCCACTTTAAAATTTTTAAAGAAAAAATATTTATGATGTTCGGCATTTCCTATTTATCATTTCAGCATCACTGAATAAGGCTGGGGAGGAAAGTGTTACAAACAAAAATACTGCATTAATTCCCTCGGTATTGAATAATAAATTAAAGATAGTCACACGTTGACACAGCTGACTTCTTTGATGAGGTAAAGGGCTTAGAGATTCTGTCCTTCCTTGCCCCACCACTGAGAAATGAGCATCTTGAAGATGGGTTGGAGGGCTCTTAGAGACACTGCAGTCTCACTCCTTAATCCTGCTGGAACATTTACAGCATCACGGGATGTCTCCTTTGAATGTCAAGATTAAGAACGTAATCCTTTAAAATTTGGCTCAGACATATACAGAAATGAAATTAGGTTTTTCACTTTTTAAAAGGATGGCAGAGAGATACTATATAGGTAAGTTTCAAGGAAAAGATCTTGAAAACAAAAAAATTCAGGAGGTGTGTCATAAAGATAAAAAAGATGATTTTTAAGATTCTTTCTTAAAATTGATTGTGGCAAGTTATAGTTCATATCTATATTGTGCAAAAGATATCACAAGATTTAGAATAATTTCTAAATACCAATAATATAATCTGATTAGTATTGAAAACTAAATAAACTAAAATCAAATTCTGATAATGTCAAGATTCAGTTTAACCTTCTTGCTTTTTTAAAAGGTCTTTTTCATCAGTATCTAACAACCGTCCAGACACCCAAACTTGCAGTTCAGTTTAGTTGCATCTAAAAATTTACAAAATATCTGAATTATGCTAAGTATGGACGGACAAATCCTTACTTTACCGTATTTTATTCTCAGCAATTCAGAATAAAACTCATGTTTCATAGCTGTGGAAAATAAATATAATTTAAAGTGTTTTGTATGCATATTTAATATATGGTTCTCCACTTATACTAATCTTATAGTTGTTGCAATTTTGACTATGCTTGTTAGCACAGAAAACTTGCTATAAAATTGGACAAAGTTTAGCCTAGAAGTAATGTGGAGTCATTTAAGACTTGTATCTGTAGTCCAAGACTTTCAAAGGCAGTTTAATTAGTTTCATGTACTATTCTGTGTCAGTTTTCTCAACTTCCCATAAATTCATTTTCTATTAGAAATAAGAAGAAAGTAAAAAACAAATGCTCTTCTTAAACAAGTTTGTTTTATATTTAAGAGATTTCTTAAAAGGCTATCTGATAGTTTTGACTTTTTTTATTTTTACAGTCCTCCATTCTACAACTGAGCTATTGAAGGACCAGTTGACTTTTTTATTTTTAAATAAGAAGTTGGGGAATGGGAAAAATGAACCTTGGTAACGTTTTTGAGATAAGCTCATGTAATCTCAGCTATCTTGGCCAAAAATCATACAAGGAAACCTAAAATAATAATGTTACAATATCGAAAGAGACAGAAGTATGAGTCATTGTAGAGGTATATAATTGGGACTTCTTGTGAAGTTCTAAGGAAAAGAAACCAAAGTGCTATAGTAAGAAAATGTTATACAGTGCTTCTAAATCGATATTCCCATTTATAAAATTGCATATAAAATGATCAAAATATACATATGTATATATGATTATTCATAATTGGGTGGAAAATCTAAGAAATATAAAATGTGGTCAATTTTAGAATAAATGCTTAATAGTTTAGCTGGTTTGATATTTCCTTGATTAGAGTTTAATAATCTTATTCAGAATCTTAAATATAAGAAAGCCTGCTTACTATTTAGAAATAGAATTTGAAAGCAGCTCTTTTCTCGGGAAATCAACAGTATGTATAGATCTTTTAACACCAGAAATCCTTTTAAGGATTTTTCTTCATTATTCCAAAATACTGCAAGTTATGTATGTATTACAGTTCAGTTTGGTACTATTGCTAAGGCCTAGGGCAAGTTTACTCATTTTATAGCTTTCTGTGGCTCCACCTCTTCAAAGAAAAATTTGCTATAGATGACTTTTGAAAACAGGGATAAATGCAAATAAGAAGAATTTTATTTTCTTCTAAAGAACAGTCTTATTCCACTTATCATTCACTAGTCATTTACTTAACAGTGAGTTCCAGTGGTTTCTAATAAATCAAATGATTAAATATTATGGGTTTAATAGTACTTTGTTAATTCACTAATACTTCTTCACACCGATTTTTTTAATCACAGTCAAAACATAAAATGATTTTTTTGTTTTGTTTTGTTTCATCCTAACTATATTTATTTTGCTCTTAATATGTTAGGTAATGTTCTGGGTACCGAGGATACAGAGGTGAGTAAGATAAAGTCCCTGCCCTCCATACTTCCACCTGTAGATGCTAAGACATATTAAAATTTACAGTAATTAAAGCAGTGGGGTTT
Organism: Globicephala melas; assembly: GCF_963455315.2. Classification (NCBI taxonomy): domain Eukaryota; kingdom Metazoa; phylum Chordata; class Mammalia; order Artiodactyla; family Delphinidae; genus Globicephala; species Globicephala melas. The sequence continues at coordinate 56,569,956 of NC_083318.1, read as the reverse complement.
TTGTACAAGAATAGATATAGCAATGTTACAGATTAGAAAAAACCCTGACTTGTTACTAGTGAGTATACATTAAAGATAATACTACGGAATGGCTTTGGGACTAGTTTGTATAATTTAGAGAGCCTATTTCAAGATTCACTAGGCCACACACATGAATCACTTTTGAGGATTTTTTTTTAATTACTTAATTAATTAATTTATTTACTTTTGGCTGTGTTGGGTCTTCATTGCTGCTCGCGGGCTTTCTAGTTGCGGTGAGCAGGGCTACTCTTTGTTGTGGTGCGCGGGCTTCTCATTGCAGTGGTTTCTCTTTGTTGCAGAGCACAGGCTCTAGGAGCCCCGGCTTAGTTGCTCCTACTGGTTGCTTCTAGTAGTTGTAGCATGCGGGCTCAGTAGTTGTGGCTTGTGGGCTCTAGAGCGCAGGCTCAGCAGTGTGGAGCACCAGCTTAGTTGCTCCGCAGCATGTGGGATCTTCCCGGCCCAGGGATTGAACCTGTGTCCCCTGTATTGGCAGGTGGATTCTTATGAATGTTGTTATTTTTTAAGTAATCCAGAAATTTTGACATTTTTATCATATTCACTGCACATACTATTATTTAAAAAAAATTAAATTGATCAATCAAGTGTGAGGCAAAGAATAGGTATCCTAGTTAAACACACCTTTCAAAACAAGGTTAATAACATCTATAGATTTGTAGGAAAAATCAGGTGACATTTTACAACTCAAACATTTTATTAGCGTTTTAAAAATAGTAGAGGAACCTTTATCCAGTGATGTTTAAATGTTTCTAATTATAGGATTTATGGAGGGCACTCTGAATGATTTAGCAACTAATTAAAACACATGTTCTAGGACCCTGCTTTTAGCCTATCTAAAGCAAGGGCTTAGGTGGTACCAGACCAGGGGGAAAAATTATGTGAAGTGTAAGAAAGTACATGGCACTTCTTACTGAGCGTTTACTCTTGCTACTGATGTTTTCTTTGTATTATGTACTTTCCCCTCATCACTTTATCTTCCTTTTATAATTATTCCTTTTCCTTCCACTGTACACCATACTCTCTTCTATTTCTATGTTCACTGATTTTTTAAAAATTAATTAATTAATTAATGTATTTTTGGCTGCATTGGGTCTCTGTTGCTGGGTGCGGGCCTTCTCTAGCTGCAGACAGCAGGGGCTACTCTTTGTTGCAGTGCGCGGACTTATTGCGGTGGCTTCTCTCGTTGTGGAGCACGGTCTCTAGGTGCGCAGGCTTCAGTAGTTGTGGTGAGCGGGTTCAGTAGTTGTGGCACATGGGCTTAGTTGCTCCGCAGCATGTGGGATCTTCCCAGACCAGGCTCAAACCCATGTCCCCTGAATTCGCAGGAGGATTCTTATAGGTTCACTCATTTTTAACTGCAGTGGAATTAACTGCAGTGGAATTAATTACATTGTATGAATCCACCCAAATGTGTCGATCTAGAAGTCTGATAATGGACATTTGTGCTCTTTCCAAAGCTGCAGTTCACATTCCTGCGCACATCTCAATGTGCCCCTGTACAAGGGCTTTTCCAAGGTCTATCTAGGAGAAGAATTAATGTGTCGTAAGGTGTGGAAATCTTTAACTTTACTAGCTATTGTCAAATTTCTCCCTAAAGTGATTCTACAAAATTTTACTCCCAACTGTTGTTTGTCAAACAGACAGTATATGAGAATTTCTGTTTCTCCACACCCTCACCATGCTCTTGTTAGCCTTCTTTGGAATCTGATAGTTGTTAAATAGTATTTAGGCATAGTTTCAATCAACCTTTACTTGATTACTAGTGAGACTGAATATCTTTTCATGTTTACTGGCCATTTGGATCTCTTCTCACATCAACTGCTATTTTGCCTATTTTTAAAATTTGGTTTATATATCCCAGTATTGTAAATATCTTTTTACACTCCGTGGTATTCTTTTTTCACTTTAGTTTATCATGTCTTCTGTTGTACTGAACTTTCAAATATTAATGAAGTCAAGTTTATTAAATGCCTTCTTTAGAGTTTGCACTTTTAGTGTCTTGCTTGAAAAAGAATTGTCCTCACTCAGGAGTCATAATATTTTCATATGCGTTCTATAAGTTTTACATTTCTATCCTTAAATTTTAGGTCTTTAATCTACCACAGGATTTATTTTGTGCATTCTATGAGGTAGAGATCTATCCATCCCAAACCCCCAAGTATCCCAGGATCACTTGTTGATTAGAGTCAATAGACCATTGTTTTCCCCTGATTTCTAATAGAGTTTTTGTAAATTAATTACTCATATATATGTGGACCTATTTTATAGTTTCTAATTCTGTTCCATTTGTTTATTTTGTCTAACACTGTGAATACCATACTCTGAACTACTCAGGCTTTAAAATAAGTTTTCATATCAGGTACAGAAAATTCCTATCACCAATTTTGTTCTTAGAATTTATCTTGCCAAATTTTGGACCTTTTAATCCCAAATAAATTTGGAGATGAACTTGTAAAATTATCTGAAAAATACATTTAGGTCTAAATGCCTTAAAAAAAAAATCTTTGAGGAGAATTGGCTTGGGCCTGGCAGATGTTCAAAGCTGACCCCATTGTGGGATCTTTCATAAGTTCCACAAAAGCTCCATTGCTGGGTCTTGTCCTTCTACAACTACAATGAAATGGGTGGCACACCATTTTCTTCCAGCTTCTATATCTGGCCTTGGCTCCCTAGTTTTCCAGGGTGATGTAGACTCTTACTGTTAAATTCCACATTTGACTCTTACTAGACAGAGGCAAAACTAGTTATAAGCCAACTCTCTTCTCTTCATGGCTCACTTCTAATTCTTGGAAAACATCTACATTCTTAACCTGATGATTTCTGGGATACAGGCTGATCCTAAATCAACTGCCTCATTTTAATTCTTTCATCAAAGTAGCTTGTCCCCTCTCCTCTCTCGTTCTCTAGATTTCTATCTGGGATTTAGTCAGTGGACCACATTCCTTCTACATATCAGGGTCATATATCAAATTCTCCAAGTAGGGTCATTGAAGGCTTTCTTTTTAGGCATCTTGGCATGTAGAATGTGCTCTCCTTATCAGTTCCACTCTAAAGGGAGGGTGTGAAGCACATATATTATCAGATCTAACCAAAATAAGCTCTTAAATGGTCTCTACCTATCCGCAATTCCCTTTCAATTCTTTTTCATAAGCATGTCATGATGAGGGATATGAGACAGGATGTAAATTATTTTGAAAGTTTCCTTTGAAAATTTGTAATTTATTTGTCTGCCATTCTCTTTGGTATCTGATATCTGTTGTCTTTGCAACTCATTGTTAACTTCCAACTTAACATCCTTTTGCAAAAGCTTTGCATATGTTTCATTAGATTTGTACATATATATGATATAATCACATTAATGTGTATGTAATATAGATAGCATTTCCAATCATTACAATTTCTTCTCTTCCGTTTTTGTCTTTTGCAGTGATAATGAGCATTTTTGCCTAGTTTCAAATTTTAAAGGTATTCTTCCAATGTTTCATCGCTAAATATAACATTTCCTGAGGATGGAGAAAATTCCCTTTCATTCCAAGTTTGCTAAGCTATTGTTTGAAATGAATGAGAGTTGTTTCATCTGTTGGTAAGATCATTATTTTTTTTCCTTCTTTAATCTTTTAATGTGGTGAATTACATTAATAGATAATCTGTGTAATAACGTTCCATATCTGATCTCCCTTTCTGTTTGAGATCTTCATAAAGTTAACAGCTATAATAATATTAATTCTGTTGAAATGCTGAAAAAGTGCAATTTTGGCTTTTTTCTTTGGCATATGAATAATTTGAGAAAATAAGAATAAAATGTAACTTATTCAATATTTGTTTGTTTGAATAAAGTGTAGAGGACTTTATAAGTATAAAGATTTAAAAGCAATTTAGATGAGAAAACATCAACACCAGCAGTATATTTTAGTACCATTGTTTTAAATTAAAGTCTTATTTATGTTTTAAGAAAGTAGAAAGTAATAAATTTCTATATTTAATATTTTCCTTTGGAACATTTCTGCATGAAAGAAATGCATTTTTAAATGTTTTTCTTTTTAATAGTGACAGGCTTCAAAAGAGAGTTAAATAAAGTATGAATTAAAATGATACTTTCTGATAAAGGACATTACCACAAAAGGTGAACATGTTGTATCTGGATATAGGTTTAATTGACATAACTTAGTACACACTAAGAGAGTTGGTAACATAAACTTGATGATGAAGAGCTGGTCCTTCAGACATATTGTGTCATAACAGACAAAATTCATTCCACTCTATTCTAAGAGCTTTAAAAACAGCATGCTTTCAGACTTCAGACTATACAGGGGCAAGCAAAATAACTGCCTCACTAGAATAAAATATATGTGCCAAATAGTATTTGCATGCTACTTAACCCTAAGGAGATTATAGAGATATAAATATTCCTAGGAGATCAAAATGCACATTGGAACAGGCATACTGGCTTTACGCCTACACGAACTATGCCATGGCTTGCTGGAATATTGTGCACACCTTTGAATTTAAAACTGTTTGAACTTTGCTTCTGGGATATGGAGGTAAAATGGAGAAAATAATTGAAGGAAGGAAAGAAGGAAAGAGGAATGAAGGAAATTTTGGATTTAAAAAGCTCTTGACAAATCACATTTCTCATCAGATTTAACGTAGTTACAGACATCAACTCCCATGAGACATGGTAGGACCCATACCCAGATAGTCAGACACTGACCTTTGCTCTCTGTTGTGACATAGCTAGTGTTACCTAAAGAGGAAGAGAGTTGGTCACCTGCCTTGAGGTTCTCAAGTCATAATCCAGACCTCTGGTTCTCAACCCTGGTGCATAGCTAAACTGCCTGTGATTCTTTAAAAAATCACACATCTCAGACATAAAGAATCAGAATCTTCGTTTAGGTTACAGATCTTTTTCTTGTGAGAGAAGATACCTTAGAGGTAGAAACTTAGACTCTGGAGACTGAGACATATGTGCTGGAGGTTCAAGCTGACCAGCTAGCCGAACCAGCTCTGTGATCTGTTATTTTCCCTTTTGATTTAATCCTGGCTCTTTTTTTTTTTTTTTCTGTACGCGGGCCTCTCACTGTTGTGGCCTCTCCCATTGCAGAGCACAGGCTCCGGACGCGCAGGCCCAGCGGCCATGGCTCACGGGCCTAGCCGCTCCGCGGAATGTGGGATCTTCCCGGATCGGGGCACGAACCCGTGTCCCCTGCATCGGCAGGCGGACTCTCAACCACTGCACCACCAGGAAAGCCCTCTGGCTCTTTCAATCCTGAGTGTGTTGCTAATCTATAAATAGCACTCTATCATCACTATGTTTAGTATCATACCATGTAAAAGGAGCACTTTCAGGCAAATGCAAAGGTCATATGCATGATTATAGAACAGAGCTGAATAAATGAAAATAAGACAACGGGAACAACAACAACAAAAAGTTGATGGTAACATATTGTTAAAACATACTGCACACAGCAAATATGATACTGTCACTTTTATCCACATCCGTCTCTGTAAGAAAGGGTGAGGTCTAGACAGTCATGTAATTTCTTTTATGCAGGCTCCCTTTCAAAGGCTTTTTCAGTAAAGCTTTAATAAGTACTCTGAAGATGAGAAGGACATGGTTGATTATATGCTAGTGTAGGAGGAGAGGAAGAAAGGCCACTAACATTTCCTCCTAATTCCTATTAATTTTCCTGGTACAAATGATGAGCAATGTATCAGGGGGAATGAATCTCATATGTAGAGTGGCGTGGCTAGGCCGCTCAAATAGATGAAAGTTTCAACCAAACCAAGAATCTTTTGCCTAGTGTAGAAAGAACTAAGAGTTATATGTTGTCCTTTTCAGTCACACCCAGAAATAGTTTGTATTCATTATTAACAGCATCTTTGAAAATAATGATATAAATATATGGGAATGCTGTATCTTTATTCATTCAACTGAACACCTACTGTCCTAGGTCCACATGTAAACAGTAATGAGCTAAATGGGCAAGTTACTTGCTCTTATATTTTGCAATCGTGGTGTGTGTGTGTGTGTGTGTGTGTGTGTGTGTGTGTGTGTGTGTGTGTGTTGGGGAGGAATGGTGGGAGAGGCAGAATAAATATATAGCAAGGAGATAAATGGAATGATTTCAGTTAAGAGGGGTGTTATGGTTGAGTGCGACTGGGGCTTTGGGATTGGAGATTGTGTCTATCTAATTTAGAACAGATATGGTGCTGACATTTGGGCTAGGATCTGAAAGACAAAACAGCTGTCTGCATCTTGGGGAAAAAGAATGTGTGCAGTAGGAAGAGCAAGTGCAAAGGCCGTGGAATATTGGTGTGTTTGAGGAACAGATAGAAAGGCAGTTTGGTTAGAATGTGAGCCCAGAAGAGGATGACAGGAGATGAGTTTAGGATTATGCAGGGTTTAGGTACTGGAATATTTATAAGGCATGCCAAGGAATTTAAATTTCATTCTTAGAGAGATGGACTGGAAGATTTTTTTGTTTTGTTTTGTTTTGTTTTGTTTTTTTTGCGGTACGCGGGCCTCCCACCACTGTGGCCTTTCCCGTTGCAGAGCACAGGCTCCGGATGCGCAGCCTCAGCGGCCGTGGCTCACAGGCCCAGCTGCTCCGCGGCATGTTGGATCTTCCCGGACCGGGACACGAACCCGTGTCCGCTGCATCGGCAGGCGGACCCTCAACCACTGTGCCACCAGGGAAGCTCGGATTGGAGGATTTTAAACAAGGAATTGAATACCTATGTTGAAAGGGATTATGATTTACCTACCTAAAAAAGATACTTTGTTCTATAAACTTATATATGAACACAGTGAGACAATCATTCCATATAATCATTATATATCATCAAGATTAGGGCAGAGGTTAGAGAAACTACTATTTTATTACACATAGCAGGTGTGCTTCTTTTCAGATTTATCCTATTTGGTGACCTTATATAGAAACAGCCATAACCTTGATCTAAAATGTTTCATTTGTCCATTGAGTTTCTTATGACACTCAATGAGTTATTGTCTCTTCATTTGCTCTGTTCTTGAAATGCAGAGGTTCATGTTCAACTGAGTAAACTGGATGAAGCAATTTGGCTAACAGTTTATCAGATAAATCCTTCAGTTCTTTTTAGTGATTGATACATTATAAATTCTACTTGATCCAAGATATGAATATAATTTAGAAGGTACTAGATATTAGTGGGTTGACTAAGTTACAGCCCATTTCGTTTGTCTATGTAGGCTATAAATCAATTCCCAAGGAATGGTGCTAAAGTTCAGCTAAGATCTTTGACTTCTCTACTCACAGAATTGCAAAGTCTGTAGGGCTATGGAATAAAGTCCTATCTCCTAAGCATAGCACTCAAGTCCCCCACCCTGACACATTATGCCTTTCTACACCTGTCTTCATTTACAAATATTTATTTCATCTGCTTTGACAATTCATCTTATACTCTTTTCATCCACCCTAATATTTACATACCCTTCAGGATCCATGCCAAATGTCAATTTTTCCATTAAGTTTTTCCTGATTCTCCCAAGCAGATTTAATTGATACATGTGTTTTATTCTCATAGCACTCTGCACATTCCAAGTAAAGAATTTATTACATGGCCTTGTAATTATCTGTTTTTATTTCCATATTCCACAATAAAGAATGATTTCCAGGCTTCCCTGGTGGCTCAGTGGTTGAGAGTCCGCCTGCCGATGCAGGGGACGTGGGTTCGTGCCCCAGTCCGGGAAGATCCCACATGCCGCGGAGCAGCTGGGCCCGTGAGCCATGGCCGCTGAGCCTGCGCGTCCGGAGCCTGTGCTCCGCAACAGGAGAGGCCACAACAGTGAGATGCCCCCATACCGACAAAAAAAAAAAAGAATGATTTCCTCCTGGACAAGCATTATATTTTATTCACCTTTTTTCTGAATGTATCAGTAGTTTATACCAGGGAATAGCTCATTTCAGGACCTCGGTGAACTGAATGGATGAGTGAATGAACAGATAACTGCATGCAGCTATCATTTTCACCTTATATTTGATTCATTCCCACAATGTGCTCTGTGTAAGGGGACTGAGATAAAATGACTCTCTGAAATGGCTTCAGATTTCTGGACTTTGTGTCTCCACTCATGCTGTTCCCTGTGCTTACTGTTGCCTCTTTCCACTAATGACACTACCTGTGAAATCTTACACATTTTCCAAAACCCATGTAAAATGGTTACTCTTCCACAAAGCCTTTCCTTGCTCTTAGTCAAATAGCCATCCCTCCCTCTTCTGTATTCCTTCACACATTGTCAGTGTTTCCCTTTTCCTCATTTCTTTCTAACTGGGTCTGTTTATATTAAGTCATAATTATCGGTGCACAAGCCTTTATGTGTGTATGCAATTACAAGCCATTTAAATGAGATCATATATGGTTTTCTTTGTACCACTCTCTTACAGCTGTGCAGAGGAGCACACATTTTAGGGCGAGACAACTGCAATGCTCAATAGAATAACTGATATAGTTATAAACATTATCCTGTTTGCATTTTTTCAAAATAGATCTCACATATTATTTCTGCCAAAGATGACCAGACCTGGTAAAACCCTTCATTGAATTGGGTATTTTTATTTGTCCAAGTGATTTCTTTAGAGCTTTATACCAGTTTTGTTTTTATCTAGAAATGTGCTAATGTGCATCTATGGTGTGTTTTGAACTGCTCCAATACTGTCTTCCAAAGAAAATTAGCTTGTTACATTTCCAAACTTAGAAAAACAAAGATAGTAAAAATGAGTCAGCTCTGACACAAGTTTAGTACTAAAAGTAGTTATTTATATGAGCTAATCTAAAAGTAATAACAACCAAAGAAAGTGTTCTCACTCTCTTCAGAATACCCAGGAATGCAGATATCCTATATTGGTATCTACTATTAATTACAGAATCTATTTAACACTACAGGAAAAGTTCTTTCTAAATGCTATATTCCTGTGTATTTCTAAAAGAACAAACGGAAAAGGGAATAGCTTACTAACTATTACACAGCTAAGTGAAAAGTGAAGGGCTTATGCCAGGGAGGATGATGGGATATGTGCTCATGAAATCAGAGCACCGACTCTGCAGATGAACTAAGGTGGGTGGGATAAATGCAATGAATTGAGCTCTCTCTGCAGACTTATCCCATTATTTCATCACTAATGAATTGATTTGTCAAACATCAAAAGCAAAGAGTATAGAACTAAAATTTACCTACATTTGCTAAAACCTTCAACTCTTTTCTGTAATTCCAAAGTATGATTCTGTTAGATTGATCTAGTCAAAGATGTATTTAACAGTACTTGGATTATGAAAGGTTACCTCCCAAAAAATGCATTTGCTATCAAATTTATTTTCTTGATGAATAACTGATTTTCTTTCATATGGATAAAAAAATAGTCTTGTTTGTAAATAAATAGACACACATGTACATGAAAGTATATTAAGATGAATTTAAAATATAGCTTCAGAAAGATGATGTGTTTTGGGCATTTGGGAAAATAACAGCCACACAGTGAATTAATACTATGCATTTTCTATATATATATTTCCCCTCTCAGACTTAAAAAAATCTACTAAAGACTATTCTACCTGTGAGTGAGCTTTGAATTACCTTTGCTTCTGTCAAAGCCCATTTAACAACCTGACAGCATGAATCTCTAAAAGCAAATAAGGGCAGGAAGGGGCCCTGCACTCTTGGCTTGGCAGAATTAAGCTTCTTTTCCACAAGGGAAAGGCATCCTAGAGACAGCTATAGTATTTTACACAAACTCAGCGAAATACTACATAGTGTCTTTTTTTGGAGGACCTATATAAATTGTGTCTGATATAAGTCTAAATGTCCCTACGTTGCAACAGTGTATTAACAAATACATACATTTATTCATCTCCATAAATCTAACATACTTAGCTTTAAAATGTAAGCGTTCAGGAGAAAAAAATATAATACAACCTCCTCTGTAAAAGTAACTTCCGATTATGTATTCTTTTGATATTTTTGCATATGTTCTTATAGTTTTTGTATAGAAACCTAAAGACAAAATGATTTGATGGTATTCCTTGAGAAATATTTTCTATAGGCTACACTGATTTTAAAAATCTGATTAGTTCTACATAAGCCTAAGTTTAATACAGTGGTCATTCGATTAATACAACAAAATGGTTTGCTTGAACAAATACCTACTTGTAAACATTCAACATCCAGGCACAGAGGTCTGTGTTTTATTAACCAATGTCCTTGAGAACATATCTATGTAACTTGAGCAACTCCCTTTTCACTAATGGAGTGGAACATCATCGTAGAGAGAATTCTATTAAACAAAAAGTCAGTCTTATTATTGGATCTTGCTGGATCAATGATGCTAAAACATTACCCCAGTTTGAAAAGTATTCATTGTCAGATGTCCGTCTAAATATTTATGGCCATTTTGTTTAAATGAAACACGTTAAAAATTATACCATTGAATGATGGACATATGGAGCCTATGTGTTGGTAAATTGATAAATCATACTCCAGGTGAAGTGAATTCTTTAGAACACCCAGAGTAGAAGTTGATGGTAGGCAAAAAAACATTCATTCTCACACATACATGCATATTTCAGCTTTTCCAAGAAGTCACTTTGTATCAATTCTGCCTTCAATTGAAAGGAAAATTCATTTTAAGCTTGGGCTACTTTTACCTTTTCATTTTTTATTTTTTAATTTTATTGCAGTATAGCTGGTTTACAATGTTGTGTTAGTTTTAGGTGTACAGCAAAGTGATTCCACTATACATATATATATATATATAAAAATATATAATAATGCATATAAATATATTCATTCTTTTTCACATTCTTTTCTCATGTAGGCTATCACAGAATACTGAGTAGAGTTCCCTGTGCTAGACAGTAGATCTTTGTTAGTTATCTATCAGTGTGTGTATATTCATCCTAAGCTCCTGATTTATCTCTCCCTGCCATGTTTCCCTTTTGGTAACCATAAGTTTGTTTTTGATGTCTGTAAGTCTGTTTCTGTTTTATAAATAAGTTCATTTGTATCATTTTTAAAATTAGATACTTTTACCTTTTAAAATTGAAGTCTGACTAGATAAGTCTATTATCAGATTGAAAACCAGATCATTTGCATTATGTATCTCAATAATACAGTTAAAGCATTTGAGCTGTGAAAGATTATTGCATAATATTTCAGCTTTTAAGAAGGCAAAACCTAAAAATAAAATAAAATGTTAGTGTCCAACATTCAAAAATAAAAGGCAAAACTTCAAAAATTCAGCTTACAGTTGATTGGTTGAGAGAATCGCCAACTGAAAATGAACTAAAACTGAGAAAACTTGAGATTAATTTATATTCTTACAAAATACACAAAATGGGTGAAGGGGGTCAAAAGGTACAAACCTCCAGTTATAAAATAAGTCATAGGGATATAATGTACAGCACAGTGACTATAGTTGATAATACTGTATTGCATATTTGAAAGTTGTGAAAAGAGTAGATCTTAAACATTCTCATCACAGGAAAAATATTTTTGTAATTATGTATGGTGACAGATGTTAAGTAGACTTATTGTAGTGATCATTTCACAATATATACAAACATCAAATCATTATGTTGTACACCTGAAGTTAATATAACATTATATGGCAATTTTAACACATACACACACATACACACACAAAGAAATAAAACAATAAAACAATAAAAGACAAATACCCCCCAATATAGCTAATTCAATCTTATAAACAGATATAAAAATTAACAAGTATAAGCATGAAAAAAATATTAGAAAAAATTATGCCACATGGACAGGTGATCTAATAAGAAAATTTTCCTCACCTTTTTTTTATAGAAAGTTTTCAGTTTTTAAGGAAATTTTGGTATAATTACATATAACTTGTATTATCATTTGTTCTGAAAAGTTTACACAAAAACTAAAGGTTATTCTAAAGCACTTCAAATCATTAAAGTATCATTTTGAAGGAAATGTATTGCAATCTGAGTTCTGCCTTCCTTAAGTATTATTTTTAATAATATGTAAGGTGATGCTCATTTCTTCTCCCTGGGATTTCTCTGATAGTTTTTTTGGTTACAAAATTCTTCCAATGATTACTGAGAATGCCCTAAATTCCATGAAAAGGAAAGGTATTTTCACAAGGAAACTTGAGGCATGAGGTACCATGGAGACTTGCTTATTTCTGCAAAGTGAATGAATTGGATAAGGTTTTTAATGGCCAGACTGCAGAATAAACCAAGTCCTCCATGGATTAATGTTTCTGAAAGTCTAAAGGCCTCTTCTGCAACAGTTGGCAGAGGGCTGCATTATGGTTGAAGTAAACTCCCTTTTTAAAAACTCTTATTTATCCCTAAAAATAAAGACACAGAGGAGGAAATCATAGAGTATTTTAGAAAGCATTTATATTGTCTATCAATTTAGCATTTATCTCAGATGTAACAGCTATTTCAATATGTAAATACACACACATATTGAGAAGTTATGTGTACTTAACAAAGAGGTCATCTTTTCTGTTATCCCAACATTTCTAGGACAAAGTCAAGGGAAGTATCTGGAACCAAATTTTAAAACAAATGTTATTCTCTGAATTATAGGTCTTATGTCTGTTCTGGAAATAGTTGCATGACCAGTGTAATTATGACTTATATGAGTCACAGAATCTGCTCTAGGCACTGTTCACCCTATTTATACTCTAGCCCTGGAACAAATACTCAGAAGTTAAGGATACAGTGACAAAGACCGATGTCAGGTGAAGTTCAATGGCCACAGCCTCCTTTCTTATAACTTGAACTAAACTTAAGGATCCCAGCAGACAGGTTAGGGAGACCTCCTACCTCCCTGGAAATCTTCAGTAGTTATGAGGAGACATACAAGGCAGATCACAGCTTCGTTTGAGGTCTGACTTTGCTGGGCTATTATAGAGAATTGAATCCTACTGAAAAATTTGGCCATAGCAATTTTCTCTACAGCAGAATAATGTACTTCACAAGAGAAGTGTCAGATTATTGAATTCTTTGTGCTGAAATGCTCTTTGTACCAGGATGTATGTATTGGACCCTACAAGCCAAATACAGTTCCTATACATTCTGTCCAGCTTCAGCTTACAAGTCATCTTGCTGTGTGGGAATTTTTATACAGCAACAATGTGTTAGTTGAATGCCACTGAATGTTTTTTTTTCTCTTTTCTCTTGAGTTAATAGAATCAAAGGAAAGAAAGAAGACAAAAATTATGAGAATTGTAGTTTCAAAAGTAGAAAAAATATTAAAGTCCCATTTTCCCACAAGACAAAACTAGCAATACATTTAGAAAATCTTGTCTCCATATTCAGTCTCTCTAAAAGTAATTGTGTGTGGACTGTATCAAACTGTAAGCCCATGGGTAGAAGAAACTATGTATTTAAAAACAGTTATGAAGAATTAGATCCTTAAGAAGTAGACAGCAAATATTGAAAAAGCATCTTTTGATATAAGAGAGACTGTGAGGCTTAAACTATTCTTTATTCAAGACTGGAGGAGAATTTCTGCTGTTCTCATTATTTCATTGTATGTATAATTTATTTTTAACAATTTAATATCTCTTGCTGTGGACAATCTTCTACTATATCTTAGAATGAACTTTTCAAGATTCCCTACAGATCTTTAAAAGAAGAAGCTTGTGTGATTCATTGAAATTTTGTAAAAAGGTGTTGTAAGCTCATTAAGAGAAATGAATTAAGTTGGTGACATAATGGAAGCTTAGCAAACATTATGTTACTCCTCACTCATTTCATATATACTTATATTTCTTTCTGGTGCCTTGATAATATTTCATTTTGTGATCTGGTCAATTTTCACTCTCACTCCCTTTATCCTTCCAGCTAATATTTACTGGAAGTACTTACCATACTAAGTACTATAATACAAGCAACAGTCCAGGGCAATGCAGCTAATACTATCCTCATTTTTTGGAGAAAGAAATTGAGTCTCAACAATTTAAAGTCTTGCCTCACAAGGCAAGTAAACAGCAGAGCTCAGAATCCAATCCTGGATTGGATTAATCCTAACCAGGCATATTCCAGCTCATAGATGAAATTTCTCTGAATTAGACTTTGAGAGTCATATCCATTAGGAATTGAAATAGATCTTAGGGATTACTTGAATAGTGGTTCCCAAACCTTGTTTTGTGCAATCAAAATCACTATGGAGTAAAGAACACAGATTCTTGGGCACTGGTCCTAAATTCAGATTATTCTGGACTGGGCTGGAGCTAAGGTATTTGTATTTTGAACATGCTTCACAGCTGAATGGATGGATGTGCAGTGGATTTGGAAAGCATGGAACTCTTCCAGATCCCTTATTTTAGAAATGAGACAGCTGAGACTTGTGTTTGTGATGATGAGAGGAATAAAGCCCAGACTTCTCCTCTCACCAGTCCTTTTTTCTACTCTATCATGATCAGCAACTAGTCCTTGTGTATGACTGTACCCGGGGACTGCACAATTATTATTTTATTTTTCTTTACTGTCTCTGCAACTGAGCAGGACCCAATGGGGCCTTCCCAAGACAGACTCCTCCCATATATCCTCTCCTGTAACTCCTCTCTGAAGTACCCAGATAATAGTATCTTATGCATATTTCCTGAGTTTTTCAGATGCTAAAACAACCACCAAATGGAAGAAATTAACTACTTGATGATAGTGATCAAGTAGCCTGCAGACCTACTGACGCCTAAGGATTGATAATGTCAACTGCCCTGTTACCTCACCATCAACCAGAGAATTGTGCATGAGCTGATCACATACCCTCGGACACCCTTCCCTCACCTGGTCTTTATAAATGCTTTGCTGAAACCCGTGGGGGAGTTCAGGGTGTTTTTGAGCAGAAGCCACCTGTTCTCCTTGCATGGCCCTGTAATAAACCTTTCTCTATTCCGAGCTCTGACGTTTTGGTATTGTTTGGCCTCAGTGTGCGTTGGGCACACGAATTTGCGTCGGTAATATCTCTAGTCATTTTCTTTAGAAAACTGTGAATGAAATGAATGCATTTATTGAGACTTACTTAAAAATGTTCATGAAATACTGTGCCTTGTCTACTATTATTTTGGTTAAAGGAAACAGAGGGAGCAATTGAACCTTTATGAAAAAATATTTACTACCACAGATGGTACCCTCCATATGGGAAAGCATATTTGGGTTGTTAAGTATTGTGTCAGTGGCCTGACCAAAGCACATTAAACCCCATTTAAAATCAAAGTTCATGTCAAAGTACCTTGAAAGAGCAATCCCACAGTGAAATTCCAGAGGGGGAAGTGCACAGAACAGATTAATAAAGCCCATTAGAAGGTGTCTGAGAAACTGTTACACTTCGAGAATGTGGCTTTGGTGAGTGAGAAAGGCTAATGATGACACCTGAACTAATTTCCCACTTGAATTCTCACTTTGTTTTTAATCTTATATTAAATATGAAGAGAAAAATTAAAGGAATATAAATTTTCTGAAAGTTTCTTAGTGTTTGGGCAGACTGTATGTCTTTTTTTTAAGGGTGGTGGCTTATGAGTACATTTATTCTTATGTAATAGACCATTAGTATTACGTTATAAAACTCATCACATTAAAACAATATTCAAGCTGAACTAACTCTAAGCCCTTCCTTTAACACAGGGGAAAGGAAGCGTTTCCTTCTAATTCATGGATCCCGAACTCCCTGGCCGAGGACCAGCGCCAATCATCAGCCTTTTAAAACAGGGCTTCACAGTAGGAGGTGAGTAGCAGGTGAGTGAGCAAAGCTTCCTCTGCCACTCCCCATCGCTCCCCATCGCTCTCCGTCCCTCCCCATCACTCCCCATCGCTCCCCATCCCTCCCCATTGCTCCCCATCGCTTGCATTACCTCTTGAACCATCCCTCCCCCATGCCCTCTGGAAAAACTGTCTTCCAGGAAACCGGTCCCTGGTGCTAAAAAGGTTGGGGACTGCTGTTCTAATTATTTGCAGGTATTATCTCCTAAATTACAGAGTGAACCTTAAGAAAAAATAACCTCATCTTGCACTGCATTGTAGTGTCACAGAAACTCAAGTGAAGCCTTACTTGAATTAGATGTGAATATTTGTTGAAGGATGTGGCTGACTTAGAACTGGATGGTGATCATTGGTCAGCATGATGTTTCTGAGGATACAAGGAACACTCACATACAAGATACTATCTTTCAAGAACACTGAAGGGAAAGGTCTAGAACTTAATCACCCTATAACATGTTTCACCTCTATTATCCAGTTTCACCTCTATTATCAATGGAAATCCGCTGCTAACCCTGAAATCGTATTACACGACGAAAAGTGTCCTGATATAAAGTAATTTTTTCCCTGGTTCTAACAGATTCTAGAGTCATAGGCAATTTCTGTTAATATTACAGTGAACTCTAGTGGATAATAATGACCATCAACTCTACTTTGATAGAATGCTTTTTGATTTTCTTAAGAGTTAAAAAGCTGAAGAAAGGAAAAAACAAAGAAGTTAAGGCAAAAAGCATCCAGTCACAATGACAGACCCTTAACACTTACTACTCAGTACCCGCTGATTCATTTAATAATCATTTGTCAAATATCTACTGGACACATGATTCTGTCTCTTAATGCCACGTATTTTTCTAAAGTCCTAACCGACATAGGAACCGCATGTTATATTTCCTCTTCCACTGCTGACTACATGCTTTGTAATGGAGAAGCATTAATTTTACCTTGAATGTGATCTCTTAGCAACAGGTAAGTGAGGGAAAAGAAAGTTGAAAATTGCCACCCTGACTCCAAACTACAAAGTGAAGACAATTTTCTGTAAAGTCCATTTAATTTAAAGTCTCTTTTCTGCCTCTCAGACAGCCTTCCCACTAAGCACTGCTATTAAAGCGCTGCTCATTCCACCTCACCAAGAATTGCTCTCCTGGTTGTTAAGATGACTCACAGCCAAGTACACCAGACTGAAGCTGCCACACGGATCTTATATTTATTACCAATATGCGGGGGGAAGGATGAGAACAAGTCAAATGTCTAGTGTCCCTGCAATGCCAGAGGAAACTAATAACATGCCAGGTTTACACAGCATCTCTCAGAGGGCTGTCTTACTTCCTCACAAATGCACCATGGGGTGATAAAGTTCATTACCATATTATTTGACAACTGGAATTTTAAATTAAAGATTTTTACTACATTAGAAATAAAAGTAAGTCAACTGGAGAACTGTAATCAAGTGTAATTATCTTCATTAATGACAATGTAAGTTGTTCACAATGAAAAAAGCCCTGAAATAATACATAAACAAAATTCTAATTCTGTAAGTATTGTGTTTCTGATGGAATTGATTGTATCCCCCAAAGATACGTTGAACACCTCCCATTACAGAATGTGAACTTATTTGGAAATCGGGTCCTTACAGACACAATTAAGATGTGGTCATACTGGACCCTTAATCCAATATGGCTGGTATCCTTATAAGAACAGGGAAGACAATGTGAAGACAGACACACATGATGAACACCACATGGTTACAGGCAGAGACTGGAGCAATGCACCTGTAAATCAAGGAAGGCCAGGGATTGCTGCCACCACCAGAAGTTAAGAAGTTAGGAATGATTCTACTTAGAGACTTTGGAGGAAGTGTGGCCTTGCTAAGACCTTGATTTTGGACTTTTAGACTCCACAACTGTGAAAGAATAAATTTCTGTTGTTTTAAGCCACCACCACACCCCCTCCACCCAGAACATGCTCCATACAAGCATACAGCAAAATGAGAGAATACTACATGCATATGTGTCAATATTTTCAAAGTTGTTATCTCTGGGTGATAGGAAGAAATCTGACTTTTTAAATACATGTTGTTTCCAAACTTCCTGTATTAAATATGTTATTCTGTTGTATTAAAATAACATATAATAAATAATCACAGAAGGGCTTATCCCCAGCATGGCCAAGTGGACATAAGCAAAATTTTATCTGATTTTATTCTATTGATAGTCTAAATTTCTTTGTACCTAACATTCTAAGTTTTCATTTTGAAAACAGTAGTGATACTTACTACATGGCCCATAACATAATGCTAGGTCCCTTAACCTGCTTTTTGATATACAGTATATTGTAATAGACATGGGAAAAAAATCCCAAATATTCAAATTATCTTGAGCTTTCAGCACATTTTTACAGACTTTGTGTCAGTACAACATCAAGCTTAAAAGTAGTACGTACTTTTCGCTTGGAACTGGGTTAAATCTCTTCAACAATTACCAGCTATTTGATTTGAGGAGGATTGCTAAACTTCTCTTAATCTCAGATTCCTCATCTATAAAATGGTGACATTTATAAAAAACCTACACTCATTGAGATATTATAATATATAGAAGACATAACGAGAATTGCTTAGCCCAATGTCTAACACATGCATGCTCATTAAATGTTAGATAACATTATACTCTACAGACTGGGACAGACAATTTAAATAATGAACATACTACTATGAATATCCCCTTGTCTTCAAGAAGATAACATCATTCTTTAAAATCAATTATCTATTGCTTTCAACGTTAGCAGTACCATTTAATTTGTGCAGTCTCTTTTAAAAATAACTTAACCTGAGAATCAGTTTGCTCAACTGTGAAATGGAAAACAATAATACATATCTCATTTGGACAGTTTTGGAAAAAAATAATATTGATAATAACTACTATAATTTATTGAATATGATGATGAGTCAGGCCCTAGATTAAACACTGCATGCATAGTAGTATACTCAATTCTTACAAAATGTTTGTGAATTATTTTGAAGCATCAATGCCCAAGAATTAAATGTAGGTGAACCACGTAAATCTAAAGGAATAATAAGTTGGTGTTAGAAATGATGTATTGTGTACTTGGTTGTATTAAACTTATATTATAGTCTGAATATTTAAATAAGCTTTTTGAAGAAAAAGGTACACCAATACATGTATTTTCCCTGCCATTACAATCCACATGGCCCCCAGCTTTGATAAATGCTTTGAATAAATGAATACATGAATGAGTGAGAGAATTAATTAATGAATAATAACCTATCTGTCTGGAAGCATCTGAGTTTTCAACTATGTTAAAGATTTGTGGACTTAACAAGGTCTTTCTTTTTAAAAATTGCATTTTAATCTTTATTTGCTCAGTATCTTTTCAGATATCCAATAAGGATTAACTCAGCAAATATATTATTCACACATGTAATTATACATACACACATGCTCTCTATATGAATATATTACTTACAGTATGTAAATTGTGTGCAGCCTCAAATTTTATATAAAAAATGACAAAACTTGGTGTTTCCTTCAATATTTTAAAAACTATGAAAATGTGAAATTTTTACTTTGCCTAAAACCCCTTTTGCACTTCATACCAATCAAAAGCACACAGGAAAAATCAGGTTTCATGGGACATACACACAGAAACACAAAATTACGTTTTGTATGGCCCTGCGGCATTTTGACAAAATGGTCCTGAAAAGAATGTGAAGAATGAGTATGAGGAGAGGATCATGAATGTAGAAGGAAATTGTTTTTATTGATTTTCATTGGCACTACAGTTCCTAACACAAGAACTAAATTTATGAAATCAGTTATAATTTTGGCACTGAGAGGCAGGCTACCTTTAGCACCCAGAAAGTTGGCTCTCATATCCTTCTGATTATTAATTTCTGAGTTTCAGACCTGTTTCTGATGTCCAAATGATAAAAAAAAAGGACAAAATAAAGGAAATGAGATATTTTAAAAGAACAAGAAAACTATTATTTTTATCCTCCACCAAGATCTCAGAATCTATATTGTTCTTTTATGTATTACTTAATTTCTTTTGCACACTATGCTACCCTGTTACAACAGTAAAAATGTAACTTGGAAACACAGGGATAGAATGCAGTATCCTTAGTGCATTCAGATTTATCCTATTGTTCTAGGAGGCTCTCCAAATTTTTTTAAATGTTGGAAATCATACAGTTATAATAGATGGCTATCATACTGTCAATGGCTTTTGGTTTTCTGATAACTTTACAGAAGCCAGATTTCAGATACCATCTTTAATATAACAAATAAGTGTAATATACAAACTATATGAATCTGAAACAATCTTGTAAGAATGGTTTCTTTGGATGTTAAACAGTTGCTGAATCCATTGTTCCTCTCCCTTGTGTATGGTACTATTTCCATTTGCTTTCTGACACCTTATTAAATGCAATCATAAAGCAGAGTGTTTCCTGGAGCAGAAGAGAAGCAGAGGGAAATTATGTTACTCAGAATATCCTAAATTCAATAAACAAAGTCTCTGTGTATATGCACAACCAATTAAACCATGTTGACTCAACTGGTCAATCAATTCTGATTTAAAGCAAAGGTCAGCTCAGTCAAACCAGCAATCAATTAAAAAAAAAATCAGTAAAAACTAACTTTCAATGTGCATGCCTGGAATATTACAGGTGATGCAATTATTCCAGAAAAAAAGAAGAGAACTTTAATTATGTAACACTGAGTTTAAAATTGAGTTTTAAGTTTGTTTTGTTAAACTATTCTTTATACTCTTTCTTGCCTTAGAATATTTTTTTAACTGCAAAAGAAGGAAATTAATTTAAACACAGGACACATTTTTCTTTGAGAAAACCTAGATAAATTTTATAATGCATAAAACAAATATGATTTTATATTTTCTAATAGTTATAGTCTCGGGGACTAAACAAAGTAGGATCTTTAGACTAACCCTCTAGAAAACAATTAAAATTATAATCTTTGGATTTTGCCTCATCATCATCATATCACTATCTGAATACCTTATATATTACATGACTTAAAAAGAAATCAAACAAACAAAAATGATTTCATGAACCATGCAGTGTTGGGAGACAAACCTAGCACACCAATTACCACCTGGTAGCTTCTGCTAAAATAGATTTTAAAATAAAATCACAAATATTCAATCCAGGGGACATCTTAAATGCCCAAAACACAGACTTGAAAGAAAACACAGACACTGTAATTTAAGGCTTTCTTAAAAATGATACATGTTCTAGCATTTTATGTTCCATAGAAACCAACATGACAATAAAGGGAAGTCAGTGAAGAACCCAGGCTTGTTCTTTCAAAGAGAAGGCTGTACTGTGAATTGGTTACAACCTGGGCTCAGAGAGGTCTGGACAGAAACCAAGATTCCTTCTTACAAGTGAAATAAACTTGTACAAGTTACTTAACACCCTAGGTCTTGTCTTCTTGAGAATAGTGAAGAATTTCCCTAAATTTGTAATGATACTTAACCAAAATAATGTGTGCTATGTGCTTACTACAGAGAATGTTGAAAACTTGGCATTCGATAAGCTATTATCGCTATTGATACATTACATAAGCTAACTAAATCAAAGATTTCGGACTTCCCTGGTGGCGCAGTGGTTGAGAGTCCACCTGCCGATGCATGAGACATGGGTTTGTGCCCCGGTCTGGGAAGATCCCACATGCCGCGGAGTGGCCCGTGAGCCATGGCCGCTGAGCCTGCGCGTCCGGAGCCTGTGCTCCGCAACGGGAGAGGCCACAACAGTGAGAGGCCCGCATACCGCAAAAAAAAAAAAAAAAAAGATTTCATCCACAAGGTGGAGGGTTCCTGTTCTTCTAAGGAAAATATAAAGAAAAATCACTAACTAAAAAAAAAATTTAATCAGATTACAAGACAAAATTACACATTAACCTTCAAATATACAAAAATTGAATATTTTAGACTTTGGAGATGGAAGGAAATGATTGCTTTTAGGGAGTATTTAACACTTAAGGTATATAGATGGTATTAAAAATATACACAGAAGTAGCCTAAGTAGACAACAAACACTTGGTAAAATGAGCTTCGGAGGATGTCCAATAACAAATAATAAAAACTATCCCCTCAAGGGTCGTTAATTAAATGTTTGGCCACTAAGGGCCATCCAAACAATATGGCAATACACAAGACAAAACCATTTAAGAATCTGATGGTACTGGGAGCTCTTTGGAGATGCAACAAATAGGAGTGTCTTTTTTTGAAAATTAAATGCTAGCAAATTATAATTAAGTGACCTCAAATAAATTAACTCTCACTCGGTGGGCTCTTAGTTATTTAAACGTTAAGGGAAGTAATTTATTATCATAGAAAGATATCTAGACCCATAACCAAAATTGGGAAACATGCCGCCACAAAACATCTATATTTTATCTTTATATATGAGCAAAGGAAAATGAGCTTACTACTAGATGCAGCTGATTTATTCTTCATAGGATTTAGCCAAACTAGTATAAACTTGTGGGTAAAGATGAAGGTACCTTTTAATGGTAATCAACACAATCTCTACATTGTTTTGGTCTGATATGCTTGACCAAGCACATGTGCTGTTATAACCACAGAAAGGCAGGCTGATTCCAGCTTTCATTATGCCTGAATAACTGTGGAGTTTTCTAAGCCATTTTGCCTCACTGTAGCTAAGTCTCTTCAATTTGTAGAGGGAACCAAGAGCAGACTATCCCTAAGGTTATTTTCCACTTAATATTTTATACATGTAAGAAAATAATACTTTATATAGTAAATGTATAGAACATTTCAGTCATATAAATCCTTAGAGATAAGATGATATACAATTAATAAGAAAATATTATCTTGATTATAATTTCTTTGGGTTATAGAAGCATAAATTTGAATTCAGAGATATTTAATTCAACTACCTTGTCCTAATTATAAATTATTGTTTACCCTAGAATATTGTGAAAATGGTAATGTACATCTAACTCAAGTTGAGAAGTGTATTATTTTGCTATATATTCAAAACTATTTAATTTGTATCATTTGAGGGTCAAATAAAACAACATTGAAATGACATAGAGCTTAATAATTAGAAGAAAAATATTTATGTAAATTACAATGAACATTATGAATAAGTATGAAAATTTATACAATTTTACTGTAATGTTCTAAATGAGTGTCAAAATAAAGCTGAAGGACTACACCCAAAATGATTTTAAATAGTAATAATTATACAATGCTGTTAGAAATGTTACTGGGTAGAAAGTGTTTTGATTTATATATTTAAAAAACAGGTTTAAGAAATTATGAAAGTAATATAGATGCTACTTGTCATCAAGGACTCATGGAATATTTCTTCTCAAAATGAAGATTTGCTTCATTATTCATTTTTATTTCAAGTTAATTCAAATATAAATAGTCATAGACTTCGAAAAAAAATTTAAAGAAAGCAAATATGAACATGATGTTAAGGAATAATGGTATGATAGACAAAGTCAAAGACAAGTATCACCATTTTCAAAAGTAAATTCTAAGGAAGAAACTTGAAATGTTGATGAATCATTGCACTTCTCTGTATAAGGGGGAAAGTTGCTTCAATTTCTATTGAGTCTTGCACTAGGGCCTGTGTTTTTGCCACATGAGAATGGAACAATAGGTTTTAGATCTGCAGTCAGTAACATGTGGCAATGAGTGTCAGCTTGTAAATAGTTTCACAATTCTGTGCATCACTGCCTCTGTTCATTCTTCAACTTGGCTCTGCTTATTCTATTGTTTCCCTCTTGAATGACTATCTAGAATACCCTACTCAAAGACTCTATTATTATCTGAAGCATGTTTGTCTATACGAGAGACTATTTATTAGGTTTGCCACTAGATTGCCAGCACAGTTGGTGTGAAAGACTGCCAGGCAATTAACATTTTCATTCAGTAATTTCCAAAAATATTACCTAGATTATAAGAAGGTTTTTTACCTCCTTAATTAAATCACTTGTCAAATTATATTTATTGTCCTCAGGTAGCACATTAAAATAAAAGTAATAAAAATTTAGAATGTCATCTTTATAACTAAATGTCATATATGCATTTACATCTCAGGTAAATGCACTCTGCCTAACTAGATGATTACCATCTATTTGTTAGGTTTATAAGTTTTTGGTTAAAACTTGCTTTGACAGACTGGCATATGTAAATGAATATTTAACAAATCAGTTAATATTGCTTACACAACCATCAATGATATATAACATGAATGCCAAAGAAACGGACTATTGTGAATACTTTATTAAACAGAATGAAATAAGGGAAAGAATACAGTAATAACTCTTTAAGTGAAAATGTGTGTCACCTGATTTCTTTGCACAGATATATGTCTGGTTTGGAATTAACTGGTGGATGTTTTCTACTTTTGTTTTTAGTTTCTGTGTGTGTGTGTGTGTGTGTGTGTGTGTGTGTGTGTGTGTGTGTCTTTGTTATAGCAAGCCAAAATTTCTCCCAGTGCTCCTAAATAAAAATATTTCAGTTCTCCAAATTCTTGTTTCATAGCAGATTCTTGTTCAGAATCTCATTGCTTTCAGTTGTCAAAGTTCATTTCAACTTAATTAGATAGTTAAATCTTAAGAATCTCCAGTGAATATCTAGTAAATATCTTTTTGAACTCCTATCATACTTTCTTAAGGCACTTAGTGTGTGTGTATACATATATATATATTTCTTTATATTTATATATACAAATGAATTTACAAATGTGACTTTTCCAGATAGGAATTTTTTTTAATCAAGTAATATTTTTAAATTATGTATTTTTTAAATGATTGCCCTTATACACTTTCATAGAGCTCATGGTGCTACTTTGGCTGTTGAATCCAGTAACAGCATCAGATTCCTATGGTGCTAATTGGCATGTGATCTTCATTACCAGGTGTATCATTAGAGCCCAACTAGCTCACAGACACATACAGCAACGTTTTATTTTCTTCTCTAATCACCGATACAGACAAGCTAATATATGTTTATGTGTAGAAATTAGTATAATTAATTGCTGAATGCCTGGGTTGTTCTCTCTGAATCACTACTGTGAAAAGTGAAAATGTTTATTCTATTTAAAAGATTGTACTTAAGACCAAGCTCTCATTTTTCTATTTTCCATGATGATTTTATTTTGAAGAAAACTGGAGATAAGATGACTATTTAAGTAGAATCAGAAAAATAATGTCAATTTCTGGTGGGTGCAGGAGAACAAGATAACATGACTAAGCTTTCTACTTATGAAAGTCAAAATGTTTTTATTGGCAAAATCCATGAGTAAGAAAGAAAAAGTCTCACATGTTTACAAATATTTTAAATTAAAGCACATTTGAGTGTGCTTTTATGAACTGACTTAACCAAATACCAAATTTGTTGTTAAATAACAACATTTTTCTAAACACTGACGTTTTCTAAAAATAAGCAAATTCTTAATATGTAAATAAAGAAATTGGAATATTCATCGACAAACATACATATGTATAAAATTTGTCTCAATTGGATGTTTGATAAATGGATGAAAACTTAAGAAAATGTCATAGAGAGAAAATATAAACACCCAATGTTTATAAAGATGAAAGTGGCATCTGGAATCTGTTTGCATAAAATACATTTCTCCTTTTTACACTGGAACTCAGCTATGTCCAGGTGGGTAAGTGTCTCCAACTAGAGTCCTAGTGATCAATGACATTAACAATTAGGTGAACATCTAACATTCCTTAATAAGCAAGATACAAAGCAAGTATTGGATGTTCTCTTTATCTCAGATTCAGATACCTTAAATATAATGGGAAATTTGCAATCAATTTATTAAACACATCCTTTTGACTCTCATTATTTTCTTACTCCACTTTTAGGATGCATTCTTAGTCTCAAAGAAAAACATTGCTAACTACAAGTGACTTAGTTATAAAATTTGAGAATTACATTATAATGATGTGCCAATCACTGATCTAGTGTTTCTTCTTTTAAAAAGATGAGGAGGTATCTTTTCTGAAAGTACTTAAAGAAGATAACATTTAAATTATATTTTATATTATAAGGCTCAACTCAAGAACTTATTATGATGCCAGATGTTTACTGAGGTAAATGAAATCATTGCCATTTGAAGTGTTTAAAAGCCTGCTACTACCCAAAGTCATTAAAGTCCAGTATTAGATTTTCAAAACCTTTATCACCCAAAGCTTTTGTAGATGCAATATATTCAGCTACTACATGAGAGATCTTAAAATCTGTAAATATTAAATTTATTATGCCAGTTAGGATCTACTAAATTTCTCTGTCATTTAAAAACTTTAACAAAGAAAATGCTTTATCAACTTAAAAATATCATCTCTTAAAACATAGCTACCTTTTTTCATTTTCGTTGGAGGAAGGTATAAAAACATAATATTTTGGGCTTCCCCGGTGGCGCAGTGGTTGAGAGTCCGCCTGCCGATGCAGGGGACACGGGTTCGTGCCCCAGTCTGGGAAGATCCCACATGCCACGGAGCGGCTAGGCCTGTGAGCCATGGCCGCTGAGCCTGTGCGTCCGGAGCCTGTGCTCCACAACGGGAGAGGCCACAACAGTGAGAGGCCCCCGTACAAAAAAAAAAAAAGAAAACCATAATATTTCACTTGAAGATGAATCACATAAAAGAAGAAGTAAAAATATCAGTTAAGGAGAAAAGGAGCAGGGAATTCCCTGGCTGTCCAGTGGTTGATACTCCACATTTTCACTGCTGAAGGCGCAGGTTCAGTCCCTGGTTGGGGAACTAGGATCCCACAAGCCACAGGGAGTGACCCCCCAAAAAAAAATGAAGGAAAAAAAGGAGTAAAGGTAGCTGTAAAGTTAAAAACAAGTGAGTTTGCATGTCACATCCATACTTCTTACCATCAAACATAAATGCTTTGTTTTTCAGATGTTCCTGTAATGTCTAGGGACAAAACATGTAGAGATAATGCCATACAATAATGTTAAAAAAAGAAAGCCAAACTAAGACATTGACAGCAGTTAGAAAATAACATGAAATGGGATGGGACTAAAATTATGGCAGGTTGATTCAAATATTTGATAAATACCCTACACTCACTCCACATAAAAGAAAAAAGAGCAAAACATTAAATAACAAACATTACAGGGAAAAATTAAAATAAATTGCAGTTTTAAAGAGAAATCTGCAGTTATATTAGCTTAATTGGGATCAACAAAAAGGCACTAAGGACATAGACCGGATGGACATCTGATACTTTTAACCACTCTGCCTTTCCCATGTAACGTCACCATGAGGAGGAAACAGAATCTTTAATCTCGCTGATCTAATGGCATGCAGATTACTTCCTTTAAGTCAGGCAAACTAACTTTTTCAATTACTTATCTCCTTATACAGAATGTAGGTGTTGAAAGAATTTTAAAATACGTTAGAAGAACTGGACCTATATATAATAACTCAAGACAGCTCCTTACAAAGTTGGTGTGGTTTAAACTAGCAATATCTCTCACTCTTGCAAATTCCTATCTATTGTAAAGGTCAGTCTGTATCTCCTTGCTGGTTGTAACTCCAGCTGTAAGATTAATAATCATCAACTCTCTTTGGACACATTTACTTGGACATGTTAATAATCTTCAATACTTCTTACAGATGTGAAATATGTTCTAGCTATTCTGATTTTACATGTTGCTCTCAGGAAATTCTGCTTTGATGGTTTAATCAAAAGCTGTTCCAGGTTACAAGAGTTTCATCTGTTCCAGGTGAGTATTTTATTATCATTACTGCTGAAAATAATTTCAAGTAACCAGTAAGTTTTAGTTGAATAACCTATTATTTCTAAAATATGTTTTGTTTAATGGCATGGGAAAATCAGAAGAATTATAAAATGTATCTACTAACTCCTAGAAAGTAAAATGTAGCTGTAGGGACAGAGCATGCATCCATGACAGGATATGGGACAATAACAGTTTGTAGGTGACAAAATAGTAAATCAGTGTTAAATCCTGAGTGTCATATAAAGTTACAATAAAAAAGAGAATACAGCAACATGAGAAGAGCAGGGAAGACTCACCAGAAGATTAAGAAATCAAACTGAGTTTTGACATGTGAAAAGGAACCAAGTTAGGGGCCTTGTGAGAAGGATGATGTAGGTTGAGGAAACAGCAGGGACAAATGCAGAGAAGCAAGAGAAATTTAATTATGTTTGGGGGACAGGATGTAAAGTTTGGAAAGATAGGTTGAAAAAGTCTGAATGATGAAGTAATGAGATTAGAATTTTGGGTTGGACAAGTGGGTGAAGAACTTTGAGTGAGGGGGGTAACATTATGAAAATGGTGTTTACACAGGATTAGCCTGGTGATAGGTATGCTGAACTGTGGAAATGAGAAGACACGGAAGTAGAGAGACGAGCTAGGGTGACTCAGAGAGTACAGGTGAACACTGAGGGGGATGAGAATAAAAGGAAATACGTATTTTCGCTTTTTGTTTTTATAAGTCATATCCACTTTTTAGCATCTATTAAAAAAAAAAAAAAACGAAAACATAAATTGCCAAGAGAAAAGGTTTCCTAACTGTTGCAAAGAGAGAGATCTGGAAAATGATTTCTCAAAAAAGCCATCAAAGCTCTGGTAAAAAAGTAATTCAATTCCTGAAGGAGCAATAGCAGTCACAACATAACATTTAACTACTTAAAAAGAAAAATGAGAGAGACCTTCAAGATGGCAGAGGAGTAAGACACGGAGATCACCTTCCTCCCTACAAATACATAAAAATACATCTGCATGTGGAACAGCTCCTACAGAACACCTACTGAATGCTGGCAGAAGACCTCAGACTTCCCAAAAGGCAAGAAACTCCCTGTGTACCTGGGTAGGGCAAAAGAAAAATGAAGAAGCAAGACAAAAGAATAAGGATGGGACCTGCACCTCTGGGAGGGAGCTGTGAAGGAGGAAATGTTTCCACATGCTAGGAAGCCCCTTCACTGGCGGAAACGGAGGATGGGCGGGGGGTGAAGATTCAGAGACACGGAGGAGAGCACAGCAAGAGGGGTGCAGAGGGCAAAGCAGAGAGATTCCCACACAGAGGATCAGTGCTGACCAGCACTCACCAGCCCGAGAGGCTTGTCTGCTCACCCGCCGGGGCAGGTGAGGGCTGGGAGCTGAGGCTCTGGCTTTGGAGCTCAGATCCCAGGGCGAGGACTGGGGTTGGCTGCGTGAACACAGGCTGAAGGGGGCTGGGCACCACAACTACCTGGGAGGGAGTCCAGGAAAAAGTCTGGACCTGCCTAAGAGGCAAGAGACCATTGTTTCAGGGTGCTCCAGGACAGGGGGTTCAGAGCACAGCCTAAATGAGCTCCAGAGAGAGGCATGAGTCGCAGCTATCAGTGCGGACACCAGAGATGGGCATGAAACGCTAAGCCTGCTGCTGCAGCCACCAAGAAGCCTGTGTGCAAGCACAGGGCACTATTGACGCACCTCCCAGGAGGAGGAGCTATAGTTTTTAGCTCTTGTTATCATTTGTGGATTTGTTTTTTGGGCTGTTTGCTCTCTTCTTTGTTTGTTTTTTTAATTACTTTTTAATTTTTACTAATTTTTAAAACTTTTAATTTAATTTTATTTTTTCTTTCTTTCTTTCTTTTTTTCTCCCTTTTCTTCTGAGCCATGTGGCTGACAGGGTCTTCGTGCTTCAGCCGGGTGTCAGGCCTGTGCTTCTAAGGTGGGAGAGCTGACATCAGGAATTTGTCCATCAGAGACCTCCCGGCTCCATGTAATATCAAACTGCGAAAGCTCTCCGAGAGATCTCCATCTCAATGCTAAGACCTAGCTCCACTCAACGACCAGCAAGCTACAGTGCTGGACACCCTATGCCAAACAACTAGCAAGACAGAAACACAGCCCCACCCATTAGCACAGAGGCTGTCTAAAATCATACTAAGGTCACAGACACCCCAAAACACACCACTGGACAGGGTCCAGCCCACCAGAAAGACAAGATACAGCCTGATCCACCAGAACACAGGCACCAGTTCGCTCCACCAGGAAGCCTACACAACCCACTGAACAAACCTTACCCACTGGGGGCAAACACCACAAACAACAAAAACTACAAACCTGCAGCCTGCAAAAAGGAGACCCCAAACACAGTAAGTTAAGCAAAATGAGAAGAAAGAGAAACACACAGCAGATGAAAGAGCAAGGCAAAAACCTACCAGACCTAACAAATGAAGAAGAAATACACAGTCTACCTGAAAAGGAATTCAGAGTAATGACAGTAAAGATGATCCAAAATCTTGGAAACAGAACAAAGAAAATACAAGAAAGGTTTAACAAGGATGTAGAGGAACTAAATAGCAAAAAGACAATGATGAACAACACAATAAATGAAATTAAATATTCTCTAGAAGGAATCAATAGCAGAATAACTGAGGGAGAAGAACGGATAAGTGACCTGGAAGATAAAATAGTGGAAATAACTATTGCAGAGCAGAATAAAGAATAAAGAATGAAAAGAATTGAAGACAGTCTCAGAGACCTCTGGGACAACATTAAACACACCAACATTCAAATTATAGGGGTCCCAGAAGAAGAAGAGAAAAAGAAGGGCTGAGAATATGTTTGAAGAGATTATAGTTGAAAACTTCCCTAATATGGGAGAGGAAATAGTCAATCAAAGCCAGGAAGATCAGAGAGTCCCATACAGGATATATCCAAGGAGAAACAAGCCAAGACACATATTAATCAAACTATCAAAAGTTAAATACAAAGAACAAATATTAAAAGCAGCAAGGGAAAAACAACAAATAACATACAAGGGAATCCCCATAAGGTTGACAGTTGATTTTTCAGCAGAAACTCTGCAAGCCAGAAGGGAGTGGCAGGATATATTAAAGTGATGAAAGGGAAAAACCTAGAACCAAGATTACTCTACCCAGCAAGGATCTCATTCAGATTTGATGGAGAAATTAAAACCTTTACAGACAAGCAAAAGCTAAGAGGATTCAGCACCACCAAACCAGCTTTACAACAAATGCTAAATGAACTTATCTAGGCAGGAAACACAAGAGAAGGAAAAGACCTACCATAATAAACCAAAATAATTAAGAAAATGATAATAGGAACATACATATCAATAACTACCTTAAATGTAAATGGACTAAATGCTCCAACCACAAGACACAGACTGGCTGGAAGGACATAAAAATAAGACCCGTATATATGTTGTCTACAAGAGACCCACTTCAGACATAGGGACAGATGCAGACTGAAAGTGAGGGATGGAAACAGATATTCCATGCAAATGGAAATCAAAAGAAAGCTGGAGTAGCAATTCTCATATTAGACTAAATAGACTTTGAAATAAAGACTATTACAAGAGACAAAGAAGGATACTACATAATGATAAAGGGATCTATCCAAGAAGAAGATATAGCAATTGTAAATATTTATGAACCCAACAGAGAAGCACTTCACTACATAAGGCAAATGCTAACAGCCATAAAAGGGGAAATTGACAGTAACACAATCATAGTAGGGGACTTTAACACCCCACTTTCACCAATGGACAGATCATCCAAAATGAAAAGTAATAAGGAAATACCAGCTTTAAATGATACATTAAACAAAATGGACTTAATTGATATTTTTAGGACATTCCATCCAAAAAATACAGAATACACTTTCTTCTCAAGTGCTCATGGAACATTCTCCAGGACAGATCATATCTTGGGGCACTAATCAAGCCTTGGCAAATTTAAGAAAATTGAAATCGTATCAAGTATCTTTTCCAACCACAATGCTATGAGATTAGATATCAATTACAGGAAAAAAATATGTGAAAAATACAAACACATGGAGGCTAAACAATACACTACTAAATAAACAAGAGATCACTGATGAAATCAAAGGGGAAATCAAAAAGTACCTAGAAAAAAATGACAATGAAAACACGACAACCCAAAACCTATGGGATGTAGCAAAAGCAGTTCCAAGATGGAGGTTTATAGTATTACAACCCTACCTAAAGAAACAAAAAACATCGCAAATAAACAACCTAACCTTACACTTAAAGCAATTAGAGAACAAAAAAAACCCATAGTTAGCAGAAGGAAAGAAATCATAAATATCAGATCAGAAATAAATGAAAAAGAAATGAAGGAAACAATAGCAAAGATCAATAAAACTAAAAGCTGGTTACTTGAGAAGATAAACAAAATTGATAAACCATTAGCCAGACTTATCAAGAAAAAAAGGGAGTCTTCCCTGGTGGCGCAGTGGTTGAGAGTCCGCCTGCCAATGAAGGGGACGCGGGTTTGTTCCCCGGTCTGGGAAGATCCCACGTGCCGTGGAGCAGCTGGATCCGTGAGCCATGGCCGCTGAGCCTGCGCGTCCAGAGCCTGTGCTCCGCAGAGGGAGAGGCCACAGCAGTGAGAGGCCCACGTACCGCAAAAAGAAAAAAAAGTAGAAAAGGGAGAAGACTCAAATCAATAGAATTAGAAATGAAAAAGGAGAAGTAACAACTGACCAGAAATACAGAGGATCATGAGAGATCACTACAAGCAACTCTATGCCAATAAAATGGAAAACCATGAAGAAATGGACACATTCTTAGAAAAGCACAACCTTCCGAGACTGAACCAGGAAAAATAGAAAATATAAACAGACCAATCACAAGCACTGAAAGTGAAACTGTGATTAAAAATCTTCCAGGACCAGAATTCTACCAAACATTTAGAGAAGAGCTAACACTTATCCTTCTCAAACTCTTCCAAAATATAGCAAAGGGAGGAACACTCCCAAACTCATTCTAAAAGGCCACCAGAACCCTGATACCAAAACCAGACAAGGATGTCACAAAGAAAGAAAACTATAGGCCAATATCACTGATGAACATAGATGCAAAAGTCCTCAACAAAATACTAGCGAACAGAATCCAGCAGCACATTAAAAGGATCATACATTATGATCAAGTGGGGTTTACCCTGTAATGTAAGGATTCTTCAATATACACAAATCAATCAATGTGATACACCATATTAACAAATTGAAGGAGAAAAATCATATAATCATCTCAATAGATGCAGAAAAATCTTTAGACAAAATTCAATATCCATTTATGATAAAAACCCTTCAGAAAGTAGGCATAGAGGAAACTTACCTCAACATAATAATGTCCATATACGACAAACCCACAGCCAACATCATTCTCAATGGTGAAAAACTGAAACAATTTCCACTAAGATCAGGAACAAGACAAGGTTGCCCACTCTCACCACCATTATTCAACATAGTTTTTGAAGTTTTAGCCACAGCAGTCAGAGAAGAAAAAGAAATAAAAGGAATCCTAAATCAGAAAAGAAGTAAAACTGTCACTTTTTGCAGATGACATGATACTATATATAGAGAATCCTAAAGATGCTACCAGAAAACTACTAGAGCTAATCCACAAATTTGGTAAAGTAGCAGGGTACAAAATGAATGCACAGAAATATCTTGCATTCCTATACACTAATGATGAAAAATCTGGAAGAGAAATTAAGGAAACACTCCCATTTACCATTGCAACAAAAAGAATAAAATACCTAGGAATAAACCTACCTAAGGAGACAAAAGACCTGTATAAAGAAAATTATGACACTGATGAAGGAAATTAAAGATGATACAAATAGATGGAGAGATATACCATGTTCTTGGATTGGAAGAATCAACATTGTGAAAATGACTATACCACCCAAAGCAATCTACAGATTCAGCAAAATCCCTAAAACTATCAGTGGCATTTTTCACAGAACTAGAACAAAAATTTCACAATTTGTATGGAAACACAAAAGACCCCAAATAGCGAAAGCAATCTTGAGAAAGAAAAACGGAGCTGGAGGAATCAGGCTCCCTGACTTCAAACTATACTACAAAACTACAGTAATCAAAACAGTATGGTACTGGCACAAAAATAGAAATATAGATCAATGGAACAGGACAGAAAGCCCAGAGATAAACCCACACACATACGGTCACCTTATTTTTGATAAAGGAAGCAAGAATATACAATGGAGAAAAGACAGCCTCTTCAATAAGTGGTGCTGGGAAAACTGGACAGTTACATGTAAAAGAATGAAATTAGAACACTCCCTAACACCGTACACAAAAGGAAATTCAAAATGTATTTAAGACCTAAATGTAAGGCCAGACACTATAAAACTCTTAGAAGAAAAGAGTTGTAAACCATTGTAAAGCAATTATATTCCAATAAAGATGTTTTTAAAAAAAAGGAAAAAAAAGGTAGGGTGAAAGAGGAGAAAAATCATGAAGTAAAAAAATATATATATTAAAATCTATCTTTATTCTAAAGAGATGCGTTTTGATGATATTGTTTTCATTTGTTCTTTTCCTTTGATGAGTCTGAAACTCCATCTAATACAAGTGATTACTAAGATAATTCATGTGGTCAGATGCTGGCATCATCAGCGTCATATTCAACAATTTTACAGTGTGTCAGAGACAAAGGTCTCTATAATTTCATATGCAGCTACATTTTTCAGGATCACTCTTACTTGTTAGGATTTTCTGATTCCTGGTCACTTATTATATTTTTGTTTCTTAAATAGGACTTGAGGGCAAAGACTACATAACTGAGACTTGAATGTCCCTTAAGAAAAGATATATTTAAAATCTTTTCTTCACAAAATGGGCCTTGGATTGAAATTATTGCTTACTACCCCTCGATAAAACTAAAAAAAACAATTTCCAGACACATTGTAAACTCCAAGAGTCTATAAGTTCTTGATGTTCAATATAACAACGATAAATTCCTTTTTGTAGTTCTAAAATGTTTAATGGTGAGGATGATATTACCCCTAAGATTGTACTAAGAGAATTCTATATCAGTTTAACAAAAAATCAAAACATTGGTCCTGAGGTATTATATAGAGAGGACACTCTTGGTTAAACCAAGGTTGATAGGCAACTGGCATGAGAACCTATTCCCTCCTACACGTTTTGAACATCTTATACAGAAAAATGACAGTTATATTCAGTACCAAGACACAAAAAATTCCATAAGACTTCTATTAGTATATAAAGCAATAATACTTAGTTTAGATACTTGCTGAATTAACAAATGTCTCTGTCTCTAAAACCATAGAAAACAAATTTATTAGAATGCCACTGATAAGCAAATTAATGTCATAAAATTCAAATATAAACATCACAGAACTAGTGGTCATTTTTTTCTGCTGAAGATATATTAAATGACTGAAATATCATGAACCACCATTCCCACCTACACACACACACACACACACAAACACACACAAATGCATTGGATTTAAAGAAAATCAAGACTGTTCCTGTTTAAGACAAAGTGTAAGATTTTTCTTCAGAAGATTGCATATCTGATGAGGTGTCAACTCAAGGTTGCTATTTTTATGCTGTGAAGGTTTAAGTTCTGCTGCTACCCATGGAAAACATGTGAGTTAGTGTTGTTTTATTGTACTTGTTAAGAATTAATGTTAAAACAAAGGGCCTTATTGAAGTGTTTTAATATCTAGATTAAGAAATTCAATCAAACTCTACTGTAATTCTAGGTTGGCAACTTAACAATAAGATAAAAAATGAAAAAAAAACCCTACGTATAAACTTCAGAGATATTATACCATGGCTGTAAATTCCTTATCTCTGACTTAAATATGCTCCAGCAAAGCACTCTATCCATACAGCTCTGCTGCTGTGTTTTCAGTATGTATGGTTCATTCATTCATTCATCAAACATTGATTGCTTAACTCTTAGGTGCCAAGCTTTTGGAGCACTAGTAACTGGGGGCACACAGATGCATGAGACATGATGTCTGTCTTCAAGAAACTCACAGTTCAGTTGGAGAGGCGGTCATGTAAACAAATCATTATAAGAGAGTGAGACGTGCTAACAGATGCTTGTACAATGGAGCTGTGATGATAGATAAGGTATATTTGCTTGGGGATTCAAGAAGGCCTTTAACGGAAAGTAGCATGTGAGCAATATTTTGAAGAAAGAATTGGAGTTTCCAAGGCAGATTCAGTAAAAAATCAATGAAAGAAAATGATAAATACTTATGTGAACTAAGTGACTAAGATTCAGGTGCTCTTCATAAATAATACCCAGCTGGAAAGACATTAGTGGAGTAGAGAACAGATGATGTGAAGGCAGAGGACCTGGCTATAAATGCAAGACAGTGAAGTGACCCTGGAAAATTTATGCAGCCCAATTTTCAATCTCTAAAGTGTAGATTTAAAAAATGGATTAACAGAGTTATTAATAAAAGCATATAAATCTGTTCTATATGTTCTAAAGCACCTTACAAATGTTATTTACCTAATTATACCTTTTTCTTTTGTCCAGTGAGTATAGAAGTAGAGATCACTTAATTACAAAAATATGCTACTTAGAAACGTCAAGGCCAAGAGGCAAACTTCACATTTCTCTTTAAGATAAATAATATTTCAGTAAAATCTGAGGAGCTTGCAATAAGATCTGTTCGTATTACATTATTGTCATTAATGCCTATGAAGCTAATTAACTCTTGAACAAGAGCATCCATGATAAAGCATGGACCATATTTAAGAGACACCATTTACAACCAAATAGCACCTGAACAAACCAGGTCAGATTCCAAGCTTTTCAGATACGTAAGGTGATGAACTTCTCTGTGATTAAAGCTAATTTGGGTCAAGTTTTCTGTCACTTGCAATGTAATTAACAATCAATATTAACAATTTATGCCCTATACCTGTTACTAGCAAGAAAAAAAAGCATAGTTTATTTCTTGCTTGTTGCTTTCCTAGTTATCCTTCCTGGTCTGAATTTCTCTTGCATATCTATTCTTGGCTCCTCCTAACTTCAGTCTATACAATCTTCATCTCTAAAGTAAGTCACATGCTGTCAGAGACTTACTTATAAGGGATGGGTTACGCTTATCCATAACTAAATTGTCTCTCATGTGACCTGATGCTCAGAGTTATACTATTCTCATCTTAGCTTACCTACCTATAAGCTCCTTTCAACTGGCAAAATAAAAATACACTTTCAAATCATACCCACAGCATACTTTCCTGTTTCTGGTTTACAGTTCAATTATACCATATCATCATAGCTGTCTTTTTCCTCACTTGTACTTTTATTCTCAAAGGGTATTTTGTTTTTTTTACATTGTGGAGCCCTCTTAGGACAGCATTCCGATATTATATTCTTACTGGATCCTTTGGAAGAAGCGCTTCCACTGCACTGGGTTAAGTGCATTTCCTTTGTTGAGTGGCAACAGCAACCTCACTTAAGGAATTAAGCTTTTCTTTTCTTCTCTTTCTAACAGCACCAGCAGGATGCTTTCTTCTGAAAAACTGAGTACCTGGCATATGGAAAAATCAACTATTTGTAGTAAAAGCTTGAGGCTTCTGACGACTTTTGTGGGCATCCCGTATAAATTCACTAGGTTGGAATTAACAGGTCTGTCCTTGCATAAATGAACAGAAAGTCTGCAAAGTAATTCTCTGCTAATCAGAGCAGATTAGTCTTGGATTCTACTGACATGGAAAGATTCTAACTGGCCTCCAGCCTAAGGACTAGTAATAATTATATTACCGTGGATTAGAAAATATCAATATTTATATCCCTTTGTAAGATGTAATCTTTATTTAAAATCTAATATCTAAATTTCACCCAATTTTGTAATACTATGATTATTAACATAGTTTTGGACTTGATAAATATACACCTTCTTGTCTGGAGGCTGAGTATAGCCGTAGTTAAGAAATATCTCCCATTAATCTCTCAGTTTTCGAAACTCCTGAGATGTTCTTATCCTATACCTGTCATTTAATAATGTTTAGTAATTAGCAATAGCTTTATTTTATACATCTATTCAAGAACATATTTATTGAGTACCCATTACTGCACAAATCTTGAACTAAATAGTAGAGACATAATTATGTGAAAGGGGAAGATGAGGCCCCTCTCTTTATGGAATTCATGTTCTAACAAATATTTGCACAAAGATTGCTTGAAGTTCAGAAAAGTGCAAATACTATGCAACTATAATATATTAATTATTGTTAAAATATATAACCAAGGTACAAGTTACCTATGCATGTGGACCTTTAAAAATGATAATTGGAACACTTTAAATATCTTGCAATTTTATTTGTTAATTATACTTCAATAAACCTGGGAGGGGAGTGGAGTTCATCTGAATGCTTTTTAATGAGAGAATAAGTGGTGTTTCCTATCACATCAGGCATGATGGGATAGTTTTAATCAGGCAAGCAGTAAGAAACTCAAAGCATCAGAGTAATTCAGGAAAGGAGAATGCCTAGAAGCAGAAAAAGACAACGTCTTATTTTCCTTTCCTTCAAGGTGCCCTGCAACCCTAATATTTAGAAAACCTGGAAGAAAATGCAAAATAAACATGTAATTGTAGTGTCACTTCTTCTTTGAAATATTCTTCTAAAATGTAAACTGACTGTTGAAATGTAAAACATGGACCAGAATTAAAACCCTGAAGTTTTAAAAAAATTAAAGTAAAAAAAATTAAAGTGCTAATTAAAAAACTCACCACACAAATTGAATCAAATAGATTTGCTATCAGATGAGAACTTACCACTTTTCTATGTCTCTTAAGTTAGTTCTGAGTACAGAAATAAATACTAGCCTCAAGGAAGGAAATGATCAAAATGAATGAAGTATATGTAAAGACATCTGACATATTTGCCTTTGCAATTATGAGAGACATCCAATTAAATAAGGCCATTTAGAACTTGATAAAGCATCATTGGTTTCAAAATGTGGAAATGATAAACTCATAAAAGAAGCTCTGAAATCAATCAGCCATCCAATTAATCAATAAATTAACTGAGCAGTCTCTTTCTTCACCCTTACCGTATTTCTCTTTCAATACAGATGGGTGTATTTTGAGGAGTAATTTTTGAAGAGAGAAATGACAATTGTTTGACTTCTATGGAGTAATAGTAATTAGATAATCAGGGAAAGGCAGAGATAGTGGCTCTTATTACAGTGAGCATTTGTCCAAAAGATGCAGCTGTACATGTCCCACTGTCTGTAATCTTGGAATTAAAAAAAATGTACACACTGCTATATTTAAAATAGATAACCAATAAAGACCTACTGTATAGCACAGGGAACTCTGCTCAATACTCTGTAACAACCTAAATGGGAAAAGAATTTGAAACAGAATAGATGCAGGTATATGTAAAACGGAATCACTTTGCTGTACACCTGAAACTAACACAACTATAATATAAAACAAAAATTTAAAAAATGTAAATGATGACCAAGTTCAAGAGTACTGGTTTGCACTTTGAAGTTTATAAACTGGCAATCATGTTATAGGATAGTGTACAAATGCAGGAGGAGGGGTTTGCTTTTGAATATTTGCCCTCAACAATGACAGAGGAGAAATCCACATGAAGTTACTCATTAGTTTAATCTTCAAGAACATTTCGAGTCCATCTTATCTGTTTTTTAAAACTGCTGTTATGAAGTATTTGTATATCCAGAGGAAGAATAAAGTTTCAACTATTTGAAAATTAAGCCTATTTTTTAAAAAACTGTACTTTAGTTAACTTGAAATTACTAAAGTTTAACTACCCACATACTGTCAAAATCAAATATAAATAAGCACTATTGTGTACAGAAAGTTATAGTAGCAACTGTGGTCCTTTCATTTTCTTTTATCCCTTTATATCAATTATGAAATAATTCCTGTCTGTGCTTATAAATTCTTCTGCTGGATTTGTAACACATAAATTTACAACTATTTCTGTGCAAAGTTAAAAATCATGTTAGAATTTTTCCCATCATATAACGTTTGAAAAGGAAATATTTTAATATGATGGATGTAAGTACCATTTAAACAAAAACAATTTATTTAAAATAATTTAACTTGTTATACTTTGGAATATTTAATTCAAAAGGATTTGCCTCTTTGAATAATTAAATGTGTCACTTTAGAACAGAATTTCCACAAAACTATATATACGTGTGTGTGTGTGTGTGTGTGTGTGTGTGTGAAATGTCTTCAAAACTTGAGGATCCTTTAAGTCTTTGCCTAAGTAATTAAAAGTATTATATATACTTTCAAAAAATTAATTAAACATTTTGTACCCTTAGAGATCGATTATATGTCACACAAACTATAAGTTAGATTGTTTGAGTCATGGCAAGTGCAATGGAGAAGTTTTGAAATATGTAATATTAATGAAATTAGCTTAATATTATCTATATATCTCTATAGATATCATATTATCTTCATAACAACCCAAGGAGAAGTCATTAGACCATATTCACATTCTCTAAATAGTGGAGCTGCTATTTAAACTCAAGAAGTCTGATTCCAGTGTCAAGCATGGTGTGTGTATACATATTATGGAAAGTAGAATCATTTATAAGCCATATCTTAATAAAAAGTGGAAAGGCTTGATGTTAAATGGAGGTCTTCCAAAGTGCTAATAAGCAGTCCTAGACTGGACTATTATCTCAGCTAAGCCTCACATTTCATAGCCAAAACTTTACCTACACATATCAGCTGCACAAATAACAAACACAAAGGAGGTCCTCAAAAACTTTTTGATTAATCGATAGTAAGATTTAAATAGCCTTAGTTATCTTGGTAGGTGGAATAATCTATAAAACGTTACTGATGTAAAACCAGTCAAAAGTTGCTAACTTACTGATATATGTTAACCCATTCTATGTAACAATAGACAGGTGGGGTTGCTATGGACAGCAAGATTGTGTATGATGTAAAGAATGCAACATTGCATTTCTGATAAAAATAGATCAAAATCACTCTTCAGGTATTGCAAGGGGTCTTATCAGTAAAAGATACAAATTATAAACTATATAAAACAGGTGACAGTGCCCTCTTGAGGACACTTTTGAAATTTGACACCAGTTACCTATCTAAGAATTCTTCAGGTAAATTGATGTTCTTTTCCATATCCTGGAATTACTGCCTTTTATTTTTACAATTTTAAGAAAATACAATGCAATGAAAGGACTATTCAGGTTGACTCCTCAAACTTTTCCTGAGAAGGTAGCCTTTGTAATATTATCAAATTTAATGCAAGGGTACAGAGCTGGTGTAGGTTAGGTTTCCATAACTATAGGAAAGACATGTTGCAATAATTGAACACATAGAGAGCATTATGGCTTGGTACTGAGGATTTCAACCGAAAATGTTTTACGAACATATATCCATACCAAACTATAGTAAATCCAGAATTGCATTCAACAAAATATTCTAAATATGCTAAACTTGCATAAACTTACCATTCTGCTTATAATGCCATGACTTCTAACAGAAAGAATAAAATAATCAGTCTGAATGTTTTGTGAAACACTTAATTTAATTCTTTGGTCTAGAACCTTTATGTTCTTAGAAGTGAGAGTGCCCTCTGGCTCTTCATGTTGTCCCCTGGACACACATACACATAGATACACCAACACACCTCCACACACACACACACAAACACACACACAATGTACATTCCTTCCCTAAGTCTAACATCATAGAGGGTTTGCAATCAAAATACAAATACCCATGAAACAACTCTGGAGTAACCTAAAAAAAAAAAAAAAAAGCCAAAAAATAAAAAGACCAAAAAACAAAGCAGCCTAAGTTTTATCAGAAAGACAGGGATTCAGAGAGTCCATTTGGAAATCTTCTTAATCAGAAATTAAGGAAGCAAGAAAACAGTCAAATGCTCTAATGGATTTTCTTTCTTAAAATCACAGTGATTCCTATGTGTCACTGTGTGTTAGAACAAATTCATAACATGCTTGGAAATTCCAAGTCATTCATTTATGGATTAGCTTGCTTCCTGAAAAACCTAGCTGGTTATTCAGATTCCTTTTAGGCCATAAATGAGACAAGTAAGAGGTGAAATAAAAACTAAAATAATATGTTTAGGGGTGACTCTCTAAACCTTGGTGGTAGCTGGATATTAACTCTGAGGAAAGGAAGTGAGGGCCAAAAAACCACTGCACTTTCTCTGCTCATTTGTGTTTCAGCTCTGGAAAAATGACAAATATGTAAAAAAACTAACCTTACAAAAAAAAAGAAAGAAAGAAAGAAAGAAAAAGAACGCAAGTTACAATGGATTTTATATTTATTTTGCCAAGAAACTAAGCTTACTGAAAATAACTAATTAATTAACTTAGATATTATTTTGTAATTGTTTGTTAAAACACCAAATTATATAACTAAGACCACGAACATATTTTTGTTGTTTCATCCTTAGTAGTTAGTAATTACTCAGTAGTTTACAAGTATAGTAGTAATTTATTATCTTATAGTAAACGATCATTATCTTTGAAAATTCAGATAACATATATAAGATTCAGAATCTTTGGCCCCTTAGCATGAAGAAACACAGAAGTATCAATCAACAAAATATCAAAACAGTGTCTTGCTCGTCTGTTTTACGTGTTCATACTGTTGACAATTAAATTAAGAAAGAAAATGAGAAGAGAAAAGGAAGCATAATATATTTTTGTCACAGAATCACTATTATTATACAAATATGGGATGTGAAATTAACTATATATTGATGTAAAAAAAGGTACAGTTTTAAAATGTGTCCCAATAGCGTTATACCCTCTGACTTTTTTCTGCACAGCCTTGAATAAAAATTCTGGAATCCACTTTGTTAATGCTGAGAACACTTGGCCTTCTGTACAAACTGCAAATTTCTTACCACTCACCCCCCCAAAATGTGGAATCAGTCAGATTCCATTAACCCTCTCATTATTTTGTCTCAATGGCAGGCACTGCTGTTATTTATTTACTTACTTATCTATTTATTTCTTTATTTAAATTGGCAAAATTGTCTATTAAAAAAAGTGCTGCTTTCAGGCATGAATTCCACTTGAATCTGCCATCTTCTCTCCTTTCTCTTATGATTAGACATCCTTAGAGAACTATAAACTACATCCAACAATCTCCATTTTCTCATCTCCCATTCAATTTTATGCTCCTTACAGGTTGACCTGTGCCTTTATCTTGCCAGAGTTGTTCCCTTGACGGGTTTACAAGGATCTACTTTATAAACTCAACAGCCTGTGCAGACCTCTTAATCTTCTGAAAATACTGAGACAGGTGAAAACTCCTTGGCCTTCGTGACATGATATTTTTGATTTTCCTACTCCAAATATTCCTGTTGTGTCAGACCTTAACCTCTACCCACCCCCACACACACCTTAAGCTTAACTGTTCTCCATATTTTTCTGTTCCTCTCTGTAATAGTTGTTTCAGAAATGCCATGGCTTTAAAACATCACTTCCATAAAGATGGTTTGTGTATCTCTCAATTTATCCTTGTCTTACATCTAATTCTTTATTCTCCCCCATCTCCCTATTTTCCTGGTCGTCTTCCTATGTTTAATGTATTTTAAGCACCTCAAATATCATGTCAGAAATTAAATACACCAATTCCTCCATAAATCATTCCTCTGTTTTCTGTTCCTTAAATGTTTTAATGGCCCTCAAATCTCCAAGAATGTTTTTGTAAACCTCCCTTTAATTTGTCTTCTCATAAAATTAGCTACCACACTTTGTACATTTTATTTCTTTATTATCTTTCTTATATTAACTTCTGCTGCTGATACCTTGTTTCATACTTTTCATGCCTTTCTAATGGAAATATTGTAATTGCATTCTAAATAGCCTTCCTCTTCCTGCCTTTCCTCACTCTACTTTATTCGGTCTATTGCTGTTGGATTAGTCTTTCTAAAGCTTAAAAATGTACAGTTACCTGCCATGGCATGTAAGTTAAAGTCTGGTCGTCTTGAGCTGACATACAAGACCTCATATAATCTGGCCCAATTTTACTTTTCCAATAGTTTGTGTGCCCTGTGATCATTCAATTGTAATATTAGTTGACACAAGTTTAGTGTTTTGTTCGCCTTTGTTCATCTTTCAAAGCTATTCCTACCTATTGGAATGCCTTTTCTCAATGTTCATATATCCAAATTCTTTTTTTTTCCCTCTGAATACCACTTACTTACTCTCCGAAAGTTTGTTTAATCCTCTGCCATAAAGACAATACAAGAGAGCTTCCCTGGTGGTGCAGAGGTTGAGAATCCGCATGCCAATGCAGGGGACACGGGTTCGAGCCCTGGTCCAGGAAGATCCCACATGCCACGGAGCAACTAAGCCCGTGCACCACAACTACTGAGCCTGCGCTCTAGAGCCTGCGAGCCACACTACTGAAGCCCGTGTGACACAACTACTGAAGCCCGCCCACCACAACTACTGAAGCCCGTGTGCCTACAGCCCGTGCTCTGCAACAAGAGAAGCCACCGCAATGAGAAGCCCGCGCACGACAACGAAGAGTAGCCCCTGCTAGCCACAACTAGAGAAAGCCCGCGTGCAGCAACAAAGACCCAACGCAACCAAAAAAAAAGGACAATACAAGAAACTCACACTACTTTAAGTCAGACATTTACACTAAGTTCTTTATGTGTATTATTTTGCTGAAGGCAATCTCTTTTTTCCTGTTATCCATCACTGAATATTATCTGTATTTTTCTTATGACAGTTGTTACACTTTACTGAACATCATATTTATTTTTGTGTAGTTTTCTCCCCCAAAAGAGTAAAATCTTTAAGGTCAACATCCATATATGCTCCTTCCCCAGTGCTTGTCACAGTGCTTCAAGGAAACTAATCTAGGAGTCAATTTACAGGTCTCCGCTTACATAAAACAACCTACATAAAATATTCATAAACATGATACACACATAAATATATATGCACACTCAAACATACATATATATGATGGTTTTAATGAATTACTACAATACTATTCATCAACAAAAATCAAATATTCTTCATGCCATTGTAATTAACAATCGTCAACGCAACATAT
This sequence comes from Globicephala melas, assembly GCF_963455315.2. NCBI lineage: Eukaryota > Metazoa > Chordata > Mammalia > Artiodactyla > Delphinidae > Globicephala > Globicephala melas. Next base: position 56,525,223 of record NC_083318.1, on the reverse strand, counting down.
GAAGATCAAAAAGATTAGATACTTCCTTGGGAAAAGAGTCTTTGTGACGAGAATATCTGACTCATTGCTGTTACTTAAATAATTTGATTACAAGGGAAAGCACTTCTAGGCTTTGATATTTTCTGTTTTTATCTAAAAAAACAGGGAGAAAGAAACTGACAATCACTCAAACAAACATATGAATAGAAATCAAGCCTGAAACACTTGCACATATTCAAACATTATGAATGACTGAGTGCTCTGCATTTCCCCATCACTGAGAGAGGCTGCAGACTCAGCTGATGGAAACCTTAGTGACCTAACTCACTGAGCACGCTGTCAGTCAGGAACACTGGTATCTAGTCGCAGAGGGAGTGCCGCCTGGATTCACATGATTACCTTTTTGATTAACTTTCCTACTCCCATTGCTATCACTTGTCCCCTGTTGCACACAACTCTCTTGAAAGAAAAGATACTCAGTTCCATGAACAGAAAGCTTATTAAAAATTTGTGGTTTATTTTATGCCCCTTAGATAGCATTTATTTATTCCTTGAAATATTAAAGTGTGCTTTTTAAAGCAAAATTACCTTTTGAAAAATAACTCAAAACACTCAGTGGCATTTCTACATCTTCTTCAACAGGAAGAAGCATATCGATTGGGCTAAAAAGCCACATAAGTAAATTGGAACAGCTTGTTTGAGGGGGAAATTGCTCTGCCCTAAAGAAAATGTGAGTAACTAGCAAAGCAATGCCAACTGAAGCGTTGCTCTGCTTGGGGGCAATTCCTGTCTTTGTAGGACTGCTCAATGCCAGGGCCTACCGGACTTTAACTGGCATGCTCTGCTGTGCTCCTTCAGGGATTTTCCTAGAATTGTATGCCTTCTGTCACGCAAGAGTCCATAATTTGATTTTCACTTGCGAAGTTGGAAATTACAGCCATGATAATTAGTAGTGACCAGATTTCAACATGTTAAAGAAGGAGTTTGCTCCTTAAAATGTACTGAGTGGAAAAAAGTAAGGTGAAGAATAATAAAGTGCCAGAATCTGAATATTAACTCAATGCTCTGCTAAACAATTTCTATTACTCATAAAGCATCCCTGGAAGAATAACCAAGCAAACAATTCTAATGGTAGGTAGAAAGTACCATAGACCAGGTAATTCCCTTGTGAAGAAACATATTTCAAAAGAAAATGTGTATTGCACTATTTTTCTTTTCTTACTTAGGTGTAGAATTTCATCTTAAGTGTCCTATAAATGCATAAGCAAACAAAAAACAAAATCCCTACAGAGTTGTTGTTCCAAATTTGTTTAGCATTATAGAATTTTTAAAGTTTCATAGTGAATATTACAATGCAAGCCTTGACAAATGGAAGTCAGTATTGTCAAAAATCATTTGAACATGTCCTTTCTCAGAAAGTTGAGAAAATTTTTCAACTTCTTTCCCCATGTGCTTTTCCAGTTCAGGTATTTTCTCATCACACATGTCAGTTGAATGGAGACTCAGGGGAAAACACTTCATTACCAAGTGGCATATAATTTAGTTTTTCTTAATTTGACTTTTAATTTCCAAACCAAAAAAGTAAACAAGAGGCTATTTATCTGGGCAACTTGAGTCTTCAGTGACAGTAAAGAATGTCATCATCTTTAGCTCAAATGGTCTAGATTATGAGAACATTACTAAATTTTGAGGATGGTTGAGAATACAATGAGTAAAGACCTACCTAATGAATTGATCAAACACTAAATTTTTGCTTCATCTTGGTTTGGCCAACCTAACCTAAACTCAAGAAATGTTTCCAGTTTCTGATTAATGGTAGATATGCTCTATACACTCAACTGAAATCCTCTATCATTTAATTTCAACAAATTCAATATACTAGAGTAATGTGAACTAAAGTGACTTAAATCACTATATGTGTACAAACTTTAAGTGAATATAATTTTATAGCAGCAAACCCATTAAAAAGCATTATTTCCTCTTATGAATGTCATACACAATTTGTTGAGCAAAAAATGACCAGACACAAAAGTTCACATCAGTATGCTTCTATTTACATGAAGTTCTAGAACAGGTACAACAAAGAGACAGTACTAAAAAAATCACAACAATAATTGCTAAGGTGGGTCAGGAAGCTGTGGGGAGGTATAGAGGGGAGATTGCAAAGAGGCACAAGGGAATTTCTGGAGATGATGGAAATATTTTATATCTTGATGGGGTGGTGGTTTTATCCATGTATATATTTGTCAAAACTCACTGAAACATACATTGAAAACACCTGTGCATTTCATTGTATGTTAATTATTCAAATTATATCTCAATAAAGCTAACTTATTTAAAAGACAAATATTCGGACCTGGCCATTTGCTCTTCTGATACAGAAGGTAACACCAGATAATCCTAGAACCCCTTTCAGAATCTCTGCTTATATCTAAGACCCTGATTTTTGAACTGAGGACAAACTCTAGGTTAGGGGAGCATGAACTTAGTCTGCAACCCCTAGAAGTTCTGTCTGTTGTCTTGACATTAATGAAATCTACCTATCCTGCTTTGAGGATATAATCATCAAGCTGATTCTAATTAATTCTCTTTGCGTACAAGGAACTGTGGCTGAATTTTTTTCAATTATGAAGTGTGCTTACACACACACACACACACACACACACACCAACAAAACATTTGGACAAAATAAGCCTTTCAATTGCTCTTCTAACAAAGTTATGATGTATAGAATCAAAGAATAAAAGAATACTTTTATGTTATTCCAGAGATGAGAATAAAGGGCAGGAAGCAGAGAACATTAGGAGGAAGATTTGGGTCTGTAAAAAGGAGACAACAAAACCATAAACTGTAGACAACAGACCATCCTACTTCAAAACATGTCCCTTTTTCTTGAGGGGGAAAAGGCTTCAACTGGCTTTCAGCCTTAGGGGCTCTAATTTTCACATCTGATGGTGGAGGGAGTTGTAATGAACACTCCAATATCCTCACACTTTCACAAAAGTACAGTGAACTCTAAAATACTACAGACAAATGCCAAATTGAATCTATGATTTTGGTGTTTCAAACCACACTAACTGAGTAAAGAAGCTAGGATCTTTGATATTTAGGGTCAGTGATCCACATGGAAATGGTTTCAACTGCTTTGGGGCAATATGAATAATGACAGTTCATATTTGTTTTGCACTTATGGGCAGCTGCTGTTCTAAGTACATTGTATGTATCATCTATTTTCTCTTTGCAAACACTCTATGTAGTAAGTTAGTATGATCATTCCTATATTACAAAGAATATTTAACTCTGAGAAATTAAGTAGCTTTCTCAGGTTTAACACAGATTTGTAGTGGCACTTGGATTTTTTTTTTAGAAGTATTTTATTTATTTATTTATTTTTACTTGAGGTATAATTAATATTGGAGAAGTATTTTTGTTGTTTATAGCACTTTATTTTCAGGTATAAACATGTTTTTGTTTTTTAAAAACTCCCTTCAAAACATGTTCAGAAACAAGTTTTACATTAAACAAAGTTTATGCCATGTCTTAAGAAAAATATGCTTTAATTTGACAAAATGGGGTGAAAACACTGTCAAAAATCTCACTCCGGGGGCTAAGGGGGTAAGACACATCTACAAATATTTTTTTTTAATGTTACAAAAGAACTTATTTACAAAACAGAAATAGACCCACAGACATAGAAAACAAACTTATGGTTACCAAAGGGGAAAAGAGGGAGATAAATTAGGATGGTGCTTGGATTTTAAAATACATATGCCATAGAATATTGCATAAGTGCATGCATAGGATCATTGTTAGTTACAGCAAAGAACTGGAAATAATTCCAATGTCTATCAATAGAAGAACTGATAAATAAACTCTCACATAGGCCTGCAATAATATGCTATGTAAAACTGAAAATCAGTGAACCACAACACCCATATCAACAAGGATTAATATTACAAACTAAATTTCTGGTGCCTAAATCACAGAAGAATATACAAAGTATGGAAACATTTACACACAACTCATAAATGGAAAACATAAAACAATATGTCTCAGGGGGATACATACCTATTTGTTAACATTATAATGAAAAATAAATATCAATAAACCCTATTTCTTTTCTATATTATAATTTCTTATTCTATCTCAAATAGTCCTCCAGCTAGTTTTGTGTTTATTTCGTTTATAGTTAAGTTTTTCACCACTAAGGAAAAAATCATATTTGTTGGTTTAGTCTCCTACTTGATGATTCTAATAGCATATTTCAGTAAATGTTTAGGTTTATAATGATTAATGTAAGTAATAATTATAGTAATGTTTTAATGTAAACTATCAGAAGCCAAGTGTACAGAACAATGCTTAAAAAGACTTGTGCCAAGTTCCTTTGCTACTGATAAATGTCATTCAAAGGCCTGATCTAGACTGAGTTACTAGATATCAATTTACTGTAAATTTTTCCCCTAGCTCAAGTAGCTTGGCTAAACCCTTGAGAACACTCCTCTTTTCTTATCTTGTAATTTATTCTCTACAACAAGATCTCTGTTTTGACCATACTTCTAGAATTGCAGGTCAGGCTTGCTCTCAGAAGTCTTGGCCTGGGCCCCAACCATCTGCTGCCAGACATTATTGAATCCATTTACTTGCCTGCCTAAATTCTGAAAATTGCTTGTTTCCATCTTCCTTTGTCAATGAACTCTGATAATCAGCCATGAAACACACGTTGCCTTTCATCTACCTGTTGTCTGATTGAGCCACTGTCTCCTTTTATCAACATATTTTCATGATATTATAGTTCATCTGGGTTTCTACCATGTAAAGCAAAATCCATACTGCAAATGCTAGCCCCATAGCAGGGAAGTGGTGGGTGAAATGAGAGCTGCTTAAATACTCTCTGGAGTGCACTCTTCAGTCTTCTAGAAAAGAAGGAATAGGTTGAAAAGATGACTGCATTCAGTATGAGAAAGTGAAATATTCACAACTAATGTCCTCTATAGGTATATTTTTCAGAACATTTCTTCAGTCGTTTAGTTGACCAACATTTTGAGACTCTTCAATGTTTTAATCATTGAAAATATAGAAATTAATAACACATGGCCAATCTTCTCAAGGTGTTCACTAATTATTGTATGAGAAAAATAATATAGAACTTGCCTAGAACAGCAATAGAAGTATGAACACAGCACAGTAGGACCAGGGGAACTTCCTTCCAGGAGAGCTTGTGATATCTAAGCTGAATCTTGAATAAAATCAATAATAGCAAAACAATTAGCAAATAATTACTATTTATCTACTATTTGTCAATAATTGAGTGAAATGATTTCTAAATATTATTTAATTTGCAAGCAATTGCTAGGTTACATTTCATTCCCAACATACAGCTGAAGGAACTGAAATTTAGATTGGTAAAGTCTTCAAGGATGAAGAATAGGGCATTGAATGGGACAGAGATGGGAGTGGGACAATAAAATCAAATTAGATAATTAAGGATTATATAAAATTAACTCAAAAGGGGGGATGATGCTGACAAGTACAGGTTTCTGGTAACTGACTATACTGCTGAACTGAATGAATAAGCATTTTCAGAGCTCTAATGGAAAACTGATGAATTCATAAAAGTGTTAACAAAAGATCAAGATAAAAAAAAATTAATTACATGAGACTGAGTGAACTGATGAGGATGATTATAATTTTTGTGACTTTCTGTTTGAATAAAAAAAAAATCCCACAAGGACTCAGAGGCAAAAAATATACAAATCAATTTTCACTGTAAAGTAAAGGAGCTGTTACAGTGGAGGATTACTGGACTGAATGTCAATATTATGACATAGTATGAGTGTGTTTGGTGTTTGGTAATTGCAATCATTGTTGCTTTTGTTGTGGTCATCCATTTACAATGCTTGGTGTCAGTTTATCTCTTATAAAAATAAAATACAGTGTGTATGTGAAAAAACAAACAAACAAAAAACAAACAAAAAAAACAAAACAGTGATTATCTTTGAGTGATAGGATTATAAGTAATTTTCCCCTTTTTCTTATATTTTCAAACTTTTCTATAATAATATATACTGCTTTGATAATGGAAAAATATAAAGTAATCACTAATTAAGTACACACACATAAAAGAAAGAACATGATCTTAGAATTCTAAAATTTGAATACATTTAATTTTAGATACAAAAAAAGGGGGGATGATGGAGAGGTAAAAGTGGTAATGAGGTATGGAATTTTTAAAGTTTTATTAATTTAGAGTTACTAGTGCAATAGAGTGCCTTGCGTGTAATAGATTATGAAGAAATACTTTTAATGAGAGAACAAGTATCACTTGGTTTACTCTCTAACTCAATTTTCTCCACAGTTTCACAATGTTGACCTCATATATATGTTAAAATGTTGGTTTAAGAGTCTTTTGGAGATGGAACCTATTATTGCTACACTTCAACAACTATAATTTCTTCTATCTTCACTGAAAAAGACAAAATAATACCGAGCAAAATACTGAGTAAGCAATTGTATTAATTAAAATAATAAGAACATACAGCACATATTGATGCAAAAGACATTTATAATACCTTATCAAGTGTCTATCTTAGCATTTCCTAATGTTTTGTTCAAGGAATGAAAAGCATATGAATCCATACAACATTTTTGCTGACAGTGAAAACTCAAAGGTGAAAGTCCACTTACACTTCTTGTGAACATTGAATGATGTATGCCAAGGAAACATTTATCACTATCATAAACATTTTACTAAATGTGCCAAAAATTATATACAAACATCTTAAGATCATTTGAATGCCAAGAAAACCCTTCCACATTCTCAAGAAACTTTAAAGAAAGCACATTTTAACGTAATAAACTGCTTCCCATTTTCCTCTATTAAATGATTATCTGATGTCAGATACTCGTCACTTAGTTATAGCTTAATTACATGGTGGCATCACCATTTGGGGAATTATATTCTAATGCCATGCTCAGGTAAAAGTAATTTACATACCACCTGCTCTTTGGTTCAGTGGATGACATCAGCCACTGCAAATGCAGAGAGGGAACATGTTAGTAAGAAACATAGATATTCTCTGAGGTCATATTGAATTGATACTACAGAATAAGCTAGGACAAGTGCCTCCCTTACTGGAAGGGATGACATCGCCATGTTTTCTGCCACAAGAGACACAGATTCCTAAAGAACCTCATCTGTCACTCAGTGAAAAGTGACCTGAATTCTCATTTTTTTCTCCAAAAGTCCACTTTGAGATATCAGAAAAGCTGTTGATTGTCTATGCCCCAGTCTCCCTGCTTCAGAGTTGAGGACACAATCTTCCACATGGCAAGGGTGTAATTAATTAAGGTGTAAGCATTTTCCAACCTGTAGATGAAGGTAACAGGTGCAAATTACCATTTGAAAGAGTGATTCATGTCACCAAGACTAACTGTTGACTAGGGAGGCTTAAATCAATCGTATTTGAAGTTCTATTATTTTTAAAATGCTGACAGAGAATCTACACTTACATACATCATTGCACAGATAAGACATGCTCCCTGCCCTCTGGATTTGCCATTTCAGTGAAACAGATGGCAAGATTATAGAATGAATGTGGAAGCAGTGGGCAGGGAAATGACGATAGATTTTTACAACTCTAAAAATGTCCTGAAATGGAATTACCAGTAGGTAGATCACACTTAGATGATGGCACTTTCTAAATTCAGATGTTTATACAAATTTTTTTTATATACAAATTTTTGAAAAGGCACTGAGCAGCTAGGCTTCAGTTGTTCTCATTCTAAAACTGCATTTTAAAGATAGGCATCATCATTCATGCTAATATTTACAATGAAATGTGAAAATCAAATACCTAAATATTTTAATGTACATGTTGTTGGTTACATCATAATGATTGTTAAAATGTATTACTAATAATGAATAATTAGTTTCTTTTTTAATTAAATAAGAGGACGCAATTTTCTGTGAAGAGAAGTATATAATGTAGTGCTTCTGAAGTCCAGGTCCAGTTTGATGTGACGTAGGGGAAGAGATAGAAGAAAGGGAAGGTGATAGAGCATCATGGTAAATGAACAACTGATGAAAAAGAAAGAAGTTTTTCCTTAAACTGTGAAGATGACATTTACCAAAAAGAAAGAACATTCAAGAAGCTTCTAGGGGGGAGATTTGATAACCCAACGGAACTGGTAGAACAGATTTAAAAGTCAGAGTTTGAAGAGGGAGAAATTGATCAGGATGAGGGCAATTAGGGCAAGATAGGGTTCAGTTGGACTTTTGCTTAATGGGATAAGTCAAGAAAGGTTCCAACATAAAATATTGTAAAAAGCAATGGAAAAGTTAACAACTCAAGGTTGAATATGAAAGAAGAGTTGCGAGCTTTAGGAAGCAGAGGAAGTGGGAACACAGGATTGGACGGAAAGCTTGTAAAACTGGGTGAAAATTATTTCCTGCGATTATTAAATTGCCTATGTAAGTAAGCAACTATGTCTAAATCAAAAGAATTGTAGAAAATTTATTTTAATACCTCGAATTGAGTTTCTGAAGCCAATGTAAATTCCAGTTCTATAATATGATGGAATTGCTTCTAGAGGCAAATTGTACAGTAAAAATAAACCTCTCTGATGCTTCTTCTCACCCCATATCCATTTTTGCTAATTTCTTTTTTTTTAAATAAAATATGCTGAAACACCACTTTTATCCTATGAGTAAGGGATTCCTATTCTTAGTACTTTTCTTCCTCAGCAACGTTGGAAAAGACATAATTTCAAACAATATTTTCTAGCTCTCTTAGGTTGCTGCACATAATCTGATAGATTAAGTGGTGCATGTTGGTGTAAGTTACCATCTGCGAGGCCCACGGCTGAGGCTCATAGAAACACATTTCTATTGGCTTTACACAGTATTAAAAAAATAAAGAGTGGACTAATGAAACTTAAATGTCATTCTTATTTTGCATTTTATGTTTATACTTTGTATTTTTGGGAAACTGTCTTCTGAAAAAAAACATATAATATTACTTTAAAATGACTCATTCTATAAACATATTCTGAATGCCTGCCAACACATTGGGCATTGAGTTAACCTCTCTACCTATTCCAAAGTAACCTTCAATGGAAGACAAAAGAGGAATTACAAAAGAAAGTAATAAACACTATTATGAAAATAAATACCAAGAAAAACTCCGACACAGTCTTGAAGATAGGAAACAGCCATTACATAAAATCTATTTGTGATTTATTACTGTCCATTAAATAGATTCTAAGGTAAAACATCATTTTATGGCAAAATTCAGATCTTTCAACCTCATGAAAAGTGGATCATTTTAACATTTGAATTTTAGTTTTAAAATAATTTATTTTGCATTTACATTATGTGTAAAGATCAGATGTTCAAATTTATATGTATTATTTCCTAAACCCAATCATATTTGTGTGTTGATAAAAGTTATCTTGGTTTTTGAAAGGGAATACGGGTCATACGAGAATTCTTTAGATATATGATGTTACATATAATATACACATACATAATTCTATAATTAGTGGCTAAACATTTTAAGAAGGGTGTATCATCTGATAAAAAATGTCTCTGACCTTAAGAGGTTGTTTACCATAACTTGACACATACAGGTAAATATAAACAAATAATTTTACTGAAGCAGATACAGTCAAGCTTTTTAAAAAGTTAATTGAAAATGAAATAAGCAACTATACATTTTATCTTGATTCTTTCTAAGGTTGAGCAACAAAACTAGTTAGCCCTGCACAGGTATTACACACTACTTATATACAATTAAAATAATCATGAAAATGCCATGAAAATAATTAAATATATAATGGATGAAAGTCATGCCAGAACCATGAAAGACTTAAGTAAGAATTCTAGCACTTATCTGAGGAAACAATCTCTTATCCTTTGTAAATAAGTTTGGAGAAAACTGGAACATAATAAGAACATTTTTCCAAGGAGTTCTTTGACTGTTTCCAAATGCTCTGTTAATTTCTTACACTAAGAAGGGGAGAAATATTTGAAAATAAAGACGCCTATTGAATATTTGAAATAATATTGTTTAAATAATGAGAGATATTTTCTACATTCTATTAATATTATGTCAGATGTGAAATATTTTTATTAGGTGGTATCAGGAAGGTGAATTAAGAAATTGAAATGCTTTAAATCGGCATTGAAATTTGTCATAAACTCTCTCCAGCCTTCACTTGTTTTATACGCCTTCATACATACTATGTCTATACCTCGACAATTGAGACCATTTAGGATTTACCAAAGGTCTCAAGACTTGCTTTTGTGAGTATTCTTCCATCTACCAGGAATGATCTTTATTCCAGGGTTTCTCAACCTGGGCACTGTTGACAGTTTGGGCTGGATTATTCTTGTGGTGGACTGTCTTTTATTTTTTTCCTCCTTATTCCAATAAACATTTCTATTTTCACAGTTGTACTGATGATAGATTTCTTTTGTACTCATTTTTAAACTTACTTCAGTTTCATTTTTAGCTTGAAACCTACAAAACTATAAAGTGTTATTTGCAAAATGTGAACTATATATATACCTTTTCTTAGAGGTAAAAACACATAAAGAATATGCAGGCAAAGCGGGGCCTCATCTGGGGATTACATAACAATTTAGCTCTGTGGCAGCCACTATAATATCTGGGAAAGCAGAGAAAGCAAAAAGATGAGAAAATGACCCCCAAAAAAGTAACTGAATTTCCATCTTCCCATCACTTTCTATGGATTGAGGCCAGTCCTCAGATACTTGTTAGTAGACTATGCTCATCCCACTTGGCTGAACAGGGATGAGCTGCGACCAATGGTTATAGGAACACATTCAGGTAGGTATAATTAGAGTTCTGACACAAGGCCTGAATGAATTCAATATTACACACCAGTGTATTTGTATATGCATATAATTTATTAATTAAAACATACAAAAACCAACTTATTTAAAATAAAATAATACAAGTAGTAGATTCTCCACGTTCTACATCCTAAAATTGCTGCAATTTTTCCATCTCCTCTTGGTTCTCTAGATTCATCTAAGAACGGTGCTAACTCTTCAGAAATGCTGGGTGTCTTAGAATTATATTCATTTAGACAAGGAAGCAGAAACCATCTTTTCACCCCCAAGCTCATGACCTTTGGATTGGTCATGTCTACCCTCTTAACTCTTTCAGATTACTTAACTCTTTTTCCCTAGTTTTTGGACTCATGAACAGCTTTTTCTCTGTCATTGTCCCCTGGCAAAGTTTATTCTTCTCTGAGAATTCTAATTCAAAAGATATGGCTTCTGTCTTTCTTATTTATGCTTACGTCAGGGTTACATCTTCTCCCTACAAAAACATCTTTAGAGAACGACCTCTATTTATCAAAAATATTTTATTCATCCATCAAAAATAGATGATGAATAAACAGTAAAATGAATATGTTCTTTCCACTACACTCTTCCAGTAGCCTCTTAGCCTACTTCTCTTGTGGATCTTGTAAATTATAGGAGGTTTAGCAGCATCCTTGACCTCTACTCACTAAATGCCAGCTTCATTCCCCAACTTGTGACAAATAAAAATGTTTCCAGACATTGCCAAATGTCTCCTGGAGGTGGGGGGAAGGGGATGCAAGTTAAAATGGCCTCCTGTTAAAAATCACTCTTTAATCTCTTCATATATACTTGATTAAATCTTAACCATCATTCTCCTCTCAGACGTAGATCAAATATAATCTTTACGTCCTCCTCATGCTACTAATCACTTGTATCATATTCAAACAACCCCATTCTTCTTTATTATAAGTATTTATGGCCAAATCTTATCTATGTCACTATGAAATCTGGTTTAATGCTGGAATCATGCATTTTCTTCCTTGGTGTCTCCAAGAGGGCTTTATCCCAAGACACACCACTTATTTCCTCAGAAAGTGACAAATATTTATTATATAACAGTCAATATTACTATCATCACCATATTCTTAGCCTCTACATCACTGTTTGTGCTATATATTTTGAAAATGTAAGCCATGATTAATATTAATCAATCTGAAGTATGATACAGGCAAGTTCTACTCCCTTTTATTGTTTAAAATTTGAGAGTTAGTCTTTGCTGTTGAATTCAGTAATGGTCTTTTCGTCTTTTCTCTCTGCAGATAAAGTTCATTTCTAAACAAATTAGCTTTTCAATTACTGCTGCTACGCCATAAGTAATTAGAACTCACTGAAACTTTCACAGTCATTTTTTTCCCATTGTTCTTTTCTAGGCAATAAGATAAAATTATGCCGATTATGATTTTTAAAAAAATATATGAATAAAAAATGTAACTTGGCTCTCAGCCTGAAGACAAATAATTCGAATAACAAACTTCAACTGTTTTTTTCTTTCCGTCTTTCTCTCTTTTTTCTTTCCAAGTCTGTGGTTAAGCCTTGTTAGTGTTTGGATAGGATTCTTAAATACAAAACTTTGTGTTATTATAGATAGTAGAGCAAATAATTATGTCTTGCTCTATTATTTGTGAGAAAGCATAACATCCTAGAACTAGATTGCCAATTAAGGCCTAAAAGGGAAGATAACAGAATGAATGAAATTTTTTGAGTCAAATGGAAAATCAATGGTCAGGCAAGTCTGAAAAAAATGAGGGGGGCTGGTAGAGTGATGCTTTTAGCCCTTTCCCTCTTGAAATTGACACAAGTGAAGGATGAGTGCTCCTGGGTTCTCTAGCTCCAGGGTGAGGCCCTAAGTAAGGCAAAGCAATTTGAGGATACAGTGAAGGATGGCTGAGATGATGACAAGGCTGGGACCTACAGGACACTCAAATAAAACCAGCGATCTTGAACACCCCATCTCACACACACACACACACACACACACACACACACACACACTACCCAGACTTAGCTTATTCTCTCAATCATAGTCAGAGGTACTGAATTCACAGTTGGCAGCTCAGCATTGGGTTCTTCAGGGAGCTGATTCATTCATGATTAGAAAATTGGACATTTTTTCAAGACTTAGCCCCCAGTGTAATGAGTTTTCTCTTTGTTTTGTTTTATTTTAAAACTACTTTTGCCTTAGTCTTTGTTTCTCTTCTTCTATGCTCATTAACTACCTAGCCACCAAGGTCTGTCTCTACTAATATATGACCCTTAGGGATCAAGTTCTTATGCTTGAACCCCAGCCTAGAGCTTAGGGCCCTGGTATTTGGTATCAGACCTTCATTATAAGCCTATCCGCCTGCCTGGGGTTTCCAGATATTGCCCAGGTTCCCCATCCCAGCATTCTACTCGCTTGTTAGATTTCTGAACCATGTCATCTGGGATATAATATGAATTAAGAGTGGTAGATCTAAGCTGCAAACCCAAATATGTCTGAATTTGAAGTTCTCTATTAATTTCCTTTCTAGAGCCAGGAGCCCAGGCTTGCTAGTGCTACACCCAGGTACTGCTATGTTTCCCTGATAGTGCTGGAGTATCATCCCCTTAAGGCCCTCAGCAATGCCTGCAGATATCATGTCTTCATGCTCTGCTTGGGATCCACCCCAAAGAATTTGCTCTAGATTCCACTGACTCCCATCTGGAGAGACCTACCCTAGACATCTGGATATCTAGGACATTTCTGACCCTGTTTTCATATTTGAGACACACGGTCTTTAGAAGAAGACCACCATTTTTACTTTACGATTAGTTAATAGTGCATTAATTAAAATAGGCAAAATATTTCTACACAAAAAAATAGACTTCCATGTTTTTAACTTGGGTAAATTTGCTGGTGATGCATTAATATGCTCTAGTAGTTTTTTGTTTTTTTTTTTCTGGTCACAGAAACACACCAATGATTACAGCAAAATGAATTAACAAGGCCTTCAAAATCAAAGATATATTTAGTATTTGCTGCCTTTCAGGAGGTAGAAGATAAAATTTTGTAATCATCAATGAAAATTACTGCCACCTGTACCTAATTACAACATTTCTAGAGCCTTGCTTTATTAGCTGTTCTGGGTATAGTCAACTATCAAAATAAATCAAAGCCACACAGCCACTTTGGGGTTGCTTCTGACCACTGGGGTAAGTTATGTTCTGTGACATAAGGATTTTTTTTCTATTTTTTCCATACATATTACACTTCCCAAATCTTCAGATTATTCTACAATGAGCATTTAGTTTCTTTTTGAAAGATTAACACATTTCTCAATGTTTTTCATCTCATATGTTACCCATTATGAAAATTTTAAGTAAGGCTATAATGAAAACATCTAGTTAAATAACTCTAATATTAATCCTGAATTTTGGATAATTTTGTATTTGTTTTTGTTTTTGTTTTTGTTTGCGGTACACGGGCCTCTCACTGTTGTGGCCGCACAGGCTCCGGACGTGCAGGCTCAGCGGCCATGGCTCATGGGCCCAGCCGTTCCGCGGCACGTGGGATCTTCCCGGACCGGGGCATGAACCAGCATCCCCTGCATTGGCAGGCGGACTCTCAACCACTGCGCCACCAGGGAAGCCCAATTTTGGAAAATTTTGAAGTGAAATATTATTCCCTTCTGTTTTAAAGGAGATTTTCACATTTAAATAATCAAATTTGAGTGCAGTGTACTGCATGAACATCAAAACAAGAAACAAACAGGGATTTTAAAGACCATACCTAAACCCTTTCATTCTAAGAATATCCCTATGTTTATATCACTACAAGTCATCTCAACTTTTTAATATATGCTAATGTACTAAAGCCCCATTGGTGGATATTATATTTAGCTGCTCAAAGTCAGTATCATATAAAATAAATAATTTGACTTGACTCTAGAAAGTAAGAAAACTTTCTAGAGTACTTCTCATATTTTAAAAGGAAAAAAAAATAAAACTAAAAGTTATAAAAGGCATTAAATGATCATGGCCATTAATAAGTCATTCATATATAAAAAAGAATTGCTATACCTAAAGTTCAATTGGCTAATTTAATTGCCACAGGAAATACAAGCATTTCTATAATGAAATTGAATCAAGATGATAAAATACTAATAAAAAGTAGCCAGCATTGATACAAAGCAGGTTTGCTCACATTGTAAAAGGTTGCAAACTACAATTTCAAAGGAGTCTACAAACAGAACCATGTTTCCCTTAATAATACATTTTAATAAATATATACTTACATATATATAACTATATATGAATATTGTGCATGTATAAATGGACATATATACACATATGTAAATTTACACAAATGTAAATCTAGGGCTTTTTTCCAGAATTTTGAAAAGAATAGTGTAGGATACTATATCAACAATCAAACAACCAAAGTGTTTGATCAAATGCAAAGCAGAATTTCCTTCACACAAAACATAATGCCTGTTGGTGAAAACGTTCCAAGGAAGCTCAGCTGGCAATTTAAAGAGTGCTTGGGGGGATTAATTTAGCTCCTTCATCAAGACTTAGCAGAGAGGCACTAAGAGTTGGGGCTGGTAAAGATACATTTATCTTAACAGTCAGCAAAGCTTGGGCTGGGTTTCCTTATGGCGAATCACGAACATTCTGTGGGACTTTGCCAGAGGATTCTAGTGCAATAACTGCATTAGATTAACTTTGTAAAAAGCTTAGACATACTCGTTAGCTGCTTACTCTAACGTTTATTCAAAATGCCATCATCAGAAACCCTGGTGAAAAGATTGTCAAACAGATTACTTTGATTAATTAATCGAATTACCAATCAACTAAGCCATTTGGCTCTGTGACATCACTGAATGTATCTAATGTGGTAGACATTCAACATTAGGCCAAGATCTAAGAACACAGGTGTGTGTATCTGTGTGTGTGTTTTACATTTTTCCCCCAAAGGAAAACCGAATAATGCAACATATTTTTCTATGGCGAACATAAAAGGTGTTACAGATATCAGTGATGTGTAGAAACTTTTTAATTCTGTGGGATGCCAAGGTGGCAGAATGTTGTGTCCCAAAGAAAGTAAACGAGGCAGGCAGAATGGCACGTACGCTAATACATATTTGCTCACAGACACACACACTTACAGCTTTAAAGGGAATACATAAAAATTATGCTGCAGACAATGTCTTTATACAAATTTATCATAGCATCTGTCAGCTCCATAATATGTTCATAAAACTAGGAACACGTGTCTTCACAGCATGCTCATTTTGGGATGCCCACTGTTGTTATCTCAGCTTCTCTTGCTGCTAGGCTGGCTGTTGTCTTTCAGATCATAGCCTCAGGAATTCATGTTCCTTCACTTCCACATCAAAACAAGAAGTTTAAATTTAAATACATGAAAGGTACAACTTGTGGTACAAAAGGAGAAGGAAATAAAACTACTTAGAAAGAGAATTCAAATAACATTTCTAGGATTAGAGGAACTCAGGAAAAATCTCATAGATGACTGGTACAAAGGGATAAAGTCAAAGGGGATTACTGAGTTATTAATACAAGTCTAATCCTAGCAAGCATTTTGGCTATCCCAAAGTCAACGAAACCTCAATGCTGTTTGGAATTTCAGTAATGGCAGTGGAAGACATGTCACAAAACAGCGCTAGATAAATTACTTGATATGTACTAAGAATGATAATTGTATGAAATTCTAAACATATTTACTTCATAAGTGGTTGTCAAAAAATATTAGTATATTATCTGCTAAACATCATTACTTTTTTGGTCTATATGTCCTGAAAACTTCCAGCATTTTCCACAAAGATTTTAGTAAAGATGTTTTAATATTTATATTTTCAGTGGGTGCCATAAAATACATTCTGTTAAGTTCTACCTTTACAAAGACTGAACTTCCAAAACACAACATTAATTAAAATTCACTAGACTTAGA
Source organism: Globicephala melas (assembly GCF_963455315.2). Classification (NCBI taxonomy): domain Eukaryota; kingdom Metazoa; phylum Chordata; class Mammalia; order Artiodactyla; family Delphinidae; genus Globicephala; species Globicephala melas. The sequence continues at coordinate 56,508,421 of NC_083318.1, read as the reverse complement.
ATATGTGAAATAATGGAGAAACTAGATCTTGATATACTTGGGAAGGCACAACTTAAAACATATCTGGGGATCTATATTGTATGACTAGAGATTTTAGAGAAATTTTCTATTAAATAATAGGCAAATGGAAACATTTCTACTTTTCTTCATCTGTTAACTACCTCTGATAATTAAGAAATAAATTATCCACTTCAAAACAAATCTCATAGATTTGCTTGGTACTCAAAGAACAATATAACACTGTGAATCCTAGCTAAGTGGGTTCAAAACATTTCAGCTGAATGACAAGCAAACAAAAATTCTTCCAAATTCTTATACTTTTTGCCAGAGTTGGGATTTCTTCCAACTCTTACTAGAACTACATTAAGAAACAAGTCACTCTCCTAATGCTGTTTGTACACTAATAGCCATTTCATTTGGCTTTTCATAGCTGAAAATTAAGGACAGATGCTATGCAAGATGTTAAATGTAATGTGTCCTATATGTGAGGCAATTTCTCTGAAAATTCCATGAAATTCATGTTAACCTTTTGCTTTTCTTGGATTTCTCTTGAGAGAAAAATGGCACAGAATAGTGCATTTCAATAAGCTGCCCCCAAAAGAACAAGATATTATCAGCGTCATTAATAGGATTAACATTTTTTAGTAAAATTATTTATTATGTAGCTTGAGTTTAATATTAGTAACTTAAGGGTTTAAAAAAGTTACAGAACGCCAAAGTACCTACTAGAATATTTAAAGTAACTATGAAATTAAGTAAAAACACACATTCTTTCTCTAAGTATTATTGCTGTAGTGTATAGTTTTAAGGACTAAATGCTTTGAGGGAAGTGAAAAATAAATGTCATAAGATGGAAAGAGTACAGACATTGCACTCAAACAGATTTAAATTCTGGTACTGACTGATATTTATTTATGTCATGATCTTGGATTATAAAATCCTCCTGAAACTCAGATTCTATATTTCTTAAATAGGAATAACAAGAATAATGATAAGAGGTACCATTTGTGGAAGAGAGCCTAATATGTTTCAGGCACTGAACCAGGTGCTTTGTGTCATCAACTCTACTTTTTTTCAGTAATCCTATTACATAGGTATCATTATCCTAGTTTTTAACAAATGTAGAAACTGAAGCTCAGGTAGAAAAGAAAATGGAAATATAAATATCTACCTTGCAAGTTTTTTTTTTTTTTAAGATTAAAGAAAATTCTGTTTTATTCAGTGACATGTAGAGTGCCCTGGGAAAAAAAAGTACATACTCTTAAAATATTATTTTCCACAGTTCTCCACCCCACTCCACTTTTCTGGAGTATATTTTTCCTGAAACACAGAACTCTGTTCAGTCAAATGGCCATTCACCTACACTGCAGAAATTAGCATTTCAAAGTTTTAATGCTTTTTTTACTGACAAGCATCAATCCATGCTTCCACCCAAATGGACATCAAGGTCTGCAAAGCCTCTGTCTGTGCTTCTCCTAAGCCATGCCTCATTGCATTCCCTGACCTTGATTTCTATCGCATTGTCTGTCCTTCCTGGGTTGAGAACTTTCTCTCTTATATCTCTGAGCACTTTTTTTTTTATATCCAACTCCTTCTAAATCCTAAATACTATTCCTAGGAGCATTGTTATGGATTCACAAAGTCTTTCTTTGCTATACTGTAATGTAAGGCAGAGAAATCCTGTAGCATGTATTTTATACATGACCATTCTTCTGTAATTACAAATAAAAGGAAGGGAGGAAGAAAAGAAGGAGAAAATTGACCCTTACGTGAAGGCAGGGGAGCAAGGGATAGGGGAGCAAGCGAATGAGTCATTATGCCAGACCTCCTTTGTGCTTATATTGTTTTAGATTCTTACCTGCACACACACATATTATTTCAGTTACTCCTAACAATAGGCCTGCAAATTAGGAATTCTCCTCAGTTTTACTTAAGAGTTATTTTAGGTTGAGAAAAAGAAATGTCAAATTATACTGCTAATTTGTGATAAAGCTGGAATTTGATCCTGATCTGACTCTAAAACTCTGCCTGTCAATTCTCTTAGAAGAGGGAGGTTTAGATGTCAGGATAAGAATAGGGATAGTGAAGTAGATAATACGTGCAGGAGCCTCATCTGAGTTCCAGGGTCTGTTTTGATAACCTCCAGAGCATTTCAAACAATGGTCAGCTTCCACGCAAATAGCAGCTCTAGCCTGGACAACAATCAAGTCCGAATGTGGGAGCCAAAGTCTCTACTATTTCCAAACACATCATCCTTGTGAATTCATTCTCTGCTGTTGCACCTTGATCTCACCAGCCAGCCCATCACCTCCTTATATTCAGAAACATCATGCTAACATTTCCTAAGCCTTGTTCCAGTGTCCGTTGAAAATGTTTTCCAGTTTCTGTTTCTCATTTGCTTTACCTTACTAACTCAAGCCTCTTGTTCTAAGCAAAGATACTTGACATCATTTTCTTGATAACTTTATTTCCATTTCCATCACGTCAAACTTACATTTTCTCTTGAATGTTTTTCCTTTATCTTCCTCATCCTTTTCCTTCTTCTTAACTCCTGACCTATTATTAGCTTCATTTTCCTTATTATCATATCTACTTTGCACTGCAGCTTATGATGCTTATATATTATTTCAGTTGCTACATGTAAGCTTTTTGAAAATCAAGGTGCAAGTTTGATTCAACACTATTCCTCTCAAGGCCTAAAGTGATAGCTTACACATAATAGTTTGTAATCAACACTCATCAAAATGGAGATACATCAAGTATTTACAAGTTACATTCCATGGAAAAACTAAGCCCAGGAATGGGGGAGAATTTAAAATTTCCACTTATCTCTCAAGATAATAAATATGATTTACAGTTTAAATATCTAGATTGAAATCACTTTAAACATCTAGGTGGTCTGTCTTTGATCCAAGAATGTGTTTTTATTTAACAAACACATAAGAAACATACAAACTATTCAGTCACACATTTACTCTTAATGTATTCTTATACTTCCCCACCATGCTTCAGAAAATGTTCTGCTTCATTACTTAAATAGATTTAATGATACAGTAAGCAAAATTATGTACAATAAAACTAAACGTTAAGAATTTTAGAGCTTATAGTGTGAATTTTCAAGTTATTACCTACTCTGCCATTAGAAATAATCAGACAGCAACTGTGCAAAATCACAAAATCTCTGCAGTGCCAAGAATAACTTTATCAGTAAACCTAGAAGTTGTTTTCCACGTGGAACACATGAGATTTGTAAAAATTATTATTAATACCCAAAGGGCACCTGCATACAATCAGCTGTAAGCATAGTTTGTTGCTACAGAAAATCAAAAAGCTCATTACTACTAACTATTAAGGAGACTTTTCACTTCATAAAAGGTCATTCAAAGGAAATGTTCTGTATTTCATATCTTTAAATGAAAATAATTCTCCTCTAAACATCAATTAGGCAAAAAAGATGTGTAAGTTTTCTAATACAAGGCACATGTATTATTTCAAAACCACTAAGGTTATATTTCACAAAGATGAAGGGTGCTGCTTTGTTTTTATTTTGTGTTTACTTGCTAAAGAAAATAGGTAACTTTCTCAATGAAGTTTCTTCTGTGATAGAAGCTGATTATGCTCATCCAACCATTTTTTTTCCTCTTCCATGGCTCCAGACTAGACCATACTTCCCCACCTCCCTTGAAATTAAACATAGTCATGTGACTGTCTGACTAATGTGATGTGGGGCTAGAGATACCTGCCATTTCCAGAAACTGATCCATTTTTTGAAATGGTGATGTTTCTTTTCCTTTCCTTGTCTCCTTGAGGAATTGAAAGGACTCCAAGATCTCGGGGAAAGCTGGAACTACAGGATAGAAAGAGCCTGTGTCTCTGAATCCAGTGGAAAGTCTCCCCCAGAACATCGCCAATCAATTATTATATAAGCAAAACATTAAGGTCTATTGAGTTAAATCACTAAAATTCTGGGGTTGTTTATTACAACAATTAACCTATGCCAACCAATAAAACTTCAGAAATGCCTTTTCAAAAGTATATAGTCCTTTAATTTGATTAAGGTTTTTCCCACAGCCCATTTTGATCACAGTTGATTCCTTCAAAGAATGTCTAAAAAGGAAACAAGGAAATTAAGAGTCTATGTCTGAGCTGTGATGGATCTAGTATATGTTAGTTATACAAATCCCTAGGGGCTGCATGAGCTCACTTGGGAAAACAATTGACAGCATCTTAATGAATTGGAGGTAAATATATCTAATTTCCTGGGCCTCTGCCAGTGGAGACCCCTTGCTTATGCCCATTTCTTGCCAAACAAAACTGGTCAATTTATATCAAGACATTTTTTTCCTTTTTCCATGCATGATTTTATCGTATAGCCTGAATAAATATGCATGAAATATTTGTTGCTCTTTACATTCCTCACAATACTTTCTGAATGGGTCATTTTATTTTGAAATGTAGCATAGAAAGATAATGTTTTCCAAAGAACACAAATATCTTCCTTGAGTTCTACCATTCGGAAGGCAAAGTAAAGAAGGGACGGGAGAAATAAAAACAATCAATTTGGATGAGAATCTTTGCACACAATCAGTGGGTAGAAATCAATGTGAATCCTAGTCAAACACAGACTTCACAGTGGGAATATATACAGCCCTGCATTACTCAAACAAATGGTTAGTGTTACTGTGAACAACTGTAATGAGGCCTGGATTGTGTTTACATTAAAGCAGACAGAATCCTACTGTTAATTTACTAAACCGAGACTGCTGGGTGTTACAGCTTCTGCCGCATTAGAGCAAAGAATTTAGCTTCTGTATCCACACCTCTTTTGTAAACCTACCCCGGATTATTTCCCTGTCCTTTCATTGTTTTCCTTGTTCTGAAAGACAGCACTGGATGCTGGAGAGAGCTTAAGAGGTCTTACTTAACAACTACAATTATTCCCAAGCTTACTGCTGAAGTGGAGCTTGATTTGTCCATAACATGTTAAAAGCTGCTTCTCTAAACTACTCATATCAGACACACACACACACACACACACAGTCACACACCTTGAAATAAAATTCAAATGATAAAAATGCCCTATTTTTATAAAATTTGCAGTCACTGCATGAGAGAATCCTCAGTAAGAGATTCCATTAATTTTGACATGTGTTTGGATCTTCTCAGTAATGCACTGTTCATGCTGATCTTTGGTCAGTTTTTACAATGTTGAAATGGAAATGTTGATTAGAAATTAGGTTATTTTTGTTTGTATCAATGGGGCTTTGGGGATCTATTTATATAGTTTTTACGTGTAGTTACATTTCCTTTTTTAAAAAAAAACATTAACAGCTGCAGTTATCTCTGATTTTATTAACAAGTTACTCCATTTCATTTGCCAAATTGTTTTTAAGATGAAAAATTGAATAAATATGATATGTGCTCACGACTGAAACACTAAATACCACCGAAAGTATTTTCAAGAGTGAAAATTACCAGAAATCCTACTGCCCAGAGAGAGCTACTATTAAAATCTAGATGAATAGCCTTCCAGAATTCCCCCTGCTGCTCCCACCTTCTTTCCTCCTTTCCTGGGGACCTCCAGCTTCTGTCCCCTATAGCACAGCACACAACACACCATGTACTATCCTTCCAGGCGCTCCCCCAAGTTTCACACTTATGTAAGAGTGTGTGTGTGTGTGTGTGTGTGTGTGTGTGTGTGTGTGTGTGTAATAGATGCCCCCTGCATTTAACTGTGAGCTCCATGAAGGCAGGAACTCTGTCTTTTTTTTAATCCCCTGGCATGGAACACATGGCTTCATACAAAGTAGAATTCAATAAATATTTTGGCTGACTAAATGAATAAAATGAGATCCTACTTTTTTAATTGTTTAAAACCTCTTCTTCTGTCAATAAATACAACTGTAGCAAATTTTAAGATTAGATATTTCATGTTATGGGTAAAATTTCTTTAACAATGATCTTATGAAGGCATTATCTCTCTTTTGTTCAATTATCCACAGCAGTGTAGTAGATACCATTGTAGTAGATACATTTGAGTACTTAGCTCCTTCTTGGGATAAATGACTCAAGCTGGAATGTTGGGGCATTAATCATACATACTTACCTGTAATACACATTTTTGAATTATCTCACTAAATGTTGTACAGATTTATATATTCTCACTAAGTATAAATTAACGTGTCGATTTCTCTTCAGTTTTGTCTTAACTGAGTACTAGACCTATATTTTCATCTCTGTAAGTTATGTAGGATAAAAATCTACACTAGAGATATTCAGCTATTTCCCTATAACTTTTGGTCATTTGTGATGTACTCTTTTAAACATGGATTTTAGCTTCAAAATATATCCTAATCTTTTTATGAACTGGGTAGGGGATATAAAAATCATGGAGAAACAAGTTGCAAAAACAAATAGCTAAGGAAAGAATTACCTCAATGTGTGTCAGGTGCTATATAGGAGATGCTGTAAGTTCTCAGTAGGTTTAGAACCTTCATGTAAGGGTCCCAGGTGATTGCAGATTTTGGCTCAAATTTCTAATTCTACCAAAGTATACCTAATTTACAAAACCTCTAGCTCAAATCTCATAGGAATGCAGAATACAATGGGCAGAGCTTCAAGGCTTTGCTTGTATTTGTGAGATTGTAAACGACTAAAGGAAAGAAAAGGCTAGATATCATACTTCTGTCCTGAATTAAAAACTGCTAGGATAGTGTCATTATATGGAGGAAGGTACATGACAGTGAAGATGCAGTTGAAGGATAGTGAGGAAAACATTGGTATAAGGGAGAAAAAATGTTGAATAGGATCAGGAATGTTTTCTTCGACAAACTTAGTTCACTTACACTTGTAATACAATTATAATTTGGTCTAGGTTCAGTGACCTTTGTTTTCCAATCAGATTTTTTTTTCACAAAGTACAGTGGTGAATATTTTCCTTTTATTGATTCAGCTAAACTAAAAATAAAACTGAGATAACTGATGATATAGGAAGAAACTCAAGTCAGGCTAAATATATCAGAATTTTGCAGAAGAAAATTTTCATTATCCTGTCAATCATCACATGCTGATAATCTTCTTAGCCAGCCTTTTCACCAAGTTAATTAAGATTTCCAAATTTTCATAAATGCCAAAGGTTAAAAAATAAAGTTTCATGCTTTGATGTTGTAAGTCTGGGAATTATTAAAACTGTCTAATTTCTAAGTAAAACAAGGTTGAAACTGGCCTTAGGTTACTCAGGTAAATGGATAGTTTTATTGCTGTAATATTATTGGGTAGAAACTTTATTGTATTTATTCGAGGTAAGAAATAAAAGTCTCTTGTGTTAGTAATTACACTTTGTACTGCCATCATTGCAAGTCTTATATATTGTTCAACATTTTACCTATATTCAAGGATGGAATCAATGTATCCTCAACTCTAGGAGAGTTCCTTATTTGTTCCCACTTTCAAGTAAGCACTATTTTAATTTTCTCCTCTCTTTATTGCTGTCACTACAGTGACTAATCAAATAGACCACACTGCTTTAACTGTATAACTGTTGTTGTTTGATGGTGGTGGTAGCGGTGGTGGTGATGGTGGTGGTGGTGGTGATGTGTGTGTGTAGTACTGAACATTAATTAATACATTTACATAAACTTTATGTGTGTGTATGTATGTATGTAGGGTGTCTGCTGAGATGCATTACATAGGCAACCTTCACCATTTCTAATTGAGTCTATCCATCTGTCTACCTATGTATGTACATATACATATATACATACATGCACTATGTGTGTATATAGTACATGTATGTGTTAAATGAATCTTTATACCATAAATTTCAGAATAGCAAAGATGACCTACTTAATTTCTTGTATCTTCATTCAATTAATAAGTGAATCTGAGTGCCCGTTATATAGTACGTGCTAAGAACTGTTTATATGTCCTCATATATGTGGGACCTGCTATATATGAATGAGTACAGCTAACAAAGTCCTTGCCCCCATTGAGCTTAAATTATAGCCCTTATAATTCTACAAACAGAATGCATTTAAGTTATTTAAAAAAATAACTATCACTTAACTCAATTTTTCATTAGTCATATAAATTATCTCTCATGTCAAATATAGTCCAAAAGATAGAATTAAAGTTGCATTTTGGAAACTAGCAGGATCTAGACTACACCTAGAAGGAGAAGGTAAACAATAACTCCTTCTTAGATGGCTTTTACAGTCTGTTCAGCAACTAGGCCTGCTCTCTCACACCACATGTCCACACTTCTAAACACTTCTATCTAAATGAACTCTCACATTAATTAAGTAAAACTATTAGCCATACACTGTCTATAAGGCCTCAATACTGTAAACAAAAGGAATACAAAACTTACACACACACAAACACAAATACACACACACACATACAGCTTTACCCACACACTATGAAGCAACACTTATACTCAACTATTTGCCTTGAGAAACTGTATTGGAATAGTTCATTTGAGAGTTTCTTCAGCTAAATTATCCTATATATAGTTTTCAGTTTTTAAAAAAAATAATTTTATGCAAACAGACCACAAAATAATAATTTCCTTAACAAATCCTCCACATCTTACTATAACACTATTCAAGATAGCTGCCCACTTCCCCTACCAAAGCCACTGCATTGCATGGATCCAGTGGCACTATTCCCGTTGTAGTTCATGTAAATGGTGCCCCTGGGGTTGTTCAGTGCACAACCCATAGCTGAGCCATAGGTTTAAATGATGACCCTTTCTCCTCTCCTGGCTAATAAAACCAATAATGGTGTTTTGTCAGCAAAATCTGTCTTTTCAGTCACTTGCTTTGCAAGCTCCTATAGTAAATCATATTCTTGTAAAAATACCAGGAGTCAACTTTCAGAAAGAATTATTTAAAAAAAACTCAAAGAATGTTTCAAACCTGTTTCTTACTCAAAACACTTTCTCTTTAAAGTGGTTTTAAAGACCCATATCACCCTCGTAATCTAATATTCATGAATGTGTAGATATTGCATTACCAATTATAGATACACAAAGTATATATTTTCATTGGGTCATCTGGGAATTTAAACATGTTTTGCACATTAACTAGAAACTGTAAAAATAACCTGAACATCAGCCTTTAATAGGTGTTACTTTAATATTCTTGGACATTTAGAAACCAATTACATATGGCAGGTGGAATGCTGGCCTTGAGTAGTTTAACTGCATAAAATAGAATGGATTATATTACACCCACCATTCCAGGCCCACCCTTTTTTGTTGCCAGAAGCTATGTATCTTGGTAACTGTAACCACATCACAAAATTAATCTGTGAAAATTAATGAATGCACATATGAATATAATTAATAGATTTGATTCTAAAATAAGTTTGTTAGATTTTGTCATTTTATGTATTAACTGAAGTCTGTTCTTACACATGTGATCTATACTTCAATTAACTATTTCTAAAGATCCTCCTATAGATGAGGCATTATACTAGGGTGTAGGCAGTTTGAGAAGGGTAAAGATAAAACTAATGCTGTCACTACCTTTAAGAATTTATAATATAGGATGGGGAACTAGTTTTATTAAAGACCCACATACTGATAGTTTTACTCTACTAGAAAAGAATGCATTAAGTGATATAATGCAAGCATGAATAAAGACTTACATGTGAGTTGAGAGTTAGATTCTGGGCAGTGTGAGATTTTAGAAGAATTAATGGAAGAGGTGGAATTAATGGATGCACAAGGATTTTCTATGTCATGCTTGAAAAATATGTTATCATATACATATTTGCAAGGCAATTCTTGACTGATAGAGACCAAGTATTGCATGGTTTATGTTACTTGTTTCCATTGGATAGACATATCACTTATGTCAATAATCTATAAAACACACTGGAAATAACCGCCTGGGTATTCACAGTACATCTTTGTAAGGTTGTATTATACAATTATCATGGACTTGGCATTTTATCATAAAGTGCTGACTTGAAACCATAATAGCCAATTATAATTGTGTGCACAATAAAGCAACTGGTAGTTTGCTGAGTTTATGCATTCTGATTTTCTGACCGAAAAAGACAGGGCATGAAGTGGAGCTGTTGCCCTTATGAAAAAGAATAGGTATGAAAACTAAAAGAACATTCTCATTGCACATCTGGAGAGTTCAGCCATCAATGTATATTCAGGTACAGATATGGTGCCGTGGCAAAATATATCTTCATTGACAAGGCACTTGGTCAAATTTTAAAATATACATTTATTTTATTCATTCATTCAATAAATATTGTCTTCCATAGGCCATGCAAGACAATCTCTCTCCTCACATTCGCTTACATTCAGTAGTAGGACACACATAAGAAACAAAATAAACAAGTACTTATGAGGCAGTGATAAATCCTGTGTAGGAAATTAGTGTGACAAGACAGAAAATGAACAGGGGGGCCAGAGAGGCTTCTTTAAAGTGACATTTACCTGCAAACTAAATGATATCCCAATCCTGTCTAACAGGTAATTTTCCTGTGATATCATTTAAGGAAAGTGTATTACTACCTTTTAAAGGAATTTGTTATATATCTCAAGTTTTTTGATCTGTACATCCTTGGGAAGTGACAAAAAAATGTATTCTTACTTAATTTTGGCCATAACAATTTAGTTAACATAAAATTAATGTAGAACTACAAAAGAAATGTGTGATTCTTCAACTAGCTTATGTGTTATTATATTTTCCTTTCCTTTCCCTTCTTTTCCCATCAGTCAGTCATCTCAACTCCTCTCCTCCCCTCTACTCTTTATTTCTCTTCTTTTGCCTTGTTGTGTATTCTTTTTTCTTTTTCCTTTTTTTCTGTCTAAAATCTCACTAGGTGTAACACAGGCTGATTATAATAGATTAGCTATAGAAACAAATAATTCCAAAATACACTGGTATAATAAGCCTTTTTTGGGAAGGGTCCATATTTCAATAGACATTTGACATACTGAATAAAAAAGCAATTTGATACATTTTCTTATAGGAACACAGTTCTTTAATACCTTCTTATAAAATGGCTTAATGCATTTTTATCTTCCTATTTGATTTCTTTGATGAATAATCTATCAATACATTCTACATCTGCTACAAAACTGTGACCTTATGGTTGCCCATGTCAGTGGAACTTATTGTCTGCTATTTGTCTTGACTTATTTTGACCACAATGATCAAAAGAGAGATATAAGAACCCACAAAATGATAATGGGCTTGATTTTCTGTGTAGATCCAGAGAGGTAAGAAGTCATCTATTTAGATGAGAAAAAATATATTTCAACATATTTATCAGAAGAGAAGGAGATTGGCATTTATTATCTATCATGTCCATATAATATGTTTGTTTCCAAACTGCTCTAAAGGTTGGAATTATCATCCTAATCTTTTTACTTATTTAAATACAGATAAGAAAAATAAGGCTCAAATTCCTTTTGCCAGTTTTCCTTATTACTTCCTGTATGTGCAGGGCTGATTAAACATTCGTCTAGAAGTCTTTTTTTTGAAACTATTACATCTATTTAAAGCATGTGACAAGAGTTGAAAACTAGAGAAGTTATTATATGGCCAAATGTTCTTTCAGAATGCTTAAGAATATTGCTTTTACACTAGGCGAAATACAAATATATTTTTAATATAAAAGTACAAGCTCTGAGTTACAGTACTTCTAAAAATGTAATTTTGATTTCTAACTCATAGTGTCAAACAGTAGAGATAATCAGATCAAGCTAAAGTTGATTCTTATTAATGTTCTTCATCTAACCTGACATTTTCCAATTTATTTGGGCCTGCTGTTATCATTAAGTAAAATGTTGCTTAAAATTACCTATTTTAACATTTAAAAATAGAAAAAGGTAAAGATTTACAAAAAGCACAAAACAAGCAAACAAATTAAAAATTCCATTAGGCCTAGACAAAAGAGGGTTTGCACAAGTATGTTCTTTACATTTCAACCTTTGATTTCCCTTAAGTTTCTAATTTTTAATACAGCCCAGCAGTAGAAAGGCTGGTTTGAGAAGCCAGAAAAATGCTTATATGATGCTCATTCAGGCATGAATTTCAAAACCCTCTCAGCTTTATAAATGTGAATGCGGATTGCTTTTGCTCTCAATGCATTTTTCTCAGTACAATGAGGAGGACAATATTCTGAGTTTGAGGTTTATACCACGAGGCATTTTTTAATTTTGCAGGCAAAAGAAACTGTTGGAGTCTTATGGTCCAGTAGGGAACACATTTCCGCCCTCCTTTCTACCATATAATTCAATAGGGGCAAAGCTAGTTTTATCTAAGCTCCCCAAAACATTCACCTTTGGCCCTATGTCAATAAAAAAAAAGTCTTACCTCCTAAGAATCGCTCTCTGGAGTTTTACTAAAAAATTCATCTTTACCCTCAGCAGTCAATGAATATCAACTATTCAGTTACGTCTTTATCATCTATAGCAATATACTTCAGGCAAAACCAAAGATGGAGTTTGTTTCAGCATAGAGAAAATCTTTATGGTTAGTTATCAGCGAAATCAGTCCAAAATTAATTTTCTGAAAATATCCCAGTACATAATTGCTATATAGACCGGGGATAGAGATGGTAAATATATGTAGACTTAGGAAAATACTTTCTGATAACAATACAATTAATTGAAAATTAATGACAAATCTCTAATTCTCAGAATATATCCAATTTAGTAATTGCAATTTTGCTCAGTTAGAAGTTGCCAGAACTTTCTACCACATGATGGTAGTTTCAGCTGTGACTCCTGGCAGATTTTGTGCAGAAATTGTGGAGTTTCTTAATACTAACAAAAAATATACAATGTGTGTATGTATGTGTGTGCACACCTTCAATTTTCATATAAATCAGTTAGCTGCTTTCAACAAAAATAATTCTCTATGGACATTGCAAACAGCTGCTTCACTGTTTCCACTAATTGGAAAGAGGTTTTCCAACACCAAAATGTGGAAGCAGGTGGAACAAATGGACTAAAAGAAATGTTATCCTGCTAAAGTGATGTTTGACAATTGATTACTTGAGTAAAGCTAATCTGCTACTTTAAATCTACAAGGTATTAGACATTATACAATATTTCAATGTTAATATTATTTTCTATGTTAATCACACAGAACCAGTATTACAGAAAATTGGATTTGTTTTCAATGCCTCTCACTTATATGTCACTGATTTTCCAAAATATCTCTTTATTTTGATTATTAACCCAGATTGAACTGTGTCATAGGTCATAGCAAAATGATTTGGTACATTATTTAATGGAATGTAAAGTGTGGCAGTGGTAGGTAACGGGCAAGGGACTTAGCTAAAATTACCTAAGTGCAAATTTGAGAATGCAGTGGAAAGAAGAGTTGAAGTTGGAAATAGAAGAAATAAGAACTGTGTTAGCTTAAGGGAAACTTTTTCCTCAAAACTATTTTTTGAAAAGATTTCCCTTAATACAAACCTCACTGAACTGTAGAAAATAAAGAGAAAGATGGACAAAATAGTATTGCAGTCTGTGGGAGTAGGAGTTAGAATCATAAAACGTCCATTTGGTTTCAGGAAATAGGATAAAGAGGTTAAATTGGAGCTTCAAAGCATATTTTACAGCTGTTATTCCTTAACAGGAAACCCTGTAAATTAGCTAGAGAAAATCAGGAAGAGGAACACTAAAATGCATTTAAAAATTTTGTAGTACTTTTATTTTCACCATATTGCCCAGGAAATCTAGCTTACGAAGTAAGAAAATGCATCCTGAGTGTTAAGTCATGGATTTATAAAACAAATTTGGACATGATCTGTGAAATTTGACTTTTAAAAGTAAATCATTCAAGCTCATCAAGTTAAAATCAGTCTATGTTTATAAGACATGTCATTTCCTAAGTTGACCACTTAAGTTCTGTATTCTTCTCCAAATGCTAAAATTCAATTTTTTTCCCTAAGTAATACAGTGGCAAAAAAGGAGAGGTGCAACTAAAGAATATATCTTCAAGTCCGAAAAAACCTAATAATATGAAGAAAATGTTAGCACCTCTCTGGAATTTGATTTAATTCCTTTCATAATTCATTTGACTAATGCACCTTTTCTCCTCTCCAGCTGCTGTACAGAGTGCCTACCTTCTGTCTCAATATCTCTGATCATCTGCCATCTCCCACAGGTAATTTTCTGACTGTTTCTGTTTATTGTCAATTTTTCTTGACATTCTGCCTTCCCTCCCGCCACAACTCCCACCCCATGTTGTACTGCAGTGATGAAATCATGTGCAAGAGTTGTGAGTAACAGAAAAGTTTCTTTCGCAATGAGGTTTCAAGGTAATGCATGCTCAGGCAGTAAAAGAAAACAAAGCTGATTGTGTAACTCACTTTTCAGTGAAGCTTCAAGGGTAATCACTATGTGGTTGCCTTTGAGACCTGAGGTCATATACTAAAGCTATTACAAATGATTTAATAAATACATATTTAATTATTGAATCATGTTAAGTGCACTATTTAATTTCCTTACCACAGATGGCACACAATTACTAGATTTACTCAGGTTTCTCTAAGTAATTTCCATTAGCATATATTCTCTCTCTTTTTTCCCCTAAAGTTGAAAAACTCTTTAGACAATTACCCCAGAGAGTGCCCGAATATTTTAAAAAAAGAAACAAAATGATAACAGCAAAACGGACATAAAACTGTACCCTCTAGAAACTGCATCAGAACATATGAAAATACTGAATAGTATTTTTAAGCAAGTATGAAAATTAAAACTAAATTTAATTTCTTATATTTTATACTAAAATTTCATAATGTATTATTTTATACTGTGATCATCTTTGCAATACAGACAATTGACAAGCCTGCTTCTGTGCCAGATTTTCAGGAGGTAAATGAAGGAAGAGAAGAATTAGGAGAATTCTCCAAAATAACAATTAGCCATTCCATGTTGTTGACTAACATCACATACTGCTTGTATTGTATACGCACTAAGTGTCAGGCGGTCTACTTTATAAGCACCAGCAATTTTATTCTCCACAAAAACCTGTGAGAGTGTTACAATTATTATCTCCATCTTACAGATGGGAAATGAGACACAGAGGGATTAAGTAGTTTTCCAAGTTGTTCAGCTTGTAATGTAGGAGAGAGATTTGGTCCAAGAAGGCAGACTCTACTTTCTTTGCTGTAACTCTGTGCTATACCAGTACCCCACCTCTAAGCTGGTATTTCATATTTCCTTAGCTAATTTCCTGGTAGCTTTCCCCTAGATGATTAGTAGGGCCTATTGATTATATCTTCCTTTTAAAAAAAATCTACAAACAGGGCTTCCCTGGTGGCGCAGTGGTTGAGAGTCCGCCTGCCGATGCAGGGGACACGGGTTCGCGCCCCGGTCCGGGAAGATCCCACATGCCGCGGAGCGGCTGGGCCCGTGAGCCATGGCCGCTGAGCCTGCGCGTCCGGAGCCTGTGCTCCGCAACGGGAAAGGCCACAACGGTGAAAGGCCCGCGTACCGCCAAAAAAAAAAAAAAAAAAAAAAAAAGATAGCTATATGTAATAGGACATTTTCTATCAATTATATAAGGTTGAGTTAGATTCACATTGTACATGAATGTAACTGACACTTTTCTTACATCTATTTGGATTTAATCTGAATTAACAAAATATTAATCTAAGACTGTGCCTAAATTACACATCTCCCTTTGGAGCCTCAGCTAATATTGGTTCAATTGCAATAGCTCCCTTTAACCATGGTCTTCTATAAATTCCTACCCTCATCATCGAATTTGGTTGTGTCTTTCTAAAATTAAGTTAATCATTTTCAGTTCTGTTGAATTTGTCCTTTAAAAACTTTTGTTAATAGCCTCAAATCCTTTCTGAAAATGGGAAATAAATATATGAATATATGGAAGTGAAATCTGTTACTTTTAAACTTTATAGGAGCCTATTAGTGTATTAATTTTAATCTTGAAATGTACAATTGATCCTTTTCTAACTAATGATGATATTTAATTTAATGACTCTAAAAACATGGCTAGCCCCTAATAATAATAGCCAGCATTTATTAAGCCCTTTGTTTGTGCCAGATACTGATCTAAATATTTTACGTATATTATCTCATTTAGTACTCATGACAACTATTTGAGATAAGTATGATTAACATCCCCATTTTTGCAGATGAAGAATGAAGCTCAACAAGAACTTGACCAAGGTCACACTGCTAGTAAATGAACCTGGACTGAAACACAGGAAGTTAGAGTCTAACCATTGTAAAATGGTTAGAGTCCTTCATCTGATTTTCAACAAAATTATGTTAACAATACAGTGAGGAAAATCTTATATCTTTGAAATCATATTATGCTGATAACCTAACAGAATATGTTAATAGGCAGAAAGTCCTTGTAAGTCATTGCTTCCGTAATTTAACTTTTTTCATATATGGAACCTATTTTGAACTTGGTTTTTCCCTTTCAAAGTTGATCCCTTTGTGAAGAAAGGCTGGTGATACAATAGGGAAGGAAGCTTCCTCATAGGGGCAAACAGATATCAACTTCCTAGCAGAAGTGGCTCTGCCCCTGGCACCTCCATTCATGTGTATTTCCTTCTTTCCATATCACTTTCAGTGTTAAACTCTGTGACTGGGGAGAGGCTCACAGCAAATAAATGCAAAGGACTGTGGCTTCCAGCTTCCCCAAACTTCCTGTTAAAAATACTTTAAGCAACACTTAGCTCCTCTTTAAGAAAAAAAAAGGAAAAGGAAACTTCAATAACAGATAAAAAATTAGCACCTGCAGAGCAATTTTACCAAGTTCTTTTACAAGACAAACCATTTGAAATTCAAGAAACCCTACAAGCTGTAAGCCAAATGTGATTAATCTCACACTTTTGAAAGGAAAAGTTAAACTTGGAAATTTGACTTGCCCAATTTTCACAGATATACTGTTTCATACAGTGAAGTCACCAATGAAGATTTTGGAGATGTTTGTTTTGTTTTGCTTTTTTTGCGTTTCACTTTGACCCCTCCTTACATTGTCATCCTATGTGCTCTGAAAACAGATATCTGGTTTTCAGTGTTGTTCCAGCTATTTAACTGTGTTATCAAATTAATTAATCACTCTGTTTTTTCATCTTTAAAATGGGAATAATATAGTTCTGACAAGATTACTGAAAATATTGAGATAAGAGAAAGTATGTCACACAGTGCTTGGTATATAGTAAATGTTCAATAAATATTGGATATTATCAATACTTTTATTATTCTTATGCAGCATTCTCACTCCTTATTTTAGTATTGCCTATATTTCATAGTTTAGTAAATAAAGGATATTCTGCTTTGCACTGGGAATTTGTTATAGCATGCATGTATGTATTCTTCCTGCAATCATTTTTAAGGCCAGGTCTCTGTCCCATATTTACTTCTCTCTCTCTCTCTCTCTCTCTCTCAGATACATAACTTAGTATAATGCAGCATATAGGTTATAACTATCAATTACATATGGAATGAAATTAAATGTGTCTCTCCAATGTGCCAGTTTTTTATAAATGGGAAAGATTTTCCCCAACCACTAGGTAACGAGAAATGTGGTCCCAATAGCTGTGAAGTAAATCTCTAAGGCCAAAAAAG
This sequence comes from Globicephala melas, assembly GCF_963455315.2. NCBI lineage: Eukaryota > Metazoa > Chordata > Mammalia > Artiodactyla > Delphinidae > Globicephala > Globicephala melas. Next base: position 56,490,828 of record NC_083318.1, on the reverse strand, counting down.
AAGCTCATCTCCTTCAAAACCTTAGTAGGATTTGTATTCACCCTTCTGGGATTCAAACGAGTTTGAGGAAAATGGCTTTATTTTGCCTATACAACCCAATAGGCTGGTGCTGGATCTGTGCAAAAGGAAAGAAAACCTATTTCATTTAATGTTACTTAAAATGAAGGACGTGTTTAATACAGTTCATGAGCAATGAGAAAATGAAGGTTAGAACCAAAAGCAGACAGTTGCAATTTCTAAAGAAAAAAATTTTTAGCGTATTTTTTGTGGTGAAATGTTTACAGTGTAGAAGCTCTTACAGAAAAAATTTCTTGGTGGGTAAGATACTACTACTACTTAAGATTCACTTGTACATATTCATTGTCCTTTATGTAAAATCTTTCAGCTGGAAAGTCTGCAAAAAAGAAAGAAACTAAAATAAACACGTTTAAATGAAAGTGTTCTTCTGGCAGGGAGCTTAAGAGGTGATCAAGAGGCTTAAAGCACGTAAACACTTGGTAACTATTTTAAAAGAAATTTTAAACAAGCATGATTTATTTTTTCCAAACCAACTGTGCCTTTTTAAAAAGCTGCATGTGAATGAATAACGTGAAAACAGCAATTTTTCTTAAAGGGATGCATTTATCTACAGAAGTGTTATGATTTAAGATAAAGTCATCGACTCAGAGCTAAAGTTTAGACTAATTAAAATATATAAATTACTTTTCTTCTGACCTCAAGGAGAGAGGCACAGGCTTGCAACAGCACAAGCCGTGCTCTCAGCAGGAGAATTATGATTATAAATGGAACAGAGCTTCAGATATTACAGGAATGCACATGTCAAAATATTTGGGGCTATAACTATAGACAGAATCAATATAACAGGCACAAGCAGCATTCTCCCCCTTGATTTTTCTATTAAGTTGAGCTGAAAATACCTCAAAGAATAATTATTTCATGCCAAAATTGCAGTAAAGTCTGCATTAATCAGTAAAGCATAGTTTTATTTAAAGAAACATTCTACTTTAGTGACATCTGTTATTGGCTTATAGTGTATTTTTTAGTTTTCTTGGATTATATCTCTATTCCTGTTCAAATTATGGATCAGAAACTAATTTTATTAGCATCACTGCAAAGATCCTGGCCTCTATTCTCAAGACCCATCTAAGTAGAGCCTAAAACTCTAGCAAGTTTATTTATGTCAATTTACTTTAAACAAAACAGTCTACGTTAAACATCGGACCACTTTCAATGGTGCAGTGAAACTGTTGGGCTACTAACAGTATGAAACAGTGCATGTTGCTTCAAATAGCAATAGTCTGATTTGGAACTGTGTGAACATGTACTGGGGTAAAATGCACATGGTGCCTGAATGCTTATCATTTTATTCCCTTGAGAGACTAATATACCCCTAGAGTTAAATCTTGACTCAAATCATGCCTGTTCATTTGCCCCTATAGGTTAAATAAAGATTCTCTATTTTTCGGTTAATATTTTTCAAGTACATGCTTTTATAAGCATGCTGGCGATTCTCTGTTAGGTGAAAAAAGCTAGATGAACAGAATTTGTAGGGGTGGAGCAGGGATTGTTTGCTATGATTGTTTATAAAAGGAAAGCAGCTTGCTCAACATTTTAGAAGAAGCTATGTTGTATCATATTGGCTCAGCATCCTTAATATTTTTTTCAGGAGTTTATAATTAGCTTAAGTAGTACAGTCCAAATGACGCTTTTGTTGTTTTGTTGTTGTGTAAAATTGGTTAATTGGACTTCAATATTATACTTGTTAAGAAAATAATTATTGTATTAATCATAGAAGTAGGGGTAAATATTTCTGTTTCCAACATCAAATATGAACATATTATTGGAGTTTTCCCTTCATTTATGTAACTATTCCCAGCAATAAAAATAAAAACAAGAGGTACTGTTCCAAACAGCTTCTCTATAATCAGATTTTGGCCCACTCATTCTTCACCTCATGATTTTAATGGCTGTGTTTGTAGGTGTGCTTTTTAACTTCCTTTTAAAATGTAAATCCATGTTGGTAAAAGTATGTGTGAACTGTGTTTGGTTGTAGAGAAGTTTGTGTGTCCCTACAGATTTGAGAAGAAAAAATATATATATATATATACATATATGATGATCACCAAATACATCATGTATGTAACTATATACATAAATACAATCACATTATTAACAAAATTTGAGGTCTGATTCAGTGAAAGCACTTCTCATATGAGTGTATTTGTACATTGATTATAAATAATATATATACACACATATAAAAATATGGTCTGTTAATCTTATTCATTATTTATGTATAAGCATATGTTTAATGTATATGAAACAAACTAATATTTAAACTACTTCAAAAGTATATTCTAAAGAAAATTTCAAACTCACACGTACAAATATGCAATATTTGTTTATTATTTTTGTTTTTAGAAACAAAATATATTACCTGGTTTCGCCTAGTTTAATATTTTTAAATGAGGACGTAGGAGTCAGGCTGTGTGACATTTCATGGACTTTTTTTTTTACCCACAGGCTTTTGTTACAGGTGGTTTAATAACCAGCCAACTTATTTCTATAATCTTTGAAAATAATAACTTATGTTGGGTTTAAGTAATTATTAGACACACATTTTTATCATCAACATACTTTTTGTCCACACTACTACCACTCAGAGTTCTAGTTTCACCATCTAGTTAATGTATTTCCTGAAGTTGCCCCATCTTTATAAAAGTGGTGCATACATAGGTCCCAAAATACATAAAATATACCATCATAGTGTAAAGATTAGTTAGCAGTGAAGACAATGATAATAGCACCTCCATTCTGTTACCATTTTACTAGATATAAGAACTACCTTTTTGGACTATACTATTTTCTTGTTCTAAACTCAGTTTTACTAGATTTTATATAGATGGGGCTTGCGCTGTTTCTTTTTCTTTTCTTTCTCTTTTTTTCTTTTTGTCACATGTTTTATTTGGGAGGAAGGAAGGAAGAGAGGCAAGGAGAAGGGGAGGGAAAGAAAGATGGAAGCTATTAGTAAAAGCAATGAATGCTGTGTCCTGCCATTTAATCTACCTCATACTTATTTTAACCTTTTCCTCTTTTCCCCATAGAAAACAGATAGCATAACTAAGTTTTATGTAATGTTAGCCAAGTTTAATCTCTCAGAAAATAATTTTCTAGTATCATAGCTATTTTAACTGCCTATGTTAGGAAAATATAATAATCAACTGGTTTGTTGTGTTTAAGATATAAGATTTTAGGAACATAGTAAGTGAAGGCCAGTACATTCAGATATGAACCAGATGTCTATCTTTATATAAGGGCCTTCAGTGAGAGTGCCTTTGTTCCAAATTGAAAACCCCTTTGAGTCTGAAAAAGACACCCTTCTAGCTTGAACACCTACTGACATTATTTTCTAAATGCTAAAATTGACAGCAGAAAGCTACTGCTGCTTTCTGTAATTCTGTAAAAATCTTTGCCCACTTCAGCCTTCTCAATTGCAAAGCTAGTCCAGATGGGAACATGAAATTTTTGCAGCAAGTTCTACAGCACATAATTTTGTTCAATAAAGTTATTATGCCACACACAGCTGTATACTGCCATATAAATGAGCACATGTGCAATAGAATTCTTGTATTATAAGTTTTATAAGACTAAAATTGAGATTATACAGCCATACACAATAATTTATTTGAAACATCAACATGTGCCTTGCTCTAGGGTTACACAAATGGTGCCATTTCTTCTCCAAGAGAAAACGTTTGTCATTTAATATTCAGTATTAGCACAAATGTTTTCCTCAGAATTATAACCTAAATTAGGCACTTTAAAATACATCAATATATCATTAACTTCTTACTTTAGCATATTAGATCTATAGAAGAATCAATTCTCCCTAACAATGGTGAAAGAACATAATCACTCTCTAAATTTGCTTTTAATTAGCATCATCTGCATTAATTTGTGTAGCTGATAGCAAAACATTACAATACGTTGCTATTTTATATTTAAAATGTAATATATTTTTTGGTCCCATGTCTCTCTGAAGGAAACTTAGCCCTTTTTTCTGCAATGCCTTAGTAAATATTTTCAGATGTATTGCTCAAGAATTTTCTCTAGAAAACTATGTGAGGCTATATTAGGGATGTACTATTCAAATAAATTTCCAGGTAACTATTTGGTCTTCTGCATGTTTAAGAATATCCTGAGAAGTATTTTTTTCTCTCTTCCATCTATATCCCCCCAATTCACTAATTCTCAGTCAGATTTTTGAGTATTGCAAAGGAAATGGTATGTAATCAGCAAGCAGCTGAGAAGGAAGAAAGGAATCCACCATTTATGCTGTTACGTTTTTCACACATTATTTTTTCACAATAATTATGAAATATAGGTAATATTTCCTGGCGGGAAAAATACAAACAAACAAACAAAAACCTAGAGTTCTGAGAAGTTAAGTGAATTTCCATAGGTAACAGAACTAGTGTTCAAAGCCAGGTAGTGTTATAGATGTTCTAGGTCATAGCCATAGTTCAGGCTCTCTAACCCCCAAGTCCAAAGCGCTTTCCTCTATGCCACACATTCTAATGGTGTTTCAGCCTCTATCCAGACTCCCCCTCCATAAAGAAAACTACAGACAAATTAATAACAGATTCTCTGGTTCAGTGAAGACAAAAGATTGGTCTAATCAAAACCAATTCCTGACATTTAAACAGAGACCTGTACTTTTTTTGTAACGACAGCTTCCTTGACAAATATTTTCAAAAGTACCTTGTTGGACTAGCCTAACTCTCCTCTCACATATCCTATCTCATTTAATGATACTACTCTCTACTTAGCTGCCTACATTATAAATTTTAGCTGTTCCTGATTTCTCTATCTTCCTTATCCCCAAGTCTAATTCTATTTCACTCTAGAAATATATCTTTAGGGCAGTTGTCTTCAAATATTAGTATGCCTCAGATTCTCTGGAGGACTTGTTAAAACATAGGTAGCTGGAGTTACATAATAAATATGTTTACTGCCTTGGTTGTGGTGATGATATATATGTCCAAATTTAACAAAATGTATACATTAAACATGTGCAATTTTTGGTATATTGATTATACCTCAATTAAACTAGAAAAAAAGGTTTCTGGACCCCGGATCAGAGGTTTTGATTCAATAGGTGTTGGATGGAGTCCCAGACAATTGGCATTTTTGGCAAGTTGCCAGGTGATGTCAATGCATCTGATCTGAGGACCACATTTTATTATATTTATTTATTTATTTATTTTTTCAGTAGGCAGACCTCTCGCTGTTGTGGCCTCTCCCGCTGCGGAGCACAGGTTCTGGACGCGCAGGCCCAGCGGCCACGGCTCACGGACCCAGCTGCTCCGCGGCATGTGGGATCTTCCCGGACAGGACCACGAACCACATCCCCTGCATCGGCAGGTGGACTCTCAACCACTGCGCCGCCAGGGAAGCCCCGAAGACCACATTTTGAGAGCACTCATCTAGTGTATCCTTTCACTCCTTATCCACAGCCATTGCAGCATGCTCTCCTCATATCTTGGCCAGACAACCACAAAAAAACAACGTCAATCATCACCTTTCTCATCCCCAATCCTGTCTATCCTGGACAATTTTAACAAGTAAAAACACAAACCTAATAAAATTATCCAACAAATTAATGTTTCTTGAATCTCTTCAATGGTATGCCACTGACCAGAAAGCAAGATAATCACTTTCACCTTACAGTTTACCATGCTCTCCGTTTGTACAGGATGTTTCCCTTGCATAAAGTGCTCACTTTAATCTCAATCTGTCTAACTCCTATTTAACTTTCAAAGTCTATTTCAAAGGTCATATTTTTTGTGTATGAAATATGTCCCTGCTCCCCCTGGCAAAGTTCATAATTCCCTATGGTGATTTCCTATTGTGCTTAGTACTAGCTCAGTTGAATTGTTCATTATATTGTATTTAATTATCACTTTTGGACCCTTTGGGGTTTATTTCTGTGTGCCTAACTCTCCACTAAAAAAAGAAATTTAAAATATCTTCAGGTATTTTATTATGATTTTTTTGTCTCCCATCTCCCAGTAAAAATTAGGAGAAGAAACAGAAAACTTGTTTGGCCTGCTGACTTTCCTTTATTAAGTATTCTTTTAAAATGTCTTGATTACAAATATATCACTCAGCATATATTATCACCTCCAACATGTATGTTAATGCAGAGCTGTACTTAGGAAAGAGGTCAACATTATCTGCATGATTTTAGAAAAACAACTTGTGTAGGCATGTGTCTCTGAGATACAAATGTCTAAATCAATAGTTACTTTTGTGTAATTTAAGTCACTGTCTTTAAATATACACAGACTTTATCCTAATAAATGCCTCAGGATTTGGCCTGTCTTCACCCTCATTTTTAAAGATTTTTACCTGATCATGAATATTTGATATTTACTAACCTACACAATTATATTTTCTAAATATAGATACAGTCTAAACTCTAAATCTATTAAAATATACCTCCTATACTAAATGCATTTTAAAACCTAGCAAAAGTTTCATTCAAACCAAGACTGAAGTTATTATGGACTAAATGTACAGCAAAAATCCTTTCCTTCCATATCACAACTTATTACTAATATTACTTATATAATTAAAAAATAACTAGTTATAAAATAAAAAAGACAATGTTATAAATTACAGAATTATTATAAAATAAATTTACTTTGTCTTCCTCAAGCACTTAATTTTATTATATTTATCTTTAGCTGGTACATTTTCCCATAAAAATTACCTAAATGGAAATAATGTAAAGCTTTCAGAAGTAAAGTGATTTTAATTGCTCTGGTATGAATAAAAAAGAAAAAAAGGAAAGAAAAGAAGAAAGAAAATACCCAGTATGTGTTTAAATCACCATGTTTAGAGTTCACTGATTTTATTGTTATACTTCTGTGGCATGTGTAGCCAATTTATCTTTGTCCAATTGATAGGGTAAATGAACAGTTTTCTACGTCTAGTTAAATCCTTTTTATTACTGAAAGGAAGAAAGCAATTTAAATATTGCAATAGGGAGTATAATATCTTAAAAAGATGGGTTTCACTTAAAACCATGGATCATTACCTTTGGAAAAATTTTTGAATTGTTTTGTGTAAAAATTTGGACCCTAAGGACTATTCTTATCAATTATCTTATAAGTAAGCTTTGTTATCCCTCAATATTATTCAAGCAATGGTGAAACTGTCTCTAATCAACTATACTTTAAAAATAAGACTGAATTTTTTCCAGTTATTTGACTAGGTGAAGAGGTGTTATCAAGTCGCTGTTGCGTTTGTACAATTTCTTGAGGAACCCCCTTTTCAACTCAAAGAAGCATGTCCCAAGATAATCTCAAAAGGTCTGAGCAGGTGTGCTAAACTAACAAAGCCTCTTAGAGACGCACAGAAGTTCTTTGCCTCTTTCCTTTATTTGGCTTTGTTTCAAAGCCTTTTCTTTTTCATGAAAGTTCTACACTTTCTATCCATGCTGAAAAATGTGCTCACCCACTGGAATCCACATTCCTTTCCTTCTGATATGGCTGCTGTGTCAGTTATTACTCTACCTGAGGAACATAGCAAACAATTCCAAATTCTGAGGTATTTCTCCCTAATTAGAAACACCAAAATGAACAACGTAGTTTTTCTGTGTCATCATGTCCTGGCCTTTAGCTATGAGTATTCGAGTGAGATGAGACTCTCTGAAGCTTTTATGAGACCTAAAATATTAAGAAGTAGTACAAAAGGAAAACAAAGGGAAAAGTCTGAAGAAAAACACTTTTTTTTTTGGTATGAAATGGAGAGGAAAAAGAAAGAAAAAGGAAGGAAGGAAGGAAGAAGGAAGGGAGGGAGGGAGAGGGAGGAAAGAAAGAGGAAAGACTTTATATATTTATCTATTAGATTAAATAGTATATGTATACACATTGTTGTAGGCAGAAGAATGGTTGACCAAAGATGTCCACATGCAAATCCCAGGAAAATGTGAATATTTAGGTTAATGGCAAGGGGAGGTTTAAAGTGGCAGACCACTTGACTTTGAGATGGGGAGATTATTCTGGATTATTCAGATGGACCCAATCATAGGGTCCTTATAAATAAAAGAAGGAGGGAGGCAGAGAGGGGACTGGAGGGATGACAGCCTTAGAAATATTTGCCCTGTGCTGCTTTGAGGATGGAAGAACTGGGTCACTAGCAAAAGAATGTGGGAGGGTAGCCTCTAGAAGCTAGAAAAGGCAAGAAAAAGGATTCTACCCTAGAGCCCCCAAAAGGAACGCAGCCTTCTTGATACTTTGATTTTAGCACAGTGAGATACACTTCAGACTTCTGACCTCTAAAACTGTTAAGATAAATTTGTATTAAGCCACTAAATTTGTGGCAAAATTAAAGAAGCAATAAGAAATAAACATACACATACATACACTTGCCTCATTGTTTCTCTTTTAATTACAGAACTCTTGTGTTTAGAGATAAACACTGTCCACATCAATGCCAATAGAAATATATAATTCAAATCACACGTAAGAGCCATGGACATAATTTAAAATGTCCTTGTAGCTATAGTTAAAAAATAAAAAGAAACAAGTGACATTAATTCTAATAATGTGTTTTATTCAACCCCAAATTTCCAAGATATTATATCTATATATAACCAATATGAAATTATTGAGATATTTTACATTCTTTTTATTATTACTAAGTCTTCTAAATTTGATGGGTATGTTATACTTATAGCATGTCTCAGTTTGGACTGACCACATAATAATGGCTCAGTTGTCACAACTGGCTAATAGCTGCTGTATTGGGCAATATAAATCTGTATATTAAATCTATATATATATAAGTATTCTGAAGTTAATTTTGGTGATGGTTTTGACTATATATGATTAAAAAACCTTATTAATATGTATCTGTTTTTTTGTTTTTGTTTTTGTTTTTTTTGCGGTATGGAGGCCTCTCACTGCTGTGGCCTCTCCCGTTGCAGAGCACAGGCTCTGGACGCACAGGCTCAGCGGCCATGGCTCACGGTGCCCAGCTGCTCCGCGGCATGTGGGATCTTCCCAGACCAGGGCACGAACCCGCGTCCCCTGCATCGGCAGGCGGACTCTCAACCACTGTGCCACCGGGGAAGCCCTGTATCTGTTTTACATAAAAGATAGTGATTTCTTTACATGTTTCAAAGGGTGCATTCTTTGACTTGATCCAGACACTGCACAAAGTGTCCAAACATAAACACAAAAACCTAAATGCTAACAGGACCATCTCAACCTATGAATCATTTTCAAATAACTAAGTAGAAATGTATGATATTTACATATCTGTCATGCATTTAGGTTTTTTTTTTCCAATTTCAATTTCTTTTTACCTAGTCTACTTTTACTCTTAAAAGAGAGGAATCAAATTTTTCTAGTGCAAAACAAACTACAGTAAAATGAGTGTGCTTCTTTACATCTACTCTGAATAGCTGCTTATTCATATCACAGCACAGCTGCCACAAAGCTGTCATGGGTCATGGTGTCTGCTCAGAGAGAGGAAACTGAGGTAGCCAGAGTATTGCAGGTGAAAGCACAGGTATTTTAGACCTTCTTTTCCCAGGGCCAGTTAAATTCTACAGGTTCTCAATTGCTTATAATTTGGGATAATCTATATAAACTGCATAGTTCATTCCTAATGAGATTTAAATAGACACTTTAATTAGACATTTTACAGAAAAATAAGCAACTGTAGATTATGAAAATCAATAATCCTGAGGGTTTTCATTTCAACCTAAGCAGGTAGTAGAGTTTTTCCCCATTATGCTTGTTCTTCTAAATAGAGCTAACACTTCTACCAGCATTTTAAATAACTCTATTGATATTTGAAAACCACAACTGGGCAATGCAGTTTTTTTCACCGCCTATGTATGCATTCTATCCAAATAGCTACCAATCTAGCCTTTTTTTTTTCCTTTTCTAGTTTCCAGACTTATACACTTAGGGAATGTTATAAACTGTGAACATATACCCATACAGAAGCACCCTCTTCTAAATATTTGGTGGGCATTGCAGCTATGTTTTTCTTTGCTTTAATTTTATCCCAATCTTTTATTTAATTTACAATGAACTAAATCTTCCAACTTTAGGCTTTTTTTTTTTTTTAAAGATCATCTCTATTTGGCAAAAACCTTAAACTGATGGTGTTCTTCAAAACTCTTAAAATATTTTATTTCCTGTAAAAATATAAAAAAATGTTTCCCACATGTTTCCCTTCCTTGCTCTGGCTTTAATTTGCTTTCCTTATAAGGCTGTAACAAAACTTAACACAGTATAGCTGATGCTCAAATACGGGCATGCTATTTTCTTTTTCCAATTGTCTAATATTTATGTTAGGAACATGCTTTCCCTACAATTAACAAAGTCTTACACTTTATGAATGATGTTATTCATCATCATTATCAGTCTCCATAGTATCTTGCCACTCTGATGGTCCCTTCTCTCTATATTTTAATTCAGTCTAGGTGCATTAGACCCAAGGGCACCGTGACTCACTTTGGAAAGGGAAAACACCATAACTCGATTTCAAAGTATATGAACACCCTGCTTCTTAGATTTACTTCAAAAAAATTGTCAAGCACAGTATCCATCCATGGAGGATCACCTAATGGAAAATGCAGAAACTAGGGTCAGAAGAAACATAGGCTGGCACACATCTCATCTCCTCCATCTCTACCTGCTGCTGAAGTGAACATCTTAGGAAATGAACATCTTAGGAAGTTCTGAGTGGCAGTTGGATGTCTGGGGATTGTTTGTCAAAAAAGAGTGGGACAAATACCCTCATTGCACATTGACATTAATGATAGTAGTTGGGGGACCAAGAATGAAGAACTTACTTTATGTATTTTAGTGTTAGTTATTTTTTTCCATCCCAGTTGGTAATGTCAGCTCCTTTTCTTTCAGCTGATGTCATTTATAAGATTACAGATTGAAGGCCTCTCAAATGACAAGGATCATTCCCTAAGTTTGGCTGTAATAAAGGAATTGGCCCCATCTGAAAGCCAATAGGTACCTGCCTCCACAGTGTTACTATTAAAAGCAAAAGCTAGAACTCAAGAAGAAGCTTCACTGAATTAAATTTATTTCCTCCTTCCTTGGGACAATTTTTTAAACACTTGAAAATTCTATCATTTCTCCAAACTGTATAAGACTGTTGTTATACTGAGGTGCTCTGTAAGACTACCCTATACCCTGTGTGGCCAGTGGAGGAAAAGTACTAAAACTCATTGGCACTGTTTATATTCAGCTGGCTTGGGAATTATCCATTGTTAGCCACATGAAAGAAAAAACATGTTCCTTCTGAGGATATGCTGTACTCATATGACCCCTTACACAGCATTAAGAATTAGACTGGCTGACATGCTGACATTTACTGAACAAACACTATGAGAGACGCACAATGCTTTGTAGTACTAGCTCATTTAATCTTCACCACAATTCTACAATGTATGAAGCATTATTATCTCTTCCCACTGAAGGAAATGAGGACTTAAGAAGTTTAGTTATTTTTCCAAGGTCACTTAGCTGGTCACAGAACAAGAATTTGATCCCATGTCTGTTTGACTCCAAAGCCATGACCTTAACCATCACACCACAGAAGTGTTAAGGCTAGCTCCATGGCTAATATCCATAAAATTTTTATATGTATTTATTGAAATTCCACTAATAAAAATTATATATAATATACCTATATACATATATTAATTATATGCACACATGCATATGTATATATGTGTGTAATACTAATTTGCAAGATATATTTTAATTATATTGAATTAAGGAGGAGATTAAAAACACAGAAGCCAAGATTAGTCATCTGAAATTAACAAAAGGAACAATGAATCTTCAAAAGAATGATGACCGTTTTTATTCTTTGGGGTCTATTTCACAGGCTAAATTGAAAACATTTAACCTTTGTCTTTTAAAATTAAATGAGAACATGAGCAGCTAAATCTGCACCATGCAGAATGGTAACCACTAGCCAAATGTGGCTACTGAAATTTAAATTAAGATTGAATAAAATTTTTAAAAATTAGTTTCTGTCACATGAGCGCTGATCTAAATGGAACTAAGGATTAAATAAGCAATGCCTTTATCAAGGATGTTCTACCCTAATTCTTTCCTCTTGTATAGGCTCTGTCCTCTTTCCCCCTTTCACAACCCTGCACTGTGAATAAGATAAACTGGTTGTGATTTTCACATTATCTTTAATAGGATCCAGTGGACAAGTTGTCTGCTTAAGTGAAAATGAAGACTGGCGAAATAGGAACTGACGTTAAGACTTGAGGGTGAGGAGTAGGGCTCAGTTTTCTTTTAACATGAGCCAATGGTATATTTCAGGAGATATAATTTAAGACACAAGATTTCATTGGTGACTTGAATTCTACCAGGAAGAGGAAGCATTCTAAAACAGACAGTTTTTTGAAAAGCATGGCATCTGAACTGAAAGAAATAGTGTGAGAAAGAGATGAAGAGATGAACAAAGCAATGAACGTTTACATCTGTAAAACCTCTTTTTTAAAGTGAGGAAAATAGGATGACTTCCATCCTTACTATAGCCGACCCTGACTTTCTTCATTATTTATGTGAAGAATTTTAGATAGTTTTTTACACTCATCATGAAAACAAGGAGATGGGGCTATTATGCTTAACAATTTCCATAAGTGACATAAAAGAGTTTGCATTTTCAAAATGGGAGGTTGAGCAAGATGGTAATTTAGATTGTGAACCCATTAAGAAGTGGGCTCATGTTATGCTTTGCCCCATTTTTAGCCCTTGAAAATAGTTTCAGTGATAAAGACTAGTATCAGTGGCATCATTATTTTTCATAGCATTAAAGATTTTCATAATCACAATAGCATTCGCCACCTTTAATAAGGCTGTTGGATTTTATAAGTGGTTTGCTCAAGTCTATTTAATATCTATTTAATAAGGTTTTGCCCATGGTAGATTGACTTAAATTATTTTAAAACTTTGCATCGTATATAAAAGAACACATTTGTAAAAGAAATTTCAAAAAAGAAATTTGTGACTAATTTGAAAAACGAAAATTGATTTTTTGGAGGCACTGATTAGAAAGAGTTAGAAACTTTTTCTTTCCCACATGGAGATTAAGAATATTTATGGCAAAGCCATAGCATTCTGGAAGAGAATTCTCTACTATCAAAGTTATTATCATGGGGCTTCCCTGGTGGCACAGTGGTTGAGAGTCCGCCTGCCGATGCAGGGGACACGGGTTCGTGCCCCGGTCCGGGAAGATCCCACATGTCACGGAGCGGCTAGGCCCGTGAGCCATGGCCGCTGGGCCTGCGTGTCCGGAGCCTGTGCTCCGCAACGGGAGAAGCCACAACAGTGAGAATCCCGCGTACCGAAAAAAAAAAAAAAAGAAAGTTATTATCTTGTTGAAAAAACTTCTATACCATATATATAATATATATAAACATTGCCCCACTTTTTTGAGGCTATTACTGTTTACTTTTCCCCTCCCTAAGTAAACAAATTGTGAACTTCCACAAGTGTGGAATAGGTGAATGCTTGATCTTATTTAAAGACTACATTACATAAAAATTCTATTACAATTTTAAAGAGAATGAACCAACCAGTGTTCAGTATTTAACCTTAATGTAATTCATTTTATGATCCATCAGCCTATTAATCTCTATTCATCGATATCCTAACATAGTTAATCTCTGTATTATATTTTCACATACCGCATACACTATTGAGAATCTTTTAAGAAAACCAATAGTATGTGCACACATCCAAAACATATTTCTAGTCACATCTTGAGGAAAAACTTTTGATAATTTGATAAAGTAATGATTCATCCATCTCACTCAATCTCTCTCCATCTCTTTTTTATACTAAATCTTTTATTTTTCTTTAGTCAGATGATGGGTAATATGTGGGAAATATACATGGCCCTCATTCAATCATTAGCTACTCCTCTGTTGTACTTCCTTAGCTTGGTCACAAATATCTAACTCCAAAACATTGCCTGAGGGTAGGCAGGAGGAGAGGGTGGAGCTCAAAGTGTGCTGTGCCTTTATAAGTACTGCCCATTCTTTTAGTACCTGCATTTCCTTGGAATGGCGCGGCACCTGTAAAAGGTTAACGAGCATAGAGACTTTCAGGCATAACGCAAATTACAGACAGACATACACAGACATTTCATTGATTAACAGACAAGCAACATGCACGCTGCAGGCACACTACAGGTGGCAGATATTACTGCAGCTCTACCACTGGAAGATCTATAAGATCATGTATATATATATAGATAGATAGATAATATATAAAAATATATATAATATGCATATATTTCTTTTTCAACATGGTGAGATACCATTTTCAAGTACTATTTAAAAAGGGGGAAAATTGTTTTTCCACAGTTATATTTTTCAACAGGTATATTTGTCTTAGCTTGAGTTGCAGCAGATATTTATATCATCCTTTTTGTTACAGGTCATTAGCGATCTCCTCAACTTTATCAAATAGATCAATTAAATAGATCTTTTTAAAAGGCTCATTCTTTTTTAAAAAGCCCAATTCACTTACATCCAAAAAGTACTGAATTCACAATTCAGGCACCTTGTCTTCACTATATTTGATAAACAGCTTCACTGCTAAAAATAAATCATGGTCTAAATCACCTCCAATAAATATTTTAAATAGACTCAAACTCTCTGAGTTATTAAAAAGTACAGTGAGGACTTTTTGATGAACTCAAATCTTTAAAAAATCAAGCTGTCAGGTTTTCTAAAAATCCTAAATTATTTGCCTTTAAAATTGCATTCATGGTTCTATGAGAATCATCAAGCATTAATGTACATGCATTAATACTACCATCACTGCAGAGGGCCTACAGAGAAAGAGTTCTTCCATTCCCAGTTTCATTTTTTAAACAATCTCTTGCTATTTTTGTAGCACTCAACACTAATACAGAAGTAATCAAATTAGCATTAGCGGTTCATGTTGCAATCTTCAATTTGTATTGCTACACATCAAAGTAAAAATATTTGCATATCAAAAGTAAAAGAGGTGGGATTTAAATTAATTTAGTGTCTTAAACAAAATTAAGTAGGCCTTGATGGTAAATTAAATGATAAATAGTTCACAAATACCAAAATTGAATATATTTATATTTCTTTTTAAAAAATCCCAAGGCCTGTGTACTAAATGCTAATGAAATATGAAAATTAGAAAAAGAATGGAATATGACAGTGCATATGGAAAATGTTGGGTTTCTCATATTCTGAGAATTCTGTTTAAATTTCATTCATATTATAGTGTTTACAACTATTTATAACTCAGAGTATGTAGGTGATAATTCTATCTATCTATCTATCTAAACATATTTCAATAGTCTGAATCTAATTATTATCAATATTTTACCATGTAGGAAAATGTAGTGGCTTTGATACACCTGTGGGCATAAACATGCCAAAATAATGTGATTTCCAAAAAATGCATTCCTTTTTTATCACCTGTTATTATCATGAAGTTTCCATCTGTTTACCACAATGATTAATGTTTTAATATTCCTTTCTCATGTGGTGATTCATATGGCTAAACCGGGAGAAACACACAATTTTTATGAATGGATATTTTCATGCAAACACATTTATGTGCTTCTCAGGGGATAACATGTTTTCAAAGCACCAAATCTGGCTTTAAAATAATTTACATTTCTGCTCTAGCTCAGTCTCATCCTGACAGTGACCAAGTGAATGCCCACCATTTGCAATACAATGCCCTCCCTGGACATTAAATATCCCCTGATGTACCTGGGGCATTATGTTCCTTCCTCCCTGGCACATACTCCTAAACTGCCTATTATGAGAATTATTTCCTAGGTTAGTCTATAATCCTGCATTGATATTTTATTTTGTTGCTTCATATTCCAGCTAATATTTAAACTAAAACATGTTCCTATGGTACTACCATGCTTCCAGATATTTCTAAAATATAAAAGAATTGAATTATTCAGACTATTTATCTTTTAATCTTATATGCATATCTGGAAAAGAAAGAAAATGCTATTTTTATGAGTCATTCTCATGATTTTAAACTATGTGACATAATTTGAGAAATACTAGTGACAAAATTCCCCAGAGGTACTATAAATAGTACCCACCAACTACTAAATGGGGTTCATGGAGCTAATCTGACAGCCATACTTAGAAACTTTTAAGGTATTAGCCAGGTGCCCTTACAGAAAAGACATATCAGGAATAGGTAAATCAGAAAAAGAAAGGATTTTCAAGTGGACATTTGGGACAAAATAGATACAATTTATTACCTTCATCTAACTTCTAACTTTCAAGTGATTTGTAAGTTAATTACATGATATTCAGGTAAGGTAAGCAGGCAAAATGATGAGTAGTACATTCATTTATTAATTAAAGAATTCTTATCCTTGCATAAAGTTTTGTTTTGTTGCTCTTGTTTTTTGTTCACTTTTCCCTGTGAGTTGGAAAAGTGGAAGACTTTGGAGTATGGTATAAGAATAACATTGATTAGCTTCTCCATCATAAAATCATAAAGGAAAAGAAAAAATCATAAAATTATAAAGTCACTCTCTCTAATCTATAACCTATGATACTGTAATTTTCATGTAAGTGTGACCTATCACAATGGACTGTAGAATATTATGCCCAAAGACAAAGATATTTTCAAGTGCATTCTGAATATATTAGAATATTTTTAAATTTTAAGTAAGAAAAGTTGAGTTGTGTAAAGATCACCTTTGTCATTGTTCAACCATTTCTTCATAATGATATAATAGTCATTATTTTTTTTGGCAGGGGTCAAGTGAAATAGGGATTGTCTATGTATTTCTCATGGGTTTTGCTTTGCAGATTTGTTATAATACCTATATAACAGTGAATCATTTGATAATCTAAAGAGAGAGTGTTTTGTTTGTTTGTGTGCTTTAAGAAAGGCCCTTCTATCTACAATCTATTTTCATGGGATATAATAATTCTCTTCTCAGGAATACAAGAGCTTAATTTTTTAAAAAGACAAAAAGTGACCTTTTGGGAAGACAGGACAGAGATCTGAATATTAATGTAATCAGTAGCTGTCATTTAGAAGACAAGGAGAAATCAACAGCAGGCCAAAAGAAACTTAAACCTAGATATCTACAACTCAATAGAAATTGATAGGAAGAAAATTTCAACTTAAAAAAAAAAAGTCTAAATGTGGATTAAATTTTCCTTGTTTTTAAGAAAGATTAAAAATACCCATCTCAAGTCTCTTAACAATTCCAGGTGGAAATTAGGATGCTTTTCAAGGTGATTCTCACATAGGACAAGGCTTTGATTTAAGAAGGTCACAATAATTAGTATATTCTTGGATTATGACATGTTGCATAGAAAACTATTGTACTTTATTGCTGAATCAGGAAATAGTAATACATCTATTTTTTGTTGTTGTTGTTCTTTTAAAACTACAAAGCCCAGAAGAAATAAAATTAAATGAAAGGGTGGTAGAGTATTTAAGATTATAGTGCTCAGATCTTCCTTTTACAGATAAGAACAAAAGACAAAAAAGAGATAAGAGCAAAAAGACAGTGGTTTGCTCAAGGTCACACATCCTTCAGCAAAGCCAGGAGTAAATCACAAGTTTACAGATTCCAAGAATTGAGAATCGTGTTTATTTCAATGTGAGAATGAGTAAATTGAAGGAAAATCAGCTGAGAACTGATGAAGATTTGATGAAGAATTGATGATAGGCACTATGATACCTGTTTCGTGTACAGTTTTTCATCTCACCCTAATATAATTCATGAAGTTATGGATTTAACTAAATTTTCAAATGGGAATACTGAATATCAGAGACTAATTGTCCAAGGTCACAAAGCTTGTAAGTTGATTGCATGGTTACCACTAAAACCCAAAGCATTCCTCTTTCCTATCCCATGTTCTTTCCATTTTACTTGTTAAAATAACTAAAATTAAGGCCTGCTGTATAACCAAACTAGCATAGAATAATATTTGTTGAAATAATGAGGGTGATGATTTATAAAGCTTCCTGAAGAGGAATCCAAACATAAATTTAAAAAAGTACTTAGCTGTACTTGGGGCTCAAAACAAAGACAAATGAAGCTTTTCAGCAAGAGAACATATAAAACAATGAAGGAACGTGTCCTTACTTTCCTTTAATGGTGCTACTAATCTAGCCTTTGCCCCAGATGATAAATGTAGTTCAAATTTGAGGGGAATTTCTCTTCACACATATTTACCTTCCTCATGGTTGGCTTTCTTTCTTTTTCTAATATGAGAGTTTTATTTGGATTTAATATTCCTTTGCCACATTTTACTTGGATTATTTTATTGCCCGTGGAGATCTCTGTACTTAACTTGGAAATTTCATTGCCATAGAAAGAAGTAAACTGGTTGCCTTTAGATGTGACTGATAAGAACCCACAAATAATTTTTAGAATTACACATTAGCAGGCAATTTTCTCTTGGATATAATTCTAACTAGTAAGTTTTGCTCTCACTGCATTCTTTCTTTGGGACACCTATCATCCTATATTAATGAGTCCAAAATCACAGCCTTTTAGAGCTAGTTGAAAAGACCTATAACGTTTGTGAATTCAACTCCCTTATGTTTATATATGAAGAAACTGAAGACCTGAGAAATAAAGGTTGATGAAAAAAAAGTTTTCCAAGGAATAAAAGATTCAAGACCAAATCTAGAATTCCTAATCTAGTGCTCTTTCCATACGTACTCACAACTGTAGTGGTAGACAAACATTCCCCTGGCAAAGATTCCCAGATATTTAAAGATGAGAAATGAAGGCTGGCCTTTATCCAGGAATACCATTTTGAAGACTTTTCTGTTTCAGTGTAGTCACTATTTATGAAGCAAGACTTTATATTAAAACTAACCCTTGCATGTTGATACCTCCCCTCAGCTCACCTTTACCTCCTGCACAGAAGTCATGTGATTGTTTTTGTATTTTATATATTTTTAAAAATTAACGTATTTGAATGTAGAATGTGTTTTACTGATTCCTTTATTGCTCCAGCTCTGTAAGCAATGAACACAATTGTTTCTTTCAAGTCCATCAATCTCAGTACCATAGATACTAGTGTAAGATCACTACTTATTAGTGTAAGAAGCCTTAGAAGTGTAGGCAGTCTCATGAATTTATTATAAAACAATGTGGAATGCTTTTTGTTAAATCTACACAAAGACTTTCTTCGACTCAATGGCATGGGGCACTCTGACAGCATAGAGTGTCAACAGACAAACGGAAATACACTGTTACAATGCTATTATTAGTATTTATAACAGCTCTAGTGCTCTTGATAAATGAAGCCACATTAATTAGTTTCAGGATCTTATTCTCACTTTGGCATATCCACTAGCACTTCTGAACACGCAATTAAAATATTTCAAAATGTCACTTATGTCTGCATTCTACAAGAAATGCATACTGATTATGGCCACTTGATTTGTACTAGGCCGCATACATTTAGAAACAAAAATATGTTAACATTTTAGGGGTTAATAAATCTCTCCTACACTGCTTGCAATAAAATCTGATGAAAAACGAAGCTATCAATGATCATGCAAATGTACAATTATAGTATTTTTCTGAGTATGAAATATTTCCAGTTATATATATTTTTTAAAGATCCAACCCTAGTAAGTTTGCTTTCCTTTTATTTTGGAAAATGTAAATTCACTGAGAATTTGGATGATAATCAGTGAAAGCAGATGGATTTTTGAACATCTCATAAGTTAAGTTAGCTCTTTGTTAAACAAATAGCATAGTTGATTTGAAAGTTAGATGGCAACCCATGCATTGACTTTAAAACAAATTACCATTCCCTCTTAAATTGGGGGAAGATTGATTTTCATCTTTCTCCAATGAATACCAGAAATCCTTCGGTTTATACTAAGAACAGTTTAAAGTTGATACATTTTCCCTTTTCTATTAAAAAGAAAACTACATTATAGATTAGATAGATGAAGATACATGTATATGTATACAGATGTATGTGTATATAATAACTTGACAATATTTATCCAAATTCTTTGGCCAGTGTAATACTAACTTGATTTCTTGTATAGAAGTAGTCAGAGAGCAAATTAAGCTAGAAAACGGACCCCCTGTGCTACTTCCTTGATCTCAGGAAGAGGCAAGAGATGTCTAGACGAATGTAGAGGCATGTTGTTAACTGCTTTCCTATAAATGATAAATTGAATTTTGTGAGAAGAACATGTTGTATAGCTGGAAGTTCCCAACTGCAATCAATGTTTAATGCTTAAAACACTGAAATATTTTTCTTCAAATCTTTAACTCCTTAAAAATCAATAATACAGGACTTCCCTGGTGGCACAGTGGTTAAGAATCTGCCTGCCAATGCAGAGGACACGGGTTCAAGCCCTGCTCCAGGAAGATTCCACATTCTGTGGAGCAACCAAGCCCATGTACCACAACTACGGAGCCCGAGCTCTAGAGCCCACATGTTACAACTACTGAGCCCACATGCCATAAGTACTGAAGCCCGCGTGCCTAGAGCCCATGCTCTGCAATAAGAGAAGCCACTGTGATGAGAAGCCCACGCACCACAAGGAAGAGTAGCCCCCGCTCAGCGCACTAGAGAAAGCCCGCATGCAGCAACAAAGACCCAACGCAGCCAAAAATAAATAAATAAATAAATAAAAATCAATAATACAGAAAGTCTCTAAATTCCTCTTTAATTCTGCAGGAATGTTCTAGGTGCTATCACACCTAGACTCAAGTGTTCCTCCCACCTTGGAAATATGAAGGACAGTAAAAGAAATGACGCACACAAAAAAGAGTGGACAGAGAAGTTACTGTTAAATGTGAAGGAAATTAGTAAAGTAGCTGAAAAATAAAAGAAATCCTGACATCCTTAATGGCATTTTACACATAATGTAGCAGGCCATACATAATTTGCAAAGAGTTAGGGTTATTCTGTTAATTAATTGGAAAAGGAGGAAATCTGAAAAGGGATTCCCAAATTAGGAGTTTGGGTAGAGATGATAGCTTTGTTCTGAAGATCAAATCAAACCTGGGTGTTGGGCTTGAAAGGCATTAGGATTCTATCTCCTATGGGTAAGAAAGTGATGGAGGCTCTCTTGAAAGAAAACCCAGAGCATAAGTAGACCTGCCAGAAAAAGTGGGATGGAGGAGAGAAGTGAACAAAAACTGGGAGAGAAGTCGTAGGTGGGAGAGTTTGCTGCAGACTTGTGAACACTCCTAAGGACAGAGTCACATGAAAAGGGAAAAAGAACTAGAGAATGACACATGCATCCAGTGTTCCCTCTCCTCTCTCCCCTGTGCTCCTCTGCCCCTGCAATAGAAACAGAACAGAGCCCGGCCCACAAAGGTGAATGGTACTCTAAAGTGTAAAAGTTATGAATTCTGACTATCTCTACACTGGGCCAAAAAAAAAAAAAAAAATGAGTAAGGGCAACATTTAAAAAAAAGAAAACCTCAGGGACATAGTGCACAAAGCATTTTCATATCAGACCAACACTGGCATCGGAGGACTTCACATAAAGGAGAAAGGTTAAGAAGAAGGGTGAAAACTGAATCCTTTATTATTCTTGGATGCTGTATTATAATACATAAACTGATATATTCTATTAATTTAAAAGAAGATCTTTGAAGAGCTTGTACTTTATTCAGTGATAGAATATGGGCTTTTAATTGTCTAAAATTGATTTGATTTCTAATAAAATATTTACTTTGACCTTGGGCAGCAAGGCAGCAGATAGTTCAATGTGAGACAGTAATATTATGAAAAATTGTGATATTTTTCCATTCAGTTAGAAGCCTCCTGTGTTATCCATCAAATTCATTTTCCCTGTAACTAAATCTGTCATAAATCTTGGCATACAAAAATGAAATGTGTTTCTCACCAATAATCTACTGTCAATAAAGACTTCAAATGATACAACACTTTCTGGTGGTTTTTAAATGCTTCACAAATAAATTATTGATCTTGGTATTTGACGATGATGGTATTAACAGTAATCTACAAATAGGAAAATGTGGTATGGGGGGAGGGTTAATGTATCCCAACCATTGGAGCTTTACTTTTCTCTTAATCTTTCATGATTATAAATAAACAAACAAACAGAACCATAGGTAAATAAATATTCTGACAAAATTTATATTTTGTCTACACAAAATTAACCAAAATTGATTCCATTTTTAAGAATTTAAAAATTATTGAACAGTTTGAAACAACTTTTAGGAATTTTAAAAAATAGCCAGTTTAATTATAATTATTAGAAGTGTTTTTTTTTCCCTTGCTCAATAATGAATGCATCATTTGTTTCTGAGTGAGTATGATACACCATTTATTTTTTCTTTACCAGCCTTATCTTTTCTTCTCTTCAGAATCCATTAGAGAAAACAAAATATGAATACTGAAGTTAGGAGCAATTCTTAATGTTCATGTTTTGCTTCATTTTGTGTCAGTCAGTATCTGTTGCCTAGACTAAATTCTGTTAAGCATAAAAGGAAATCCCATGCTTGTGCTAGTAGCTAAATATGCTCTTCACAGGAAAAAAAAAAAAGTTAGTTGTAACATCTTAGTTTTAATAAGGATCTTGTGAGTTGCAGATTATTATGACTTTGAATTATTAACCCTATACTTAAGAAAAAGTGTGTTTTGTTACCAGAAAGGTCTAATGTAAACAGTCATGTTGAATACTTCTATGCCTAATGTTATTTTATGTGAGACTTGTAAGATGTAAAGTGAATACAGACACCCTGTATTATCGGAAAGCAGAAGCATCTTTAGCTTCTATACAAGGAAACAAAGAAACAAGAAGTTTCCTTATTCCCCAAAACTATTAACACTGTTGGTCTAATAGCCCAACAAAGGGAAAAGAAACTAGAAGTACAGTTGTTGAGACTATTAATATCACTGTGGCAACAATTCTCTTTAATGGCAAGGTCCCAACATATTCTCAGGGTCCGGGCCATGATGCCATATCAGTGTATAGGAAAATAAACACCTTCAGACTGAAGGTTGTGAATGAAAACTTGCTATAATGTAACACATGAAGCAGTTTATGAGGAATGTATATTCACTACTGAAAAAATCTGGTCCAACAAGTAGTGAAGAGCGTAATACATTTAATGCATGTTTGTGACCAGATACTGGGAGAGATACAAAAGTAATAATACATAGTCCCCAACTTCAAAGGTTTTTTTGATTTAATTGGACATCAAAACACATATGAGTGAAAAATAAGCAACAATATTAGGCAATGAGAATAAAATAGTGGAATTCTAGATTTTATGATATTGTCTGCAATATCGTACATGCCAGAGGAGTGATATTTGAGAGTGATGAAAGTTTCTGGTGTGATTTAGAAAATAATACATTTTCTACTATCAGATTGCACTGCAAACGTCAATCCACTTTTCATCTATGATTGAGCTAGTCAACCAGTATTGAACTTTATAACATCAATCTTCTCATTATCTATTCTCATCTTTAGCCTTTCCTTATTTGGCAAAAATTCAGGTAGCCCCAAAATACTTTTGAAAGGATCATTCATTCAGTCTATACGATGACTCACTAATCTTTCTTCACCCATGAACACTGTTATTAACTTGAAAAGTCCCAAATTTTAGACATGGTTTGTTCTGTGGTTGTGTTTAAAAATAAAATTACTTTTATTAATATCCAGAGACAATAATTAATTTCTTTTGTCCTATTCAAGATGAACTTTTCATTGCCATCCCTTTATTTCATTTCAATGAAAACTGGGTCTTTATTATTTAGCAAAGAGCGAAAAAATAGCTTGAATTTTTGACAACATTCACATGTAGTATATTAATTAGTTACTGATATATTTTATTAAAGATATTGCTAATACAAAAGAAGTATATGATCATTTATCAAATGCCAAAAATCACCAGATGATGTGATAGTTACATTTAAATTTCCTCACAATAACTTTAAAAATGTTATTCCTTTTTTTTTTTTTTGCAAATGATGAAATCAAAGCTCAGAAAGTTTAAAAATTTGCCTGAGATCATATAGCTAAATAAAGATTTGATCACAGGTAAATTTGAACCAAATGATACTTTTCCACTAAATCACAGCACTAATACAAAACTTGTACAAAACATGACATGTTTATATTCTTCTGACTGTATGGGCTATCAAACACCATGCTAAGATTATACTGTATGAGGGTTGAAATAATTCTTACCATGGAATGTAATTTTTATCATGGAAAAAGTATTTGAAAAATAATTAGTGACATATAATCATTTTATTTTATGGATGAGGAAATTAAGGCTCAGAAAGGGAAAGTCTGGTACCCAAGGTCACACAACATGTGGAAGCAGAGTGAGGATTGAAAACCAGTTCTCCTGGATATTGATAGGTCCTGATTAATTTATAAGACATTTTCCTATGTAACTGTAGGATAAGAGAGTCAGGACCCTATGAACTCATATTGGACCACATATATGTATAATATTTAGTTCACTGCAACATTATAATGGCTTTTTGAATTATACTCATGAAATATGGCCAAGCAGCAAAGAAAATTCAGAGTATGTAGGAAAAAAATAGCCAGCTGGAAAGTTTTAAATTTATATGAAGATAGGGTATGTGCATCTCTACATCAGTATATATACATCAGCATATATGCAATGGTCTCCACCATGCTATTTAAGTACCAAATGATTTTCATTTCAAAATGGCCAACATGGGTGTTTGAAAAGGAAAAGATAATTGTTCATACCAAATGTAAAATAGATCTCCCATATAGCACAGGGAGATCAGCTCAGTGCTTTGTGACCACCTAGAGGGGTGGGATAGGGAGGGAGGGAGGGAGATGCAAGACGGAGGAGATATGGGGATATATGTATACGTAGAGTTGATTCACTTTGTTATAAAGCAGAAACTAACACACCATTGTAAAGCAATTATACTCCAATAAAGATGTTAAAAAATAATAAAATAAATAAATAAACACCTGATCAGATGACCTGCCAGAGGAGGAGAGGGCTGGGAAGAGGAGACGCCTGAGATTTAGGCTGCTTAATAGACACAGGGCTTCCCTGGTGGCGCAGTGGTTGAGAGTCCGCCTGCCGATGCAGGGGACGCAGGTTCGTGCCCCGGTCCGGGAAGATCCCACATGCCGCAGAGCGGTGAGCTATGGCTGCTGAGCCTGTGCGTCCGGAGCCTGTGCTCCGCAACGGGAGAGGCCACAACAGTGAGAGGCTCGTGTACCGCAATAAATAAATAAATAAATAAATAAATAAATAGACACAAGCCTACATGAAACCTCACTGCAACGAGGGAAAGGCAGAAAGTAATATGAATCCTGAAATGAAATTCACATAGATAATATCTGAGAACAAAATAGTGCTCACAGATTTGCACTTGGTGATACTTCTTAACATACCACCACATTCCAAGCTTTGCTTCCATACAAGTCATATAACCCCCAGAGATGGAAGGCAAGGAGAGAAGGGGAAGAAAAAGAAAAATCGTACATTGCCTCCAAAAGAGTCTTCCATTGATAGAAGAGGTGGTTCTTGCCTTGACTTCAAAACACCTAACTGAGCTTTCACAGACAGCAAGGGGACAAATTATCTGGGAAATGAGGTTAGGGACAGAAGAAAATAAGGAGAGGGGCTGAGAAGATTGAGGACAAATATAAATGTGGCACAAAGAAAAGAATCCAGTGCTACCTACCTAGATGCTAGTTCTAAATCTTCCAAATAAGAAAACTGACCTAAATATTACTAAAATTTTTGTCATCTCTCTTGTACACATAAGGCTTTTAAAGAAAGATATTATAAATGCCGCTTTGTAAATATTGTGTGTTTAACATGGATTGAAGTCTTTAAAAGGTTTCTAGATAAACGAAATAACCACATATTTTCATTGGGAGAAACTATTTACAAATAAACATACCACAGATTTAAATAACTTACTATTACTTGTAAAACTATACTTGGTATATGTTTAGTTTAATAGTTACACAGTTTCCAGATGACTTACTAAATATTCTTAATGAAATAAAATAATTCTCACTTATTGACCTTGAAAAATAAGAGATATAATTGTTTACTCTTATTTGACAATGACTTTTGTTTTAATTTCTGGCAAGAATGAGATTGGAAGTAGGCAATAAAACCTTGTCAATGGTAACCAAACCATTTTCCCATACAGTTGTACTTACTGGCTTTTTTTTTGAGCACTTTATATTGAAAGTATTATAAAATCTCCTGGAGGTACTACAAATCTCTGTGATTTAAGAGAACTGTTTTTGAAACTTTAGATATTAAAGCCCACTGATATTGTGATTTGCATTTGTTAATCAGAGAAATCACAATTGTAAAGTGATGGGCCTTTATAAATAACCACATTATGAGGGTAGTACATTCTTTCAAAGTAAGACAAATGCTCACCTGAGGAGGTAGGGATTTACCAGGACTGAAAGGGATTGAAAAAAATAATGGAAATGCTGCAGGAGGTCTGTGGCTGGATACCCAAGGACTGCCTGAGGAACACTGAAGTTCCTGTCTGGCTTAAAGACTCTCAAAGGTTTGTGCGAGGGGGCCAGCTTTAACATTCACAGACAATAGGCATTGATACATTTGAAAATAATCATAACTACAGGTCAAAAAGCATTTTCCGCAAGTGTAACATGAAAAGTGAATCAATTCTAAGCTGCTTTTGGAGTATGAAAGGTGTTCAGGAGCTAAAAATGAATAAACAAATATATGTAACAAGTAAAATTGGAAAACTAACATCATCCTGCTTTGTAAAATAGAAGTACTTTACAAACATAAAACAAATGGGCACAGGTAATATCATCTCTAGACTACTAAATATCATTTGAACATTTAGTAGTCTTCCTAGGACATGAAAAAAAACACACTAAGAATGTCAGGGTTTTTGTATAAGTAAAACTGTTCTTGTATAACAGTTATTTTCCCTGTGTGAAGGAAGGTCCTATGTTATATTAATTATGATGGAGAAAAAAGAATTTTGATGATTTTTGAGATAGAATATTACACATTTTTAGAACATTCCAGAGTGATATGTTTTTTCTGGAAATCTTTTTCATGGCTGTTTTATAAGCCAACCTATGAGTGTTTTGAGTCAATCAGTGTTCAGTGAAACTTAAACCAACACACACACACACACACACACACACACACACAGAGGAGAAATGAAAGGGAAACAGAATGGATTTGCAAAGTACTGCTTTGTCTGTACTTCTCTGAGGGTTATCTGCTCCCTGGACTCTCTCTGCTGGCAGTCAGGCTGCTGCCAGCTCTAAAATCAGACAGAGACCTATAGTGCAGCTGCCTCCTTGCCCTGCTGGTTCTTTCCAGAGAAATACAACCTGTGTGCTTAACTTAGGCTGAGTGACAAAGACTATGAGAGAAATACAAGCCAACTAAATAAAGGGCCTCTTTCTTCTGTAGCTATTACTAATTCCCTCCCTCCCTCAGCTCTACTGCCTTCAAAATAGCCCTCATAAAGTATACTTTAAATAGAGTGATACTCCAGCATTTTTTAAATGGTTACCTACATTAAATATGGCCAGACCATAGGGACTACTGAGCTGAGCTATCCTTTCCAAAGGAGGTTATAAAATACTACCTTACATGCTTAATTTGTCTTGGCACTCCTGGATATTTTGGTTAATTATCAGAAATTAGCTTGAGGGAAAGATTAATTTTTTAAGTAGCCAACACACAACTGGTAATTTCTAGTTAGTCAAGTTGCATGACAGTTTCCACTATTTCTTATCATTATCAAGAAAAATGGGAGGCTTACAGAGTGAAAGTCTCTATCAGCCAATTTACTTCATTAAGTATCTGACTTTTGATTATGAACTGAAGCATGCTTGAATTTAAAAAAAAATAACTTTTATATTTAGTGGGAAATTATTAAGTCTTTGTGAAGAATTTCTGTTTTGTTTTCTTCCCCAGTTCACCCAAAGCATTATATCAAAGAGAAACTCACATTTAGAAAAGAAAGAAAAAGATAGGAAGGAAAGAAGGAAGGGAGGAAGGAAGAAAAAACTGCAATGATCAGATTTCATCTACTGACACCTGAACTTAGGACCTGTCTTGAGAAATAGGAAAACATCTGCTAGTATTTTTCTTTAGTGCAATTCTACAGGAGACTTGGGCTGAGTGCAGGGGTATCTGCCCCAAGTCTACACCTCCCACCTCTGCAAACACTCCTTCTTGTCTTTGCTGTTCTGCTAGGAACTGAACAAAACGTGCTTTTTCTAAAAGATAGAAAATAAATTTACATGAATTCAACAAGCAACATTCTCCAGTAAATTTCAGGTTTTTTTTTTTTTTTTAGAAATAAAGTAACAATCCATTTGGGTAATTTTTTTCATGGCAAATTTGAGAGCTATTATAATAGAAACTAATAAAATTTTCACCCTTAAAAACAAATTTATACAATGGAATCTGAACTAAATTAAAAAAAAAAAATCAGGGATTTTGACTTCCAGTAACATGGGAATCCTGGCACATTTTGTCCAATGCAGTTTTACCCCACACTCACCTCATTTCACCCACTGTCCTACTGCCATTACCATCAATATTTAGTGCATTCAACAACAGAAATGCTTGACTTTAGTCCCCATCCTCAGGAAGGTCTCAATTATTACTTTGTTCTTTTGGAATGTTACTAGACCAATCTGCCCCAAATTCCAGTAATGTAGTTTTCCATTCAAGAACTGAAGGCAATCTCTTATCACACTCAGTTAAACCACTTGATCTGGCAATCAAGGGGTCCATGATTTAATTCCATCTCATCTATCCAAACTCATCTTCCCAAATAATACTCTCTCCAAACCAAGCTCCCCTTTTGTCCCCAAACATGTCACAGCATTTCTCAATCCCTGCTCATGCTGCATCCTCACCTAATAGCAAATTTATTATGAGTTTAATCTGTGCCCAACATCATACTCCCATATATTTTAGGGAATTTGTTTCTGGATGTCTTATTTTCTCAATCATGTCATTTTTTCAGAGGTCAGCAAAGTAATCTATCATTTCCTCACATCTCTTAATAATACTATTTATTTCTCATCTAGCACGTGTTCCAGAAATATTTGTAAGAAAGAAACCATCTGTACTAGAAGAAAACAAACAAGGTGGTGAGGGATATTTTTTAGAATTTGTTCATTTGAGTATGAGTGTGAATTTATGTTGTCAAGTGAGTCCATCTCTATGGGGTGGGGTGGGGCACGATTGAGATGGACCAGGCCTGACTGTGCAAAATAATTATATGTCATCTTAGGTAGTATGAAGCTTGAGGTGTGGGATGATGTGGGTGAGGCCAGTGGTTTTACGAGCAAAATAAGATCTGTGAAGTGTAACTGAGTTTTAGAGGTAATTTGTTTGTACTGTAGAGAACAATTACATCAAATATAGGTTGGGCATTATAATGCCCTTGATTACCTCACTCTTTGGAAAGTGGTGTGCTCATTGGAAGACCTGAATGCACCTACATCAGAAAATGACTGAATTTTTGAGTTGAAAGGGACTTTGACGGGTCATGTTTCTAAGCTTCTTTATTTCCTAGATGGCAGTGGCCTCCTCCTATTTACCTCTCATAATCCCCATCTTAACTTTGGGACAGACTTGGAATTGAAATAGCCTCTGAAAAAAAATGAACCTACATGCAAAAAAATAACAAAAAAATTAAAAATAAATGTAACAAGTCAGTTGACTGACTCATAGCAAAAGAAACAATGTGTTAAAATACCATAATAGCCCACAAATTTTAGCAACTGCAAAATGAGATATTGGTTTTCAGATTAAGAAAAATTGGAACATTTTTCACTTCCATAATAATAATTCTGACAATTAAAGAGAGAATTATTTTAGTTATAAAAAGATTTTTCTGGGCTTCCCTGGTGGCACAGTGGTTGAGAGTCCGCCTGCCGATGCAGGGGATGCGGGTTCGTGCCCCGGTCTGGGAAGATTCCATATGCCGCGGAGCGGCTGGGCCCGTGAGCCATGGTCGCTGAGCCTGCGCGTCTGGAGCCTGTGCTCCGCAAGGGGAGAGGCCGCAACGGTGAGAGGCCCGCGTATTGGAAAAAAAAAAAAAAAAAGATTTTTCTTTTCATCTTAAAAAAGTGAGATGGCTAACATCCATTATCACAAAGACTGGGATTTCTTAGATTTTCCGTAAACGTTAAGCAAATTTATAAATTTATAAAGTCATCTCAATATTCTTTTTGGTTGAATGATCTTTGTAGTTTTTGGTTTTAATCATATATGACCTTTTATAATTAGTGTGGCTACTACAAGCCCATCGTTAAAATGAGACATTGACCTAAAATATATCACTCATTATGCACTTTGGTCAAAAATGTTTGAAAACCTCTGACAAAGAAGCTTGTTTGAAAAGCGAGACAACCAGCCAGTCATATAGACAAAGAGACTGATTCTGATTCAAAATCTTGGGAGGCCCAGGGATCTGCAGTTTTAATAAGGCGATTCTAATGCAGACAGCCTAAGGACTACATTTTAAGAAACGCTGATCAAATTTACATTAGTTATCAATAAAGCTGGAATTATTGACCGACAATTACCTGGGACATTTTAGAGAAATAATCCTGCCTAAACTTGATTTACATAAACACACAGCAGGTGTTTGGGTTTATTGTCTTATTGCTTTGCTGCCAGAATTCACAGAGTAATTGGACCCCTGGTTTCAGTCTACTTAGGGATGTTGTTTTGTTTTGTTTTGCCCTGAGATTAAGAAACCTGAATATAAGCTCTGTTAGTCCTTTCTTAAGGTTCCTCTGACTGTATATGCATTTAGCTTATACAAGCAAGTTAAGAAACTTGGGGTCAGAAACAAACTGTCTTGAAGAACTAATGTAGCTTACCTTTCAACTCAACACAGTTTGTACCTTCTAAATCACCTCTGGCAGGGAATTCTTTAGCATATTTCTAATGATATGGATCTGATTACTTTAAAAGGTAGATGATTCTATATTTGGATAACCCGAATTATCCTATTGAAGTACATGTAATATTCCTTCCTAGAACTTTACCTACAAAATTACAGGATTATTGACCTTAGAGCTAGAAGTGTAATTTGTATTTGAACTTACTCTACACTTTACATATGAGAAGCCTGAAGCTTAGGCAGATGAAGAGACTTTCACCACTTCACAGAACAGATTCTGAAAACCTGGGCTCTTAATACTTGATACTACAAAGACACCACTTTATAGATTGCTCTGTAGCTGTAGAAAATATACTAAATCCCTCTTCCATCTGACAAATCTAGTTAATAGCAATATGTTCTGTAAACCAGTATCGATTGCCTGGGTTATGTAGAAGTAGTAAAGAAAACAATGTTTTCCTTTTTGTCTTCCAAAATAGAATAGGAGAAAAAAGAAGTCTGATATTAAAAACGTATCATTCAACTCATATGAAATATTATTTGTGCCAGGAAGAAAGCAACTACTACTTTGTCACACTTCTATGCTGTGTAATTTACAATAAAATGCTGGGAGCATAATCGGTCTATTTCAAAATTGTTATTAATAAAACACTACTTATCTAGCATTACTACGTGCCAGGCACAGCATGCAGGAAGCAGGCGAGACACAGCGGTATGCATAGCACACGGGGTTCAGACTGTGATCTGACCACCAGCGTGAAAATATCTGATGGGTGAGTGAGGCAAAGTGAAGAACTCTAAGCCTCAGTTTCCTCATGTGTAAAATGAGGACATGGGATTGTTGTGATAATTCAATTAATTAACACAATTCAGAGAGCAAAGTCTAACACACAGGAAGCACAGGAAGTGACTGATAATCAATGGTTATCTCTTTAATTCATGCAAAAATGATCTGTGGAAGGTGATGCTCAGTAAGGTCATTAAAGTGTCTGCAACACTCAGCTTCTAAATGCAGATGAGATTTGAACATGAGTCTGTCTGACACTGATGTTCATAATTTTAACCACTATTATTATTGAAAACCAGAGAATAAACACTTCAAATTTTGTTCCACACACTTCGATGAGAGACAAGGTACCTTAAAATCATGTATTTCAACCTGAGTTTTCAGCTGCAGGCATTCTCTTTATTTCTCTTTCTCTCTTACTCTAACTTCCTTTCTTCTCCTTTCCTCCCAAGCAGTCTTGGATCTATATGACTCAAAAGTTAAGCAATAGCTTGCACATTTGGACACCTCTCCATCATTCCTTTTTTCACTTTGTCAGTCTTGTAAGTATAGTAACCAAATTCTCTGCTTCATTTGAGTTTGTCAACATATTTCCTAAATTGCTTTTCCAATGTTGTCCTTCAGTTCCTGAAGGATTCATAGAACAGGAATTAACACTCCTCTGGGGGAACCTCTGAGAAAAAAAGTGAAACAAAATCAAACTTCTTTCTTAGGTGCAGTAGTAGAGCTTCAAGGAAAGTAACATGAATGTCACATCTAAAATGCCCAGGGATTCTTTATGTGTTGTGTAGGGGCAACATTCAAAATATTTAACCACTGGCAAAGCAAGGGCTTGAGGCTTTCAGAATGGACACTGGCCGTAAATAACCAGTAAGTCTATGTTCTGCATTCTGGCCTAAAACAGCCCTGTCTGTAGAGCTGAAATGACTCTTTGTTCCTGGCACAGTGCTTTAAACAAAACAGGCACTCAGTAAATATTCTCTGACTGAGATACATAACAAATGTTATAAAGGGAAGAAGAGATTATCCTTTCATGCAGGATCCTGAAATTGTTACATAAATTTGTGGAAAGAGGTAATATGTGTGGACATTAATGCATGAATAGGGGTTGTCTGAAAAGAAAAGAGAGAAAAACTGTAATAGGGCAAAAGACACACAGTATATAGACACATACATGCTTGAGAAACTTGGAGTTGTCTTGTGTCACTATAAACTATTATAAGCCATTTCCAGTTTTACAACATTTAATAAGAATTATTTTAATGTCCAGGTGACATTCTTGTTCACATAGAGACATAAAAACTAATCATTGTTAAGCAGTTCTTTATTAAATCTTGATTCAAAATAACTGGCAAGTGAACTTAACTATCTTCTCAAAATCCCTGATTTAAAAAAAGTAAATTTTTCTTTGTGGAAAAAACACATGCACAATTATGTCAGCAGAAGGTTAAGTGTGAGAAGCATGGGTTTATGGGTTATTTTAGGAGATTAAAGTAGAAAAGAAGCAAAGAAATTCTGCTCATGTGTTTCCCCCAACAGAAAGTCTCTGACCCTGACCCGAAGCTGGGTTGCCCTCTCTTTTCTTTTACTCTGCCATAATTCTTTCTACACATTCATGATCACAGTTTTTCTATTATCAATGTTTATTTTCTTCCCACTGAATCCTGAATTTGTATGGGCCAAGAATTCTGTATGGTTCATCTTTTTCCTTCCTGAAAGCTAAATGGTACTTGAAACACAGTGTCCATTCAACAAATATTTGCAAAATAAATAAAGTCAAAGAGGGACAATGGATACTTAGAGAGAATAGGGTCCTTGCGTCTGATATTTGGATTTAAGGGCATATTTCTAATAAAATCAAGGAACTATCTCAATTTCACGAATATATATTGGAGCTTCTAAATATGAGACACTAAGTTGTGAGTGAAGCAGACACAGTGACAGTCCTAAACTCACACGGTTCTCAGTCTAGGGCAAGAGTCAAGTGCTCAGCCTAAGGCTCCTCAGAGCTGTGATATGAGCTCTGCTGTAAGTTGTGTATAAACTGCGCCAGTTCACTGTACTGGATTCCAGAACAATAGTCTCAACAGTGGGTTTTCATTGGGGAAAGTTCTATAGATTGGAAACCAAAGTTTTGGATTCAGAGGGTATGGATGCCTCATTTCTTGAATTCTTTGATACTTGTGTTTTGGGAAATGCTACTCAAATCATTTGGTTCTGAAGACTAATACTTATTAATGTATTTTTTTTAGTGTCATTGTAAAAAGGCTCACTTTGAGTGTAATCAATCAGTGCTTATAAATTATATAAATATATATTTATATTTTTATATTTTCTTCTCTCTCTCTCATATCTGTATATATATATAAAGGAGAGAAACAATATTAAGACTACCTCTAGGATCTTAACAGCTCCTATAGGACTCAGTGTTTTCTACTGTTTAAAGTGTACTTTGGGGCTTCCCTGGTGGCGCAGTGGTTGAGAGTCCGCCTGCCGATGCAGGGGACAGGGGTTCGTGCCCCGGTCCGGGAAAATCCCACATGCCGCGGAGTGCCTGGGCCCGTGAGCCATGGCCGCTGAGCCTGCGAGTCCGGAGCCTGTGCTCCGCAAGGGGAGAGGCCACAACAGTGAGAGGCCCGCGTACCGCAAAAAATAAAAAATAAAAAAATAAAGCGTACTTTGGTTTATACAATTGTCCATATTTTCTGCCAATCACAGCCTGTGAGGTTTTCTTGCAAAATCAAAAACTATAATTTTTAACACAGAGAGCAAAGTCAGAAAGATGTCATATGCCAACAGCTGTCTATTGATGAGTATAATATGAATTATAAGAACTGCTTGATTATAAATGTGCAGGAAATTATATTTGGCCCAATTTTAGGAACTATCTATTGCTAGCTATTAGGCTCTTTTATGTTTAGTCTTAAAAGTACAGTCTGAAATTACAATTCAAACAAAACCAAAAAAGTGGGAGGATAAAAATCAATAATGTTTATGACTTAGATTTTTTTTGTAATGTTAATCATTGCTTTTCTGTCTTGTAATTTAACATTCTTCATTAGCCTCAATCTTTATATGAATTTAAAATAGCTTTTAAATTATTATAATTTTTATAATAAATTGTTTTTACTTGAAACATCCACATTTTATTTATATTGGCTAATTTTTAAACATCCAGCACATAGAAAAAAATCAAATTTAAAACCAGATGGAATTTTAAAAATCTTTAGCCCAATTTCATAATTTCACAATATGGAAATTGAGGGATACAGAGGCTGACAGATTGCCTGGTTTATTTCCTAAGAAGGGTGAAAATGGAGGTTCCTATTCTGATGCTCTTTTTACTAAAATATGCTCTCTCACAAGAATAATAGAATTTTGTCCTTGAAAGCAATTTTGATAACCTCAACTTTTATTTCTGCTTTAACAGTAGTCTGATGCATAGTCTCAGTGGACATTTTGCTCCCTATTTGTAACACGGCCAAATCTCAACATAGGGTGCCTTTCCTTCTTTTTCAGCTACTAATAATATAAAAACTTTGTGTGAAAGTTGGTGAAGATTCCTTAGTGATTTCCTACTTCTACTCTTAAAAGTTGGAGGCAAAAAAATATATATATAAACAAATATATATAAATATATACATATACCTATCTATATTTATATCTACATCTATATCTCCTTTCTTACTGAATTCATCTCCCACTCCCTTAAAAAGAATACAAAATAAAAAAATAAAAGACTTAACCAAACCAAACTACAAATGTATTTCTCTTCCTTTAGTCTCATATTCAAAGCCCCCCAATTTCTTCTGTCCTTTAAGAGTTATATACTCTGCATATGAAGGCTAACATGAAACACTTTATGGATATTAAATCCTATCACAAAAACAATGACAGTTATCCTCAGTGTGTAATTCAAGAACTCAAAATAGTGTATTTTTGTCCTGAAAATCATTATGTAAGGAATAAGGTAACATTCCTTTAATCCAGTAGAGACGTTTACATTTGTATGACTCAAAGTTCAAATGGCTGGGTTAAAACCTCAATAGAAATTCTGACAGTGTAGTTCTTGCTCTGCAATAATGTATGCTGATTGGAGAACACTGCTTTACAATTACTTAGAGAGTATCTTCCAAGCTCTGACATCTAGCCAGCAGCAGTCAGGGATCTGCAATGAAAATCCTTTGATTTAAACAGCTCTTGCTTTGAAAAGTCTGATGAGTTATAATGTTGATGGTCAGAAACAGCATATATGTTTAACAAGGCCAGGTTATCCACTAAATCATCTGTATGAGCTGAAAATTAATTATCTTGAAAAATTCCAAGAGAAAAATGTACTTTCACTCCACAGAAATACTTTTGGAGGAAGATGGCCATCCTGTCTGGGTACTGCATGAAAATTATCCATAATAATCTGGCTGTAGTTGCTTCTAAATTTAGGGAAACATTACTTTGTTTCTCCTTTAAAAATTTTTCTTCTTGAAGTTCTACAAAACTTCAAAGATTATTTTGTTTTTGATGGAAGTATACAGATGCAAGAATACAAAAGGGCAAAATATTTAACACGACTATCTCCAGCTGGCAAGTTTTGTACTTTCTTCTCTTTAATTTCTCTCAGTGCTGATGTAGAACTAGGAATAAACCTAATTTGCATGGAAGGATTCAACAGCATGAGGTAACATCTCTCATGAGGGATAAATGCTTAGAATTTTGAAGATTTTCTGCTTTGCATGACTGATGAAAGGTGATGTGATATCATGTGATGTATAGAGGGAAGAGCTTCAGGAAAAAGCAGAAGCTTGATAAAATATTCTAGTCAAACATATTTAAAATAAAATTATTTTGATAACAGTGATTCAATGCATGTTGAAAAGGCTGAAAAAATAAATTTATGTTTTCCCAAAAATTAGCCACTAATTTTAAAGATGTCGTCCTATATAATTAGAATTAAGGAAATACAGATTATTTAATCAATTCATATATCTGCTGATCCAATTACTTCATTTCCCAGATGTGAGTCAGGATCATCAAACATAAATTTACATTTCAAAAAATACCTATCATTTTTTATTATTCTACATAAACTCATATATAATTAGAATATAAATGACTGTATCTTAAAGACCACCTACCAAATATACCACACTAGGACTGCAAATCATTAAAATACAAACCAACAGAAACTAAGACTTTTTGTATTTAAAATAACTGGATGTAAGCTAATGAACATATATTCATTTCTTATGGATTCCGGAGAATGCCTTGAGTTTTTTGTGTGAAAAACCATGGCATAATTATGAATTAAAAAATAAGCACTCAAGGGCTTCCCTGGTGGCTCAGTGGTTGAGAGTCCGCCTGCCGATGCAGGGGACACGGGTTTGTGCCCCGGTCCGGGAGGATCCCACATGCCGCGGAGCGGCTGGGCCCGTGAGCCACAGCCGCTGAGCCTGCGCTTCCGCATGAATTGCCTGAGTGAGGGAAAATACTTGTTGAACAATTTCAGTTTAGTCTACTATATGCTGGTCCTCACAGTACTGCCCTTTTGTTGTCCAAAACTCTGAAACTCCACATCTTCTGCTGCCATTTCTGCCTACCCCAGGGAGGTAAGAAAAGAAGTACATGTGAGGTTTTCATATGCAAAGATATAAAAAGTGAAATGCAATAAGTCCCCAAATAAATATAACTATTGTCACTGAAGGAACTTAATACACCCTGTCATTTCCCCATGGCAAACTAAAGCTGTGAATGAGACGTTCCCCAAAGAAAATTAACTCTGAGGCACAGGGTAGACTCTGCTTTACAACATTATTGGGATAAGATAATATGCAGATCATTTAATGTTAGTTGAAAATAGAGTATTTCTTATAAAGCCAAAATACATGCATTTATTGAAGATACATCAAGGGAGCAAGATAAGACATAAGTGTTTGAAACTGAAAGGTAATATGTTTGTGTCTAATATATTGTAGAATTTGTCCTGGAATGGTTTATCCATGTAAAAATATGGCCTCTCTGAGACTGTCATGATCCATAAGACTCAGGGTGATCTTCTGAATTAAGCCTGGTTCACAAAGTTCAGGAAGGTTTTAACTCACATCAAAATTTCCCTAGAGCTGAAAAATTATTTTGGAAATGAGAAAAAGGGGTAGCTTGCTTGGTTGTGCTGTTTTTTTCTTTT
This sequence comes from Globicephala melas, assembly GCF_963455315.2. NCBI lineage: Eukaryota > Metazoa > Chordata > Mammalia > Artiodactyla > Delphinidae > Globicephala > Globicephala melas. The sequence continues at coordinate 56,452,884 of NC_083318.1, read as the reverse complement.
TCTCCTTTCTGACATTCTATTCAGATTTGCCAGGTATCATAAACTCTAAAAGGCACTACATATTTATACACCACTTTACTATCTGTGAAGTGTAACAAATGTAGGAATATCCAGCCACTCCATTTGTAATGAAATAGAAAAAAAAAAGGATAAAAACAATATAAGCAACAGATTAAATTCTATAAATTCACTCTAGCACCTAGCACAGGATTGGGCACAAAGAAGGTATTCTCTATTATTAATTGTTAGATGCAGTTAATTACCACTATTTTTCTAAAAGTGCATTATATTGCAACAGCGCAAATGTATTATTTGGCCTTAAACAATCACCAAGAATTGGGAAAATTTCATTATTTAGAGATCCCCAATATTGAGGAAATATATATACAAAAACTGAGAAAATAATATTATCCAGGAAAAGCAACTTACCAAAGTTAGAAAGGAATATTTAATCTCCGATGACTTTTAAGCCTCAAAACATATGCTTAGTCAACATATGGCATGCTATTTTATACTTGGAAACCTTATTTTTGATTGACTAGATTTAGACCAAAAGCCAGAGGAATCAGTGAGTCAGTCCTTATCAGATCATCCTGATTATAGCTACCATTAGCCAAGGTTTGTGTTTCATACGATGGTTTCAACAGTGGACCAAGGCATATCTCTTCTGCATTTCTCACCCTGTCAACAGCTGTAAACTTCCTATTATTGGGAAATACCTGTAATGTTAAGTGTTAAAAGAACCTTGGCTGATTAGAACACTGATGATAATACAACTTAGTCTTCAGGCTTCTAACTTTCATGGTGGAAGCCCAGCTGAGCTGTTATCACTTCAGCAGAAATAATGAACAAATCAAACAGCTATAGAGATAGATACTAATATTAAGCCAAGACTCTCACATCAATCTCATGGCTCTTGAACGAATGACTTATGTAGAATGACTACACTTAACTGACCACCTTTCTACCTCCACTGGAAACACACACATGTGAGTACATAAACACATGCACACACACATACACACATCTTAGAGCTTTTTAGTATTTGGGGGGCTAATAGTTTAAGAAATAATGCCTTAGTCTGTCCAACGTGAGCAAGAGTAGCTGATGACCCTTGATACAGATCTGTGGTGCTGTATAACTCCCTCATTACAATGCCAGACAGTTATACTTCCTGAATTTCAATCTATTACAGAGACATCTGTTTATTAACATTTTTAAAATTGTAGATATCCCTGTTTTAGGACCTTAATAGTCTTTCATATACAAGAAGGAATTCAACTCAAATAGTTTCCTCCAAGACCAACTCAATTCGTTCATAAACTAATGTGCATTTGTTCGACTGAATTCTGCTGTTCCTAATATCAAGCTCAGAAGAGGTGCGCTGAATAAATGTGAGTGTTGATTAAGGAAAGGGAAAGGCAGATTACCAACATTACTGTGTGGGTAGAGAGGTGAGTGAGGGAGATTAGTTAGGTCAGAGGAAATGTTTTAAAGTTATTAAAACAAAATTTGAAATAACACTCTATGGGCATGTTCTGTTTGAACAAAGCAGCAGTAGACAGCTTATTCATATCTGCAAGACAGGTGAGTTGATTTGGTTCTGTTTGAGGCAAGAAGATGGCAGTAAAAACAATGAGATGGTATCAGGTCAAGAACCCAATAGATAAGTTTTATGCAAGCGTGGTCCATGTCAATTGACAACACTCATGTGTGATGAGCAATCACCAAGATGACACTTTCAAATAACAAGAACAATACGTGGAGGAGGTAGGGGGGAGCTGTGGTTTTGGTAGACTTAGATATGTTTCAATCATAATAAAACCATGACGAGTTGTCAAGTTTTTATAATACCTTTTTATAAGCTACTTTAAATCATTTTTGAATAAGATAAAATATGAATGAAAATACTTTAAAAGTGTTATTAAGAATATAGTTAATATTTTATAAATGTTCCCAAGAAATAATAAATGACTGCATTCGTATGGCAAGAGAAGATCTGTTGAAAGAAAATAGTCTGCCTAGAACATCTATAAACCCATATATTTTCATTTCAATGTAAAATAACAACTATGCCTTCTTTTTTCTTAATTCATATATTTAAGTCACCTAGACTTTTTAATGGAATGAACTCTAATTAAAATTTTCTGTATTCAAAATGAGATCTAACTCAGGTTACTCAGATTAAAACATTTAAAAAATAAATATTATTTCCCTTTCCCTCAACTCAGTAGAGATATTTTTGGTCTCATGTATGGTCTTACTATTATTTTCTCATTTTATATTGTGTAAAAATCATGTGACTATAACTGAAGTTCACATGAAAAATGAAGGAGGCCCCCTTAGCAGCCAAAGTTGATTTTCATCAATCAATAACAGCCAGAGAATCCTGGGACAGAAAATAAGATGCACAAGGTAAATGATATTTTAATTAACTCTTATTTGAGAATGAGCAGTTCTCACATAATTTTCAGTCTCATTTTTACATTTTTTCTGTTTATCTCTATTTGGAAATTATTTGTAGCCCAACAATTTCTACACTTGATTCATCTTCTTTTATCCTGCAATAAGCAATCACATGTGTAAAGGTTGTTCCTCTAATATTCAGCATGAAACTTATCCTGTAATTTCTTCACCAGATCTCTACTGTGATCATTGTGTAAGTGTTCTCTAGAAGATTAACCCCCAAAAGTAGCTATGCCCGAGGAGTTCTGCCTACAGTTAGCAGTAGGAAGTAGTGGTGCAGGGCAGCATTCTGCTCATTAATAAACTGACTGGCTTCCTGGGGTCTGCATAGTTCCCTGTTACATGACCTAGCTGCTGCCAATTCTCATTTTCCAATTCATTCCTGAGAGCATTTCTCTAAGCCCACCTACATAGAAACTCCTTTTTTAACTGTGAAGTTCTCTATTATATCCATACTCTATGCCCTCTCTACTTGGATGCAGCATTTCCAAATGCATTGAGGGATTGACACATTTATTAAACAGTAGAAAATGTTTCCTTCTTTCCTTCCTTCCTTCCCCACTCCTTTTCTATTTGACACCATCCGTAGGGTATCATGCCTACATGAGCTATTGGGAGCTTGACGTATGTTACTATGTTATTATTTTACAGGTGAGAAATAGAACATGGAGTGGTTAGACTGTCTATCATATTTAGTAGCTGACAATTCAGTGTAAATGCTTTGCCCTGACAGCCAATCACTCATTAAGTCTATCTATGTTCCCTTTCATCTAGGACTTGTGCAAAATAAATGGAAGCTCTCAACTATTTATTCAAAGTAAAAGGGAGAAATAAGTTAATAACCACTTACTAAAATAGATTGAAGACATTACAGTTTAAGTGTATGTCTTAAGTGTATGACACTTAGACTTTGCAGTTTAAGTCTAAAAGTTTCATTATCAACAAAGTAAATCCTTACATGCCAGGGTACTAGGCAGGCAAGTAACCCACAAACACTTGAACATCAATTTAATGCCATCAGACTTCTGGAAGAATAAGCAATATACACATTTTACTTATAATTATAATGTTCATGAAACTATAGAAAAATACTTTCATATAAACTACAGCCATGCCAAAGTATACGCCATAACACTTAATATAGTTTATGTTTTCCTTTATCAAAAATGCTCAGTAACTAGTAGTTCTGATGTTTAATTCTACTTTTTTCCTAAAAATGTATAACTCATCTAATAAGACAAAATAATTTATATCTTTGACATTTAGACTTTATGAGAGTCCTGAAAATAATTCATCATTTTAATTACTAATGGTGCTTTTATATCACACATTTCCTTACAGTAAACTACTCCAAAATCTCACAGTTATTTATAATAAATCTTTGCCTTAAAAATATCTTTATATTGCTAAAATGCTCCTTTTAGTGCCCCTCAATTTATAAGCAAAATTCAAAAACATAATCATTCTCATTATTTAATCTCATAAATAAACTACAATTGGAGGTAAAAGCTAAACATATAGCATCACTGGAATGTCCAATAAATGACATTTTTGGAAAATGTTAGTGATACTGATACAAAGCTGTAGATGATTCATTACTTTCTTAAACTTTCTGAACCATCTAATTTTGCTAATATAGTGCTTTGAGCTTCACACTATTGAAACAATTAGCAGGCTCTCCCACCATTACAAAAATGTAACAAACATTTAAATAATTGATATCTCCTTGAACTACTCTTCAATTTATTTACTGGTTACATTATAATTAAATGGCTAGCAAATATATTAGACTCTTTAAAAGAAAAATATATTATTTTGTTTGGAAAAATTATTAAAACTTAGTAAAATACTTTTATGGTTTATCTGTTCATGACACATTTTTTTTCTTAAAAATTTATTCTTAAATTGGTAATGAGATAATCTGATTTTTGTCTTTTGCCAGTCACTATTTTAATTGTAGCAATGGTTTATTATAGGAAAATTTTGGTCTACTTTTTGTTGATTAAATTAAATAAAGATTAAAATTCTCTCATAAAAAAAAGCTATATCCTTAAAGTCCTGCAATGCCCCATAATCAGTTATTTCATTTGTAAACCATTTCACTTCCAGATTGAACTAAACCAATTTGGTAAAATATTGGTGCAACTTTAAACACAAATAACAAATGTCAGTGAGGATATGGAAAAACGGAACTCTCAGATACTATTGGTGGGAAGGTAAATTGGTGCAGCCACTGTGGAAAACAGTACGGAGGTTTCTCAAAAAACTAAAAATACAACTACCATATGACCCAGCAATTCCACTATTGGGTATATACCTGAAAAAAACAAAAACACTATATGAAAAGATACATGCACCCTAATGTTCATAGCAACATTATTTACAATTGCCAAGGTATGGAAGCAACCTAAGTGTCCATCAACAGATGTATGGATAAAGAAGATGTGGTACATATATACAGTGGAATATTACTCAGCCATAGAAAAGAATGAAATTTTGCCATTTGCAGCAACACAGATGGACCTAGAGATTATCATACTAAGTGAAGTAAGTCAGAGACAGAAAGACAAATATTATATGATATCACTTATATGTTGAATCTAAAAAATACAACAAACAAATAAAACAAAAAAGAAACAGGGGCTTCCCTGGTGGCGCAGTGGTTGAGAGTCTGCCTGCCGATGCAGGGGACACGGGTTCCTGCCCCGGTCCGGGAAGATCCCACATGCCGCGGAGCGGCTGGGCCCGTGAGCCATGGCCGCTGAGCCTGCGCGTCCGGAGCCTGTGCTCCACAACGGGAGAGGCCCGCGTATCGCAAAAAAAAAAAAAAAAGAAAGAAAGAAAAGAAACAGATTCACAGATATAGAGAACAAACTAGTGGTTAATAGTGGGGCGAGGGAAGGGGGAGGGGCAATATAGGGGTAGGGGAAAAAGGAAGGGTTATTATAGGATTATATGAAATCATGTGTCTGGAACTTGGGAAAATTGTAAAGCACTATAGAATTCAAAGACTCTTTCATTCAATTATATATATATATCATTAGAACTTTAAAGTGCTTGGCCAAAAATACATGAAGATTTTTTTTCTCATAACTTACACCAAACTCTTCTTAAAACTAAAAGAGACTTGTTAAAAGGAGAATTTTGTTACATAAAGTATATTTCATTTTCTAAAGTTATTCTTTAAATCCAAAAGTAATAAATTGTAGTTTTACACACACATGGATATATTTCTTTTGTCATATATAATAACCTGATACCACTATTAGGGCAACCTAATTGGTCATAAGTAGATTCTGTATTCTTTGATATGTATTTGATAGGTTGCTATGTTTACATAATGCTCATATATCCCTGACATATATTCTGGAAAAGTGAAAAGAGACTATCGATCCAGTTAACCATATGAGACATCTAAAAAGGCACTCTCTTGAGCAGGCCTGGCACAGTACTATTGATTTCCTTCCTCCCTCACTCTTACTTGCCCGCATTCTTAGTCCACCTGCTTGTCTTTTCATGAAACAAACAAATTAACTAAAAGTTAAGCAGATTTAAAAAAACTGTAACTTCCTACTTCACTTATTCTTTCCATGCACATGTACTTTGTTCTGCCTATTTTTAATCTATCTTCCCTCTCTTTACTTTCTCATAGAGCTACCCTCTAATCATCACACTTCAGCATATATTTTCAGTCTCTGAGGAATAACCACACTTTTCTTAAGTGCAAGTGTTGCAAAACATCACCAAATGATTTGATTCCTCACTCCTATTGAAATGAAAACTATTTGGATATTTTCCCCTAACCTAGTGATCCAGCAGAGTTTGCAATAAAGCAAATTAATGGATTAGTTGAAAGTTACCTTTCCATTTATTTCCATGATAAAATTAGAACTTCAGTCCCCTGGAAGAAAATGTCTATGGATATATACTAAAAGATACTTACTATTCAAATCCTACCTAATTCACATATTTAAAGACATATAATATACAATGTCTTTTTAATAATCAGTTCAGAAATAAGAAAAAAGTCATTGATAGTATCACGCTTTATTGGGAAATCCTTTTAAAATAAATGATCCAAAACACCTCTGGAAAGCCATCAGCCTTACCAAGCTCATTTTTTTGTTCTGAATTATAAATTCAGAAATCAGTAAACCTTTAGCATTATGGCCAAGTTTTCCATTATCCTCACAAAAGTGGCATAACTTCTAAATTAGATCTACATTTCTTTGTTGTTTTAAAAAATATTTTCCTGCATTTTCTTCATTACTTGAACACATTGGCTTATCATGGTATTACACGTAACAAAGATCACAAAGAATTAAAATCCTGAGTAATATGCATTATGGTGTCTAAGGACATTTTTCCCCCTGTCAATTAGCCAATATCCTATTACGAGCAGCTAATGTGCCTGTGTTAACAATTCTCTTTATAATCGCATGTTCTACTTATTTAATTTATGCCTGTTGTCCTGATTAGAGTGGACAGGCAAGCTTAAATAATGATAGTTGAGTCTTGTTAAGGCTTACGATTGGAATCTTTAGTAACTTGCTCTGCTTTATTTGCTGTAAACTCTGGGGGTGTTGCATACTGTGGTGTCCCCAGCCACAAGGTGGTGGTGATAAGGTCATATGAGGCAACTTCTAATTTTAAGTTGGAATATATCTTTGACTGGTTTCACTTCTGGAAAAAATTGTTAGTCGATTACAAAGCATGTTTGTAATGTCAAGCTTTGCAGAAGGATGCCAACTTCCATGCCCCTCCAGACTACATTACCTAGTGTTTTTCTGATTCTTATGAATAAAATTGTTTGCTTTCCTATTTCATTCTGCTGATTCCAGATAAGCAGTGAATCCAAGGACACAAAAGAAAGTGTCAACTCACCAAGATCTGTACTTTTAAGCACGCTACTGCAGTAAATTTGGTTACCCCTGGATTGTGATTCAGAAAATCTGGAGCACAGCTCTCTCACGAACTTAATGACCTTGAAAAAGTTACTCTTTTCATTAACTAGATTTCAAAATGACAAATTTTCAGATAAAACAATTTCTTCCAGATAAAATAATTTATGATTCTATGTGAATGCTTTATATTCCACTCTTTAATAAGTTGAAAACAGTCAATCATTAAATTACTTTTGCAAGTTGTCTTTATTACGACTTTGCTATAGTCAGTTTCACTGCAATAGAGAAATAACATTCAAAACGAGGACAGAGTTGTGTCTCCAGATGCAAAAGAAGTGATGGTTCCACAAATGAAAATTAGCGACATTGTCTCCAGAAGGGTAGTCTTAGTAAGATAAAAGAGCTTCACTAGAACACTGTAGAATTGGCTAAAAATTAGATGACTTATGTTAAAAATTCTCAATACTCAGTCCAATGAAATCTTTGAGAATTATGTCACCAGATTCCAGTACAGAATTTTCGCTATTATGTCTGTTGATTACCATAGAATCACAGACCTTTAGTGTTGGAATCCATTTTGTCTAACTTGTTATCTTATGAATGAATCCCTTTAATAATGACTTTGAGAAATTATCACGCAACCTAAGCTTTGATGTCTTCAGTGATAAAGATTTCAGAATACAGACTAGTCTATGGAGCAGATTTTGTTGAGCATTTCTTAAGATAATACATTTTTTTCCTTATAAGGAAGTAATTTTCTACCATTTACACCTGCTAGCATTCGTTCTGTCTCCAGGAATCACAAAGAATGAGTCAAATCCTTTGTCTCTCTCTGCATTAAAGTGCTTCAAATATCTTTTAAATGACTGTCCTCTCCTCCACCTGTCTTCCTCAGCACATCAAACATTTTCTTGGATTTACATATTTATAAAAGCACACAAGAAAGGAAAAAATATAGCAGCTTAAGTGATAACAATCAATAAACTTTTTTTTTTAATTAGAAGCCTTCTTAGAAATTGTGTAAGAAGCCTATAACATAAATGCTAATTGATCACATGATCACAGCAATCCATGTCACAGAGTCAAAGGAAGTTCTCAGAATCCTTCTCAAGAGAAAACTCCAGAAAGAAAAATAGGTCAACACATGCTATCACTAAAGATAACATCCCTGGTCTACCTTGGTTTCCATATTATACAGATGAGGAAACCATGCTCCAGGGAGGTTAAATATCATTTATTGGAAAACCTAGACCAAAACCCCAATTTATAAAATTCCTTGTCTTCCATACTCCATAGAAAATTGAAAGTTACTTTAAAGATCAGTTTTAGTTAAATCCCTCATTTTGGTGAAATAAGTGAGGTTTTGAGATGTTAAGTGATTAATCTGTACCTCCTGCATTTAACTCCCATCTTTATAAAATATTAAAAGAAATTTTAAAATGTTAAATTATATATGTGCACATAGTATATACATCTTCTATAGCACTGATGGACAAAGCACATATAGGTTTTCTGTTATTTTGAGAATATTGCCTAAGATTCATATATAACCAAATATAAAAAGGGTATTACTGGGCTTCCCTGGTGGCGCAGTGGTTGAGAGTCCGCCTGCCGATGCAGGGGACACGGGTTCGTGCCCCGGTCCGCGAAGATCCCACATGCCGCAGAGCAGCTAAGCCCGTGAGCCATGGCTGCTGAGCCTGCGCGTCCGGAGCCTGTGCTCCACAACGGGAGAGGCCACAACAGTGAGAGGCCTACATACCGCAAAAAAAAAAAAAAAAAAAAAAGGGTATTACTTTGGGAATTGAGGGAGCCTACAAAGAAACACTGAGTATGAAAGAGAAAGAATTTATGTAGGCACTGGAGCTTTTGAGAATATAAAGTCAAGCACTATAATGACCATATGGAAGACATTCATTAAGATTATATAGGTTCATAATATATGAAGCACATTGAAAATTAAAATCTTGGGTAGGGTCAGGGAAAAGTCGTGTGGCATAAAAAGTATTCTCTGCCAGCAAATTGATTAAATTTCCCAGTTCTAGAAAAGGCCATATATTCTGTGTAGGCACTCGCTGAAAGGCAGATGTGCACGGCTTTTGAGAGAGTGCCATAATCTACTTATAAATAGGACTCACCAAGGGACATTGGTAGCAATTTGGCATTAAGAAAGAGTTCACATACATGAAGAATTTACTTTGTGGTAACTTTTATTGAGGAAAGTCCATATCTGACAGGGCAGCCTCTATATATCTTTCAATCTTATTTTGCTCTATTTTGACTTCCATGTAACATAGTGTTATATGCAAGCACATATTTAGTCACTAAAGTCAATAATTTGCATTGAGAAAATTGTTTTTGTTTTTTTGTCTTTTTTTTTTTTTTTTTGCGGTACACGGGCCTCTCACTGTTGTGGCCTCTCCCGTTGCAGAGCACAGGCTCCGGATGCGCAGGCTCAGTGGCCACGGCTCACGGGGCCCAGCCGCTCCACGGCATGTGGGATCTTCCCGGACCAGGACACGAACCCGCGTCCCCAGCATCGGCAGGCGGACTCTCAACCACTGCGCCACCAGGGAAGCTCAAGAAAATAGTTTTTGTTTTGTTCTGCTTTTGTTTTGCTTTCCTTTTACTTCCACTGATACTATCCATGTAAGGATATGTATTTTTTTGTACCAAATTTGTTAGAATGGTGAATGGGCATCTTAAAGAAAAACTCATATCAGGCACCAACTCAAACTAAAATATTTATTCAATTAAGAAATAAAAAGTAGACACAAAATTCTTTTACTTTCATCAAACACTATTTTTTAATTCATTCATTTTTTTCATTCATTTTTATGCATACTTGAACTTATTTTATTTATATATTATACTATATACTAGCCAAGCCATACCTTTATTCTGTACAAATTCAGATCAAAGCTATATGCAGTTTTAAACTGCACCTCCTTTTTTCCCCCTGAAGTTATTTAAGTGGATTTTCTGGGTTCTTCATACTGAACAAATATAAGCATATAAACCGAGGGAGCCCATCATGAATTCCTTGTTCTTTTGATAAAGTATTTTGCACTAAATGAGAATAACCAGAATGCTAGAAGTATCTGCGATCAAGTAACATAGAACAGTTAGGAAAACTTGGGCTATAAACCAGAAAAAGAGAGAGAGAGAGAGAGAGAGAGAGACATTATATAGCTAGACATTAGGATACAGTATCTGAATTTAGGTCATGGAAGTACTTTCATTGGGAGAAGGAATAGAACTTATTTTGTGTTTTCCCAATGGGAAAATTCAGGATAAATGGATTCAAGATATGGGAAGGCAGAATTCGATAAGAAATATAAGAAAAAGCTGAAAAGTTAAACATGTCCTCAAATAAAGTGAGCCACCTCTGGATTTTGTGTCACTGGAATCATTCGAGCACAGATTAGTGATTCTTATGATGGTGCTGAGGGATGCATGAACAATCTGAGACTTGATTGCTTGGACCAATCTCTCTCTACCAACTCTTAAAATTCCATGACTAATTCAGCAAATATTCATTCTATGTTCCAGGCACTCCACATAAAGAAAAATAGAAACAAAATGATCCTTATATTCACAGGGCTAACAGACTGGTTAATTCTAAGATTATCTTGGTAGAAAGTGGGGAGAAGAGGGTATTTTGACTTGTATCCTAATATTCCATCAAGGTCTGCTCAATTGTACCCTCTAAGCACAACTCTTTTAGTTCTAAGTACATAGCTCCAAGTTAATGCTTAAGTGCTTATCTTGCTCTCAAAAGCACTGTTTCCACAAAAAAAAGTCCTAGAAAAATATAGTGTACACAAGGTAATGTATCTTAACTCCCGTTTCTCTTTCCAGCCATTTTACCTCAAAGGCTTTTCTAAGAATAATGGAAACATGAACTCATAAATAAAGTCCTTTTTCTCTACCTGCATTGATTTTTTCCCCTCCAAGTTTTATTTCATATTCTCTTAAATTTCTTTTAGTGTCCGTGGTTTTCAATATCTTTCCTTCAATTTTTTATTGCTTTTCAATTTATTCATTTTCCTAAAATCTTTTTGTTTCTATTTTCTCAATGATTTTTCTTTTCTTTCTTGGTTTATCCTCTTTTCCTCATCTAATTTTACTTCTCCATTTCTTTCTTTTCTTGTATGGTAAACGACTCTTTTCTTATATGGTCCATATTTCCTTTATTTCCCTGTAATGTAAAAAAAGTGTTACTCTGATAATCTTCCCTCAAAACTTTGGAACATTTTGGTTGAATTTCCTGCTTTCCATGTGAGATATAAGTATATCTGTGCTTCTTTTCTTACCACTAGATTTGATAAATTTTATAAAATTTAAATGATCTTTTTTCTGTGTTCTCAATTATTTTATACTTACTTGGTTTTTAATTGCAGGTCCTAAAATTAGGGGGAGATAATGACTGATTTCTTATGATACAATTTATTAAGTCATCTGTGAATCTAATAATAGTCAAGAGCCACAAGCTAAGGGGAATAAAAACAGAGTAGAGGAAAGTGTGGATGAGAGGAAGGGTACATACAAGGGTGAAAAGGATGAATGATTTCTTTTGAAAAATTCATTCATTTGCTCAGCATTTAGTGAGTAACAAACACTGTGGACATAGAAGAGTTCATAAAGGATAAGATGGAATCATAGAAACTCAGAGTTGAACATGAATGAGAATCCTAGCTTTGCTTGGGAGGAATCAGGAGATACTACATAAGGCACATGGCACTTCAGTCAATTCTGAGTGATTTTGGCCACTTTAGGTTCCTCCAAGCCTCATTTTTTATCAATTAAATATGAATAATAATAATTTCTAACTCTATGTTACTTAGTATGGATGAATTAAGAAAGTGGAGATTATTAAGTTTATTTACATTGTGCCCGACACACAGTAAACCCTCTGTATGTGTTTGCTGTTATTATTGTTGTGAGTTTTCCAAACAGACCTGGGGAAAGTGCTCTCCAGATGGAAAGACCCAACAATGCAAAGGTCTGTGGACAGGAAAGATTATTTATAGCCATTGAGAAAGATGGGGAGTCCAGATTACAGTGTACATCAGGGTAAAGGTATAAAATATGGACTAGAAATGTAGGTAGAAATGGGATCATGAAGGCCAGCCAATGATTTCAGAGCTTTTTGGAGTAAGAGGCCATGCATTCCTGAATGAAGATTAATGCTCCAGCCTTTAATGGTTAATGGTAGCATCAGTGAAAATGCCTATAAATCAAAAGCGTTTGCTTTGTTTATGTACACAAACAAGTCTTAATTTTGCTACTATTTTAAGTAATACCACAAATAGTGCTGCCACACACTTGCCCACCTATAGACACAATCACTGTTTTTTTTTTTAAGACATCTGCCAATAATCTTCCTAGCCCAAAGGTAGTGTTCTAGTTACATGTCTCATAGATCTGGATGATCACAAGGATGTAATGCAGAGCCTGACACATCCTCAAAACAAGCCCCTACAGGAGCTGGGAGGACCAGTTCCGCTAGTGAAAAATGAAATTAAGAAGGTGGGTGTTTCTCTGTGATGACTTAGTATTTATGTTTTATAGGTTATGACTCTGCTGTTGTTTGAGCCCTGCGGGCCTAGCTCCTTTCAAAATGTAGCAGCCTGAATGAGGTAATCTTGGGACTGCTGAAAGAAATAGTGCCCCCCACCTCCCTCAAATGCCACCAGCTGAATTGACAAAAGAAAGTTTTGAGGAAAGCGATTAGCATATGTTCATCTCTGACATCTGGATGACATCGATTTGTATTTAGATTCACTTGAACTGGCTCATACCTAATTTTCTATAACCAGATCAATAAGCATTATAATTAATGTACATACAGTTTTGTGTAATGCTTTTGAAAATTCAACTGCTATAATAATTGAATTTTGAGTTAAAATTCACAAAGCATTTCCATTTTACACTTTTCAAAGATATGTTATATAAAAATTATTTGTATAACATTGAAAGAGGCTTTTTTTTTTTTTTTTTTTTTTTTGTGGTACGTGGGCCTCTCACTGTTGTTGCCTCTCCCGTTGCGGAGCACAGGCTCCAGACACATAGGCTCAGCCGCCATGGCTCACGGGCCCAGCCGCTCTGCGGCATGTGGGATCTTCCCGCAACGGGGCATGAACCCGTGTCCCCTGCATCGGCAGGAGGACTCTCAACCACTGCGCCACCAGGGAAGCCCACAAAGTCCATTTTATTCCTGTCGAATCAGTTGAGGAAACTGCATAGCACCTTTCTCTGAAAATGATATAATTAATTCTTCTGTACTCCTCTACATTTAAAAAGTATTCTGCAACTGTGCAGGGAATTCTGAAATGCATAGCATGCTGAAATATGTAAAGATATACTCAGGTTGAGTTATTTTTCTGTATCAGTAGGCTCTGTGTAGGTGGGTAAATGAGTCTTCTCAATATAAAAGAGATAGACTATTAATGGAGAACGCAGAAGAGGGGCACTGCACTGATTCATGGGAACCACCATACCTGTTCATTAATGGAGAGGCCTTAACAGCACTCTTCTTCCATGCGTCTTGCCATGAGGAAAGGGGAGGAAGGGAAAGGTAGTGATGGCAGCAACACCTGGGGAAGGGAGATGGGGAAATTTGTAAAGGGAAAATCAGCAGCCCCTACACAATGGTGTCCATCCATAGACCTTGCCAATAAAACAATTTCCAAAAACCCTAAGCTTGTTTTCTTTCTTTTAAAAAAAAATCTAGATAAATTTCAAAGATAATTTAAACAAATTAGGTATTTCTAACAGCGTTAATCTGAACACTCTCCAACTATCATCTTCCAAGTCTAGGGCATGGGGGCTGCTACGAGTAACGAACTACCATCTATTTCTCACTTTTCAACTGGGTAGTTTAAGGCAGGCCATTTTTCTATAGGTATAGTTGTTGTTGTTGTTGTTTACAACAGATTTAAGAAAAAATACTATTGGATAAACAAGACCAAATGTATATGTATTTTTCCCCCAACACACAGTAGGATTATTAACATTTATTTGTTCTGCCTCCATCTAATTGACATACATCTAATTGCTCACAATGCATCATCCTTTTTACATTCTCCTAAGGGTATGTAGTTTTGATATCAAAACGACTTCAACTTGTTGATGTAACAAAAAAAGAATTAGATTTGTAGAATCCCTATATACTGCAAGAGGTTAAACTAATAAAAGTTGCAAAAAGTTTTGTGTTTTAATTATATTTTTGTAGACATGGTTTAATCTGGACTATATGTAATTTTTTAAAAGTAAGTATATAGAATTATATGGAAAGAGAGTGAAAAATTTTAATAAAAAGTTGATGATGATACTAAATGATTTGAATTTTAATAGTGATTAACTGCTTTTATAAATCAATATAGGAGATAATACCACACCTGAAAACCAAATACTGCTACAGATATTGCTCTAAGTATTTGTTTTTAAAGAAATCTTTAACTTTGTATGCTTTTATTTAAATACAAACTTTATATGAAAAATGATATTTTTACACTATTTAGAGAAGCTTTTAGACATACTGGAGATAAACTGATTGAAATATGCTTATTTTATGAAGAAGAGGTATTCCCCTGTGGTAGGGGACATTGTAAGGGGGAAGGTTATGCATTTGTGGAGGCAGGGGGCATGCGGGAAACCTCTGTACCTTCCTCTCCATTGTTTGGTGAACCAAAACTGTTCTAAAAAAAATACAGTCAATTTTTTTTAAGTACTGTAAAGTTGAAAGGTAGGAGAGATTAGTTTTTTGTGTGAAAAATAAAATGTTTTTGACCCCTCACACCAATACATTTCTTAGTGTAATATTTATAGAAGGGCTGGGACATTCTTGAATTTTTCCCTAATGACAGGGATTTTTGTGAATACATGTTTGCATTCTTGTTTCTGAATGTGATTCTAACCTTTACTCCTGATGTTTAGGAAAGCAGCTATCACAAAGATCTTTGGGGTTTGAAGCATGATAATCCTCTTGGTTTTGCCTTAATCCTGTTTAGACAGGATGTCTCAAAACTTTCCAGTTTCTCAACTCCTCTGGTCTTTGACACACTGCTTGCTATTAGCCATCATCTCTGTTTAAAATAAGATATCCACTTAATGTTTAGGTAATAGTATTAGTCAGCCCTTGAGAAATTTGGAAGCTAATTGTTTATCATAAAAGATTAGCATCAAAGAATTCTGAAGGCACATGCAGTATCTAGGCCTGTTGAATTAAAATAAATGAGCTCAAAGTAGCGAACTTAATTTTTTTTTTTGTAGCCAACTTAAATTTTATCTGATATGATTAAACACAATTTTTTGGTAGCTTTGCTTTTTTTATTATAAATTTTTAATTTTGTGTTTAATTTTAAAAATATTAACTGCCATTACACATAATATTTAAAAATTTAAATCTCCCTCCAAAATTAAAACCTACATATTCCAGTAATATCAAAGTAACAAAAATATAATTATTCCTACATTTAAATATTCCTAAGTGATTATTTGGGGATCAGCATTTTATCTTTGGAAGAATCAAGTGTGGGAATCTCCCAAGCCAGGAACAACAAAAAAGGAATCCTCATGCTCTTAATTTGTGGCAAAATACTTTAATCTAGCATGAAATACAGCATTTTTTTGTACATGAATCCTTAATACTGCAAGGATTTGATATATAGGAAATTCTTCCGTTGATCTTAGGAAGAGTAGATTATTATGAGACAATATATTTGGAAATTAACACTGCACTGTGAAAGACACAAAAGTAACCAAAGGTGTACTTATGAGAAACTTTGGAAAATAAATATACACACACAAAACACAGATGATCACTAATAGTACAGCTTATCAAGATATAACAAGTAATAAAATTATTTTATAAATAGCTGAGTTTATAAATAACTAAAACAACATAGAATGGTAACTGAAAAGATTAAACTGAAATTTTCGAGTCATGAATTCATAGAGTGGACAATAGAACTTTGTAGATTAAGAGAAATAAAAGTGAAAGCTATTTTTTTTTTCATATTTAAAAGGTAGGGCTAGGATAACAAAACCATCTCCATTACTAAAGCGGTATTTGGTAGGAATATGGTTATAGACAATATTATGAGGTTTCTGTTTTTGGAAAAATGTATGATAAAAGTAGAAATACCAATACTAAGATATTGTATATAAAGGCTGTGTGACTTAGTGAAATAAGCAGCACAGAGAACACAACATCGAGCTGTAATGCCAAAGAATAAGGCACAAGACTCGGTTCATATCCTCAAAAAATATAATCATTAGGTGGGGAACAAAAATAAGCATCGAACTTCATAGTGCTTGGAAGTTAAAGGCGAAGAGATAAGGGGATGAACTTTGAGAAGACAGATATGGACAAAGGATGAAAGAAAAGGAAGCTGACACAGCCTAATGCAATGTGGTGGGAAGGAGGTTGTTTAGTGCTGACAAGTCTGAAGTTAGTCAACCCAGAATAGATTGTATGGTGGGAGAAACAGAACACACCTTGATATGTAGAAGAGACGCATCAAACTACATATAAAGAGGGAGATTAATTAGCCAGTGAAACTGCTGTTCTCTGCTTGATGTCCTTAAAGCTTTATCAAAACCTGGCTTGTCTGGTATAAGGATATATGAGAAAAGACCATTACCATACTGCATAAACATTCCTGATAACAGTAGTGTTTTTATCCTATTTGTAAGGTCCATCTTAAAAATACATTTTCTCAAACAATTAGAAAACTGATATTTTAGCTCTGGTTCTGACCCTAAAACTTTCCCTCAGTCTCTCACATTCATACCCAGGGCTTTTTTGAACACAGTCTAATATACTCCTCCTAGGGGGCCACATTCCAGGCAATAAATTGGTTCAATTTTTTCTCATTTTTCTTCTTGCTAAGAGTGGCTGGAAAGTTATCAAAAAGAACAATTTATTCATCTTAATGCTAGTGTCCATAGTGTGTCTAGGCAGGGCTGGAGTGTTTGGTGTTTCCTGCTAGCTCCTGCAGGACGGGGTTAAGATCTGCCCTGGTGGCAATAGGAAAAGAGGTGGAATCTGAAAAGCTTTGCAGAGGAAGGAATGCTACATGTTCTTTCTGCACTCAGGAAAACTGCTCCACTGCAGATATGACATGGCTCAATTCAGTTTTTGTTAAAGAGGAATGAACAGTATTGTTTTTAAGTATAAAATAAACAATCGTACAAACCCTGCGTAAGGTTATCAGTCAGCGCTTGAGTATTGAGACCACGAGGAGGAAAAAAACAGAAAATACAAGGGGAATGACATCATTGTGTAGGCAACACCTGAAGTTTTTTTTAATCAATAAAAATTATAACTGATTTAAGATGAAAGAATGATTATTAACCCTTTATTTAGTTCTCCTTAGTAAGTGGTGGGTTTCTAGTATCTTGCTTGGTATTTTACATTCCTAAGGTTTAAAAGTATAGATTGCTTAACTTAATGGCAATAAAAATCAGCTAAATAACAGTGTTTAATATTATCAACTACAAACTTTAGTAGAACAATTGTGTAATGAAGAAATCAGAAGATAATATTAAAGAGATTTAAGTGCAAACTTTGGTTACTAATACTGAATTATACATTTTTTTTACATCTTTATTGGAGTATAATTGCTTTACAACGCTGTTAGTTTCTGCTTTATAACAAAGTGAATCAGTTATACATATACATATGTTCCCATATCTCTTCCCTCTTGCATCTCCCTCCCTCCCACCCTCCCTATCCTACCCCTCTAGGTGGTCACAAAGCACCGAGCTGATCTCCCTGTGCTATGCAGCTGCTTCCCACTAGCTATCCATTTTACGTTTGGTAGTGTATATATGTCCATGCCACTCTCTCGCTTTGTCACAGCTTACCCTTCCCCCTCCCCATAAGACACAGACCTACTAGAGAATGGACCTGAATTATACATTTTAATTAGGTTTGTATATGTAAATTTAAAGTGTGATATAATAATGCTAGTATATGACGTTTAAAATTTCTTAACTCAATAAAAGCATGAAATATTCTTTTGTTTTTTTCTCTTTAACTGAAGATGTTCATTAATTTTACTTAATATCACACACTACTTCTTAAAAATAAATTTTCATAATGACAAAGTATTGCCATATATAAATCTGGAGTTGTGATACATTTTTCTAACAATTTCATTAAAATTTCAAGATTTAGTTGCATCAAAAACATTTTATAAAGCTTGTAGCAGGGCTTCCCTGGTGGTGCAGTGGTTGAGAATCTGCCTGCTAATGCGGGGGACACGGGTTCGTGCCCCAGTCTGGGAAGATCCCACATGCCGCGGAGCAACTAGGCCCGTGAGCCACAACTACTGAGCCTGCGCGTCTGGAGCTTGTGCTCTGCAACAAGAGAGGCCGCGACAGTGAGAGGCCCGTGCACCGCGATGAAGAGTGGTCCCCGCTTGCCACAACTAGAGATAGCCCTCGCACAGAAACGAAGACCCAACACAGCAAAAATTAATTAATTAATAAAACTCCTACCCCCAACATCTAAAAAGAAAAACAAAAAAGCTTCTAGCAAATCTATAATATTGCACTTTATTATTTTCAAATTTCTAATGTTTTACAAATCTGCTCTCTAAAAAAATCTCACAATTTATAGCTATAATAGCATGACCCACTGTGTCCTCCATACAAACTAATCGGCTACCTGAGTGCCTGCTTCAACATTGATTAATGTATTGAATAATGTTCACTTAGAATTTTAATTTTAATTAATATATGATTTACTTGATTAATATAATTAATATTCTGAATTTAGTTTTCCCTAAAAAAACATATTTTAATGTGTTTTTTGCTCATTTTCTTCTTGACTTATAATTGTTTGAGTAAATTTATAAAACTATGTAAATCCTAAATCCTCACATAGTACATTTATAGTCTCTGCAACTAAAAGTTGTTATATCAATTTGATTATTCAGTTTTGTTCATCAAATATTTAAAGAGTGTTCAATCTGTGCTAGACACTGCTGTCACCAGCAGTACTTAACCATTTGTGTTTCAGGACTCCTCTAGCCACTTAAAAACTGTAGATGACTCAAAGTGCTTTTGTTTTTATGTGGCGTATGTCATCATTGGTATTCATTATATTCAAAAATAAAACTGTCTAAAAATAATTAATTGTAAACATATTTGAAAATAGTCATAACAAAGTCATTTCATGCCTACATAAATAAAATATTTTTATGAAAAATGATGACCATACTTTCCAAAACCAAAAAAATAAGTGAGAAGAGTGACATTATGATATGTTCTAATACAGATGTGTGATATGCAAAGAGCTAAGCAGGAGAGGGTCAACATAGGCTCCACAGAAGAGGTGATACTTGCAGTAAACTTAAGAAAGAATTTGCCAGCAGGACAGAGACAGAAGTGAAAGGGGTTAAGACCATTCCAGTGAAAGAAGGGCATGGCTAGACACAGTATGTTGTAATAGAAAGGATGTGAGTTTTTTGGTTTGACAGAGTTTCCTCAAACCCCATCTCAGCTATTTTGGCTGCATGGTTTTGAGCAAATCACCTAAGGTCTGTGAGCCTCCCTTTGCTCTCTTGTGAATAATAAAAGCTACATATTAAGAATGTCATGAGGATTAAGTGAGATGAAATATGTAAAGTATTTTCACATGTGGGAGTTAATTAGAACACTCAGTAATATATTGCGTTTTGTTGCATATTTAAGGAGAGTGAATTGGTTATCATGCTGAGAGCACGGAGTACCATGAGGTCGGGGGGGGGGGGGCGAGAATGGAAGTTATAAACAGCTGTGAAAAGGGCAGCAGTGAAGTAGAGTGGGTGGAGAGGTTAAAGGTGACTATGAGCGATTTAAAAAACAGAAATACAGGGCTTCCCTGGTGGCGCAGTGGTTGAGAGTCCGCCTGCCGATGCAAGGGACACGGGTTCGTGCCCCGGTCCGGGAAGATCCCACATGCCGCGGAGCGGCTGGGCCCGTGAGCCATGGCCGCTGGGCCTGCGCGTCCGGAGCCTGTGCTCCGCAACGGGAGAGGCCACAACAGTGAGAGGCCCGGGTACCGCCAAAAAAAGAAAGAAAACAGAAGTACAATAATATGAAATGAACTACCTTGGAAACTCCAAAGAGAATCACTTTACATGAAGATCTTAGCAAACCCATAGAAGAATCTTGATTTCCACCCAGCCTCATCCTATCCTCTCCCAGGAAAACATACAAACTGCAATTTTAGAAAAACATATTCCAGTGTCATCATAAATATAGAATGAATGTGTAAAAAAAAATGAATGGTAAAAACTTAAGACAAATTTAACCATCTCTTATAGAGGTTTACTTGACATGAATCTCCCAGCTCTCTTTGAAATTAGACTTCAGTTACATTTTAGCAATGAATGAATAAATGAATATATAAATAAAAATATATTTTAATCCATATGAACAATGTATTAAGAATCTGAACTGGCAACTGTGATTTTTCAGCCTGGAATTGAGAATTAGGAGTCTCATAAAGTCTACTAATCAATGTCAACTTATCTAGAAAATACTTTTACTAAGAGTGTGGTACACAGAGAATGTTATGATTTTTCCCCATGCTGGTTTGTACCATCTAGAGTCTATCTTTGATCTTCAAGGCCTTCATGGATAGAATGCTAAAAGCTATTTCCCAAACTGCAAACTATTTTCTGGTGATGCACCTTAGTTTTGACAATTAGGGCACAGAGGAAAAAAATACACTTAGTAGAGAAGCATGGTTTTAAAATGTAAAATAAACTTCATCAAGGCCCCAGGTTTCGAATTTTATAAAACACAATAAATATCCAGGCTCAGTGTACAAACACTGGCTGTAATAATACACCAATGACCGATAAGAACACTGTGAATTTTAGGTGAGAAAGTATGCAATATTCTATGAAGAGTTTAGGATTAGCCTATTCCTTTTCTTACAAAGTATGTTTTATACTAATCCATCATTTTGGCTGATTTCTCCACCACTACAATTCAACCCACACTAAGTTATCAGAAGAGCAACCAAAGAAAATAAAGCATTAAAGCCAAAGTAATGGAAATTATGGTTGGACCTTGGACCCAGAAAATATTAATTTATTCTTTAATTAATTCAGCTTAATAAATAAATAAATACAGCATTTTATTCCACCCAATGCACATGCAAATAATTATAGAAATTATTTTCAAGATAATTTTGTTGTAAAAAAATTTATATATTGTTAAAAATGTAACCAAGCTTTTCACTTTATAATTTCTTATATCCTGACTTTATAAATATGAATAGTAAAGCTCTGTATCCAAATAGACAGTGTCTAACTCCATGTAGCACTCATTATCCAGGACTTACAAATGACTGTACTAATAACTGAAATTAAATATGACATGAAAAATTTTTACCTTCATTTTTTCTGGTCTCATGTATGTGTACATGTATGTGAGGGCAGGACACAGAACAATCAACTTATGGTGATAACTTTAGGATAAAATGTCCCTATTCAACCATCCTTCCCCTGAGCACAATTGCATATAGATTCTTCATTGAAATTTCTCTTTTCCTTACAATATTTTTTTGCTACCTCCCCTCTCTTGGTATCAACTACCATATTCTAACTTTGCCAAGTCAAACAACAGTTGTCAATTCTGTGTGAATTTAGCCACATAAATGTAGTAATCTACTCACAATTGGGAAACATTTTTTTTTTGTCAAAAATGCTTCAGTCTTGAATAAGTTTAGCAGAAGCTACGCTAAGCCATTTTGAGTTTGCCCAAATGAAAATAAAAACAAAATGGATGATTTCCTTTGTAAAATCAAAATAACTCCATGCTGCAGTGTTATTTATAATTTTAAACCTCAAGGAATGATTATTCATAGATATGTGGAATGGAAGGGAAGTGAAACAGTCTGTTCACCGTATCCTTCATTTGAAACACTTTGCCCACTGTTCCGAGTTAATGTATTTTAATTTCTTTTTAAAACACAAGCTGTTCTTTGACTATAAGACATCTCAGACTCTTAGACTTTTTTTTTTTTGTATTATTTCCTCTTCAACATACTCATGCACAACCAGAGAAGCAGGCAGCGTGCTCTAAGTTGGAATTCAGTTAATACATGAGAACACCTTTTTCAATACTATAATTTAAATTACACGAACTAAAAGGCCAACGTTGGGCAATGCTATTCCCTTGAAGCATATTAATTCATAATGTTTTATTTCAAGCCTATAAAATATGGTATCCTCTTGAGAAATCTGACAGATGATAAAACTGCATTATACTTCCACAAAGTTGCTGATTTCTTCTTATTTGAATCAGCTATCTGAATTAGTTAAATAGCATCAAATTTAATAAACAGCATATGGACCTACTAATATATGAGAAGAACCTATTCTTTCTTTCCCCTGCCACATATATGCTCTTTTATCTTTAAGTGATACATTTCCTGCGGGGGAGGGGGTCCTTGAAAATAAGCCATATGCCACATGGATTTCATTGTAAAAATGACAGCTAAGTTTATTTTAAGAGTACTGTACAAAAAGAAACCAAATTTTTGAAATCTTTGCCTTAGTATATCTTCTCTATTTGTACATAATGCACAAAATATGCTTTTGTATTTTGCTGTTGTATATTTTTCCACTTATGGAAATAAAATTTTGTAAAATTTTATATTGTATGCTTAAACTTTTCGAGTCTTTTAAATAGTCAATTATTCAATTAATGGGGGTTCATTATAAGAAGAAGAAGGTGAAATCACCATTTTTTAAGTAAAATTTACTGACCAAATACACTGAATTTCTCAGTAGAGTTTCAATGAAAATCAATTCACAGAGTGTGATGATAAAAGCTTTTGAAAAGTTCAAGACAAAAAAAAAAAAATCTACTCTTTAAAATGTGGGCCAAAAGTTCTGAAGTTTAATTCCTGGGAGACGAAGAAAGAGATTAAATATATTTTGATATGCCAAATGCAGTTTCAGAGCACTGGTAATAACCCTGAGTCCCTCTTGCCTACACACACACCAATATTCTTCATTCTGGGGTAATCACTGGTCTCAAATTTCAGGTCTGTGCTCATCAACCTTGGTCTGTTTTTCTTCTAACATGAACTCAATTAAACTTCCTACTCTTTTTTGTTGTTGTTGTTAATACCCTGAGAAAACCATAATTCAAAAAGAGACATGTACCGCAATGTTCATTGCAGCACTATTTACAATAGCCAGGACATGGAAGCAAACTTCCTACTCTTAATGGACCTTTCCATTTCTTGCCAATAAAAGAAACAGGTAAGGAAATACATCAAAAGTAGGCATGTACATGGAAAGTCACATTCTGTGCAAGAACAAGTATTTCTAAAATAAATGTGTATTCTAAATTTTCCTATATCAAATTAAGATTTGCAAAGCCAGGCCATGTAGGATTACAAATGCTGAAAGCATACCTCTTCAGTGGTTCATGCTTTTGAGATTTCAAATTACAACAGCATCCCATTTTTACAAGGCATTACTAGAATATTCTCCAACGTGTACGTTAGATTCCTTTATAGAGACAGTCATGTTCCTACAAGCCATAAATTTAATAAATCATCAGATATATAACTTTCATTCTCACATTTACATTACCAAGTATTTTATGGAGCAATTTTCTTAGTCATAGCAGTGAGACTGTTCAATGATATAAATAAATAAATAAATACTATTTCAACATAAAACCCTTAACTCTAAAGGAAAATAACTATGCTGGAGTCTCACAAAAGGAAAATAACTATGCTGGAGTCTCACAAGAATACAATTCACTATTAAAAGGAATTCAGTTATCAGTAGGGTCTATCTTGGATTGCTTCCATGAAGGTTTATTATGAGTTGTATCAGAAGGACTTTATTATAAAAAGCATTGCAGAAGCCAAGGACACAGTTATGGCTGGGTTCCAGTGAAGAGAAAAATAGCTTGAAAAGCCTAATATACTGCAATACTGAAATTGTTATTATAAATAACTGGTACATTTACATCGGATTATCATACATTTTCAACAGAAACTTGAAATGCCAACTCTGTCAGTATCAGTCTCTGGGCACAGTTTCTTGTTGAGACCTGTTACGCATTATCAGAGTCAGGCATAAATGCTCCCAAAGGGTTTTTAGGCTTATATTATAAAACAAAATCCCTTGTAAGGAAAACCAGATTTTTAGGTGTAAAGGATATTTTGAAATGATGAAATATTTGAATGATCCAGTGAAATTACCCTGAAACAATATTTTAAAATACTCTAACTAAACATACAGCTATTTTAACTTAATCAGCACAGTTCCCAAGTATACATTGTAAAATTGTAAGTATACATCTTATTCTTGAGAGGTAGGGGGGAAGCAGTAGAAGGCATTAGAAAACTACAGCCTTAAATTAACCTTATAGTCCTTTTGTTAGTTATTTACCAAAGGGATTATATTGAAATCCAAGTTGGCATGTTACATAATGAGAAAAATCAACCCAAATTTTAAAGGCACATGCTCTACACATTTTCTATTTGCAATTTAATAAACGTACTTTAATATAGGAGTATTACTTATTTTTACAATAAAAGTCTCAATATGGTAGGAGGCTGTCAAATCTGCAAGTGATTAAACTATTGACTTTAATTTAATGTAACATTTCCAAAATAAAGTCTTTCTGGAGGCATAGTTTATTACTCAAATTATTTCCAAGAAGTGCTTTAGCCTTCTCAGCCCAGCCCATCCAGGATGGTGTGTCATGCATGTGTGCATGCTTGCGTGTGTGTTTCCCAGGTGAGCAATACTGAGTCTTCTTAAAATTTGCTCATAAATTTCAGAACGAGTATCCAAAATATACAGCAACTGATAAGTCAAATTCTCCACATGTTTTGCCATCAAATAAAATATTTGTCCTCAATATTGTCTAGGAAGGCACATCAGGTACAAGTAGATAGTTTGTGAAGTCCAATCAATAAGGATGCTAGCTAAATGAAGTGCAAAAAATATTATAATGGATCCTTTTTCTCTTTGGAATCGATGGCAGTAACCTTTGTTTAGAAAAAATGTGTGTCTGAGCAATAACGTGTACCAATATTTCTCAAGCTGCTAAAATGAAAAGAGCTCAGAGGTAGGCATCTCTCCATGTAGTTATATTATGTTTTCTGTTTTTTTCTCCCCTATTGAGGCAAGAGAAGTGTCTTAAGCACTTCAGAAATGCCGTTATCTTCTTCCTATGGAAGGGAATGAAGGCCTTAGCACTGAAGCTAAAATATATACAATAGATACAAATGAGCAGCAGGGGCAGATGGGAGCTTTTGGTTGCTTGACGACTAGGTCAATTATTAGCAAACTAAATATGCCAGCTTCTCAGTGAAAACAGATATTTTCACTTAATCCCACACTGAAATATGCATTATCTTTTCTGCATGTTCCTAAATACATGAAATGATTCCATGTCAAATATAAAAAGCAATATTCTTATTTCAGTATGAAAACCAAATTACAATAGCTTAACTATTAGCACTGATTGAGTTATCAATCTATATTTGTAAGGCATATCTTCTCCTGACTACTAAAAAATTTAATACGATATAATACTTGAGAATAAAGGACTTGGAAAATATTTTGTGCAGATGATATATACGCACTTTTACTTGTTTGTGCCAGTGGTTTTGAAATTACTTTTCAATTTATTTTAATTTGTTACTGTATCTAAGGAAGCTTCTTTTTCTTAAGCAAGTTTGAGCAAATTCAATAATTTATATCAGCTGATAGGCATAGTTAAAATAAAGATTCCCCAGAGAGGCATGGGGCTTATGTTGCAGTTAAAAATATGTGTGTCCCAGTCCTGAAATAGCTAAGATATTTTCTAATTCAATCATATACTATAAAAATTTTATTATTTAACACAGTCTAGTAGTTCTGAAATTAGTGATATGGGTAAATAAGTGTTTCTGCTATATCCTACAAAGGGGAACATTTGAAAGAAAAATCTCTAAGAGTTTATAAATTTACTTGTTTTTTTGCTTATTTTGAAATTTTCAACATTATCAAGACATTAAAAGTATTAAATAAACTTTAAGTATCTTTTTAATACATGCTTTACTGAACGGTTTGCATAATTAAAAAGTTAATTTCTCTGTTTCCACAATCTTTGGGAGTCAGGGGACCAACTCCAGAAGCAGGCTCTTAGTGCTGTATTTTCTCATACACATACATTATCCTTTTCAGTGAAGCACCTTCCCTACCTTGGCAGAAGGATGCAATGAAGGTGTGTGTGTGTGTGTGTGTGTGTGTGTGTGTGTAGAATGAACTACCAATGAAATATAGGCATAAGGAATAAAACTGTATAGTTTAATCAGTGAATAAAGCACCTGGTATTAATTCTTACCCTATTTTGGGCATATGGTATTTCTTTAAGCAGTTCATTATATTGAGTCTATTATCTTAGTATTCTGAAGGGAAAAATAATTAGCATGTTCTTAATTGTTGTGATATGAACACAACTATTTCACTTATGATCCCAGGTATCAACATTTATGTCAGCCCACAATGTAGAGTATTTCTTGATGATGACACAAAATAACTGCTTTACACAAAATTACAAAAATGCATTGTGTTTTATAACACATGCAAATAAAAAGGGGAATTCCCTTAATATCCCTGAAAAAGGGAATGGATTACTGGTTGCCTCAGATAATGAGACAACAAGATCAGTGATTTGCTCAAAACTGCATAATACATTAATGCTTCTGTTATATATAAAATGAAAACTAAATTTTTCCTACTTAAAGATATTTTTAAAATAGAAATCATTATAATGGCTTTCATAGGTTTTCCTGAGCTTTGAATGCAGTAACATAAACATACCTCTTTGGAGCTGATAGCAGCAAAGCAAGAATAATAAATAATAACAGTTACTAAGTTGAGCACCTAGTATTATCAAGTATTAACCATAATTTTACTTCTCTTCTTCCGAGTTACATCATTTATAAAATGCAGATAACATTACCTTCCTCAGAGTGATTCTATGAAGCAAACGAATATGTAGAACCCTCAGGTTATCACTAATATACTATAAAGGTATTCATTTATTATTTCAATTTTTCCTTACCCTTTTTTTTTGTGTGTGTGTGGTTCACAGGCCTCTCACTCTTGTAGCCTCTCCCGTTGCGGAGCACAGGTTCCGGACGCACAGGCCCAGCAGCCATGGCTCACGGGCCCAGCCGCTCCGCGGCATGTGGGATCTTCCCGGACTGGGGCACGAACCTGCGACCCCTGCATCGGCAGGCGGACTCTCAACCACTGCGCCACCAGGGAAGCCCACCCTTTTATCATTTATTTTTAGATAATAAAGATACTATTTCATCATTCTAGTAAGCCTTTTTTGATAGATTGTCCTCTTTATGTTATGTTGCGCTTTTCTGGTGCTTCACTCTTTGTGTGTGTAAGTGTAAGAGGGCATGAATGAATCTATAATTCATTTGTCTCTGACATTAGAGATACTTCGTGATGACTTGATTCCTTTAAATTCCCTTCAGCCCTTTATATTTGAATTGTATTGTAACTGGGGTGTTTCATACTGTGATCTGAAAATTATCTCCTATAACTGACAAAAGTTGATTTCTACATTTATAAATGTATTTGGCTTAATTAGTAGTTTAAGAGGAGATGTGAATAAGTGTTATGAATTGGTGCCTAATTGGCAGAGTCTATGCACACTCTGTGATTGGTAGTCATCTTTACAAGGCTTTTCTTACTGCCATGAATTTTTGAGAGTTGGCTGTAATCTCAGTCTTTAGGAACCACTTGGCTACTGGGCACTGAATGATCTTTAATAATTATTTGATGAATATCTCTGTGAGTTACTGTTTTTTGTCATTTACTACTCATTAACAATAAATCCAGGAAAATATATGCAGGCCTCTTAAAGACAGAAGCCATTTAGCTGCAGAAAATAAATGTGAAACTATTAATACGTTTTCTCTGTCTATGACTTTTATTATATTTGCTATAAACACTGGCACTTGTTCACAGTGGGTAGAGAGCCATGTGTTCTTAGCCTTGGAAACTGATAAGGAATTCAAAAGGGGCCAGGAAACAACTTACATTAATGGCAAAATATATGCGAGGCCAGTGAACACTTTTGTAAGCAAGAAAACAATTATGCATTTAAAAATACCATAAACATCGTGGGTCTGATTTAATCTGGAAAAAAAAAAAGAACTACAGAACCAGAAAAAAATTTTAAGGTATCTTAAAAAAAATTAGCATAGTAAAGTAGTTATCTGATAGAATTTTATTAAATGCTAACTACCTAAAAATATATGTTCATGTATAACTGCACGATAACTCTTTAAGAAAGGGCAATAATTATTATAATTATTGTCTTCACTTTATAAGGAAGTGAGATATTATGTGAACTGATCTAGGTTCCCTTCTTGAAAATGTGATGGAGGTTGAACTAGGACCCAAACTTCTGGTATCAATTCCTTGCAAATGTACATATTGTATTATATACCATAACACAGCAGAATTAAGTTAGGTTTAAGAAGGACTTTTTAAAACTGAAAAATTATAGAACAGACTATTCCAAAAAGTATCCCCAAAAGAGTATAGAAACTTGATAGTCTGAAATGACTCAAACAAAATGACTTTTGGTAGAGAAAATGAATTACTTGATCCTCAAAATGATCTAGATAAGGTATTAGAAGGGAGAAAATGTGCATGGGATGGTGAGGTTTGGAGAGGCAAAGGAGCAAGATTATTACAAGGATAAAATAAAGAAAAAAATAAATAAAATCTCAGAGTCAATCTGGGGGACGTTCCTTTAATCCTCCTTCAGAAATGAAATGACTGTCAGAGGAGCTCAGAACTTTTCATTAGGGTAAAAAGAGTAATGCATTTTCCCTGCTATTTTCAAAAACTAAAACATAAAGACCAGAGGCTAAGTAATCAAGTCAGAAGTCTTGTACTTTGTGCCCTGAAATAAAATGTGGTTACTTAAAAACACACATGGGGACCTCTAAACCCATGGACAATTGATAGAACTAATTTAATAGCTACTTCATTCTGGGGACATAGATAATACTCAGACATAAGCTGCAAAGGAAAAGCATGTGGGTTTGATTTCACAAAAGAGGATAAAAACAGTCTGGGGCTGAAATAGGCAAGAATTAGATTTTAGATCTTCATTAATTCTGGGAAAAAGAGATGAACCAATGTTGTCCAGGAAACTAAAAGTGACTCTTAAAATTGAATTCTCAAAGAACTAGTGAAGGCTGAATACAATTGATCACACTAAATAAAGGGCAGTAAGCTTAAGGGGAAAAAAAAAACTCAGATAAAATATGGTTCTGTGTGCACATGTTGCTTTCCAATCACCTGTTTAAAGATGATGTATGATTAACATTGCCTCAACCAAAGTGAAGGGAAAGAATAAGGATTGGGCCCTAAATTCAATTTTCTCAAATACTTGTATAATTGAAAAATGAGTTTATTTTAGGTGAATATTATCTGAGAAATTATGACTATATAAATAATGATTTTGAAAATTACATATCAGTCTAGATGTTTCTGATTGACACAGTATTTTGAGAGTCAGGCATTACTTAAGAGTAACCCTGTAAACAATGAAATTGATGGATAATTAATTGAATGTTTAGATAATGCAGAGACATCTTACAGAATGGACCAGAAGCAAGGAGGGAAACAAAGTCTGGCCATTTAATCATGCCTAAAGCTGATATTGAGAAAATCACTTACATATTTAAAAAAAAATTTTTTCCTTAAGAGATAACCTTAAAGAGAAGAGAAAACAAACAAACAACAACAACAAAAACAACAAACATGGGTTAGAGACACAGAATTGCAGCTGCTGCCTAGTACTAAAAGAGTCTCTGAATCTAGAGCGCCAAAGCAATCTGTTTTCAGGAGAGGATCTCGGCCAACGGTAGACATGTTACAGCAGACCTTATCCGCCTCACTGGGTCTGGATGAAGAGTTCCTCTTCTGATTTCATCCTCGCCAGGCAATCTTTTAAGAGGTACACTGATTTTCCTTGGGTCTTCTTAGAGATAAAGAATATTGCCTTGGAGAAGAAGCAGGGACCTTCCTATTTCTGGAATAGGATATTCTCCTGTTCAAAATGTAGTAAACTAATATTCCAGTTGAACACCAAGATCTTATAATAATGTTTAGAATTTGTTTTGGCTCTGTACAGTTCTGCACACTGATGAAACTGATATTTGGATCTAGAAAAAAAATTTCAGGTACCGCATAGAGGCCACTCAGTAACTGGAAAGGATGCACATTTCTAGAGGTTTTTGATGAACCAAATAAACATATGCATGATTAAATAGGAGTTGAAGTTTTGTTTGGAAATTATTATGTAGCAATTATTTAGATTATCTTGGGCTGGAAGACTAGTTTTATCAATGTAATACCTACTTATAATTCCTACTAAGCAACAATGAATACAGAGAAAGGAGAATACATTTATGTGACATTGATAGTTGTCCTTTCTTAGA
Source organism: Globicephala melas (assembly GCF_963455315.2). Taxonomy (NCBI): domain Eukaryota; kingdom Metazoa; phylum Chordata; class Mammalia; order Artiodactyla; family Delphinidae; genus Globicephala; species Globicephala melas. The sequence continues at coordinate 56,422,002 of NC_083318.1, read as the reverse complement.
TAAAAACAACATCAAAAGTGACATCTGCCTGGCAAATCATCATTAGTAAGTCCCCTCACATAACACATTTGGAGGCATTGCTTCCCTTGCATGGTGCACAAGCTGTGGTAAGCATCTTTGACCTTGCATTTCTGTGACTGGAACTGGATAGTCCTTTACAATTTGAATTTATTTATCTTGCAAATTCTATTTCATTGTTTTCTGTTTTGAAGCATATCTAATTGCATAATATTACTAACAATTGATAGCACTATTACAGTGTCAGGAATCTTATAATCACAAAATTAAAGTGTTTGATGATAACTAAAATTGTTTGATATCAATTATTGGATCTCACCAAAAATGCAATTAGTCACATACTATTTTAATTCCAAGCCAGTGAGATGGACGAATGATGACCTACTATAAAATAAAACATAGAAGTTACATGAGAGGCCAAAACTCACTTAAAAGAGTAATTATTATATCTCAAGGAAAGATAGCAAAAGCTATTATACAGAAATTTCAGACTCTGTTGTACTTTCAGAAAATTTTGTAGAAAGAGCAACAAAAAATCCTGAACATAACATAAAGTATAAGTTGGTTAGAAATTTATTAAGATTGATGTCAAGGGGTGCAACCATGCCCCTGCCTCTGACAATGACATTATAGTGGACTTGCTGACCTTGGGAAAAATTTTCAAGTGTGTTCTTACATTATATCTCCTGGTCTTCTGCTTTCTCAATTGTCTTTCTCAATTGTCTCACTTCTGTTGAATCTCTATTGGCAACAGAGTCCATACAGCTAAATTCAACAATTTTTTTGAACATCTAGGTATAACCATAATTCTAAATTTCTCCTTAGCCTGCCATGCTTTGTTTGGTTTTGCTTTTTTTATTTTAAAATATCCTTCTCTGAAGCTTATTTCATTATTCTCTTATATTTCAGTATTTTTTTCAGATTCTGTGTTGGGTACAATCTCTCTCTTCTCTAGTGTCATATGCTTAATTGATGGTCACATCTATTCTCCAAGTTTCATAATCATCATGGTGCCAATGGCTCCTAATGCTGTATTTCTGCTATTTATTTCTACTCCCAAGTTTCTAATGTACATTTTAATAGCCTGCTAGATATCACCTGAATTTTTCAAAGGTACCCTAAATCTGACATGTCTTTATCAGGTTCGTTCTCCTGGAAAGATGCTATTCCTTCCATTTTTCCCAAGTTAGCAAATAGCACCTCTGTCTTCCCACCATTGGTATTCTTGGTAGCACTCACTATTCTCTATAACATTATCCATTTTTCTGCTTATCAAATCCTAGTCACCCATCCTTCAAAGTTTGGCTACGGTTTTTCACATGCCCAACTCATATCCTATTCTGGTTCTGGTAACCTTTAGTCTCTAAACCTAGAGCTTCTCATGCCTTTACTTTTAAACATCTAATTCTGTACATGTCGCTCTCCATCACAATATCTAACACTTAGAAGGCAGAGAGAATGTCTCATTCACCTTTGGATCCTTCATGGGAATTTGCATAGAGTAAATGCTCAACAAATGGTTATTGAATTTCATGAATTCTCATAATACTCCAAATTCCCTGTTCATTGTATAAAATTTCATCTATGGCTGTGATGACCTTTTGCTACAAATGCTGGGTTGGTGAAATGAAACCTTATACTGAAAAGAAACAATGTGCACAATTCAGTATAGGGAACTATGGTTCACAAGAATGCAACCTCAGAGTAGCACACCACTCTCAGATCATATGTGGGTCCCCCAATGACCTCATCGTTGGAAATGTTAAGCATTTCAGAGCAGAAATAAAATCATAGAAGATACATTTTGCAATAGAAATGAATGAGTAGATTATTTTTAAACAATAGGATGCTGTTCTATCTTTTTATTACCAAAATATTTTATAGCACTCATTGCAGATTTCTTTTAAATATACAGTATCAAAACTTAGTTTCCTTTGTGACTATCACATTTTAGCAGCTGAAAATCTGTTTTAAAGGAGGCACTTAAATTTGCATGTTTCAAATATTTTTTTCATTTTGTAATAAACTTACACTTTCTGTACAGTAATGAGAAGGCATACAAGATAATGAGATTGATGTCAAAAAAATATACCCCTGCATAAATTAAGTAAAATTTATCAGAAACAAGATTTAAAAATAAGGCAACCTGTTGTCTATATTTCAGATAGAAAGGGAATGTGACATAAAGACAAATACCCAAATATTTAACTCGAATCTTGAGATAACAATTACAAAAACAATTTGCAACCACAACAAAAGGAATGAATTGGTTTTTCAAAAAATAAACCTAATCTAATCCAATCTACTCCAATCTAATCATCTGATTTGAGCAATACAATTTGTCTTCTGAAAAGAAATCAGAAGAACTTAAAAAAAATTATTTAAAGGCTCTTATTAAGTTTGAAAAGGCTTATTTAAAGTACACGTATTTTTAGTAATTGTCCATATTTATGAGCAGGGAGGGAAAAGAGACATAAAAATAATCTGTTCTGTAGATGAGACCTGGATTTACCATATGCTGACAATTTTATCAATGATAAATTCTGGAGTTTTGGAACTAATTATGTTTAGCACCAAGAAAAACAAAAGAAATAACTTGATTAGAAAAGTAAAACAAACAAATAATTTAACTTCATTTAGCTTGACATTAAGCTTCCAGGCCAATATAGTACTTATTTTTAAATCATGTAGAAGATGGGTAGGTAAAAAGAGAGGCTATGATTCAGATAACATTTCAAGGCCTTCTTCCAGCCCAAGCTATTATTTATAAAATTGAAAGATTTCAGTAAGTACATTTATAATTGTTTCATCTGAATAATCTTCCTCTCCATTCTCTGTGCTTCATACCACTCTGAACTTTTCTGGTGAGCTTTCTCCTTTTCCTATTATAGTGAAGTTACTGAAATCAAGGTTGTATCTTCCTAACCTAAGGATTTCCACCATGAAGGCAGAGACTCTTTCTCGTTCACTTCTACTTCCTCAGAAAGCCTTGGCCAAGTTTTATTTTCCACACATGCTTGTTGAATCAAAATGAATAACCATAGTTTTGTCACTATATAATTACCCCATTAAACAAGGGACAGGGAGGATATTACTCTGTTTTGCTTTACTTAAGAGAATGCTTTTCTTACCAAAAAAAAACTGCAATAGGAAAAGTAACAACCGTGAGTGTTTTAACCTAAAAGAGGAATACTGAGATGAATCAGTTTCTCAATAAGTGGGCTAACCTCTGAGGTTGAGTGCTAACTACACTTTAAGTTAGTTCCAGAGTTCCTTAAATCACACAGAAGATGCTTGAGTGTTATCATATTTCAGCAACATCAAGTTTTTTATATATAACTCTAGAACAAAATCAGAGGAAAAACAAAAGTATATACAATATATAAGCAAAGAAGAATGCAAGTATGGAGATAATACCTTGACTAAATAGGGGACTTAACACAGAATTCATTATCTAATAACTGTGCTGAAATTCAGATAAGCAAATGCTTTGAGAGTCTGGAGGCAACAAACCCCCTAACTGACCTCCAAAGTCACTTTGAGATTTGATGAGAGCTCATTCCCTCCTCAAATGTCATAAGGGTTCAGCAGAGTGATCTAGTTTTAAAGGACTAAATTAGAATAAAAAGGATAATATGGCCACACATTTTATCAGTGTTAATTATTAATATTGAGATTAAAAAGAAAGGGCTGAGAGTTTGGTAGCATACTAATAGGACACTTTTTTCAACTCGTTTTCTCTGTCAGTGTGAATACTTTGCGGCAGTTCAAAGGGAAATATACACCTGAAGAATAATGCATTCAACTGGAAAACTGGGTATAAAATGTAAAAACATTAAAAAAGAGAGAAGAGAATACAGGGAGATAATGACTTCTCCTCACCTTAAATGACAGAGCGCAGGAAGAGTTGGGTTGATTTGATACCTCAGGATAGAATCTTTCTTTCCCCTCTTTTTAGCTCCTTGATATGTTTAAATGTCACTGGGTGTCACCCCTTGGTATCCCACAAAAATGAGAAATTGACTGGGAACTATTCAAGGTGAGAATATCATTCTTACCAGTCATTTTTGAATGCTATCTTTGTGAAACTAAACATTTTATGATGTTTTTATGATTACGCCATCGTGTCATGTCAAATCTACCTAGAGTTAACAATAATCACAATTATTTTATTATTACTATTTAAATAATAGTAGTAAATAATTTTATCATCAATTAATATAGTAAACATTGCTACTCTTTTACTATTTATTTATAAATTATTACGTGCTATTATCTCACTTAGTGTCTTCCACAATCCTACAATTTATTATTAAGTGGGGCTAAGAGAAGTCAGAAAATTACACTGTTAGTAAGAGGAGAAATCAGGATTTAACCCGATGTCCTTAGATTTCAAGCCTGTTTCTTAAGCCAGTACATTCTGTCTACTACATTACCTCTTCTTCTACAGGACAATGTCTTCTTTAGATTCTTTTAGATTGTGCTGCTCATTTTACTGGAAAGCTAGAAAACTGCTGTAGCATACATCTTGATTAGTTGAGACTCTGCTTAGAGATAATCTCTATTATCACTATCCATAAACACTATGAAGAAGTAGGAGTAAATAAGGCCCTCCAGAATTTTTTTTGGGGGGTGTGGACTTGGGGATACTTGGGAGGTACAGAGCCATTTTACAGATGGCTAGAAAAGTAAAAAAATGCAGTCAGACACTGGTAACTAGACACAGTGAAATGCAGAACCATGAAAATGAATCTTTCTAAGGTATATGTCTCTTCCTACAGACAAAAATTTACAGGGCATTTGTTTTGGGGTATTATGAGTATGCCATTAACAAGTATATGAGCATCTTTGGAAAGCTGGAAGAGACAGTGTTGTTAATTCAATCTAAATGAAAACAGCAGAAACCAACAAGAACCAGATGATAGTACCTTACAGATGACTACTGAAAATTGGGTATGTAAAAGAAAAGCAGAAAGTAGAGGGTCCTTTATCCCACACAAGGATATGAGTTTAGTGTCTTTTCTAATTACCCTTGGTCATATAAAAATGATGTTTCATTTCCAAATGATATTTCAAATATACTGTTATTTACTTCTGAAAGCAATGTGAAAGTCCATGGCAGATACGAAAAGACTTCCCAGCGGAATGCACCATGTTTCAACCGTCAAGAACAATGTGCTCTAAACACTAAAGCATGTGTAGTGAGGGGAATGAATAAAACAGTTAAGCCTAGTTTACATAGGTTTGAAGAAGTAAGAAAGTTTGTAAGTGTGAAATTGAAAAATATTAGCATATAAAAATCAAAATTATATTTTAAATGTCTGAGAAAATCAAAAGCATAAAATTAATTAGGCAGTTAAAATGGCCAAATTTCTGACCATTTAACTTTTTTAAGCCTGCCTTATGGATCAACTCCTATTTTCTTATTTTAATTTATTTCTATGTTATACTATTTGTAAGTTTACCTAGAGGAAAAATACATACTGTTTTGTACCTTTTGTTCGCTCTTATCTGACCAAATTTTATGCTGTGAGGTAAGAAAGTAAATGTGCTTATTCAGTTGTGAGATAACTTAGTCATAATTAATGGTTTTGAGGGCACTGTACCGAAAGCCAGATCAGACCTAAAAATGCCTCTCTTGCACAGTGTAATTTGGGGAGGCTCCAAAACTGTCTCCCATACTGACCTGCTGTTGGACCAACCTTTCCACCTACCTGGCCAGAAATCACACCCTTTGACCCGATTCATTTCTTTGATTTATGTAATACATTCATTATCTACTATTAGAATGCACGTGTGTTATATAAGTTGTGTAGAAGGCCCTACAATTACTTCTGCTTTGCCCATATTACTGCATATTATCAAATTCACTCACCATCTCACTAAGAGACCCAAAGTTCTCTTTCTATTCAGGAGAAGAAACTTTGTAAGAAAAACTGGATGTGAGAAAAGAATCGCATATGGTTTTCGAGTTAATTTAGTTAATTGCCTTATAGATGATAGAAACAGACCCAAAAGGAGTAAGTGACCTACCCAATCCTAAACGAAAATTGGGATTAGAGGTCAAGTGGGGTGTTTTCCATATTTGAGTTGTTAAACATATTATATGATCAAGTGATACACAGTAAAACAAACTAGCTCTGCAAATATGATTCAGGGGGACTTCTGGAAGAATAAGTAGACCATGGCATGAAGGCAGGGGTCAAAATAAAAACTTACAATAGACCTAAAGAAACTCATAAACACCATTCCAAGACAGACTGAAGCCTGCTGCATAGTTAAGACAAGGGCAAGCTCTTGCATAGTCAATGGTTACCCTTAATGTGGTGGTGCTTTTAAGCCTAATATTTGGTTTTCATTTAAATTATTAATTTATTTTATCATTAAAATACCATTAATGATAAAGTATTTTATCATTACTTAACTTCCCACCATGTACTCCATATTTTAAAATATGTAATCCCATTAAATGTATTTTAATAAAATAACAAATAACCAATTTCCCCAATTTTATCAAAGGATCAACTTGAAGTAAACATACTATTGATATTAATCAAAGGAAAAAATGTTAGTGATTTTTTCATTAATAAATGCATAATTCATGAGGGTTTTTTAAAAAGTATTTTTAATGTATAATTTTCATTGTTCTTTTCCAGAGACCCAAGGGATATAAGTACCCCAGATTTGAAATGATCAGAATAGTGGGTCTCACATTAATTAATAGATTCTAGTTTCAAGAAATTATTCTTACACCGTATTCTTTCACCTAAGCTAATAAGAAAATAAAGCCTCTTTTATCATTTGGCACTAACGTGGGTTGAAATATAGGGTAAAACTTGTTATAAAGAGAATTAACCTATAAGCTCTTAATAAAATTTTACTATGCTAAAGTATAGAAGGCAGAAATAAAAGCTTTTGTAAAACGTAAGTGCATTTCACTGCCTATGTAATTAAATTTTCTTGTATTTTGGTTATTTCCTTACTACAGCATCTGTGACAATTTATTTTTATCATTAGCTGTCTCAATTTATACCCAGTTTGCATCATCACATTGGAATATTATAAAATTATTACACTGGAATTAATCTTCTAAATTTTACAAGGAAAGTTAATCCAAAAAATTGAGTTATAACTGCATTGTTTCACATAGGTTAAAATTCAAGAAAAATGTTTGAGGTAATAATAATTAGGAAATAGGGCAGCATCCAAAATGGCATTTTCATGGAAAATCCAATACAAATCCTGATTAAAACCTAACCAAGCAAAACACTGCAGATTACCTGGATTCCAATTAAATGTGACAAATGAATATTAGACAGGTTTCAACTCCAATTCTATTTATGCCAGAATGCTCCATCAATATTGAAGATGAAACTACCAGAATTCAAGCATACAATTGCACTTTACTGCTAGACAATAGTCTGAAAATCTGAACCCAAAACAACTCTTACTCAAATGTCAACTGCTACATTTGGATCACCCAAAGTGAATCACATCTCCTGTGTCATTACCTATAGATCAGGGCTAACGTGAATCACAGCTAGCAGATGACAAATGGTTACACAAACACTGAATTTCAAGTGTCAGTCACATAAAATCAGGAAAACTCAGTTACATTATTGTGTTCCTTGGCCGTTGACAAGACTGAAAACATAGTTATAAAAAATAACTAAAAGTCTTCCTTGGGAAATGTTTCTCAGTAAACTTTCTAGCCTCTCAACAAGCTCACCAGTTATGTTTTCCATGACATGTATGTTTCCTAAAAAGTAACTGCTATGTGTTTGTCTTATATAATTATGTTTATTATTAATTATTTCTTTCTTATTTTAATGGCACTGAATCCTCAAACTCAAAAAACAGAAATAACATTAAAACATGATTATAATGCCAATGATAGTTGACACCCAAAAAATAAAGATTTAATTGTACTTTATGTTGTTTATAGTGAGACAAGTACTTTTTAAAACACAAATAAAATTACATGATATCATCAAAAGGTAATGCAGATATACTAATGCCCTTAAAGTAAATTAATCCTGCCTTCCTGGGGGGTGGGGGGGTGTATACAAAA